>NC_141334.1:7362500-7962500 GCF_037954235.1 Aulostomus chinensis
AACAACGGCAATTATTTTGGATTATTCGGTTTATTTTATACTTGATTAGCTTATTTTTAGTCCCATTTGTCACACACACATTCAACAGATAGACATCATAACAATCCTTTTTTCTTTGTTACTCAACCCCGGAAGAGAGAAATGAATTCTCAAGAGAAACTTGTTGTATGTGAGAAATACATCAAGCAACATCTCGCGTCTGACTGGTTATTCCACTGATGTATTTTTTTTTAATGTAAAAGAATATAAAATGAAAACCTGGCTAATGTGTGCATGTTTGCATTTCACCCTGTTAATGCCATTGCATCTGTGGATGCGCTCATCTGAGAATAACAACACTGTTTTTCTCACTATGTTCTTTTCCCTCTCGTTGCCTCATCAAAAACGAGTTATTTGCATAAACTTGAGCAAAACTCTTCCGTGGATGGTAGCGTATACGGCTAAGCATGCTGTTACATTCACGTTTGTATTTAACATCAAAGAGCATGTGATTAATATGCATGACTAAGATAGCAAAGGGATCCAATGCTTCATGGGAACAGTGGGAACGCTGAACTGAAAATATCATCTTGTGCATGTGTAAGCAGGTGTGTGTGTGTGTGTGTGTGTGTGTGTGTGTGTGTGTGTGTGTGTGTTTGTGTTTGTTTTCTTTACCCTCTAGTCCTTCTGGCTCTTGGTTGATAAATAGGCATTTGGCTTTGGTCACTGGTATCCACTCATAAGAGGATATTCCAAATGAGTGTGTAAAGACATCTACCAAATGGTCCGCTGCAAGCCAGAATCATTAGAACAGACCAGATTACCCTTATTGAAATTCATACTGGTATTAAAGTCTATAAGAAGCATTTCTTTTCTCATTTATTGAGGATTCCTCTGCCAGTCTGAAGTGAGAAGCAGCTTTGCGATGAGTGAGACGAGGAGACGAGTGGCGTGACTGTGAGCTGAGGATTTGAAACGACTGTGACGGCCACCTGGTGACAGACAGCATGAATTCAACCATGTTTTCTGAGTGCAATTAAACATAAGGAACCCATTATTGTATGACTACAAACAACTGGATGAGTTGCGTGTGATGCTGGGAGAGGGAGTATGATAATGGAAGAATAGAGAGTCGGGGGAATTGTTGTCAAGTGGGATGTGTTGTTGCGAAGGCTTGGCTGCAAACCACTTGTTTTTTTGTTTCGCTTTGTTATTTTCTCACCCACACTTCTTTGCAAATTGGATCCTGTCAATAATCATCAATCAGCATTCCGCTCTTGAACTGCTCTGAGGTGGAGGTGTAAAACACACTGGACATGTCTGCAATAAGTTATTATACATCTCACTGAGAACGCACCTCTCTATTTCTGTGCAGCCTGTTCTCCAGCTTTATAGAAAGGAAGAAACTAAATAAAGAGGCATAAAAACTGTAAAAAAAAACAAACAAAACAAAACTAATGCGTCTTTGTATCAATATGAGGCAGCACAGCACATTTGTTTTTTTTTTAATCTATTAAAACAGGCACATCAAATATCCATGATCCTGCGGTTGAAAAAAAAAAAGTACATGCAGAGCATCTGTTAAAACAACCGGCAATGGAAGCAGCAGGAGAACATTGAGTACCGTGATTAAACTCCTCAGAGGACTCACACAGTTCCACACAGCACAGACGGAGCAGGTTCAAACACCCACTTCAACAGTGTGTGTATGTGTGTTATTCTGTGACATGAGCACAGCACGTTCAAGTTAAATGTTCAGGTTTGAGTTAATCTGCTGCGTATTTCTAATGATACATAATACTTACAATTCTATGTATTATTGTATAAGGATCAGGTCACAAACAAAAGGGCAGCCGTTATTGTGACTTTACTATCTATATCTATATCTATATCTATATCTATATCTATATCTATCTATATCTATATTATAGCATGTATATATATCTATATCTATCTATATCTATATTATATCATGTATATATAATATATATATTATATATAATATATTATATATTATAATATATATATATATATATATATATATATATATATATATATATATATATATATATCATGTATTTCAGTATAAAATATTTACAATAAAATCCAAAAACTGATCGAATGCATTATCAAGACTTTATGCTCAAAGATTTGGAAAGAGTTTCATGTTCCATGTACACTGTTGTTCTTTAAATAACAGTGTAAAGTCACAATAATGGCTGCTGTTCTTCTGGTCATTACTCCACATGGTTAAAGACCCTGGACAGCGCCTGAATCGCATCATTAAGTTCTTCACCTGAGACTGTGAGAGCATAACTTTTTACTGCAGTTACTCCCCTTTCACACACCTTTAAAACACGATAATAGACATGCAATCTGGTTGCCAAAGATTGTTCCTCTCCAAATAGTGTTCTTCTCCAAATAGTACTTAAATGAAATATTGTTCCTTTAATTTAAGTAAAATTACTAAGGCATATTATTTACTCCAGTCAGTGCTAAAGTAAATCTCAAATGCATTTATATTCACAAAAAATGAAACTTCCCTTGAAAATTACACATCCAACATCATTTCTTCAACTTTTTGACATTGACTTTAGAAAAATACGTTGAAGCAGACTGGAGTTTCTGGCTCTACTTTCACAACGTCAAAGGTAAATAAGGTTTTCTGATGTATTACAAATGTTGCTGGAGCTATTTCATCTCTTAATGTTTGAAAAACATGAAAAATTGTTTGGTTTTAAACTACTGCTCAGAGTTTTACATGGCACAATTTCCATCCATCCATCCATTTTCTACTGCTTATCCTTTTCAGGGTCATGGGGGGTGGAGCCTATCCCAGCAGCCTTTGGGCGAGAGGCGAGGTTCACCCTGGACGGGTCGCCCCATCACAGGACCAACACATACAGACAGACAACCATTCACACTCACAGTCACACCTACGGTCAATTTAGAGTATCAATCAGCCTCGTCCCCTCTTGATGTCTTTGGACTGTGGGAGGAAGCTGGAGTACCAGAGAGAACCCACACAGGAACAGGGAGAACATGGAGACTCCACACAGAAAGACCCTGTGCTGGAGCCGGGGCTCGAACCCGGAACCCTCTTACTGTGAGGCGACAGTGCTGACCACTGCACCACCGTGCCACATTGCACAATTTATTTTTTCTTTACTTGATGAAGGTAATTTCACTGAAAGTGTAGTACTTTGTAATGCACTTTGAAGCAAATATAAGTGAAGAAATTGCTTGTAATGGGATATACGGGAAATGGGAATTAGAAAACCGCCCACCGCTACGTACTAAAGTAAATTACATTTACAAATGTTTATTGAAGTAAGAAAGTGAGTGATAGAGTCAAGTGCCTCGGCCTGCTGCATTACTGTATCTTGCTGAAACGACTGCGTGCAAAGTGTATCTCCGTCATTGAACATTTTTGCAGTGCGTTCATCACTGCCAAAATAAACACTGACATCATCACATCATGTCATGATGTGCACATGTATGAGCGGGACCCGTTTGTAAAGGAAGACAGTAAAACTTTGACTCCCTGAACCAGATGAGTTTTTTTTTAATGCTGCTGGATGAAGGGGAAACCCTTCATCATGGCAACGCACAGCATGAAGCCAACGCTGGAGATAGAAAACTGGAGCAGATTCATTAGAAACGTGATGAAACAGGAAAGCCAGATGAAGAAGAAAAAGAGGAAGAAGAAAATGGTATTAAAATTGAAAAAAATAGAGGAGAAGAAATTGAAGCGGCAAGAAATATAACACAAACAAGATCATAGTTTCAAAGTAAGACAGACAGAAAAAATGCTTTCATTTTTTTTTTCTGGTGTTACAATATGATGGATTTGCAACATGGAAAATGCTAAAAATGTGACTGTCTTTGTGAGAACATAACATATCATTGCACATTGCAAGGTAAAAATGATTAAAAAAAATGGAAGTACACAAGGAAGTGCACAGTGAGTACACTGGCACAGAACAAGAGAAAGACGGACAGATACAAGGAAGGAAAGAAAGATGTTTATACCCGCAGACACTAAAACAGGTCATGATGTAATGTGATGGACACGTAGTGCTGGAGTGATCAGAGAGAAAAGAAAACTTTAAAAAGCCTAAAAAAATAGAATATCTAAATGAAGGGAACACAATAGATCTCATGGCTTAAGGGAACTATACTGAGGGAACATGTTTAATCTCACTGCTGCAAAATTGATCATTTTCTTCTCTCTATGGCCAGTCCAGGGCTCCGTTGATGGATCACCATGATCCTGACTGAAATTCCTCCTGCTCAACACACCTATCATCATACTCTCCAGCATATTTTCCCCCTGAGTCTCATCTGCGTTGGTGTAACAACTAGCGGCGTCGGTATTCCAGGACCTGGGATGAAAACGTGTTGGACAGCAAATAGATACAGAACATTGTGTAATCTCTTCATCCAGTACATGTTGGAGCTGGTGATTTACTCAACAAGTAAGCCAGCAGCAAGATACACACACAATCACACGGTCGCACACATTGGGACTGGCTGACAGTATCTTCGCTCTAATCAGAATCTTAATTAGTCTGCTAGCAGCGTCCCATTAACATATTTCCCCTCCAATTAACTAGGGACATACAACTGCAGCAGAGGAGAGACACGGAAAATAAAGAGGTTTCTTGAAGTTTCATAAAATGAAAAAGTAAATTAACAAAGCAGAATAACAAAAGTAAAGCTTTAATCTGTCAACCCTGTTTTGTGTAGCTGACGGCAAAAAATAGCTGAACTCAGTTCAGTAATCTTGGTGGGCAAAGATTTGGCCAACTGAAGCCAACAGCCATTAAGTTTCATCATTATGTTTGGTGCACAGTTCACACATTTGATTGTGATTTTTTGATAGCGCTTTGTTCCAGGAAATGACCTACACATTTCATGTGAATTGGGAGTCTCATTGGGATGTAAGGGTGCAGTCAGACCTGGCCTGGTGGCATCGTACCGTTCAGAAGCACAGTCGCCCCTCCTCCCCCTTTCCTGCTGGGCTGAGCACACTTAGTTCATCACAGAGCCGTATAGACTGTATCACACACTGCACTGAGAGCTGATACGTTGCCATAAGCTAAGTTGCAATGAGAGCTAGCACAGGCGAACATCACTCAGTGCTTCATTGGGTTCCCTCTCTTCTGTTGCCTGAACTGGACAATGCGCCTGAGCCATGAGCCTCCAGATTCCGTTGTCCATGTGTTTGTGCTTGAGCTTGCACAGCTGTACCATGCTGACATTCATGTCATTCAATTACGACTGGGGACAGAGGTGCTTTGGCTGATTGTCCAGTCTGCACTAAAATGTGCTGCTAGTATGGTTGAAAATTATTACTTTACAAAATTTTTGAAGCCGTTTGTGTTAACTATAACTTTCTGCAGGGCGAAAAGCACCCTTATTTTTATTTATGGAGAAAAAAAATAATTTATTATCACAGCTTTGCCTTTCTCAACTTGGAACTAAAATGTTGCCCAAAAGACATAGAAAAATGTCTTTATTAGTGTTGGAAACATGATGATTATCAGGAATGTGATGTTTTTTTGTGTGCCCTCAGTGTAGTCGAAAGAAAAACAATACATACAATTTTTCAGTGTCTGATTGCGTCTCCTCCAGTTCAAACAATCCATTCGGTCATGTTGCCAATAGATTAGCCTTTAGCTTCACTTGGACTAAAGACAAAAATATTGATTTCAGTGGAAATGCCAAGTAAAACATTGTTCAATTTCAAAACAAAGACAACTTGTTTCTCCTGCAAAGAAACATCAAATATATCACACACCTCCATGGGATCGATTTGTCTCTGGATGTTTATTTCCTTTTGTATGTACTGCAAACATACACACTGGTTCTGTTACTGATTCCTCTGAATATCCATGGTGGACTCCTTGAAAGCTTGATGGCACTTGATCCATCATGTTGGAACCGTTTTGCCAGAGCAAATCTTGCAGTATCAAAGCAGATTCACACAAGTCTGTAACATAAGTGGAGAGAATACAAACTGCTTCGGATGCAGTTTCTAATGAAATCATGCTTTTTTAATCGCGTCTCCTTTATTCTTCGTAATAATGCCGGAAGGCTTACTTGGCTAAGCTAACGCTGTTACCCTTTGTAAATATAAGCTGGAACACGTAGATGAAGTGGACTATGTTCAGACTCACACAGGCTGTTTGCAATGACCAAAAATGGTGTTGTGGGTGATGGATGAAAAGAAGCATTTTGCATGAGACTCCGATGTCTTTGTTGTATTGCCAGGGTTGCCTACGGTTCTGCATCATGACTCATGTCGCCCGATCCAGAGCCACACAAAGTCTATTTCTAAACCACCTTGGCTCAATGTCAAGTCTCAGCATCACACAGCGCTTGCATGAAAAAGACAAGGCAGTGAAAAGCATTGGATGCAGATTCTTTTGATGAGGCAAGCTTACACTGTGCTATGTATGCATTTTTAGCTCTCACATGTAAAGCTGGAGATGGCAAATTCTCTGCCAACAAACATCTTCCAATTGAACTTTTGGACTGTTTCAGTACCCTGCCGAAGGGCAACACAATCTTCGCATCTCATTCATCCTGGCTCTTTTTTTTTTCAGAAACGATATTCTGTAAGATATTTTCCACGATGCAGTCATGTGGCAAGGCTTCATATCAGCAGTCAGCAGTGACAGCTGTCTTCCAGAAATAAACCACATTCTCTCATTAACAGCTTCCTAGGCTCTCGAGAATATCAGTGAAAGGATTTGAACCAGGCACACACTCAGGGCATGTTTGTATGCCTCTCCCACCACATGATTTGCAGGGTGGTGATCACACACGACACATTTAGAACCAAAAACAGACACAGTTGACGCTGATACAGAATTCTGTTATTTCTATTTTCTGAGCTGCCAATTGTTTCTGCATGATTTAGAGAAAGAGAACAAGGAGTGTGAAATCTATTTTGCAGTTGTGTTTCTTAGGTTTGAAATTAACACAGCATGAACATCAAGCTCAATGCCGTGGATTTCTACGAAGTAAAAAGGATTCGTTTTGGTCAAGTCTTCAGTCAAGTTGTGAAGCCTTAAGTTCATCTTGCATTCTCAAATGGGCCGTAAGCCTCCAAGAGAAGAGGAGACAGCATCTGGATTGTGTGAGGGACTGAAAGTAGGAAAATGATAAAATGAATTAAGAGCGAATAGAAAATAGGCAACCTTGAAGGAAGTAGGTAGAAATTACTGCTGTTTCACCGTCACTGTTTTGGTTACCTTCAGAAAGCACTAATGCAACCTAGCACACATTGCACAATCTTTTCTAGTATATTTGGATGTCTTGTTAAGATGTTTTTTACTTGCAGTTACTCAGAAGTTTTTTTCAGCTAAACAAAAAAAAAATTACCTGTTTTTAAATAATTTAGCCTAAAACCAAACACTTTCTTGCTTTTTTGTCATCACCCAGGTTTTGCTGAGATTATAAATGGACTTCCAAGCACTTATTCAGGAACTCTTGTTCACAGCTCGAGTTCTCAGCGTATTTTGTTATAAGCTACACCTTGCAGATCCTTACTTAAGGCAATGACCTCTACTGATAATAAACTACTTTCAATAAATCACTTTTACCTACGATGAAGGAAATTGGACAACTAAAAACTGATTGCACCATGAGATGATGAAATATATGGATGTATACATGCATCAAGTATACATCAGCATGGCTGGTTTGACACACGTCCTTCAAGTTTTCCTTTGTCTTGGTTACAAAAGAATACAAAAATGAAGACTCAGGGATGTAGAACTGTATACAATATTTATTGATGATGTATTCATTTCCATTGGTTTTTCATTGTAAAGACAGACACTGACTATTACAGGGCTTATCTTTGAGCAGGGTACAGCTCTGGGTTTCTGGGAATGTTCTTGTGAGTGGCACATACAAAGATTTTTTTTTCCGAGGTGGAAAGTGTTCGAGGGTAGGAAGGATTGATGCTGCTTGGAGTGAAGTCCAGGGCAGCAGGAGGCTAAGGCTTCTTCTGTGAGTGTGTGCAAACTTACACTGTTACCAAGTTGTGTTATTTAGGCTTTTAGGATATCAGTCCTTGTTCATGCTCTCCAGAGAAGACTCTGCTGTCTGATGAAAACCTTGCATTTCCAAAAAAAGAAAAAAAAATATCCAAGAATCAAGGAGGAAAAAAAAAAGACATTTCCAAACAATTTACAACAGTGTATTTCTAAACTTTATACAAGGGTTTCTGAAAAGAGCTCATGGGCATACATGTCATTACGTTTCCAGAGCCTCAAAGGGCAACATAATAATCCTGTATAGTATAAATGTGCCAAAATTGGATTTACAAGGTTCTGCTGAACAACAGTGATTGGAGGGTTTTTTCACAAGTATAAAAATATATGAAACAAAAATGCTGTGAAGCACAAATACATATTAAAAGTGTAGAACTTATGAAGCAGACCTTTCTCGCCAGTAACCATTGTGCTTTGGAAACACTTGGCCAACATACATTACACTCAAGTGCTCTGGGTGATACTACCTACAATAATCATTATTCTGATATAAATAAATATATTTATATTGGGTATATTGAGACTGTATAGCTGAGGTGAATTTTTTAAGACTTTTTTGTGTGTTTGTAGATTGAGTGTATGACAGAAATGTACCATACTGTTGGTCTTGTATACAGTATCATGGGATTAAACAGAAAACAAAGAGCCAACTACTTTCAGATAGAACAACTTGAACAAGTTCTTTAAATACAATTCTGGGTTTTTGTGAGTGTATTGTTGTCAGATGTGTGTTTTGTGCTGACCTGAGATGGTTATATTTTGGGCTGATACAGAGGCATTTCTGTCATTTTACCCTTGGTGGTTGTGTGTGGGTGTGTGGATTATGTATGTCGTCACCTTCTTAAAAATAATTGCCTAAGTCTTTTTTTTTTTAACTAAATCAACTCCTTATGATGTTTTGTCTCCAGTTTTTTGTGTTTTCTGAAAAACTTTTAGATTTGATTTAGGGGATTATTTTAAGAAGACGGCGATGTGCATGTTTTTCTATTCTTGTGTGAACCAACCCTTGACAAAACACTACACTGTGGGGACATTTTGGCCAGTCCTCAAAAATGTAACAGGCTGTTTGAAGGTTAAGACTTAGTTTTAGGGTCAGGTTGAATTAGTTCAGGGTTAGGGTTAGGCATTTAGTTGTGATGGTCAAGGCTGAAGGTAAGGAGCTATGCAGTGTCAATGACAGTCTTCACAAAGATAGAAATATATGTGTGTGTGTGTGTGTGTGCATGTGTTTAGAAATGTATATGTAAAAGATGCTGTATCGAGTTAATCATTGGTCCAAGAGATTCATATACTTTTGCTGACACATTACAGCAAATACGTGCTGCAAAGGAATATCAACTACATTCATGAATACATATAAAGTTTTGGCAAAACCAAAGAAGTGACAAAAAAAGCCCAAAGGAAACTAAAAGTGATCAAGTGACACTCTAAAATAGACTATTTACACTGTTGCACATCAGCCGTTGCATTCTCTTTACATTACAGTATAAATACTATTGAAAATGTGTGGTTTTTTTTTTAAATCTTTTCCCAGTAGAAAGCTCATTTGTATTTATTTACAGAGATAGTATGTTCCAGTGTATGTCTCATAATATTCTGTCTGATATATACATCCTTATTTCAATATGCTTTGGGGATACGATCCCAAATTAGTGTTCAAATCTTCCTAATCTATATAGATATATATGTCTAAGAAAAATGGACTTACAAAATAGGTACATTTGTATGGAAAAAAAAGTATATTCAACAACACGCCTTCCTCAAAACAAATGAAACTAAAGAACACATCTTACAATGTGCAATTTTTAAATAAATTGAACACTATATAAGATGAATATTTGTATTGATTAATGTGTAAACACCAGGTAAAAGTCCAAGGCTCAAAGCTCTATAGGCATAAACTGAACTGGACTTATTGTAAGGTAAAAATGTGCTCAGGATACAGTTGTCGGGCAGTGTTTTCGAGAATGCATGTTGTATAACTCTTACATACAATAAATGCTTTTTCAACAAGAAAACTAATACCATCATCACAATTTGCAACACCAATCTACATACATTTAAATGATAATGTTATTAGGTATTTATGTAGCTTGTGTGTGTGAATAAAGCACAAAAAATGAAATGCAACAATTCAGTGAGAAATGAGAAAGGGATTAAAACTGAATATTAAAGATTTTCTATATAATAGAGCATGCAGTATGTCATGGTTACTATTTAAGTCGACAGAATATTATTATGTGTTCTCACACACACAAACACGCACACACACAATCAAAATGAATGATCAACCAGGAGAAGTAGACCCTTGTTGTTGTCTGTGAATTCAAATGACTTATGTGAGTCAGAAGAGACAAAGGTCTATTTACACCTGCTGCTGACTTGGGATCTGTAACTGGAAAATTACATTTTTTCCAAGAGTTTTTTGCATTTCTGCTTTTGGACTGATTATTGAATTGTGATTTGAGTTCAATATGCAAACTATAAAGGGACTCAAAAGTGTACACCTTCTGTAAAGTCGATGGCACACTTGTGCTGCTATGTATGCAAAATTGCGACTGAAAGCTGTGAGAGAAGAAAAAGCCCGATCGGAATCGTTTTCTCTCCTGTCTTCAAGACTTTAAAAAAGAAGTTTTTGTGAGTGACTTTTTTTCCCAATTTATTTTTTTCCCCCCATGAGGTAAAATCTCCACGTTTACTTTGAGAGTGGAAACTTCCACAAAGGTCCATGCCTTATTTCCTGAGAAATTAATGAAATGGACAATAATGACCACACATTAGTATGTAATGACATTTTTAACGCGGAATATAAAATCATCAGATTACGTTTTTCCTCAGTGTGACTTTTTGGGACCTTATACACATCAGGGTATATGTCCAATTGAAACATTTTATTTTGTGGCAGTTACAGATTTCATTCCCTAATTATTAATTTAAAATTAGGTAAAAAAAACAAAACAAAACAATACAATCCTGGATGTGGCTCTATTCCCATGGCACTGGCTCCATCCCTCCACAGAGCTTCATGAAAATCAGCCTGCTGGTTTTATGTCGGGATAACATCAAATCTGGGCCTTTAACAACCAAACACACTGGATCCTCCCACTTGGATTCCAAGACAGTGTGTATGAAACTTGTATGAGTGATGCTTGTTAGGTCTATAAGGAGGGATACATAGCAGGATATGGCACATTTGTTCTGCAGCCTCAGATGTATATGAGTTCATTTTTGTAAAAACTGGGGGGGAAAAAATTCAATTAACTGTTTTATCAGTCTATATTGGTGTTTTTTTAGTCACATTTACAACTAAACTTGATGGAACATAAGAATGGTCATGTTTATATCCATGAATATCATTTGATACAGTCCCATGAGCACCAGGCAGTAGAAGAACTATGATACAGCCTCTATGGCTTTTAAGATTGTGTGTGCAAAATGTTTTAAAAAATCTACCTTGTTTAACTGCAGTCAGTACAGTTAATACAATAGTATTGTCTGTAAATATTCTGCCATTGTCTGCAACAATTTCATTTCCTAAGTTAATGTTATATGCCCTTTTGGTCATCAACCCATTTGTTATTGTGGGACAAAAAATAAGTTCTTATGAATATGATGATCGGACTTTGTTATTAGACACAAAATGGCAAAAAATGAAATGATATTTCAAAAAAATATACACAATATTCAAACAATAATGCCAGTAGCTGATTTGTGTGCTTTTTTTTGTAGTCCTTTTCCCTCTCTGTAAAGTTAATTCTTTCTTGAACCAAAAGCCAGTTTTCATTTTTATACTGATCTTTTAAACATGTATGAAAGAATCAAAACAGAGAGCTGAAAAGGTACAATGTGCATTAGCTTAAGTCAACTCGTCCCTTCAGACACAGTCCTACTAACAGGCTTACCACATACATGTGACATAAGGTGAAATTTTAAAAAGTTAAAATGTTTTACAACAGTATAATCATAACTGAGGCCATTTATGCTTCGTATGTACTTCTTACATGTTTAACTTCCCCACCTTCTTTAACTCTTTAATTAGTGTGACAGTGGGAGGAAAAAAAAAAATTAAAATGCCACTGACAGATGTCTGGGCATCGATTTTAAGGTAGAAAAAGACTGATTTGAGACTTCTACATTATCGTTAAATTGTAAAATGTAAACTGCAGCCCTGCAGCGTGAAATTAATTCTATTAGTAATAAATTGTTTCTCAATTTTATCTTAAAAAACTTGACCTGAATAGTCTCAGTAAAAGTAAATGGTACTTCATTGCTTAATTCAATATCTATGTCTCTATGTGTATGTAACTAATATTTGGAATTCTGGTTCATATATATACATATAGATCTATATCTATATATCGATATAGATATATCGATATATAGATATAGATCTATATCTATATATCGATATAGATATATCGATATATAGATATCGATCTCAACATAACAAAAACATAAAAATATGCAAAGAAACACAACTCACAAAATGTGTAAAATCAAAACAAATACTTAGGAACAGGCACCTTATATGTTTGTAATCTCTCCTCTATAAGGTTTTTACGTGTTAACCAGCAAAATGTGGTACTCCAAGATATGATGGATTCAGTCCTGAATATTAAGTCCGATGTTACAAGATCACAAAAAAATAAAACAAACCAGATATAAACAAGATATGCGAAACATATTTTGCTGTTTGTTTTTGTTGTTGTTGTTTTTTTATCTGATGTCCTTTTTTTATTTTAATTGACATAGTAAAGCCAATAAACGATGTTGAAGAAGGAAAAGACAGTTGGGAAGATCATTCTTGACCATTTGTCTATAGAGTTTACATCAGTCAAGTCAGGTATGGTGATCTTTAGCTGTGAGGCGCGCCGCCGTAGTCGGCTCTTCTTTTGAGTCATGTGGCGCTCCAGCGTGTTGTGACCAAAGTTGTGCCTGGCCAGCCCTGCTTTACGGTACTGCAGAGTGGAGCTGTCATATGTCAGCATGGTATTCCGTGGGTCATTGAGACCCAAAGCCAGCTCTGAAATTCCCATTTCATTCTTGAGATCTAGGGTGCCCAACAAGATGTTTTCATGTGGGTCCATCTGTCAGAGGGAAAGAGTGTCAACATAATGCTCCAGCAGTGATTCGCCAATAAAACACAGTTTGTCTTATTCATGTATTTGGTTCAATCTTATTGTTTCCAGTGGCCAAAAACACACCTCTTTCCTTTTGAATGTTAAATAAGCAATTGTTGCCAATCTTATAAGGTGCCAGTATGACAATATAGTATGAAAAAAGCTCCCTCATAATGACGTTTGTTTACCTTATTCTTTTGGTCGCCAAGTCCAATTGCTGCATCATCCACAAAGATAGGTTCCCACATTGAGTCATGACCATCCAGATCTCTTTGTTTCATTCTTGCATACAGAGTATCATCTCTGCCAACTACATTGCCCACCAGCCACTGCAAGCAAATAAAATCACCATGGTTATTTGAGCACGTGAAGAGTAGCGGGGGGAGAGTCAGTGGGTGGGTGTACAAATGAGAGTCCATGTGAATCACACACTTTAGCTCCTTGCTAAAGAATATTTGAAGATATATCAATTTCAATCCCATTTTACATCCCTCCATTTCCTCCATATTACACGTTTCTGCAGAGGTCTCTGCAGTCATTGTATTCAATAAATATCATCAGACATTTAAAAACTCGTTTCCACATACAGATGTCTGGCATCAGTTATTTCATATACAGCGTATAATACCCCCAGAAGGTGTTAGAAATACCCGCTGATTAGCACAGGGCAAAAGGCTAATTTTGTCTATTTACATCATCTAGACATGTGAAATATCACTCCTAGAACTGCACTGCTGACATAGATGCAGATCAAGTTATCTACCTGACTTGGAGCCTGTAGGCTCACTCATAGCCTTTTAGCTTGTTCTTGCTACAACACTGTCCACGGTCTACTCAAAACCAGAGGCAAACGTTACATTTTTATAACATGCCTGAGACAAATATCGCACTGAAAATTAATGTAGGGAGGAGCTTCACAAACTCTGGAGATCAGAGATTTGCATAAAAAACAAATGGACTTTAAAAAGTCTAATTGGACTTAAGGACACGAGTGCGGAAATGAGGCGTTATGGTGCCTCTTTCGTATCCCTGCTGAGTATTTGTTTTAAGTCAGCAAGGAACATAAAAGTTAAGACAGCTCTGACGATCCACATGGCTCTGAAACATTCTTTTCCCTCTGTTTCAGCTGGAAACACGTCTCATTTCAAACCGGGAGAGTACAAGCTCATTAGGCTGGTTTTTCTGTGCAATTCGAGTAACATTAGGTCGGTCCTTCATTTGAAGTGGTGACGTTTCTTTGCTTGTAATTATTCTGAGCTCCTCAGACAGCTTTATGAATAATTAAACATTTCACTGCAAAGTACAGCAAGTAAAGTATATGATTCCAAGAATTCAGAACAAAGACAACTGTTTTCTCTTGGGAGATCAGTCCTTTGTAAATTCAAATAAACCTTCTATAAATTACCGAGGAGCTCTACGCTACCTTGTTGGGATCCATCCTCATTTTTTCATTGTTGGCTATTGCGATCTTCTCAGCAGCCTTTTTCTGACGCTGGGGGCCACGTCCAAAGAAGATGTAGTTTACCAGCGCATACTCCAGCAGAGCCAGGAAGACGAAGACAAAACAGCCCATCAGGTACATGTCTATAGCCTTGACGTAGGGGATTTTGGGGAGGGTCTCTCTCAGATGGGTGTTAATGGTAGTCATGGTGAGCACCGTAGTAATACCTGGCGGGGGAAGACCAAAAGAGGTCAGAGTGGTGAGAATCAAAAACGTGTTTTCTAAAGAAAGTGATTCTTTAAAACCAGTGGTTCTCGATAGATCTGAGAAGTCAACCCCAAAATAATGGGGTTGGTGTCCCACCCACTTCCTGCACTTTCTGTCCAGATTAACTAATGACTTTCATTTTGGCTTTAGTGTTAATCCCACCTGTTGTATCAGGTCTGAATAGGTTAAGAAGAGGTCATGGATCACAGTTTTCTAGTACAGGCACCTTTTGACCCTCGTGCACTCAATAAAATCTAGGTGAAAACAAAAAATAGTGTAAAAAAAAACAAACTGTTTCTAATCTAAAAAAAAAAAATTTTATTTTGTCACACAAACATATGCAACCCCCAAGTTGAAAACCACTGCCTTAAACTACATATTCGCAGTTGAAATTACTTGCTGTTTTCTTCTTACCAGATTTTATTACATTAGATTTTATTAGGTATTGCATGTACTATCCACCTGACTGCACAGCATCTTTTTGATGGTCTTCATACCATGTCTCTGGGTTATTGAACCTGTCAAACTGAGGGGCTTAATTCAGTGACTTCCAGCTTCACTCTGAGAGACAAACAAAAAAGAGCTGCACCTGAGGTGGTGCAGGGATTTGAAATTCAAATGTCAACCTTGGTCTTGTTCATTAGCAGTGAACCAGGGCTGCTGAGACAAGTTGGAGACGGTTCCACAGGCCTCACTCTGCAACTGCAATATTGGACTGATGTGCATCCGTGTCTTGACTTTGAGAGTGACATGCTAACTCTTGATAACAGTGAGTAATTCCATTTAATCTCTTTTGTGTTTGTGTGTGTGTGTGTGTGTTTAATAATGCTCAGTCTTGAATGTAGTGGCTTACAATAGTGTGTATCAGTGTTATTATCTTTATGCAGGAATTATAAATTGCATGAGATGCCCGATTTTAAAGCTTAAATACGAGTTTACGTGCATGATTAAATAATTCTCAGCCCCCATGCATACCTCTCGTGAATCCACCCTCACGCACCTGTGTTTTACTTTGAACACACTTACACACACACACACACACACACACGGTGTGAAAAGATTTCTATTGAGAGTAAACAATTACTCAAATTATTATACATCTGTCACAAAGCTGTCAGGTGACCACTGCTCAAAATAGGATTCAGGCAATTTTCAAAAGCTGTTGCAGCAAAAGCTTAACAACAACAACAAAGGATTTTTGCAGCACAGTGGCCATGTGATTCAGCCATTACGGGTCCATTTAATGCCTAAAACCAGGTCACAGAGGAGTAGTTCCTGTATCTGGTGTAGATTGGGGGGGTGACCGAACATTTCCCAACTCTGTTAACCCACCTCCATTATAGAGCATTACCTTTTTTCCATTAAATCCCATGGATACCCCCGCCCCCCCCCCTACCGCTCACTAAATGCAGCTCAGTCTTCAATCAGCGAAATTGCCTTGTCGACTAACGTGAGGGATGGGTAGAAGGATGGATGAAGCTGGCTGGATGGAGTGGGGTAAAAAAGAAGACAGAGAGCTTCCCAGTACGCTAGACGTGCTGTAGAAACCTCCCAGGCTATACGGGTTTACATAATCGAGGATGACGGGAGAAAATTTGGGCTTCCAGAGAAGCACAGAGGCTCTCAAACAAGAGAGGAAACAAATCAACCTGGTCATCCATCATAATGCATCTGTGAGCTAAAGCTGAGCGCTTATAAGTCCTGGTGCATGTAGACTACTGCCGCATCATAACATGAACATAAAACATTATTGAGTTGGTGAATGCAATGCTTCCAATTAGCAAAACGGAAATGAGCATTAAGATACTTAGGAATTTGTATTTCAGTGTCACAAAGGTCATAGTAAACATTCTGGGACATTTTGCCTGTCAGTTCGTTGGTGTGCTGTCAGTCCATGATGTTTCTCCCAACAGAAACATCTCAATAACTCTGGGAAAGAGCCCCGTTACTCTTGATATAGTGACATTCATTGTCTCTAGAGGCAATGAGTGAATTGTGTTAAATCATTTTTCCTACAGCGCTGCTATGAGGGAAGTCGTGGTTTTAGAGTAAAACATCAGCTGAAGTTGCATTTATAGAGCATAGCAAGGCTCTTAGGAGGCCAGTTTAGACCAAAGTCTCACAACAAGACAGAGCAGTTGCAGGAAAGTTTCCTCAGTGTAAACGGTTTTTTTCCCAGCTCGGGAGAAACAATCTAAAGATGTCTCAGCACAAATTGCAGATTTGTCTTGTTTTTTTTATGAATTCTACTTTTCTCATTGCAATCTGTGAACTGGTCTTAAGGTTCCAATCTTATCACCAAATTTTTATGCTGAGCCGGTAGCTGATCGAAGTTTCTGCTTACTGAGTAAAATATGGCCACACTTACTTCACGGCCAAAAGTTTTTAAGAGTCATGCTAAAATCCTATTGTATTATGTTTTGTCAAAGTTAATGACACTCTCATCAATCCCAGATGCATTGTGTGCTAATTGGTGCTAATTAGCTTCTA
Source organism: Aulostomus chinensis (assembly GCF_037954235.1). Taxonomy (NCBI): domain Eukaryota; kingdom Metazoa; phylum Chordata; class Actinopteri; order Syngnathiformes; family Aulostomidae; genus Aulostomus; species Aulostomus chinensis. The sequence goes on from NC_141334.1 coordinate 7,379,867, forward strand.
CAAACACGCTGAATTAAGATAGTTAACTTCACTCTTGTTAAACATCTACATGGCAATATTCAGCTTTAAAACACACTCACAGAGCTGCCGCCAGTGTTTCTTTCACTTGTGTCTATTTCAAATGAATGCTGTGAATGTAATGAGGGTAAAAAAAAAAAAACACTCATAGTTGTCCCTCTTCTTCATCAAGTGTCCCACTTTGGGTCAATGCGTCCCACCAATTTGTACTACAGGCCTCACCTAGAGCCACTCTGGCAGCCGAGGCATCATAGTTGATCCAGAAGGAGACCCAGGATAGAATGGTGATAAGAATTGAAGGCATGTACGTCTGCAGGATGAAGTAGCCGATGTTTCTCTTCAGCTTAAAACTCAGGGACAGGCGAGGGTAAGCACCTGCCGACAGCGGACAAAGAGAGGAATAAATTACAGTATTTGAGTGTGGAACTGTCTGTTATTTTCATGATGATTAACTTTTCTCCTTACAGTGTTACTTAGACATCAGCATGATCTAAATTCCATACATTTTTTTAGATGCTTTAGACCAAATTTATGCCATGTAGGCTTCACTCCTTCACAAGCTTTTGCTGCAGGTTTCCATGCAATTATTTGCTAGAACAATAATGAGGATGCCAGTCGCAGCCTGAAGACACTCTGATTCACTGCAGAAGAGCTTGGAACACTTCAGCCTTAACTGAATCGAAGCATCAATGTCCACAATTACCTGCTCTTCCTTTCCTTTTTTTGTTGCTTTTTTTTCCCCCTGAACTAGCCTGCAGCAGAGTTTTAGTGAGGGTAAATTGTGTCAGCATGCACTCTCTTTCGGGAACTACTGGATATATTTTGGCCGGGGGGGGGGGGGGGGGGGTCTATAACCAAGTTATAACTGAATGAGGGAATGTGCCACACGAGGAATTGCAATACATTTGAAAGGCATGAAGAAAGAGAAGAGGGGCAAAGGGTTGAGTATTAAGAGATGAAAACACCAACAACACATCAGGCCTAGGCCTTCTTCTGTCACTACTTTGATTGGCTGTTTCAGTTAGCTAATTTCCTCCTGCTCCACCGAGAGAATCTGATTTATAACTTCATGAGGTGAGGAAACACTGTAAAAGTCAGGATGAGGTGCAAGTATCTATTATTCATAAATGCAACAATGACATTGCCTATCCTTGTACTCAAACTTGACACTTGTATTGGATAAATGCCCAGGCACTTGTGCTGACGTTAGCATGTATGAGTGATCCCAGGGTCACGCTTTCCATTTTGCTATTGACATCCTGTTAAAAGGGAATCCCCACCCCCATCCCCCTTATCTCTGTATTAGCTAATACAATCAGGCAAATTTTAGGGATACACTTGAGTTGACTTCCTTGTATTCTAAACACAAAAACATACGCCTGATAGAGTTGCGTGGACCATAATGTAGACAGCACATCCCTGTCACCACTGGAGTCTACATTCTTATTGTAATAGTGTTACTCCCTTATTCCTCATAATAGCTACCCGAGAAACGGTATTCAGCAGAACCACTGCCCTGCTTACAGCTGCTTGCTTGCATGACAAATTCATGAATATGAAAATGCTGAAGAGATTAATAATTCATTGTATCAGACAGCATTCTTTTGGAGTATTGCTTTTAAATAAGTCATAGTGTCTTTCTTCTCAGGGGGCAGCGTGTGATACGAATGTTTGTATACTGTATGTGTGGTATTACATTTACATCATATTTTGAATTTTGGGCAATTAGTGGATGCAATTTCTTATATCAATACGTGCAACCACTTATAATGAGTCAACATTTATGAACCGCCACACTGCCCTTTTTGCATATTAATAAGAGAGCTTACAACTCCAGGGCCCAGGAGATGATTAAATAACTTTTTAATATGTAAAGGCGAAGTATGATAATTATTTCAAGTTTTATTATATTTTACTGCATTGTAACGAACTAATGTTGGTGTAACACTCAGAAAACCATCAAGTATTTATGGTGTAATTCATTCCATTCAAGTTTAGAACATCACCTGTGGAGAAGACAACATTCTTTGAGATGAGTTTATGATCCACGATGGAGAACTGGGGCAGTTCAATCTTGTCCACCCCTGTCACAGCGTTGTCTCCTCCACGCCAGTAGAACTCAATGTCATCTGTAGTGTAGCCATCTGAGGTGAGATACAGAACACAGGAATGACTGAGGATTGTTGATGGCCTGCATGTATGTTTAGAATCATATAACATCTGGGTTTCAGTTGAGATCACGTTGTATGATCAGTTTTGCATGGTGCACTCATACTTCCATGCATCCGTACATCTACTAGCGGGCATTTCAGAGTCTCACATGACCTCCACTTCTCATTTGTAATCATCAAACTGCCCCAGCGAGGTAACATTATTGGTGAATTTTCATACACACTCACACTTTAATTAAAGAAGTTGTTTAAGGTATATGAGTTTTTAGGAAATCTGCACAAAAAAAAAGTACAAAACTAAACCAGTGAGAATTCGTGAACTTGTCACCTAGTTGCCAACATGTAGATGTAGATTCGATATTGAATTTTGCAGCACGAATTTATTTCACAAAACTCAAATTGTAGACTAAAAAAAAGCGGACAAAATACAACTTGCAATGAGCAGTGGTTCTACAGAATCAACCTCTTTGTGTGTGCATGCATACTTGAATGAAGGTCATGTGCAAACAAGTATTATAACACAATGATCCATTAAAAACTCACACATGACTCAGCTGCCCAGTGCAACCATCGGCTGCAGTAGGCCACAAAGCTGCACACAACAGCCAGACGCCGTGTACAAGCTAATGTCTTGATGCTGTATTCCTGACTGAATTATAGAAAAGCCTGTTAACCATAAATTATGAAATGCCGTTAAACATATAACGTTACTTGAGAAAACCCCCAGTCCCTATATATGGGATTAAATATATGAGGCAACTTTATTATGTTTAATCCCATGTGCTACTAAATTATTAACACCTAAGGCAAGAATGATTAAATAACGAAGCTTGGTCTTCATTTTTATCGCTAAAACCCAGCAGAATGACAAGAAAGAAGTCCATTAATATTAATCTGAAGCACAGCTACTCCCTCTTTTGCTCTCATTTTGGCCAAATCAGTGGAGACATGGACAGCAAAGCGGCCAGTGGCATGAGTAATAAATCATTGAGTAACATGGTACTCTGTAGTTACAGCTGAAGACAAGTGGTGATGAAAAAGGCAGAAAGAAAAGTACAAAATTTTCATTAGACCGTGAAACTTGGCCCTTGTATAAACCACCGCGTGCCGCCTGCTCTGGTGCAGATGAAATGTTGGCTAACCTCACAACAATTTTGCCCATTCTGAAAGTTCTTCTAATTGTACTGAAGTTTTTGGTTGTATTTTCATAAATTAACCAATGAGGAATGCCCCAAACAGGAGATTTCCCACCTTGATATACTTGAGAATGAATAAGTGGCACAGTGCTACATTTAATATATCTATTTTATGTACATTCTCAATATTCCATTTAAAATAACAGCAGGAAAATAATCAGTGTCTCAACATACAACATAATAATAACCATTTGTGCAACAATTGTTAAGACTGCCAGGGGGATTTGCAAGAATGTGTTCAATTGAGCAATTATTGTGATTTCATTTTTATGTCACACTTGGATCTAGAACGTCTTGAATGTATGTCTGTGTGACCATTACTTCCTTGAATGTTTCTGATGGGATTTAGCAGCTAAAATCATATTTCCTTTGTGTGTGTGTGTGTGTGTGTGTGGGGGGGGGGGGGGGTAGCAGTAGTGCTAGGCTGGATGATGAATGACATCCAGTTTGACAGAACCAGTTAGATGGAACTCCCACACTGTGCCATGTCTTAAAATACAGACCTTTATACCAAACCTCCTATTTCCTCTTTTTCCCTCTTGTATCATTTTCTCTCCCACACTTCTCTAACTTTTACCACCATATTTTCCATTTGATTACTCTCCTCTCCTCCTCTCAGTCTTCGATCGGTAAGGTCTGTCACAACTACCATTGTGTGTCCATGTATCTTTCAGTCTCCTACCTTGTCTCCCTCCTCCATATTCTGCTCTCCTTAATTAATACTTGTGTGACCTATTTAGTTGCAATGCATTATTAAAACAGACTCCTCAGTGGCTGCACTCAACACACTAACATTCTGACATTTCTTGTCCTTCTTCGGGAAAATAGTTAAAAAATAATTCTCACTCCATTCACATAATACCATCCATCCATTTTCCATCACTTATCCTGTGTAGGGTCACAGGGGGCTGGAGCCTATCCCAGCAGCCTTCAGGCGAGAGGCGGGGTTCACCCTGGACAGGTCACCAGTCCATCACAGGTCCAACACATAGAGACAGACAACCATTCACACTCACAGTCACACCTACGGTCAATTTAGAGTATCAATCAGCCTCGTCCCCTCTTGATGTCTTTGGACTGTGGGAGGAAGCTGGAGTACCAGAGAGAACCCACACAGGAACAGAGAGAACATGGAGACTCCACACAGACAGATCCATACTGGAGTCAGGGCTTGAACCCGGAACCTTCTTGCTGTGAGGCGACAGTGCTGACCACTGCACCACCGTACCGCCCTCACATAATAACATTGTTCAAAATATATGTACAGTGTGGTATGTGGCCGTTTTGCTTATCAGTAAAATCTCAAACTATTCCAAAAGACATATGTTGCCACTGGAGCCAGTGGCCTTGTCCAAGTACCATTGAGCAAGATACTGAACCCCTTATAGCTCCTGATGGCCCTGCGACAGACTGGCAACCAATCCAGGGTGAACCCCACCTCTTGCCCAATGTCAGCTGAGATAGGCTCCAACTCTAGCTACAGCTGGACAAATCAAACCCCACTTAGCTTAACCTTAAAAAGGTCTTTACTCCTCTACCTACAATTTGACAATGTACTTACAGATTTATGTCTCCCCAACATGAGATGTGGCAGGCACACACAGAAACATTTCAGTAAAAGAGCAGCTTGTGATGCATATTCATGATCGTAATGTACAGTGCATCATGTTTTGACTGGCGTCAGAGGCTTGTGTCGTAGGAAGTGCATGAGAGTATGAGAAAAAAAGGAAGAACAAACTGAAGAAAAGGGAGTACATGTGTTCTTGATGAAATATAGAAATAAGAAAAATAGAGGAAGCTTCTGGATTCCTCAATGGTATGAGATGCAAACACATTACTATGGGAAAAAAAAATCTTAAGGTGGTGTTGGATAAAATGAATTTTACACCAGCACAAAGGATTCTTCCATGGTTTCCTAAGTCTGGAAGTGTAGGCAGGCCAAAATAAATGAAATTGTTCCCGATAGTATCGCAACAGATAGCAATACAATACTAAAGCCATTTAACGGGGACTCTGGCGTATCTTCCTGACCAAATCTGACTCCAGGCCTTTTTTATCAAGCTTATGAAATGTCTCAGTTTTAATGGGCAAAGAAGGATTTTGGCTGGAGATGAATTACTGGCTGAGATCGAGCTTTGGGAAAAAACAAAATCAAGGACAACAAAAGGTTTTTATTTAGCTTCTTCTCCTACGCTGCAATGAAAATCCATATATCTGTGTAATAAATTAGATATGGAGCACAGTTAGTTGACACTGTTGTCAGTCCCTAACATCTAATTTTCTTCAGAATCTCATAAAAAGATTGTTTTTCAAATGACCTTTTAGAACAAGATTCGAATTTATGTGTGCTGTCAACATGCCGTTCACTGTCAGCAGTAACAATAGCTAATGCTAGCTAGCTCACCTCTATAATTCACGTCTGCCAAACAGATAACGCAAATGTTGTTAGTGGGTTTTTAAGATACTACCATTGTTCGTCTTTGTCATTGAAGAAAAAAGCCCTCCAAACATACAATGGTCCAGAAATATAGTTTTCTAGGGTGTTTGGTTGGCCATCTTTGTTTATCTAAGCTATGCGACTCAAGTTAGAATGCTTTTGCACAGATTTGTAGGTACAGTAATGCGCTGCATTACAAGTCCAATGCTGCCTTCAAAAATGTACATTCCTGGGGAAGACTGAACACATTTCAGCAGATATTTGAGGTTTGATCAGTTTTAAATGATCCTTCATGCCTCGCTGCTATTGACAAACTCCCGAGACATTAATCTGAACCATTTTGAATTCCCAACTTCAACTTCCATTGAAACCCTTCACCATTTGCAGTAGAAGCTTTTCCAGAGTTGACAGCGTGTTTTCCTGCTGCTTCCAAACACGTTTCAAATACGCATTAATTTCTGATGACTGATGAACGCATTTACAAACACACGCAAACATGCTTGCACATAACTGCACAAACGCTTTGCACTGACACACAAACGCCTTCGCATACAAACACATCACAGCAAACCACCTGAACTACTTCTCGCACTGAGGTGGCTTCTCCACTCTCGAATGTGTCTCAGATTAATTTTTGATTGCACACAGTTCAAAGTGACTTTAATGTTAATCCTGGTGTCCAATTAAAAAATGTCTTCAAACTTTTCCAGTACACAGGCAGTTGCAGCTGACTGCATGCCTGGACAGGGATGGAACATCTAACGATAAGATATAAATAAGCCATGCAAGCCCCAGACTAGAAACTACTCACAGCCAAGAGGAAGTGTGTGGCATCTAAAACAGGGCTCTGATGAGCAGAGATAGCAATGGCGAGTGAAAGTGGCTCTGTCCATATGATGTGGGTCGCTGGTGCAGAAAATATAGGTATTACTTGGTAGAAACACTGTAATGAAATGATCGTTCCATTGCAACAGCACAGTAACTGTGTGAAAGACCAGCCTTAATATGCTTTTCAGCCTCTTCTCAGTGAACGCCACTAACAGGGATACGTCCGTTTGTCTTGAATGCTCATTCACAGTTCTGAACGAATCAATGAATACAAGTTTGTCTCTATTTTCTTTCTGTCAGGGGTGTTTTGGCAGCTGTACTCACAGTATATTTCCTATTTCACTGTCTCCTGAGGAGCCATCTGCACTCACACAAGGTTCAAGCATCTGATCAAGAAGACAAATATGCTTAGCATTCTGTGTTTAACGGATGCGTGACCCCCCCCCCCCCCCCACACACACACACACACACACACACACACACACACAGACTCCTTATAATTTATTGACAAGGTGCACAGATGCTCTACATGTGAAGTCAATGTAACATCTTTTGCTGGAATCTGCTTTTGTGAGGGTAGGGCTGCTTTATAGAGCCTACCACTGTGCTGGCAGGGTATTCTGTCACAGTGACCCACACCATTCATGCTTTAACCCTTTTGAATAATAGAAGGAATGGTATTTCCTTGCACTGATGGGGAATCTCGTGTGGTGTACTACACGAGAGTAAGTCCTGAATTTCACATGCATAATAGAGATGCTGAGCAGGTGGCAACCTCCTAACGTAGGGTGACAGTGTGTGGCGTTCAGGGTTAAAAAAACAAACCTTTATCCATTATGTTAAACTTGAGGTTCTGGTGGTTCAGTATGGTATGAAAGCCAGTGGTCCAGCCTTTTTTATTTCTTTCATTATAATAGTAAAATAACCAAGACCATAAACAACAATAAAATATCATCAGTGCTTGCTATAGTGCATTCTATGTAATAGTTCCTCACTTCTAAACAGAACTCCACCTGAGCTTATTGTTGAATGGTTCTCCTGGGATGATGAATCTAATGGTATTGGAGCTTGATAATATATGTAAGCATTTATTACCCTGCAACATAACCAGACCATTAAATGCTTCATGTCACAGTTCAGAACAAATAGGTAGTTATATGGGTTGGAGGACTGTTGTCACACATCTGTGCTACGTCTGTGTCACATTTGTTAATGAGAGCCGATCCAATTCAACACAAAGCTACTGAGAGGATGACTTACCATTGCACAGGTGCTCTTAGTGTCAAGGTTTGCTTTCTTCTAATTCTTTAGTTTAAGAAATATACTGCATCCATTTTGGTATGTTGTTAAGACTGAGATAAAGGCTGACGGGGGTTTTGCAGCGCTCATATCCTTCCCTAGAATTTTTAAATTGCTGCCCCACCTTTGGGAATCAACACAATCAGTTGTGAACACCACCTCCATACGCAAAGGTCAGGAGTCCTCATACTCAAGAAAATGCAGTACTACAGGGTATGAAAAAAGGCTGCTCTCCCCTACTGGACTTTCACCGTATATATTTTGTTGGTCTGATTTCTTATGAGTCAGGTAATATCAATGACAGAACACAAGCTTATTGTTTGAGTGTGTAAACTGTCTCTTTTACTGTCTGGACTGAGATGTGGATGATCATCTGCCCTGTCACGGCTGGCGTTAGCGGTTGGGATCATGACCCACAAAATTATGAGAATTCGGGTCAGTTTGTGCCTGTTGGTAAACTATGATGAGTATGTTCAAAGTGTCATTGTGACCAACCCTTTGCTTCTTTTTTAAAGAAGATGGTAGTAAACAGTCTTTGGTATCACTTGTAAAACAGATCACAATGTTGTCCAGTGTTATTTATTTTTTCTTATTAATTGATTTGTGAATCTTATTTACAAGCTATTGGTTAAAACCCCCCCCCCCCCCCCCCCCCCCATCACTGGCCAACCAGGGTGAAGGATTTATTAGTCTCAAATCCATCGTGTTAACATTATTATCTTCGTTTAATTTTCCTCCTCAGTGTTTAGCTGTTATTCATGGCAAAATACACCACAAATGATGGTCTAACAGTTTAACCCATTCCCAGCGCACGCAAGGCTATTTGTGACTGGACATAAAATCATAAATAAGAATAAAATCTCACTGTTACAAAGGAGAATTCATTGGCAGCTGGTATAATGTACATAAATAGAACAGAATGTTTTACAATGGAAACTAGCCAGCGAATTATTAAATGTGTTGTTTTCTTAAGGTTCAGTGTATTCGTAATTTCCTGTATACAGGAATCAATCGAATCAGTCAAGAATATCGGGAAACAAGGAGAAAAAAATACATTATTGATGTGGTATTCCTGTACCTCGGTATGAAATCACATATTTGTGGGGAGGTCATTACGTACAGTTGCTCCATCTTAGATTGTACAAAAGAACCATGAAAAAACAGCATTAGCTTGTGTGACTTAAAACAATGCCAGCCATTTCATTTTTGCCTAAAATAAGAAGAAAAGGTCTGCATGAAGGAATGAAAGCCCGATTTTATAATTCAAAAGTTGCCGGACATTAAATTCATCTTGTCAGAGCTGATTTCATCACGCTCATCACTCAGTGGCTCATTACCAAGGATATTAGGAACTCCCTGGAAACAAGCCAACTGATGGAAAAGGACCAAAGAATCCGATTATGACAGTACACTGTGGGAAAGAAGAAATGTGAGACAACAACTAATGCAGGAACATGAGGTAGCAAGACGAACAGTCACAAAACCAAACAACCACCTGGATCAGATGAATCACTGAAGACGACACAGATTCAAAACAGCTGCTATTCAATCTAAAAATGCATATACTTGAGATGGAGGTGTGGACTTGTGCACCAGTGCGTGTGCAGTTACTACACACCAGACTGTCTTGGCAGGAAAAGACATGTAGCTAAATCAGAAGAGGAAGCATGTGCTTTGGGTGCCGATGCCCCTCCCTCCTCACACATGTATACCATCATTCTTGCAAAAATCATTAAAAAATAAAAGTTAAGGCGCTCCTCTCAACAAACAGCGCTACCTCACAGCTGCTTCAACATTTCCTGAATTTCTATCTGGTGTGTGACCTCAGGTGCAGCAATGGTGTTGCTGAATGTGAGAAATGAAGAAACATGTTTGCTTTTTTTTCCCCACAGAGGTGAGAAGAGTTTTGTTCACCCCCCCCCCCCACACACACACACACACAGAAAACTAACAGAAAAACTGAAAAAACAAAAGTGAAAAAAAACAACATAATGAATTTAGGTTACTGTGACTGTTTTTTTTTCACTCTTTTTTTGTTTTGATTTGTTTGCTTTTTTAACTTCCCTGAATTCATCATGAGTAAGCTAATTTTCAATTTGCACTCAAAACTTATTACAGTAACAAAGGCAGCGACAAGTCAAATTGCTATATTACTAGAATTGATTACCTTGCAAACCAGTTTCCATTCTATTCAAATTGGGTTTCATACTTTACACCAATTAATAAAAACCCAGAGGAAGGGAGGACAGCACATTTATCTCTTTTCTGTTGGGAATAAATACTGTGCAGGATATAGCCAAAAGCCATCTCATCAGCATTCTGAAATATTCAAGGAGAATAAAAAGAAAACAATTCATGACAAACATATGTTTTGACACGTTTTCATTGAGGTTAGTGAAACTGTCGGGATTGCATGCATTTATCTACCATGCCTCCATCTCGCCCCCAGATAGAAAGGGAAAGAAACCTCATGGGAAATCAAAGACAACCATTTTAACCAGAGAAATCTCCAGATAGGGGAAAGAAAAAGACCTTCCATGGAACAAGCGTGTGACTATTATTTGTCAATCTGTGTTGACAGTACTATTAAATGCATAAAGACCATCATGTAACACCATGATTCCAGAAACTGAGGAAGATGCACCTCATGGGTGTACGCACAGTCACATCACTGGCGATCTGTAGTGTCTCAGAAACATCCATCAAAAATACAGCAGTATTCCATGTCTTTAGAACCACTCCTTGTTTTCCTTTAATTGGATCAGACCCTGATCCATCTCACCCAACACACCCAATGGCACCAATGACTGGCCAATAAGAGTTGTAGGCGGGTCTTCTGCGGATGCAGCCCCCCATAGGTCCAAGTCATTTTCTCCTAGAAACGCAGGACTTTCCAACACTCAATCTGTTGCCTTAAATGCTGAAATGCAGGTTTCGGGGTGCCTGCCAGTGATGAGACTGTCTTTGATGAGCAGTTGATGCTAACTGCTTTGTCATCACTATAAAGGGGGGCACGTGTAGCTGCCTGAAGTCACGTTGTCAAACCTGTCAAACACAGGTTTAATTGGTTTGCCCCTTCTGGTTCCCTGAAGAATATTTCTTTTCACATTTATCTGCAACAGAGTTACTTAAGTTCTCCTTGCTGATAATATTTTTCTTTTTCATTTTCCTTCACATTTCTTGAGAGCAGCCCACCTCTTCAGCGCAGACGACCCACAATTTGTCACATAGGGAAGCGGGAGATAATCTGGGTTTTGAGCCACTGTTTTACATCAACAAACTATTTCCATGGGAAATGAAGTGTACATAGAATTTGGGGCAATCTAGAGTACAGATGGAGAGCCTGATGGGTGCATTATGAAGCAGAGAAAACACATACTTGTCCATTAGTGAAGTAGAGCCTTCATGCATTCCTCCAACCACACTCTCACAGACCACATTGTAACAAGATGCTGACAGACAAATGGTGGGCTGCGTCTCGGAACAGCACAGCTTGTTAAGTGGCTATGGACCAGGCTATGCCCATAGCATTCAATTGTAGAAAGTATTCTCCAAATCTATGTAGCTGTCAAATTTGGACCGGAGAGACAGTCGCTAGGGAATGTGACAATGGGTGCACTTGAATAATACATTTGTAATTGTGTGACGACAGAGATGAAGTGATGTTATTTGAAGAGTATAAATTATATCAGGGGTGATAACAGATTAGAACTCATTTATGCAGAAAGGGACTGAGTCTTCTGTCCTTCTCTGCATTAACATCACCCATATTTGTGCATGTTTCCTGAAAGCGCACAGCCCAAACGTTGTAGTTCCAGCAGAGGAGTGTTGAAAAAAATGGAAAACATGTAAGAGCAAACGCAGCTCACAGTGTTTATTAAGTAGGGTGAAACTGGGTCTACATTTACTGAGGGAATACTGAAAATTGGATGGGAAGGATTATGTTGAAATTTGGGTTAAATCCCTCTACTACAGTAGAGCACAATTTGTAGGAATTCACTGCAGTTCCAGTTATTCAAACTTCTTAATTGAAAATATATCAGTTCAGAAAGGTGCGGACGGAAAAGAAAAGGCGAATTATTTTATTTCATCTGCAGCTGAGACAAATGTGGATCTCACTGACAACATTTTGTTTTGTAATTCAACACTGAAAAGGTTAAAAATACCAATAAATAGCAGCGACTGATTTAGGAATTGAGGAAACAGTTACTCACAACTCTCTATCTCCAGAGTGCAGTTTTGCTCATCCAGTGGATACCTTCTAAGATCCATCATACAAGCAGCAGTCGTAGTGATCCTGAAAAGACACACAATAATATGTTCCATTCAGTACCAGTTTTGACTAATTTGTTTGTGCGTTTTGTTGTTTTCAGTAGGAGAATCATATTATTAGATCTGTTTTTGGTACACGTGGATGTTAATAACATTAACTGATAATGCAGCATGATCAGAACATAAACAACCCTGGATTGAGGCTGAACAGAGAGGTTTTCTTCAGTCATGACATTGAGAACCCCAAACCTTTAAGAGTCACTTCACCCAGCCGGTGTTTTCTGTCCATCCTGGTAGAAAACTTTAAGCCTGTTTTAACCTCTGACCACTCTCTCCAGCGTGGATGGCCTAAAAGCAATTTTCGGGAGGTTTTTAAGTTTCTTTTAAGAGGACCAAACCTCCAAAGCCTCTTTGGTTTTCCCTTGAGTGATAAGTGACAGCTGTCACACACATATTCACCATGGACCCTGCACTGGTCCCCCATGCCGCTGGGCCCGTGTCTTTACACCAGCACAGTGAAAGCTAGAGTAGAGAATCTGATGAATACTTACTATTCACTTAAACTTAATAGGCCTAATTACATAAAACTTAAGACTAAATTCAGGCTCCTGTGGGCGTTCGGGGTGGTGATGGTGGTGGTGGTGGTGTGGCTTTACGTGGGAACACTATGGAGGATTATAGTCCCACAGCTAATCCTTATGTCCCACTTTTAGCATTGTTAAATAATACTGTCCACTTCTGTCAGGCCACTACCTGGAATGCGAATCACTGGAGGGATCAAATATTCTGGGAGAGCAATGGGCCAGAGATAAACTATATGATATATATATACTGTAGGCATATATATAGGCATATATACACATATCATCTATCATCTTTCAGCCCTCTATTTGGAGAAGGAGAAATGCATGATGCATGAGTGGGCAATAGAAAGATGAAATCCTCAGTGATGAAAACAGGTGGAATATGTCATATGTCTAGTTTAAAGTGGGTGTATTCTAACATCGTATCTATAACATTTCAAATCAGCACTGCTGCTAGCATCAGTACTTTCCATCTTAAGAGCACTTCAAAAGTAAGACCAAGACGCGGCTTTACAATGCAAAATAACATTTCTTCAACACGTTTGTGATAACAAATATTACATAATATCTTATATCTTCACGTTTCAGTTTTACAATACATATGAACTTTACTCATTCTTGCAAACAACTTTATTTTACTAAAGGTTTCAAAAAAGTAGTAGAAATACATAAAAAATGTGATTTTGGAATGTATTTAATTCTTCAACGATAATTTTACATCTGAGAGGGAGCAGTAGAAGACGTTCAGCCAAAGCTCTATAAGAAAACAAACACTGATTTCAAGACACCAATGAAGTGTAATAGCCCACAAATGACTTTTGTATCATACACATAAACCAGTGAATGCTCCTCTCAGAATATTGTGTGAGTCAAGGGAATTGTTTTTATTGGGGTTGCTGGAATAAGCTTCTACCCTACGGGTATATATATCTCATTCTGACATTATTCATTAACTAAAGGTCTTAGAGTCAACAGGTTTCATTTAAAAAAAACTTTAAGTGACACTTGTAAATCATATTAGCCATATAAAAGCTGAATATTATCTTGCTGTAATCTCCAGTACTTGAGGGCTCAGAAATCAATGGTTCCTGACCCGAAAGAAAATCGTGAGAAAAAAACAATCTACGAATGAGGTTGATTATTGTCTTTGTTTCACCTGGGATGTAGGTGGATAGATACCAAAGCTTGAGGCAAAAGGGGACAATGGAACATAAAACTTACACCCGAGGCTCAACTCTTGTGCTATGTCTTGAAAATAATCCAGTTTTGACATTAAAAACGTCAACAGCCTTATGGCCAAATCAATGCTGAGATCATCAGTGATGAGATCTTGATGGAATCTGAATTACTGTGTAAAAAGAGAGCTTCTATAACTGCATGCAGCAGTGTTGCTAATCCATCCCTTTACTATTCTACCCCTATCATACATGTACAAATGTCAGTTTAATGGCTCTCTCATCACTATCAACATACATAGACAGGGATGGGTAGGATAATAACTGCAGCCAACCACAAGTCAGGAGATAAGGTTATGCTGTCCATCAGACTTTGTGAAGAGAACATAAGGATGCAGCTGTGAGTAATAGGTTGCCATTCTTTCCCTGGCTTTGGTCTTCTGTGAGAGCTTGACTCCCACTGAGGGAGTTGCAACAGAGCAGCACAGCATGGTGGGTAATCGTCTAGGCACACCTGACAACATAGATACATTTGTGCCAGAGGAGCAGCTCATCTTGAGTCCAATCCTCTGCGTTACACTGCCCAGATAATCACCCTGTGTGTGTCTCTCTCTCTCTGTCCTGCTCGTCACTGTCTCACTCTTCCATTATTCAGACCAAAAGCTACCGATCTTTGTTACATCTTATAAACTTTGCATCTTGAGAATCCAAGGCATTTTCAATTTTTTCGTTTGCATTTAGCCCAGCAAAAAAACAGTATTGAAATTTGAAATGATCAAAACTTTCAGAAATTGTTTCTGGTCAGTTTTCTAATATTTGTTCAAGATCCTTACAGACTAGTGCTATAATCATCTGTGTCCATGAAAGCGTCCATATCGCCACAGGCACCATATGGTGAACAGGTGGGACCCACCTACCCCTTCAAAACAGTCCATGTTGGCTACTCAATTATGTGAAGGTCAGCACATGAAATTCCAGGGAAAATCTGATTTCTCTGTTTACTGTGCTTGAAAGCCTTTTTTTTAAGAGTACACTACTTTGAATCTGCAAATTATAATCAAACTAGCAAAGATTCTCATTTGGTTCTGACCTTTGCTGCTCTGTGTGATGCATGTATGTTTGGATGTAGTATGATTGTCTTTTCCATTTGGTTGCCTTTGTTTGTTGCTCCCGTTTTCCATCCATCCATTCATTTCCTTCCACTGAACCTGTTAAGCGTTGCGGGGGGGCTGGAGCCTATCCCAGCAGCCTTTGGGCAACAGGTGGGGTTCACCCTGGGCCATTGCAGGGCCAACACATACAGACAGACAACCATTCACACTCACAGTCACACCTACGGTCAATTTAGAGTATCAATCAGCCTCGTCCCCTCTTGATGTCTTTGGACTGTGGGAGGAAGCTGGAGTACCAGAGAGAACCCACACAGGAACAGGGAGAACATGCAGACTCCACACAGAAAGATCCCATGCCTGAGCTGGGACCCCTCTTGCTGTGAGGCGACAGTGCTGACCACTGCACCACCGTGCTGCTCTGCTCTCGTTTTAAAGCAGTCAAATTGTTTCAAATGAGAAACTTCAAATGGGAATCAAATGCCCGTCTTCTCCTGCAGAATCCTGATTGTTTGATCCATCCATCTCCCCTCATCCCCATCATGGACTTCACACTTTTAAAGACAAATTCTGAGTGTAGTATCACCACAACTGTTATGTCTTTAACTAAACCTTAATCAACGCTAACTAATCTTTGACAATACTTTCTTGTTTACCTTTGGTAACAGGAGTGAAAAAATTTGAAGAAAAGAGAATTTTGGAGGCCAGATGACTGCAGGTGAAACAGACAGGAGACCTTCATGACGAAGCATTTTCTATCAATAAATACGTTCAAAGGAAAGATTTCTAGCATGCTGTTTCATATTACACACTTCAGGGGTTTCCACCTTCCAGAGCGAGACAGGAATGTTGTTTGAGCCTAAGAGGGTTAGATGGATGCTCCTTTTCTTTCTCTCGTGTCCCCTGTCTTTGTCAGCATTTATTTCTTTCTGAAGGATTTGCCGCTGGCGATGAGCCTCTGTGGCTTCCAAGTGTTTAACCAAGGAGTAAATTGCCGGTTACTTTCTGGCAACTTTCTGATCTCTGTGTCAAGATGGAGTCAGCGGTGTAGAACCGAGAGCAAACGCCTCTAGCAGAGTCTTTGACAAGACTAGGTGGGAAAGGTAAAGGTTATACACGTTTGTGTGGGGTTATTTGTGTTCATGTATGCTGCTGTGCATGCTTGTTATGTTGCTGTCACTCTGTGAATGTGTGTGTTTGCAAGTGCCTGACTGTGTAGCTGTCTCACTCTCCATTTACCCCCACTTACTTTCTCTCTTGTCTCGTCCATTAAATGATGTGCAGCAGCATTTCTCGCTCAGTCTTATTACGGTCCTTGGTTGCTTGGTAACTGCCTGAGGACATTGCCAACCACACCAACCGAGCTCCATATGTTTCATCACCTGCAGTGGCCCTCCATATTTACCCAGACTGCATGTGCACAAAGACTGGAGATGGAGGAAACTCGTGAGGTCAAATCAGGGCCAAGTATCCTTAAAGGTTTCCAGCCGTCAGCGAGATTCCAGCCAAGTAGATGCACAGTCACACATTCAGGATCCATAAGTTGACCAAATCAAGATTAAAAAGAGTCCTTTGGTTTGTGATTGCATCTGTGAAAGACAAGTTTCTTTATCCTTAAGAGTCCCACATATTTGTATTTAAATTC
Organism: Aulostomus chinensis; assembly: GCF_037954235.1. Lineage (NCBI taxonomy): Eukaryota > Metazoa > Chordata > Actinopteri > Syngnathiformes > Aulostomidae > Aulostomus > Aulostomus chinensis. The sequence goes on from NC_141334.1 coordinate 7,396,601, forward strand.
ACTTCCCTTTTCTTGGTTGAATTGCTCAAAAAGTACAATGTTGTTTCCATGCTTTGCAGTACTGGTGAGAGAGATATTTTGGAATGGAAATCAATTAGTTACAGCTCTGAATCTCCTCCTAAATAAGGACCTTCTCACTGAGGGTGATCCATGCTGTGCCAAAGCATGTTTGCCCCCCAAAGTCCAGCTCATTTGACTTGTGTGATCACTCTGTAACACACCCTGGTGTGATACACTTTCTTGGCCCTGGCACGGTTGGAACAAACCGGCTTCAGCATGAGATAGTCGCACGGGCAGGGAACACAGACATGACATAATCTGGCAGCTCAGTGGACGTAATGGATACATTCCAGTGGTCGAGAAAATAATCTGCGAGTAGCAAACCAACAGTTTCAGAATGCCATTCTCCCTCTCCCTCTTACAATACAGAAGACCAGAGATCCCATTAATCACTGGGTAATGTTAGCCTATGCTAGCTTTTACTGACAGCAAAGCTCCAGGAATGCAAACTTCTATCCTTCAACTGCAGTGAGGGTGCATGTGTGCTCAGGCCAGGAGAGACACAGAGCAAAGTAAGCCCATCATATCTGTAGAAGAATAGCGAGGAAGGACAAAAGTGCTTTACAATGGTATCTTTAAGGCAACTGGCTAAAGTGTGAGCGGGCCCTGAGTCATCATGTCCTGATTGTCCGGATATTTCTGCATCGTTTTCAACAGGTGGACTTTATATCTTGCATTATATAAGAAATAACATTTAATTAAGACTTGGGAGAGCTGAACTGAGGACAGAAAACAGCTTAGACAATGGGGGTGGGGGTGGGGGGTTTGATATGCATCAAATGACCGCAGGCTAAAATCAAAACCCACAAACACAGCAGAGGACTTGCAGCTGAATCAAGCACTGGCAGTCATGGAAAGCGATTGTGTATATTTTCCCCCAATAATGAAGCTGATTGAAAAGCAAATCTGTTTCTTTCATTTTTTTAGGGTGTTAGTCTTGCACACTCACCACAGGGGTATCAGTGGTTGTGGGTTAACCACTGGAGCAAAAGAGGATGGGTGTGGTCTGGGTATTAATGTAGCTTTTATTTCTAAAGGGGGCATGATATTGCTGCATTAGCTATTTACTGTCAATGTTTATTCAACCTTGCATTGACAATCTACATCTAATAGCGCACATTTCTGCAGTCTCCCCTGCGTCCTCACATCAGTGTAACAAAGACTATCCAGGCCTGTCTCGGAGCAAATAATTCTGCTGAGGAGGAAAACAGCAAGACGTTCCTTTAGATGTTCCTCTCAGGCCCAACCTGCCTGAGAAATACAGAGAGGCAAATAACTATTGTTTATCATTTGCTTTTATACTTTCAGAAGTCAATACCTGCTATTTTCCCTCAAGTGAAAGACTACCCAGCTGATTGTGGTTTTGTTTGAAAGATCAATGTGGGACTGGAACAAGTCCTGCTTGTCAGATGAAGGAATATGAATTTTTATCAGCCCACAGAAAGGCAAGGTGCTATTTGCCATTTATCTACCTTAATGAATCCCTGATATGAATGTGCTGTTCAATGGCAATGTCAGTGGCTCCCACAAAATTGTAGATCGTTGAGGGAATGATTTTTTTGGGTTTGCGGACATCCGTCACCACGGTTACATTAATAACCACTCAGGTATCAAACGTGATATTGGTTAAACAAAAGAAAGATATCCGAGCATCACATATCCAACGACTCCGTGTGAGTTTTGTTGATTAAATCTGAACAGACATTTGTTTTGTTGCAACCAATGATGTTGTTTTTCTCTTCTCTATTATATCATTGTTTGGTTTGCAGATAACTTAGCCTGCCATTTGTTGACGCATTGCTTTTCTATTTGGCTTACTCACACTGAGTTTCTGGATGAGAAACATTTTATTGATTAACCCAGTATCTTTGCCCAACATCTGGTGGTTGCCTGGTAACATGACACAGCAAGGAGAAGAGTGTCATTCAAATCACAATGTCTCATGTCACTGACAAACGGTAAATGGACAAGTTTTCTACCTTTGTTGTAACAAAGAGCAAAAGAGAGGAAAAGCTGGGGCTTTTTGGCCAACAGCACTGCCATATTTTAGGCTCAACATGTCAATGAAAACAGTATAAGATAACTTCTCCAGAACAACAGACAAGATGTCCAAGAAGAAAGTTTTGCATCTACAGTGTCGTCATTAAGTTCTTTGAAAAGTTACTGCATAATTGCCCTGTTGTCTACTCAGCTCTTTACAGTCTGAAATGGCAGAGAACGTTGCAATGGAGCGATACCTTCACTTTCTCCTTTGTGTCAATGTAAGATGCTTGAATGGTTTGGGGTGAATAAACTAGGTCACAAAATGTGTATTTTCATCAGAAGAGGGTGGTTAAGGCAACACCATGCAAGGTTGTAAGAAAGAGAATAAGAAGCTGCAATCTCAGGAGCTTGTCATTTGTCATCGTTCTTTGGTGACCTCTGGTATCAGCCTTGATATCCAGGAATGAAGACAAAGTTTTCGGAATATTCAGGAAGACACTGGCAGCAGAAGCGGCCGGTATGTCATGTGAGTTAAAGATTCACTATGTCAGAGGTAAAGGAGTTTCAAAAAAGTGGTTGCTATTCCCCATTTTGCACATTTTGTCTTTAGAAAAAAAGCACACAAAAAAAAAAAAATCCCAAAACATCAACTCTAAGCTAATCGGCTACCGGCTTCATGCGCAAACACAGAAGAATTTGTATTAATAATGTCAAATATTGGTATTCATAGTATTCATCTATACTATCCAGGAGTATAGGAATTATTATAATTAATGTAACACTTATTAATGTTCCTATCAGATTTTCTTCAGTTTTACTGCTGCCTTATGCAAATGCCCAATTTTCATTATATGGATCATTAAATTTTCATGTGGTCTAATATAATTCATTGGCATAATAAATTAAACAACTGTATAAAGGCTTTTAGGGGACAGTAATATGCTGTATCTGCATGTGCTGCCTGGGTACGTGTGCACTCACTGACATGCACAAGATCCCATGACCCATTTCAGGATTTGTCAAATCTGGTCATCCTACTTACATGATATTGAGTGTCAGGGGTGACGGATTTCTTCTCCCAGTTTCAGTCTAATCCCACTTCATCCAAAGTAATATTTGCTTTTGCCCTGACTTTTGTCACAAGTTCTGCTGTCCATGGGAAATAGCTGATAACTCCCATTGCTAGTGATTATGCTTTTTTCATTTGCGTATTGAATTCAACGATGGGTTTGATACTGTAGGTTATCCGTTTTAACCCAAATGACATGACACAGGGATAACTTGTGCTATTTTGTGTTCTATTTCGGTATAATCTGACCCTTGCACGCTGCTGGTGCCTCTCCAGCTTTATTTTGTAGGCTTTCATGCACATTTCAAGTCCTGGTTGATGAGCAAATTCACTCTCAAGGCAGATATGATATATCTAATCATCGTGTTTTGTAACGAAATATAGGTTTCCAATCAACTAAATCCCCAAGGAAGTCTCTCCAACACACTTAGTAACGTGCTGTATTTATACAGTACAGTGAAGGTATCTTGATGGGAGAAAAGCACACAGAACGGTGGACAGAGGGTGACTAATTGTTTTTTTTTTCCCAATATTCTCATTAATACTTGTCTCTCATTTTTTCTTGCCATCTCTCTCTCTCTCTCTCTCTCTCTCTCTCTCTCTCTCTCTCTATCTATCTTACTATTTAATTTCACTCTCCATCAGAAGTGGCAATGTGCTGCCATAATAGCCAATAAGAGGTTATCGGTTTCAATAAGTTTTTATAGAGTTTGGGCATTGGAGACCTATTTGGGAAATTAACAGATGAGATATCAGTGAGGTTTGAGAAGTGCACTGTCATCATGTTAACTATGAGAGGTTGGAACCCAGTGGAATAAGTCAATCAATTTATATGGCACATTAGGGCTTTCGGAAGATATGTGGGACATGTCATATTAAAACATCAAATATGCAAGTGTCAGCTTGGGGCAAACCCTCTGAATAAAGCGGCGTCCCTGAAAAGTAATGTTTGCAATGAAAAGATCAAACCTGAAGCCGCATGATGCGTAAAAGTAGTTTGTCTGATTATTTTTTTTTTTACACCGTTTAATGGGCAGATGCTGACAAGCTAATTAGCAATGTAGCCTGCAAATTGAGGTTAGCAGAGCACTTCTCCCTTGTGTGTGTGTGTGTGTGTGTGTGTGTGTGTGTGTGTTGTGTGTGTGTGTGTGTGTGGTCGCTCATTCAGCAACCCAAGATGCAACACAAATATGTCCTCGTTTGCTAGTCAGAAGAGGAGGGAGAGAGGTAAAGTCTGTTTATGCACGCAAAAGAGTCACATGTGAGAGGCGCATTTAGTTGGTGATGTGCACGTCCTGTCAGCGGGGACACAAGTAGGTCACTGCATCATCACTTCATCAACACTATAAGGTTCGCTTGGGGGCAATATTGCACCTTACATAAATGGCTTTCTTCATGGAGCTCTAATAAACTAATTACAGACTCATTGTTATGTTAAAACTGGGAGATTAAAAAGAGAGGGTGCACTGACAAAAGATGAGGTGTTTTAGAACATTGTGAAGTGGAAATTACCACCATTTTGATAGTCTATTATTAGTTGGTACTTCTGTGTGTGAGAATGTGTGTGTGGGGACCCAGCAGAAAAAGGAAAGAAAGTGTTTAAAGAGATAATAATCTCACCTCAAACCGTACAATACGGTACCGTCCGGGTGCAGTCGAATCATTCTGTTTTTCACTGTAACCCCGTGGACAAATGATTTCTTGTCATTGAGGAAGTAGGTGTCAGGGACCCAGAGCTGATCAGCCACCCGGTTATCTAAGGTCAGGTTGAGGGGAATCTCAGAATAAGACAGACGCTTGTCTCGCCAGGCCTGTTGGAAGTACATCGTCAACGTGTAGTCCTGTAAGTGCATTGAGAGGGAGCAAAGGAGGACAGAGTGGGGCAGAGTGAGGAAAAAAACAGAGGGGAGGGGAGGAAAGTGGCCAGGAGAGGGAGGAAGAGAGACAGATAAAATGGAGGAGAGACACAAAGAAAAGGCGGGGGGGAAAGGGAGAGAGAGAGAGAGTTAAAAAGCATCCATTTGACACAGCGGCTCTGTACTACTTTCCTACCGCAAACTCTCAGATTAGAGCAGACTATGTTTAAATATTGGATGAGGCTCACTTAAAAAAAGCAAACGTAACAGTCGAAGTAGACACCAAAACAACTCTGAGTACAAAGAAATGGGAAAGTCCTCCTGTTCATACAGTGCAATAACCACAAAATTGTATCACTAGATGTGTTAAAATTAGGTGCCATCATTTTCTTTTTCAGTTGAGAGCACTTTCTTTTATTTTCATCTTTTATTGTTTTTAACAGATAACAACTCCCTCGAATTGAATTTAGTGTTTACTGAAGTGTAAATACAGTTAAGGTCTGGCTGCTTTAGAGCATATGCATGTCGTGTTCCAGACAATAAAAGGTCTGTTGCCTGAAACGTTGTGAAAAACCCACATAAAGTGAAGAAGCAAGAATGCCAGTGTGCTTGAGTAACTCTTTTTTTTTCATTTGGAGATGAAGTAGCTACTCTGAGAACCAGGAATAAAGGGAGGTGTGTGATATTTTCAAGTGTCCCCGAGAAATGGCAACAGCAACCTCAATAAAACTCTTCCTCTTTGGATGAAGACTCGATTGTGAAACAGGCTCACAACATTTGCGTTTACACAACACATTCACGTATTCTTTTGTATTTCTTCCTCCCAGAAGCCCCCTAAAGAAGATATGGTCCTCCCACGTTCCTCTATACGTCTCCTGTAATCAGGGACATGTCAAGTACACGTACTTAGAGGAAAACTTTTGCAGGATCCCCCCCCCCCCCAAAAAATACAATTTATTTTGACCATGTATTCTCTCACCTTTTCATGTCCTCTCTAGGGCTCCATAACACTGAGAAAGTCCTTTTATATTGATTTCTAAAGGCACATGTGGATGTAAACAGTGCAGGCTCCAATTAATTGAACTAAATGAGCTTTCAAAGTGAGTCATGATGAAATAAGTGAATTTCACGAGTAACTAAAACGAAACGAGATGATACATCCTGCCGATACTGTGTACACGCAAAATTCCACAAAATTTGAAAACTCAGCAGTTTTTTTTTAACTTAATCTTTGCTTTTTTTTTCACTCTCGTGAAGTTCCCTCAAATCTAGGACGCGACAGAACAGCCAAAGCTCACGTAGCTCACTGAAGGAAGGAGCCTATCATTCATGAAAAATATAAGTTAATAAACTTGCTGTCTCAAGGAACTTTTTGTCATGACTGGCACATTCACCAGCCGGCAAAGAGGCTGAACATGCATTTTTGAACATGCCTGTCGGATAAAAATCTGACATCGCACAGCACCTTGGGGACTGAAGTCTTAGATATTGCCTGGAGGAGTCGAACAGGAGCATCGTGGCAATAAAGCTCGTCTTTGACCTAAATGGGTTTTGTCATGTTGTTGTTTGTTTGGGTGCTGACAACCACACCTTTGAAAGTTAAGTTTTTCAACAGCATTTTTGGTTATATTGGCGATTCTACAGCATTTGGCACAATGATTAAACATGAAATGAAAAAAAAAAAAAAAAGAGTGAATCCAAGATGAAAAAGTTTGGGGTGTGTTACAGGCTGCCATAAAATGAGGCAGTCGGTGCCCGCATGAACTGATAGGAATAGAAGAATGTATCCTCTATCTTTGATAACTCGATATTTCCTCTCTTATTTAGAAAAAGAATAGAGGTCTAATATTGGGTGTTTTTTCACTTGCATCAACTTATTCTGGGGCTGCACGTGCAGCCTTTGCAACACTTCCATCCCTGGTTGATGGTTATGTAACCGCTCACACTCCGCTCTTTCTGGCATGCAGTGTACCACAGCACGTGTGGCTGAAGAGATGCTTTTTGCCATGCAGTCGTACTCTGCACTCATTAATACAGACAATCAAACAGAAGGGTTAAACATCAGGGAGGCTTCTTGAATTCACTTTCTTGTAGGCGTATACACACACACACACACACACACGCACGTGCACACACACATTTTTCTCTCCCTGCCTTGTTAGTTGTGTGGGCATTGAAACCGACATTCACAATCTGTCTCATCTAATTCTTGGAAGCTGCAGTTCAGGATGATGTGCACTACATATCTGAACAATATGGCTGTTACACAAATGTGGAAAAACAATGTCGCAATGGCAACATATATTCAGAAAAAAAATACATCTTACAAAATGTCATGCACAATTCTTCATGCATGGTCCTATGAACTTCCTCTAACTGAGTAATCTGTGCGGCTGCAAACCTCAAGTTAAAGATTACTTCAGTGAGGTCTGCTTAGATTTAGGCCCAAAATAACTGTTGGTTACGGAAAGGTCATGCAAATGTTCAGATGTCTCACAGAAAAAAAAGCAAAACAAAAAAACACCCGGTTTTGTAGCCACAATGACAAATGTTGCAACATCTTGCTAAAAACACCCAGCTTTTTGGCCAGAATGATGGCTGCAAATGCAAATTTGCACAAATTATCTGTACAAATTACGGCGCAGCCTAAGCTTTGAGCTACACCTGCTGTCTCAGTATCACTAAACCATTTGCAAGATAACGGATTGGAAAACAAGAGTCGTCATCTTCAGTATTACATCATCTGCAGTTGTAGGACTCATTTGTAAAAGCCCTCAGCCATACTAGCATATGCACAGTTCTCCTTACCAGAGTCCTCTTTTTAAATATGACCTCATCTCAATTAGACGTGACAGACTGGCATTCGTGGAGGGGTAAGGAGGGTGTTGTGTGACGTGAAGCACAGTTATTAAGCTGAGTTAATGTTGCCTGTGTCATCCTCGTGAAGCTATTATTTCAGAGCCATTGTCTTGAGGAAGTTGTGGTTTGCTTTGTGGGACAGGCCCTGTGGAGGTGTCACTGTGGCTAGTTTCCTCTGATCATAAAACTTTCCTCAAAGACAGCTATAGTGTGTGCCCCCCCTCCTCCTCTCTGTGAGGAGGAGATTGTAAATTACCAGAATAACTGCAGTGGCTGTGTGCATGTAAGTGCAAGGGAGGCTGTCATAATAACAGTCATAATGAGCATCACTACATAAACTGTGTTGGGTAGCGAAAGAGAGTGGGAGAGAGATGGAAAGAGAAAGGAATGAAGACAGAGAGCAATGCAGGGAGAACAATGTTAATTTATGAGTGCAGAATATGCTGCGCTGCCAAGCTGCCAAGGAAAGGACAATACAAAGTGATCATTGTATTCTCACACTTGAAGCTACTACAGAATGTGAGAATCTGTTATAAATAATCACTAATTCCCCATTCCACAGCTTGCTTCCAACTGTATTGTCCTGATTTTTATGATGTGTTATTGTTAAATACACTTCTTACTGATTTTGTGAAGCAGAAATTATATTCAGCATTAGTGAGTCAATTCACACTTTGTATCGATTTTGTGCACATCTGCTTCTATTATTTTGTCTCCTAAATTATCTGAAAAGTAGAGTTTATATAACTGAAATTACCATTTCAATTTGGTTCACACTTCTGAGAATTGAATCAACCAAAAAATTTAATCAATAACTATCCTGACAAGCATGGTGTTTAATACTAGACACTTTCTCTTTCATTTCTATGCGCTTTCGTTCGAAGTGGCTTTTAATAAATGTGACAAATACAAATCTTAGTGCTTTTAAACACACAAAAATGCAACTTTCTCATTCAAAACCCTCCAGGACATTTCCAGAAAAATACTGATAGTATATATTGTTCCTTGCCATAGTTCCACCGCATTTCATCAGTTTCAGGTTTTGAGATATCCTACTTAAGCACGGAAACACCGGTGACCTCATTAACTACCACGACCATGTCCCTGTGATGGGATTTTCTGGTGTCCTGTTTTAATTTGAGAGTTCGGCCCTCATGTGAGTTTACTTCCAATCACTGTTACATTTTCCCCGCTCTTTTTGATTATCTGGTCCCTCCTAACGTGTCTCAGATGAGTCTTGTGACTTAAATGGCAGACGAAGGCTTCAAACGTCTCCCCCTAGTAGCCTAGTTCAAAAACGTACCCTGAAATCAGAATTTGAATAATGTTACTTTTTTTCTGAGTAATGCACTTTGGGTGAGGGAAGCTTTCAGAACAACTAAGTATTTGGCTCATATTCGTTTCTGTTTACATTCAGTTTCACAAAAATTCACTGTGTGTATCCTCACAGTCCGACAAACGCACTTTCGTCTTTGTAAAATATTTGATTATAACAATGTATGAGGTTGATTTGACCACTCAATAAACATGACCCGGTAGCTGCTTGAGATGCCACCCACATTGTTACAACGTCGGCAGGTCGATTACACCTCTCCTCCCAGCCAGAGTCGTTGCATAATCACTCTGTATCTCCATGCAAATGAATTTCAGAAGTAGTTTTGAAATGTTTGTGTGTCATCATCAAAATGGCATATTTTACAGCCACTCACTGTGTGGGCAGATTTCTAAGAAAGAGCCAAAGGTTCCAGACAAATTTGTGCAGAGTCTCATATTGGCATGTCATTCCACAGACAGAACAGTCTGAAAATGATGGGATTTGACTGTCGGGGTTTCTCCTTAAGGCCAAATCATTTTTTTTTTTTTTTTGTGAGAAGGAGTGTCTTGACTACATCTCGAGTCACATGCTGTATACTGCAGTAATGTGAATTAAAGGCACTCCCTTAGCTCGTCTGTGCCACAAAGTGACCTTGAACACACCAACCTCTTTGGGCGGCATCATTTTTTTAAGAATTATTGAAACTTTTCCAAATCCATCAGTAAAGCTCGGGACTAATGAATAAAACACACACACACACACACACACAAAACCAGAATTGTAAATCAGAACAAAACAAAAAGACATAAAACTCTCCCCAGCTGCTGACTATGACCTCATCTACCCTGCTTGTCCTCAAGTTGCTCTGTTGCCTACTCCCCACCCACACACCACATGGCTGCTCTTAGACAGAAAACAGCATGCATAGCTAATAAAAGAGTTGTTTTGCTGTGTTTTGTAGTGTTATTTTATTTAGAACTGTTAAATGTTATTTCCCACTTGCCTAGCAGGTTAAAAAAAAAAGCACTTGGTCAAAGCCTCTGCCGTAGCAATGTTGCCATGAATCACTCTGTGGTGACAAAAACAGACAATTAAAAAAAAAATATCGCTCTGTAGTGACAAAAACAGACGATTAAAAAAACAAAAAAAAGGAGAGGGAGACTGACTTGAATTCCAGTCCGTCTCACTGCAGCTTGTGTAAAAATCAGCCGGTTAATTGTGTGTAAATCGGCTGAATTCCCTTCACTGTTAGACGGTGACATTTTTATGACGTGTCAGTACAGTTAAGTTCTGGTTAGGGTCGGGTACAAGAAAACATCGTTGGTTAGGCTCCACTTGTCAAACAGACTTCTTAAGAGGACTGACACCTTTCTCCCACAGTGAGGTGGATCCAAGCACCACCCAAACCTGCCCCCTGATGTGAACATCCTGCTTGTATTTCAACTACAGTCACTGCAGCCCATCTTGGGATGTTGTTGAACCACGACTGTGATGCAGGAATGACATCCAGCTGGTATGCTTATAAAGTCCTACTGACTGGGGGAAAAAGATCAAAAAGAAAAAAGATTCAACTTTGCGTCAATGTTTGAAAATCAATCTGTCCAATTTTGCGATTGCCTGAGTTCATTCTTAGATTCATGTTTTTACTTTTACTCCTTTTGCAAACGCTTTTATCCAGAGTGACTAACAACATTCAAGTTTTAGAACAGCAGGAGACCTTTGAGTATCCGCTTGAATCAAATACACCCAACAAGACCAAGTGCAAAGACAGATCGGATAAAGAGGTGTGTGTTGGGTATGGGAGGATAGTAAAGCAGGAGGGTCCCGCTGCATTTGGTAGCCTGCTCCACCTCTGGAGGAATCGTATGTGAGAGCCAACCGGACTGAGATTTCCTTGTGTATATTGGTATATGTGTTCCTCCCCGGAGGAACACAGCAGCCGAGGAGGTACAACCTGTGTGACTTTGTTCAAGGAGATGGGTGCAGACCCTCAAGTCACTCTTCTGCAAGCACTCGTGACTAGACTTGATTCAGGGTGCCATGGGAGATCAGCGAGGGGCAGGGTGACATTTGCCCTCTTTGGTTGATCGAAACACGGACGCACTGGCCGTTTGAACCAATGACCTGTGCTGTTGATTTTCTTAAAAGGATGTTAAAGGAAACCAATAAAGGATGAGGTATATTGAAAGTAAGAGAAACTGAAAAAAGGAGGAAGATTTAGGGAGTAATGAGGCAGGGTGATAGGAGGCATGAATGTGTGTCGAGAGAGAGAGAGAGAGAGAGAGAGAGACAGAGAAAGAGAGGGAGATCAGAATGTAATAGCAGGCAGGTTATCCTTCTCCCTCTACCCTTGAAGCCACTTCTCTATTTGAGAGTTGTGGATCAGTTTGGTGGGTTTGCTAGAAGGGATGGGGGGTGTTTTCGAGGGGGGTAAATGAAAGGCGTAGAAAAACTCAGTGGAGCAGTGATGCAAATTGCTTTTATTCTCACAGCTCTTCACTTCCAGTATCTGATTTCATCACCAGCAATGACCTCCCTCTGATGCATTCTTTCTCCCCCTTTTATCCCTCTCCTCATCTGCCCCATCGCTTCCCTCTTCCTTTCGCTTTTTTTTCCTTTTTCTAACTCATGTCCTATTTTCCCCTCATTCATTTAGAAAAGCTCCTTCCATCTACTTGTCCCTATACCCCCCCCTCTTTTCTCCAATATTTCCTCATACATTTCAGTCTCAGAGGAGCTCCTGTTGCATCTATTTGCATGCTGTACAGAGGAGAAGGGAAGTGAGGACACATTGGCAGAACGAATGGTTTCGATCATTGCTGCTAAAGAGACAAAGCCTGGGGAGCTGTCTAGAGAACATGACAGGTGTTGGCGGTGTTCACCCTTGAAGGTGCGAGATGGATTCCAAAGGGCCCTTAAAAGCTCACTAACATACAGCGGGGGAGTGAATCATTTTTAAAAAATGGTATATTTTGCATGTTTAGAGCACCTTATCAACCATACCAACAGTAAAGTGTGTAGAATGATTTAGATTATTTCTCTGCCTCCATTTAGTAAACCTGAAAGTGGTATATGTTGCTTTAAATTATTCCTTTAGTGCTCTGACCTTGAAGACTTGCACTGAATTCAAAAGCACCCTGACTATATACAGCCCTCTCTGCCTACATCCTCTCTGTTTCACTTTCCCCCCTCCTCCTCTCTCTGAATTACCTCTAGTGGAAAGGAAATGTGATCCCACCACCACTCAGCCATATGTCCATACTGCACTCTATCATCCACCTACTTCAGTTCCTCCAAAATGCTCTCCAACAACAAGTGGCTTTCAATTTCCTGTCTCACAGTGTCCCGATGCCATCAGCGACAAGGTTAGGGTAGGAGGAACCTGGCACAGGGCACAGCATTTCCAAAGATGCCTAATAATAAACATGCCGATCTGCACAGAGCTGAGTGACATATACGACCCCCCCCCCCCCCGATCTCAGAATAACCGAGAGTCTGCATGATTCAGCTGCGTAGCTGGAACAGCTTGTGCGCTGCGTGTAGTAAATCTGCAACAGAAAAGCACACAGGGGGCGCTGAAGGGTTTTCATTCAGCCTATTGGTTCCACAATGAATAATGATGAGATTTTTACACAGTTTTATTGACAAAACCAATATATCACAGTCAATAAGACAGCTTGACATAAATAGAGGATTTTTAATATTAATGTGTTCACTAGTCATCACAGGCAAATTAATTTGTCAAAGACGGAATGTACCACACAGTGTGGTGATTTTTTTTTTTGAGAGAGAGAGAGAGGGCAATTTATCGCTGTGATAGCAGCAGTAAATGATATGTCACATAGGGGAGACATGGAGTGGCATGCACTGAAGGGCCATAGGAGGGAATCAAACCCACGGCTGCTGCAGAGGACCAGTAATTGCAGTACTGGGCGGATGGTCTCGCAACTGTGCTGCTGATGAAATTGGCCATCTCGCCATGGTGCAACACTGCTTAACTAAAAGTCTCAGTCAGTAACCTCTCACCGAGTTCTTAAAGCATTTCTGGTGTTTTTGAATTTGAGATGGACCTGGAGACTGTGACCTGGAGCCACTAGAGGGTGGACCTGGTCGAGCCACTTGGAGGTGTATAACAGTAGAAAAAAACAGAATTTAGGTGGCGCTATCGGTGATCTACCACAAAATTGATTGGGTTATTTGGCCTGTTTTACACCCCAACACCATGACAGCAACCATTATCTCCTCATACCAAATGAAGAGCAAACATTGCTGGATTTTCAAAAACACCACTTTGTGTTGACTTTATTTTTTCAGAAATGAATGCATGAACATAAAAATCGATTAATTTATCAAAAATATACTTGAATAAGTGAATGTATATTTGGAATAATACCAAAAATGTCATCATTTGGCAAAGTAAAGGCAGGTATTTCTGTGTGTTTGACGTGATCAAGACTGGTTTCCCACAAGGGCATTACCTTAAGAAAGACCTTAAAAACTCAGTACACGTTTTGTAATTATCTCTCCTTAAGACCATTTCCTTAGTTTATGGCATGTCTGAATCCAATTTCAATAAAAGCCCAGACTCTTCTTTGTTTACTTGTTCTTTGTCTAAATTCCCTTTCAATCACACCGCTCCTCTGCCTCTGACAAAATGCCGTAACCTCTCTCTTTATATTTATCCCCTTTTCCCAGCCTCAGCCTCAGCCTCAGTCTCAGCTCTCTCATCATTTACTTTGGCCTGGACGCAGCTTTCAAGCGAGCTTCCTGCTGAAGGTGAATCAAATTTAGAGGAACTTTTTTTTTTTTCAGTGCTCTCCCGAAGCAAAGGTTTACGGTTTTGCCAGTTGGCAGCTGTGCAGCTTAACTGACAACATACAATTTATTAGAGTCGATTGGAGCATCTGCAGGCCCTTTTGCGTCCCTGGAGTGGAGAGGCAATTCGGAGAAGGAGAAGGCAGGGAACGGAGGAGAACGCAGAGCAGGACACCGATTATTTTATTATTAAATGCTTTCAAGTCCCACTGGAAGATGTGAGGGAGGTTGACAGAGGTTTCAATCTCAGCTGTCGTTCAGATGAGACATAAGGTTAGTTGGTCATAGAGAATGACGGTGTGGAACAGTTGTCCCCCTTCCACGTGTGTCTATAGATATGCACACTACACATGTATGTATGTGTGGCTGAGGAGTTCAAGATGCACAGTTGTACTCAAAAAGGCCAAATTTCTCCCTTTCAGATGCTAAATGTTGGCCGGACTCCCCCACATGAAGCACACAAATACCACTGATCCACTGGAGGAGTCCCAAGCCTAATACATTATACACATCCAGGGGACTGTGGAGAACTGATTGGTATTCAAACAGAGTACACGGAAGTACACACTGTCAACAATGAGATAATGCAATATAGACATCGGAGGATCAATGGCATCTATAGAGCCTGAGTGAGGACAGTAAACTAATTATCAACATATATCTGAACTGCAAATCCAGTTATGTATCTACGTCCGTGTTGTGAGTCCAGATGTGATATTTTGATGGGCAGCATGTGGTATCTCCTTGAACAAGGGCACCCTTGAGGAGGCGATAGCTCCTCACTTGGACTGACCTACAAGATGCATCGATGGGAGGGCGTCAGCTTCAGTGTGTGTGTATTTTCCAGGACATATGACTGAGGTTTCATTTGCATCTTTTGCATATTTTGCATATTGCCCTGTAAACTGATGATGATACAAAATGTATAAAACATTACATTAAAAAAAAACTTGTACTTGTATTTGTGTAGCAAGGATAAAATTTCACATTTTTATAGTCAAAAGAGCCTCGGGTTGTTTTTTTTTTTAAAGTTAAAACCTTACATGTTAACAGTTTGATAAAATATTTAAGAGTGAGGCAGTGTAATCTGATTTCATGCATGCAACAATGAACAATAATAATAATAATAATAATAATAATCTGATGTGAGCATCAAGAATTCTTAATACCCATAGTACTCGGAAATGAAACTGCATCACACACAAGCCTTCACATACATGATGGTTAACACTAATCCTTACAATGTTATTTGATTTTCCAGGGCGTTGTTCCTCTCCTCGTCTAACCCTGACTGACCTCTTTAACTAGTGAGTGAGATCAAGATTTGGACTTATTTCACTGAGTTTAACATGTCCACCTCATCTATTGACCCTGTACCTCTAAGTATACGACCCACGGCATTCTGAGGGTGTGTTTTACAATGATAAATACATCTCTTTGAACGTGCATCTTCCCAGATGCCTTCTAAAATATCTGCTGTAAAACCTTTACTAAAGAGCCAAAAGAGACAGCGATGCACCGACTAGCTTAAGGCAGATATCCAACCCTCATTCATCAGTAAGATACCACGGCATTAAAAAGAGAAGTCTTTATTTCTTAAAAGTATGTCCCCGAGAAATTTCATTCAAGCTTGAGAATATGTAACTGAACGGCTCTTCCTAAAAGAATCAGCGAGCCCAGACTAAACTAAAGGTCTCAACTCTTATCCTCTTACTGCTGCATCCCTCTGGAGGAGGCTGCACCGCATTCTGGCTGATCGCAGACTGTAAAGCTGATGCCTCTTCTTGTTCAAACAGTTGCACTGCAGCAAGTTTTTGCTCACCTCGTGAAAGTATCCAGCAGTGCTTGTACGAATTTCATCATTATTACGATTCAGCTGATTTTCCATCATATTATATATATTTAAAGTATTCCGTTTTCATCTTTGTCAACACATATTGATGCAATCCTAACATTACTTACAGTGTTATTTGTCTTTGGGAGGAATCGATATTTAAGTCGGTGTTTGAAGTTTGCCCCGCCTTGAGAACAAGGCAGAACAGGAAGAGCATTTCCATGAAACACAAGTGACACAGAATCATTGCGTCTATGAATCTGAAATATTACAACGTGTAAGGTTAGAGCTTTATAGTGCTTGTACATCGCTCTGAATTCTTCCTCCAGGGCTCTCCTGCCGTTCACCAGACAATAAACAAATACAGTATTCTACTCTCAGTGCATCAACGTAGAGAAAACAAGCTCATGCGTCAATAGATCAACCGTCCCTGCGTGTCAGCTCTCTTCCTGGAGGGAGAAGTTCTAGCAATGGGTCTGATAGCCTTTAGAAACATTTACATAACTGGCTAAACTCCTGTCCTGGTTTTCTTTTTATCATTTTCTTGAATACTCTCTCCAAGCTGACGATAATAAAAAAAAAAAGAGTCTCAATAATAAAAAAAAGTTGGAAGCAATTTCAGACTTCATCTTTAGCGTAAGTGCTTATATTAGACTCCCTTGGATAGCAGCACAGACAATAGCAGTACTTGTAATTGACTTCAATTACCCAACTCCCCTGAATCAAATTAGACACGAGATACAAAAGAAGCTCTTACCTAAAACCTTCGGCAGAAAGGCTGTGGAGACAATCAGCTGCTTTCAGGTTTTCTGGTTTCGTTCAGAGAAAGGACGCACATTTTAATTAATTCAAGTTGAATTTTTTTTTTTATCTTAAATTCAATAAATAAATGGTAACGTTTTACCCTTTACCCATAGCTGCTGAAACCCTGTAGACCGACTAGGTGGACGGACTGGAAAACGTAGATTCAATACAGGAACCAGTGGAGGTCCAGTCCCAGATAGCGGAAAAAAAAAAAGGTGATTGAACCAACATTGAGATATTGTCAGGCTGAAGATTACAATCAACACCGATGTCAGATATTGAAAAAGAGAAACACCGAAAATGTTTGCTATGATCAAGAACGAAAATAACGTTGAATTTCCAATCGGTTCTGAAAATGAATCAACGTCAATCAATCAATCAATATATGCACTGCATTATACATTGAAGGAATGTTATTATTAAAGGGCCGTTTCAACATTTTGTTGTCTGTATGTTTTAAATATGCCTCATTAAAAAAATCATCCCTTTATTTCTCTGTTTATGGTACAGCTCACCGTGCAGGATGCCAAAGCAGTCTACTAGTCAGTGATATCACTGCCACATGCCTGAATGGTAGTGATGTCACTAACAGACAAGTTTGGAGCAACCCCGCAGAACTTTGAAACACCAAATAGAGTGAAATGATTATTTTTTTAAATGAGGCATATTTAAAACATTCAGACGAAGGTTAAAATGCTGTAGTGGTCCACTAAGTATGCATTACTGCAGTTAGTTCTCAACCTTTCAATACAAACACCAACACATGTTTTGGGGGACACCATACTTGATTATAATTATGTCAAAGGCGAATATTCAAAAATGTGTTGTGAGCCTGTAGATTGGCCTTTTCCATTTTTTTAAGAAAAAAAGATGGAGAACAGCTGCTTTACTGCATGTTCTATTAATAAAAAAACAAAAAACAAATCATTATTCATTGAGTTATTTATTAAAGATTCGCTTTATACACACTCAAGATACTTCTTTAGTTCAGTTTAACATTTTAACAAATGCCTCCAACTCTAAACCATTTGTCCTTTTGACTCTTCCACTTTCCTTTCCTTGGTATCCCGCCACTCCTCTCAGGTGCATAACGCAGCCACATCTGATGTCCATCCCTGTATTGAAATTCTGTAAATTGCGGTCAAACAGACGAGCAGCCACTGAAATAAAAAGAAAGAAAAAAAAAACGTCATAAAGTTGAAAAATTTAAAAATAAGAAACCTGCAGTTTCATTCCAAAGTGACTTAAATGTCCAGTGTGTCCTTTCTCGTGTACTACATTTTCAGGCAAAGCGAATTGATCCCAGTCTGCATACACTAGCTAGCGATTAGCTCCATGCCGCTAGCTTTCTTAGCTCACCATTATGAATAAACAAACTGCTTTACGGTGGCGCTGGTTACAACAATGCTTATGTAACTATTAAAAATGCTAATAATGTATAATTTTATATACACAGGTACATAAAATATGTTTTAATCATGAAACTTGCAAAATATTCCAAAAGGACTTACCAGTTTGTCTCCCACACAGAAGGACGAAGTATCTGCCGTTCTGTGCCCACTTGGGAAAATGTGCAAATGCCTACCAACAAATGCCCCCCCCCCCCCCCGTGCACCCACCCTGACCCCCTCTTCCCTGCATTTTAACATTGAAAAATTCTTACCTACACTACATTGATTCCACAGCAGTTTTTCAAGTGTTGAACTGGTACCTGTAATTAAACATTGAACCAACATAGATTTTTTTTAAACAAAAATACCCAATCTGACCAAAATCCAACAATGGATTCATGTCTTTTGCTATCTGGAGTATGTTCAGAGAGGAGGATCTTGTGTTGTAATGTGTAAAAAAAAAAAAATCCATTCAGATTGGACACAAATATTCCACTTGACTAAAGGATGAACTGAAGGGACATATTTGTAGCCACGGCACAATTCCCGTACAAGTTATGACGGTTTAGATGTGACGTCATAATATTCTAAAAAAAAAAAAAAACACTTTTCTGGTTATCATTCGCTGTCATTTTAGTCATGTCTTGAGGGAATAATGTTCAATAAATTCCATAATAGCAAGTCAAATTCTGGAAACAAAAAAAACAATACACAGCAGTACATTATGAGTCTGGATGAACGTGAATGTAGAGTGACAAGACTGTAATTCTAGTTTAAATAAGACATTTAAGACTCCAAATTCCTCAACTTTTGAAAAGAAAGATTGCGCAATTGATGATATTGTTATTGTGTTCAATTAAATTTTCCTTTTGGCTCAATTTAGACTTGAACTCATTTTCTTTCCTTTTTGGAGACCCTTCAATGCAGTGATATACGCAAAATGACACAGAGGAGGTCAATAGCCCCGTGTTACAGCCCGCACTAGAGAGTGGGATTGACATGATATTGAGGTGTTTTACAGCAGATGTTAAACTAAGTACTGGGAAAAAAAAAAAACTGATCGCAAACAAAACTACGTGTACGCACACACACACACACACACACACACCCCACACATATGCACACACACCATTTTGACCTCTGTGAGGTCACTGCAGGTGGATGAGCTGAAATGAAGCAATCTCACTCTACTCACACTTTATAGGATATCATACTAAATGTGTCAGTCGTCTGAGCATGTTACCTTGATTAACAATCTAAAAATAGGTCCCACACAATGATGAGCGTTATCCTCTTCTACACAACCCCGAACGGACGCTTACATATTCAGGGCTTCACTAGTAGAACACTCACAAGTTTTGTATTTTGTTATGCTTTGGATTTTCTGGGGGGAAAAAAAGATAAGAGTACATGAAATAAAAATAAATGAAGATAGATAAGATAAGGTGATGATACGTCATCATTTGTCACTGTTTTCAATCCTCTGATCTTTCCATAAAATGATATTGTTTTGAACTGAATAATTGGCCTTTTTCATTCCAAATGTATTGTTTTTTTCTTTTATAAAAAGTAATTCTTGTCCAGCGACACACATCTACACCGGCACTCAGAAAATACACCCCTTTAAATCCAGAACAAACCAGCCAGAAGCCTCGATTAGCCAAAATACACCAGTCCACAAACATGCAAAAGCTAAATAGTTTGCAGGTTACACTGAAACTGAACCTTTGGCCTCAGGGATTAGGAAAAGTTGCATACTCCTGAAATTGGACTTGGTACCCTTGTGCTTCTCCTTGAACATTGTTTCCAGCCAGCATGCTGCTTTCTGACATCACATGAGGTATCAGGAGTACTTGCTTTTTCCTGGAGACTGTACATGAGTCTGCCAGTGTCGATTTTAATTTCTACCCTTTATGGTACTGAACAAATTATTATATACATGAGCAAGAGAAATCATCACTTCTTAAAGCTTTGTCATTCAGACAAACTGACTGTTCTGGTTTCAGTGGTAAGTTCAGCCTGCCACTGATCCAAACTTTCACTTCAATAAAAGGACTGCACAAATCAAATGAGATTACCGGCCCCACTGTTGCCTATCGTGTTGGCCTATCTGCAACTGAGTTATCAAATTCTGATTGTGCATATTGCTGTCTTTGTCCTCTAGATAGCTTTTGGGGATGAATGAACTGTAAATGGCTGATGTTGTAAACTTTTGACAATACATTTATTTTATTGTTTTAGACTTGGGCAAACCTTGAGCAGGAGCATGTGACCGTACAAACAATCTGTGAACTGAGATGCCTTTTGAAAGAGTAAACCAGCCTAGCAAGGTACCCCCCTGCAGCAAAAACCCCAAGTTTGTGAGGGAAAAAAAAAAATTACTTTGCTTTTTACGGGCGCAGTATAAGTAACAGTGCAAGCAGAAGGAACGTAAAAGTGAGCGAGGACAAAAAGAAAGAGTGAAAACAGTGTCTGAGAATAACACCTGTTATGACACAGGGCAGGTGTGGAAATTATTGCCTTGCAACGAACAGATCTGAATACGGCGAGACTCTGTCATGCTGCACCACTGCTGTAACCACTGACAAGAAGACAAGATGATGCTGTTTAACAGTTAGACATACAGCTGCAGGGGAAGCGGCCGCTGTTTGATGGCTGAGCATCCAGCCCATCATTCACTGTCACAGGCACCAGTGAATCAGATGGCTAACTAGTTAGCTCGTTTAACCTGCAGGGATTGATTACATGCCTCCCTCCCTCTGACATTTAGAGCTGTGTTACAATCTGTAGAAGGGATGTCTGAAACACTAATAAAAATAAACTAAGCAGTGCTTTGTTGACAGTGTGTGTGTGTGTGTGTGTGTGTGTGTGCGCGCGCGCGTGCGTGCGTGCGTGCGTGTGTGCACGTGTATGTGTGTGTGTGTGTGTATGTGCATACTAGACATCCCTACGGATGTATGGAGAATGTTTATTTCCTATCGGGGATCTTCGACGTGACCTCAGACCCTACATATCATATTCAGTAAGTTTCTATGGAATCATATCAGGCTCATTTGAGGTCTTGATATGGAAATTATTATGACACAATATTTTACAAGAAAATTCTTTTATCCCTGTCCTATTTGTTTTTCAGAGACTATGTGTTTGCTCTTGGGCTGATGTTATAAAAACTAAACCAAAGCTGTTTTGTCCAATATGGTGTAGAGTGGATTATATTGTATATAATTTATCTAAAAGGAAAGATCTCTACATGTCTAGCTGAGATTTGATATTTAATGTTGAAACTGAACGATATGATCTTTAAGATGAAAAGAGGATTTGTTCAATAAATGATACAGAAAATGGGTTCCATCTGTTTTCTACTGTCCATCTGATTATGAACAATGTTTTGTTTTGCATGATAAAAAAAAGCAATTGTTTTATTGCATATGGGTGATGCATGGATGGCAATTGACATATGGAACGTAAATGAGATGAGACATCTGCGTGATGAAACAAAATGATGAACAACAGTTTTATGTGAGCAGTTAATTGGGGATTTTTTTTCACTTGTTTTAAGGTTTAACAGCTTCAATTTTCACCAAAAAAGCAGCCAATGAAACAAACATCAGTCTCATCACCGCAACATAAACTTTTACATGAATGTTCTTCCTTCATATCGACACAGTCTTATTTCCTGTGTTCCCCAGGGTCACAATGAGGCCACTGCAGCTGCTAGATGGCATCAGTCACCTCAACATCGATGGGTTACGGCTCGTTGTCATGCATTCACTCATTTGTATGTCATCCAGTGTGGTTATTTATGTTTTAACAATAGAGCTCAAAAGTGACAGCTGAACCTTCAGACAAGCTCTGGCTCAATTTCCCTTTTAGTTCCCTCATGGACATTTCAGGAAATTATTTATTCAAAGAGTTTTAAACCAGGAACAAAGTCAACTGGGAAGCACATGGCAACACAATATTTGATTATGTGCAAAAAGATATCAGAAAACTGAGAAAAGGCAAAAGTACAACTCGGTTATGTATATATATATATATATATATATATATATATATATCGTGAGTCCATGAACTACAAACCCATAGGCCATTGCAAATGATATTTCTGAACCACATTTTTGAGAAACAGTTGCCAATTGCTAGCTTGTCACTGATGATTGACTGAATGTATAATTCAAATCAAAATTATTGACGTTTCTCATCAGAGATGGAATTACATATCTGCTGCCAAGTTCCTCTCAAATAATCACAGGAATCAGTGAAAATCAATACGGCTGAGCGTAACAAATTCAGAAACTTTTTCTGTGGCAAGAGTGACACGTTGGAGTCATGGGCGGGGAAGTCATTCTCAGTGAGATCGCTAAAATCCTGTTTTTCTGGATGGTTGAGCCTTCCAGGAGAAGACTTCATCCCTTCACAACCAGCTCGCTCACGGTGAATCAAGCACAGGTGATTACGACATTATGAATGATGATCAACAAGAAGCTGACCTGGATTTACACCTCCAGAACCTCACACTAATGAGCTCTGTGAACGTCTTAAGTCATCATCTAGAATCTTGAAAGCTTGTAAGCTCAATTGCATTTGCAGCCATGGTTGGGTACCAGTCAATGTGGCAGTAGACACTAAGACAAAGAGAATTTGAGTTTCTCTGATGCACATGTACTTAACAAAACATAATCCTTAAATATTCTAGTACATCATACTGACATCTCATTTAGACACTCAGCTCTCATCCAAGTCAATGGAAAACAGATGAAATTCTAAGATGTAGATGAAATATGTCATTGGAGAAAATTATGAACACGTCACAGCAGCACAACCCAAGAAGCATTCAACAACACCACAAATTACAGCCTCCAAAATCACCTTGAGATGAATCAACACCTCTCGCACACATAAAACTGGAGCATATAATCTCATGAAGGGAGGATTTATAGCACGGTTGTTATAGTGCACTTTTTACCTCAGTGTACCAAATACTTTTTCGTACTCAGCCACATGAAGAGACAAATCCTATTATTATATCATGGCTATCACAGCGGTACACACATACTGTACAACCTTCCTTTTATTTGCATTAAATTAATTGGTTCTGCTAATCAGCAAACACCTACCCATGCCCTAATTATTCCTTCTGTTGACATTAAAATCCTCGTTTCAGTCGACCAACAATCCACGTAATGTCTGTCCATTTACTACATTAAAGTCTTTTAGCGTAATCTCAATGGATTATTAATAGTTTCTGTGCATGATGTGTTGCCAAGAGATATCTTAATCAGTGCAGTGAAGCCTCCCATGTCCCATCTTCTGCAGCATCACTTTAAACAGTGCCATCAGAAGGTAAAACTGCCATGCAAGCAGCTCAAGTCAGTGTGGTAGCTGTGACACACCAAGTCTTGGAGGTGTGAGTGAGGAGGTTCCTCTACTTTGATTTGATTATTTTAATCTACGTAAACACCATCTCACAGAGGTAAGTGGATCCAAAGTGGGCACTCAATCTCAGTGCACATGCGGTGAAAGGAGAGGAAACTTCTTCCTACTTGCACCCCCCCCCCTTTGATTTGCTTATCATTTCTGTGTCATTTTGCAAATCAACCATCTCTGTGTCAATTCTACAAGGTAAAGCAAATGGAATTACTGTAGCTGCACCCTCATCCAAGAGAGCTGAGAGAGTAATGGCATGGAATGTATTTATTGTGTTGCATACTGAGGGTTTCGCCATTTGGTCCATCAGAATCCTCAAGTCCAGCAGCTCCTTACTGAAGGTTCCTCATTCTCAGGATGTGAGACTTCAAGTTCTTGCAGAATCTGTAGGTATCGGGCAAGAATTTCACTCCATAAATTGGACTAATTGTCAGGGTAGCGACCCGTCATGTGGAGTGGGCTTTAGCTCGGTGCATAAAAGGCTTGTTGTGAATCAATCCAGGCGTATCATCTCTCAGTTGGCTAACTGAAACCTAAACTTACAAGGAAGTCTTGAGCTAATCCAATGACAGAGCTGAAGCACTTGTGCACAAATTGAATTTATCAGTTTGACCACAGGAGTTTTTACATGAGTAAAGTCCACACCCTTCCCAACAAGGCCTTTTGATGAATCACGGTGATGATTCCCCAAATCGGAAAAACCAGGATAATTAAGGTACCATGCTGTAAAATCAGTAGGTACATCAGTTACAGCCACCAGTTCATGAATTTGATCTTCCCCTTAACTGTTTTTTTTAATTCACTGTAAATACCCTTGTTTTTAAATCTTACTCCATTGTCCTCCTTTGTTACGTAATCCTGGACAGCCCTTCTGACAAATACTACAAGCTGAGCTGTGTCCAGGCAGGGATTCATTGAACTGTAGTAAAAATATTTAGACTGACAGGTCAGTTAACACTTGTCGTTCCACGTCTCCAAACGGTGAATTGAGCTTTCATGTCACTGTCACTGAGTGCAGGTTTGATGTCATTGCTTTAGAATTCAGAGAGAAGTCAAATGGCCAATGCTTCCTTGGATAAACTGCTATCAGTTAAAATGATATTTGTGTTTAGCCAAAAGGTGACTTGCAGGGGATGATGCTTCAGTAGTTATTTAGCGGCAGGATTTGTGAAACGACTGAACCATCAACCCCAATTTCAGCTTCTTCCTTGTATGCATCGCTCTCTTTGAAGGTTAGCTGTCTTAGTTTGGTGTATGGAGTTGTGGTGCAATCCCAGATTTCCTTTTATGCTGGAGTTTGATGCACCAGGGTAAAACGAAAACTCATCTTCCTCCATCTTTGTGGGTGTATTTTCAAGGTCTTTCATGGAGTCCACGCCACATTAGCTTGTCACCGTGCAGGTTATCAGCAATGCGACCCCCTTTAGCATCTCTTTCCTCACAGTCTCTTTAATGCAGCATTGCTAAAAGAGATGCGCTTGCCAACCTCGACATTAATCACGTGGATTTTTTTAAAATTTTGCTATTGTTTTATTGAGCTGCAGGAAAAAAGGCTCAAACCTACCAGTCCTTTGCAATGAAAGGATGGGTCAAGAATCGTGGCCAACCTCATATCTATATTCTATTCACTCCTGTTGTTGTAGCAGCAGCGAGTCAAATCATGGCTGAACCCTGGATGCTCTGTCCATTACGTAACCTGAACAGTGACTTTCCTGGAGGCTACGTTAACAAACCAGTTAATGAGGAGAAACTGGGGAGGAGTGGGGGGTTAGGATTTATGAATGTGTCTATGCACATGAGGGACTGACAGAGAATGCACATCTTCTCTTGACATCCTAAGTCTACAAGTAGTTTCCATGCCTGCCCCATATGTTAGGAGGCTTAATATAGACTGTGGGTAAGACGGGGACATGTCGAGACATGAGTCACTTTGAAAGACTAACTCAAACTTTTAATGCAGCCTTTTAGAGTAGTTATCCTGCATTACCAGGTTTACTTTAAAAAGCTTTTCTCCTTGTGCTACGCAATGGCAGACTCAACCACTTACAGTACTATAAATTGTCCTTTCCAACTAAATACTCAAGATATTATCAATGGACTAAGGTCAGTCCCTATTTTACCTGTGAGTCGAAATGAAGTGTAGGACTGGACATTTCAGTTTTACAATATGATAAAAAGTTAGGATGCATTCTAAGATCAGGCTGTTCTCATTCACTCTATGTTCTTATGCCTACGATAAGCAGGGAACTAAAATTTGAACATAACTGCTGTAATTATGAACAAGATGTTGGAACATTTGAAGATTATAATTTTTGTTTTTGTTTTTTTTGCTCCAACTAAATGCTTTTGTCCTTAATCTCTGACTTTAGCAACAGCAGTTTCATAACGATGTCAAAATATTGCATTTTCCACTGAGAATTAAAGGGATGTCCAGTGTTTTTCTTGAGCTTCTCACTTCGCTACACAGACACACCAATCACTTCGTATTGCTTGATGGACGTTCGTAGGATTATGCAGAAAGAAACTGTGCACAAGAAAATGTGAATGTTTCATGAGAATAAGTTGCAAATATTAACACAGTTTAATTGATTCTTTTACATTTCTTTATATTTCTTCAACCAATCCCTCATTTGACTATGCAAGCGTCCATATTTTGAGTAGAGCCAATGACTATAGACAAGTAGGGATGAAGTTAAACCACTTTGTAATATTCCTGAAACCTGGCTTGACAAAAGGGCGCGCATGCATCTTTTCAAGAAATTAAAATTGAGTTGCATTTATTATCTTGAAAGTTGAATTATCTAATCGATCTATTCTTGAGCTTGATGCAGTGAGGTTATTAAGGGTTATGTTTTGCTTATCATTGCACAAATAAACACTTAAACCCATGCATTGAAAACCTATTTAAATATTGTTATACTGACGATAACTCAGCCAATGTCAAATGATCATCAATTTTACAGTTCTGCTTCTATGAAATTGATTTTGGCCGAACCACAGTTCCGGGCTTAATATCATTTTGAAGCTCTCAGGTTCAGATGAGATATTACGCACCACCTAAGTGCTCCCACTATCTTTCATCCCTTTTACTATCATGTGGCAAGCAGCACTCTCATACCTTTTCAACCAGCATTCATGATATTGCATCTGTGTAATCTATATTATATATAGGTCTAGTTTTCAGTGCAATTTTGATGCATTTGCCTCAGACATCTCATCAGGGATATCCTCTGCTGGGCTGCTCAGGCGAAATTGTTGGCTTGGATTCCAAATGCCAGGGAGTTCAACAAAGACCCAATATTGAGACTTGAATAGCAGTAAGGGGAAAAGTAGGAACAGAGAGTTCAGAGAGAGAAAAAAATCCACCAATTCCTTTGCATTCCCATATATTTTGCATTTTTTTTTTGAGCCAGTGGATCAATCGAGGCTTGCCAGGCCACCTGCCCTGAGTTGAATGTCTAACATGACATTGGTATTCAGTGTGTGTGTCCCTCTTTTTATGTTCACCTCTGAGTCGAGCAGAATGAACCCTCAGCAGCACAAGGTACACGACCTTCCCTCCAACACCAGCTCTGCTGCTGGCTCTCCACATGGTTACTTGTTAATGCCATTGTTCTCTCTCTCTCTTATCTATCTCCCTGTCTTTCTCTCTCTGTCTGTTCTGTCATACACAGAGGTGATGAATGTGACCCCTAGGTCTCAAGCTTATATCCTATCCCTTTTCCTCCCTCAAAGGCTTTGGACTTTGGCTGCCACACCTAGAAACAAGTGACCTTTCATGGGTATGTAATGAACACCCGCCACAGCTTCCTCATTCCATGTCTGGCTCTAGGCTGAAGTGGCGTGTAATATAGTTTTCTACATGACTCCGCAAATCAGTCAGCACTTTAACTCTTTCCACTGGCTTGTCTGTGACTGCCAATTTAAGGAACTGGGGGTTTGGAGAAAGGCCCTGCAGCATGCTTGACTCTTAAGTTTTGGACATCAGAACCACTTTCATGACAAATACTGGAAAGGACTTCATCTCCTCTGGGCCAGTCAGGCTTGAAGGCTTGCGTACTTAGTTTAATGACTCATC
The DNA here is from genome assembly GCF_037954235.1 of Aulostomus chinensis. Classification (NCBI taxonomy): domain Eukaryota; kingdom Metazoa; phylum Chordata; class Actinopteri; order Syngnathiformes; family Aulostomidae; genus Aulostomus; species Aulostomus chinensis. The sequence goes on from NC_141334.1 coordinate 7,424,092, forward strand.
TTGAGTGAGCTGGAGCCCTATGTGTTCGCTAAATGGATTTCTGCTCTGTGACATTGATAACAGAGTGTTAAAACAGATGGTTTAAGACAAACCTTTTCGCAGTTCCTCATTTTAATGGCCCCTCATGGTAAAATCAAATATATATAGTATTTTATCGAGTTATCACCTGTTCATTTCTCTATTCTTTCTGTGAGCAGTGGTGGGTGAAAGGATATATTATTTCACACAATGTCCCATTGCCGTAATGGCTAATAGGGCACTTTTAGATACGCCTTTCTGTGACATCTCTCTCTTATACTCATCCCTGCGCCGTATCTGTTTGCTAATGTAAGCATGCAGGGTGGTTTTCTACTACCACCAAAATAAGAACCCAAGAGCGCCAGATGGAAAAGAAAAGAAAGTGCTTCCCTGCCAGCTCCCATCTATAAAAGTGGTTTCATTTAAGGGAAAGGGGGTGGCAGATCAAAGATGTTGAAACTCACACACGTGGCCTTTTCTTCTCTTGAGACTCCAGTGGGTCAGGTGATAATGACTCTCCCTTCACATTAGAGGGTGTTTAGTAGGCCGAATCGGACAAAGGGAAAGGATGATCAAAGAGGCTACACAGCTTGTGTATTTAGATGCAGAGCAGGATTATTTGCCCATGTGTGTGTGGGTGTGAGTATAACCCCAGCTCTGATGTATTTGTGGGCAAGAGTATGAAAGCTGGGATGTCATTTTTTTCCCCCAAAGCCTCACTGAAAGTTGTAGCCCAGAGGAGAAAGCAGTGCAGCACACTGGTAAAAATAAGGATCATTAGCACTACGGCTAAAAAAAACAAAACAAAACAGAAAATAAAAAACTCTTCCCTTTTTATCTTTTGGATTCCACTTGACTACTAAATGCCTTTTTTAAAAAAAAACTTATAAATACCTCAAATATGTATGATTTGCTCAATGTGTAGCCATTTACGCGAAACAGAAAAATCCTTAGCATCCTGCATTGGTTGAGAAAATCAAATGCAATTCCTCCTGTGCATTGGATGAATAAGGTGTAGACATAAAATATACATCTGATAAAATACTTGCAGTTGATCAGAGAAAAATAAAACGACAACAACAAATGGCTCGTGTCTATATTTACTGCAGACTTTACTGACTGCACTCACAGGTACTTCAAAAAGCTTACACATGCTCAGATATTATACAGCATAGGCTACATAGAGAAATGTCTTTGATTGCCACTCTGGGGCTCTATAGATGTAAATTTTGTGTGTGTGTGTGTGTGTGTGTGTGTGTGTGTGTGTGTGTGTGAGCACGCGTGTGTGTGCGTGTGTGTGTGTGCGTGTGTGTGCGCTGATCCTCTCTATAAATACGTATAAATAGACATGGCATCATCTGTTTCCCCATCGCATCGCCACTCATCACCGTAGTCTACATGAACACAAAGATAACAACATGAGCAACTGCCTTGGGTGCTGCTGCCAAAAATATTCCACATGACATCACAACATGAGTCATATCTCAGCTAACACCGCAGCAACTTAACAGCGGGGCTCAAATGTACAAAGCTAAAACAAGTTGCAAATTAAAGGTAACTTCAAAAATAGCGATCTATCACTCCTCAGTATTGCAAAAGGGAAAATGACAAGTGGAACAATGAAAATTACATGCATATTAACAGAAGTTAACCGTATAATGTTTGTTTAGCTTCTTAACTTTAAAGTGTGGTTAGTGACCTTCCATGAAGAAATTCACTTAGAAACTGAGGTGTAGTTCTAACATCTCATCACTAGGAGGTGCGCTTGTATGAAGCAAAACTTAATCTCCACTTCTCATACCCCACTGCTCTCAAATTCTTTCACTGTCTCAATTTGTAGTCAAGCACGTACAAACCAGCTGTGACAAACAATCCAAAAAGCAATATATCTTGTGAAGAAACATATATGCCTGTCAGAAATCTTGCCAGGCTTATGACTTGGACCAGTGCAGTGATTTCCTTCAAAATCGGATAAGAGTAGATGCAAGTTTTAGTCCCGATAGTTGTAAGATTTTGTAAAATAGGTGATGCATGGTAGTCTTTAGGAAATGAAATTATGCAGCAATTACAAAAAAAAAATTACATCGATGACAATTCATGTTAAAACACCAGGGTTGTGCATTTAATTTCACATCAACCCTTAAAAAAAAGGGAAAAAATCGCTATTTTTGAGCTCTCAAACCCACAAGTCGATGCGAGTGATCGGGAGAAACACACACACACACACACACACACACACACACACACACACACACACACACACACACAGCCCAGTATTAAGAGGGGTTTCCCCGGCGGTTTGGGGAGGGGTGGTTCCCCTGGTATCCATAACAGGGATGATTATATTTCAGAATGGTCACCCGCAGTCAAAGCAGAGGTGATAACGTTCTACTCACCATATTGACTTCTGATACCATGTCTATGCTGGCTATGTCTATATTCATCCCCACTCCAACCGGTGCACCTGGGACAGATCAAAACAACTGTGAGCAATAGAAATACTGATCATCAGGTGCAGCCTGAAACCTTTTTCCCCCTATTTTTGTTTGTTTGTTTTACAAGAAACGGTTAATAATGCGTGCGTGAAGGGAAGACAGATTAACACTTATGGATTTAGCTGTTGTCAGCCGGATAATAGTTTGCAGTGTTCATTTCGGGTGGGATTAGATGCGCTTATCTGCAGTGAAAGTGCTGGCAATTCCCCTAAAAGTTGTTGACGTGAAATCATCTAGTTTTCTCTCGCACTCAACACTTGAACTGGAACACGGATACAATAGGTATCTTTGTGTTGAGATTCTAGCAGACAGCTACTGAGAGTTCATGGAGACATGTATTTTTTTTTTTTATGAAAACAAACCATCAGATGATCAGATTCATCTCTGACCGCATCATTTGAGTACTATTGTATCGATACTCGGGATTATTTTTTACACATAAACTCAATCTCACGGCAGTTGCCAGCAACAAACTAATCAGAAATCTTCCTCCACACGTCTAACTCATCATGTATCAAACAGTGTTCTATTATACAGGCTGACAAGCTGCTAAACTCGAACAGATAAATGATATGTTAGTTCATTTACCTCCGAAATCTGGCCTCAATCGTATATCATAACCTTTCAAGAGTCTATCCACCGTTTCTTTAACCAAAGACATATTGCTAGGGTCACTGACACCGGCACTATGGAAGAGAAAAAAGCAGAGAGGAGCACAGCAGATTTAAACATTCCTGGACTACAAAGTGTCCAAGTATTTTCCACGGCGTCTCTAACAGTCACACTCTAGAAAAAAAAAAAAAAAAAAAACCTGAGTGGATCATCCGCCGACCCTTTTACTTACCTTTGGGCGCACACTACGACCACCACGAAGGGGAACATCCAGGCGCAGAAACACCCCATTCTTCTTATTCTGAACACTGCCATGCTTATGTTGTGTGTATGTATGTGTGTGTGTGTGTGTGTGTGTGTGTGTGTGTGTGTGTGTGTGTCTGTGAGTGTGTGTGTGCGTGTGTGTGTGTGTGTGTGTGTGTGCGTGTGTGTGTGTGTGTGTGTGTGTGTGTGTGTGTGTGCGCGTGTGTTTTCTTTTAGTGAAGACAGACGAGGTACAACTTATTCTTGCCAGTGCAGTAATTCCAATGCCGGGCGCATGCGTATTCCCGACCACAACATGAAGAGGGAGCGCTGCTGCTGCTGCTGCCGCCGCCGCTGCTGATGGCAGAGGTAGTACCCAGCCACGGATGCGATTTAAAGGAGAATCGAGAGTACAATTCACTCGGGGGGCAACGGGGGTCTCCCAGTGTGAATGTCTGAGGAGCGGGAACTGGATGGGAAAGTCGGCGGTTCATATCTGGAGCGAGTTGGGTGGAAATGTGGGTGGGGTTGGCTCTCTCCGCTTGCTCCTCGGACACCCGTCAACTACCATTAGTTGTCCCCGAGCAAGACACTTAACCACGCAGCTCAAGCTGAAGTCCAGACCGGACAGCTCCGGTGGAGGGCGATCCACGTTGTTCACTTTAGCTGGATGTGTTTCAAACATCGCAAAGAAGAAACAAAAATTAATAATTCATTATTATATGTAATGTGAGGCAATAATGAGACCAGTGAAGAGCCTTCATTTTCAAAATATCGATAGGTTACAGATCAATATGTACTATAGTGATTAGCAGCCAGGGGAGCAGGAGACAACTTGCGCTCACTCCCTCATGAGAGGACGCTGTCCACGGTGCTGAATTTTAGTCCACCACCTCCCTTCGACCCTGTGTTTTAGCTACAAAACACAGGGGGAGGTGGTGTGTGTGTGTTTGGGGGGGGGTGGGGTGCGTGGGGGTGGGGGTCCGTGCTATAAATGCATCCCTGCACCAACAGTTGCTCACGCATCGATCTCCACTCATTCAGGCCTATGACGAGGATGTATTAAACTCAGCTTAATGCTGTGAGGCGCGGTGCCAGTGTGCAGCGCCTCGGGCTTGGGAGCAGGATATGGAGAAGAGCAGTATGCACTCAAGCCTACACTCAGCACATATCTCGCAGCCATGCACGCTTGTGGCTCCACGCACTGGTGAGCAGGACGTGCACCACTGTGTAAACTCGGACACGACTCGTCATGGATATGGTGGGATCAGAGGCGGATGCCAGGGCAGTGATCCCCGTGTAGGAGTCTATACCGCCCGGGAGAGGAGGGGAGCAGAGATGATCATGTTAAAATAAATGAAAAGAGAGCTAAATTTACACTTCTATGAGCACATTCAGAATCACCTCTACATATACTCACGCTGAGGATTTATTGATTTGTCCTCCAGCCACATCTTAGTGAATTCTAATTGATCAATAAAAAAAATGATGTTTCCCTGTGCGACCTGGTGGTGGCAGTGCCATTAAAAATCAGTGTAAAACTGAAAGATTAAAAAGTCTTAATTCACCATTCTACTTTGAATAATTAATGTTTTATATGCAGTCATGCTACACACACATACGGGGTTCATGTGGAGATGGAATCACTCTGTCTTTTTATTTGTATCTATGTTGTTGTTGTTTTTTACCCATTTCACTTTAGAGGACACACATGCACATGTGAAGTATGAAGCTAAAAACATTTAAAACATATATGTAATATATTGCATTGAGATGTTTTGTTGTTCAGGTATGGTTATTAATTTACTTGTTTATTCATTCATTCAAAGTTACCTAATTTGGACCAGTAGTAGTGGAAAGTTTGGTTTCAGTGTTGTAAGATTAAGAACTGGTAGAATGAGAGTCTGATACGTTTTGGTTTGAGCCAATGATATCAGCTGATATTGGCCAAGCATAGATGCATAAGTAATGAGATATATGTCGCTATAAGATAACTTTGTCCTTTTCTTTCCTTCTTTCTTTAACAGAAAATATTTCAGAAAAACAAAAAAAATGTTGATTTGAAATTGATAAATTTGAGGTTGTTACAACTCTATATTTTCAGCTGATATATTCAAATTGAATCTTATTACTCTCCTAATACACAGCAGGTAATATCCCTAAAAACCCCAGCATGAATCAGACCATCACCAAAATAATACAGAAGCACAAGCAAGCTTGCACTTTTTTGGAAAACAGTTTGTCTCAGGGAAAAGAAAAAAAAGTTGTCACATCAATTCTTAAGTACTGCAAACTTGTGCGATGAAGTTTTCTCGTTTCTAAATTAATAAACATACACATTTGGACACTGGATGTCTCAAAATCTCAAATTTCAGGCCACTGTTTTGTCTCAGTTAACACACGTTGTACACTCACATGAACCACTGGAAGGCAAAGGTTGTTTTTTTTGTTGTTGTTGTTTTTTAACATGCACAGATTTTGTTTCGTGACAAAGCAAGTCAATCTAAGTAATGCGCAAGTTGTGCTCGTGAGGAGATGATCGGCCAGTGGTTTACGACCTCTCTGAGCGTGCATTGCATATCTCACTCATATTCATCAGAGATTGAGCAGATGGTGCAGCCAAAGTGCCCTGCCAATCAAAATCCTGCGTGTTCAAAAAAGATTTCTGTCTTCGTTTCAATATCAATGTTGTTCCCATTCATTTGAAGCAAGCGAACAAACATTTTTGACCCGCTCCTAAGGTCTATTTCACTATTTGTTTAACATTCCCAAAAGGGCTCTCCATCTTCCTTTCAATCCCCGTCTATGTGTTTCTGCATCTTTGCACTAAGAGGAATATAATGACTGCTTTTATGAGCCCCTCAGTAAAACACTGTGCATTCCTGCCATCGCAACATTCAAGTTGTCTTGAGCTGATGAATAAAAAACAAAAAAGGATGTCCACAATGTTGGTTTGAAAAAAAAAAAAAAAAGCATTTGCATCACTTCACGTCAGTAAAATTGGTTTGTTCGCTGGCGGCAAAACACGATTGAAAACGCGTGCAGAAGAAACGTTTGATCTTGATTCTCTTGCTGTGTTTGTTTCAGATAACATCTCTGTGCGACGGCTGCTGTGACACTGGTCGTTGTTTTTGAAATAAACTGACAAAATGAAAATAAAAACAACTCAAATTCAGGCATCCAGCGTCACTCATTGAATCCTTAATTAAGCCAGTGTCAAAAGGTTTTCACTTCATAAAGCTCACTCTTTTGTTATTAAGACAGGTGAAGTGGGGCTGGAGCAGCTTTTGGATTGCAGCAAGGATGATGTGTTTTTGTAGGCCAACCTGGAAGTTAACATCACCATCACCACTAGGGGGTTGTGGGGAGGGGGGCTGGAGCCTATCCCAGCAGCCTTCGGGCGAGAGTCAGGGTTCACCCTGGATGGGTCAATTTAGAGTATCAATCAGCCTCGTCCTCTCTTGATGTCTTTGGACTGTGAAAGGAAGCTGGAGTACCAGAGAGAACCCACACAGGAACAGGGAGAACATGCAGACTCACACAGAAAGATCCTGTACCTGAGCTGGGACTCCAAACCAGGAACCCTCTTTCAGTGAGGGGATAGTAATAACCACTGCACCACCGTGCATCTCTAGGCTTAAATTTAATTGTTAAAGGTACAATGCTAAGTCACACTATGAAAAGCTACACCACAGACACATGATGACGTGTGTGGTCTCAATTAGCCAATTTTAGCAACCCAGAGTTCCTAAGAAAACAAGAACGTCATGAGTGTGGGATTTCCTGACACGTTTTACATCATAGATCAAAATATTCTACCACTGACTGTGCTTCAGATGATTAAACCCATTTAAAAATCCCTCTGACTTTGAGATGAGGGAACTGGGTGTTCAACAGTGGTAACTTAGTTACAGGTTTATATGATTTTTTCGCACAGTGTGTTCCTCTATTTGCATCACAGACAGCCCACTGAAAAAGCTCTACAGATTCAGTTTGCACTATAGTCCACTAATATTTGTCTACAAAGACCATTTTACTGCAAAAAGAGGTTTGTGTATATTACAATATGAGGCCTATCTATGTGATGATCCTGGAATTCTCTCTCTAAAGTCACATTATGCCACATTTCTGAATGTTTCCTCAATTAAATTTCATGAAACTACTGTTGAACTATTGGCAAACAACAGAGCCAGCTCAGTCTAATTTTATTTATTTACACATGTCCAGAGGGAAGGTGTTAAGGGAAGAGTGTGGATTACTATAGTGCCCAATAAACCACTACAGCTTGTGGTCTTACTGTGGAGTTTGCACCTGGTCTGTTCTCGGCAGGCGGCACCTCCCGTGGATACACCCTCTGATATCCCTCCAGCCCCGCAGAAACCGAGTGGCAGCGAGCCAGAGCACGCGGCCAGATTACCATGGCATTATTTTGCCACGTTTCTGTCACGACTGAGTCTTTGATACGGCCATCAGCCCTTTGGTTAGATATTAAATATATATAAACAATGTACACATGAATGCATTTTAGTTAAAAAAAAAATAAAAACCCACAAAGGCATATTTGAACATGGTTGTCAGATCGTAAATTACCAAACAACATGAGCTTCGACAGTTAACCAACGTAACATTTATTGTGCAATCAAACACAATTTGTCAGCAAAGCAGGAGATGAAAACTGAACTTAGTTGTGGCTCTACAATTAAAACACCTCCCAGTTTCTCTCCTGTCTACAGTTCCAGGATTGACACCAATGATTGGAGCTGGTTATCCCAGCAGGAGAGCTTCAATAATGGCCAGTGAAAGTGCTTTCTAAATGACAGCCTTCAGATTACTGACAAGTTCTTTAGGTCAAAGACACTTGAAGAATTCAGAAACCAAAAACAAACAAACAAACAAACAAACAAAAAAACAACCATTTTACCAATCAGAACTGCCTTTTTTTAAACTTTTAAACTTCCTGTTCCAGCCGGGTTTTTGGTTTTAACAGGAAACACCATGTAACTTTATGTGAAGTTGTAATGTCACAACAAGCCCAGCCGAGTGTATCGGGGTTGCAAGCCTCAGGGAAATGTCACAAATCCCTGTCACAGTGACCTTGACCTTTGACCACCAAAATTGTGTCTGTGCATCCTTGAGTTCCAGTGGATTATTGCGTAATATTTGCAGAAACTTGCTCAAGGAGTCCCTGAGATATTGTATTCGTGTGAGATATCTTTGATGACAAAAAAACCTTTTCAGTTCATCTTTGAGACCAAATGAACATTTGAGCCTAACTGACTGACTTACAGCTTAACAGATGATCTAAACATTATTATTTCCAAGTGAAAAATAAAAGTGAGTGCAAGTTTGACTGAGTAAATTACACGGAAATTCTGTAAGCAGATGTAACAAACACAAAAGCTGCTTTGTAAATTGTGGTGAATAATTTTAAAGAAGACTCATTTTGAGGGCAGCACGGTGGTACAGTGGTTAGTACTGTCGCCTCACAGGGCAGGGCACCTCTCTGTGTGGAGTCTCCATGTTCTCCCTGTTCCTGTGTGGGTTCTCTCTGTTACTCCAGCTTCCTCCCACAGTCCAAAGACATCAAGAGGGGACGAGGCTGATTGATACTCTAAATTGACCGTAGGTGTGACTGTGAGTGTGAATGGTTGTCTGTCTATACGTGTTGGCCCTGCGTTGGACTGGTGACCCGTCCAGGGCCGAAGGCTGCTGGGATAGGCTCCAGCCCCCCCTGCTAACCTTAACAGGATACGCAGTAGAATATGGATGAATGGATGGACTCATCATTTTAGAGTTTGTCCCTATTTTTTTTCAAGTGTTTGACTCATCTGTCAATTTACATCTGGGTGATTGTGTCCCAGTTGAATCTCAGCAGTTACTTTAGTGAACACATAACCTAGAGTAATAGAACTGATGGCTAGAGCCACAAAAATAAATGTAGTGAAGTATTGCAATTGAGTGCACTAGTTCAGTATATGAGTCTGCACATAAATTGACATCCTCGGGCAGAAGTCCTTTATCTGTTCTGGAAAACTAAAGATGATAGAGGATTTGCTGCCAGGCCCCTGAAGAACGGCTAAAGAAAATCTCTTTGGCATTGTGGCTTCTTTTACTATTCTTCTGAAAATGTCATTTTATCAAGGAGCCTTTTCACCTCTCCTGAATTAATTGTGTCCTTATTCCATTTCTTGTTGCATTACGTTTAACCTCTGCAGTGGAATGCAGATGTGATGAATTTGCTCTAGAAAAAGTCAAGTTGAGTATTTTTATATGTATGATTTCATGCTCACCCAAATGTAAAGCCGCTGTTGAGCCAGCCATCCTCTTTAGTTTACTCCACAGAATGATCAATGATGTGAAGTTTGTTTACTCCCCCGGAATGGTGATCTGATACTTTGTTCATGCATTGTGTTTGTGAATTTGTCATTATCAATCACATAAATCTGTACTCACTTGTTGTTTACCTCAACAGAAGGCAAATTAACATGCAAATTTTGCTTCAAATGGACCCTTGATGTGTCCTAGACTGCAGGGACTCCATGAAAGCCCTGGCACTACCACGGGTCTACTGTTGACCAGCATCTCCACCTGTCGCATGCAAAATGTCATGGTGATATTCGACCTCTCAAGTGTAGATAAGCAGGACGAACTGAGTTCATCCGCCAACCTTCACGCCTCATTACCTTCCCTCTACCAGAGGAGGTGCCACCTGCTACCTCTTCAAGGTTGTGGTGTCCTTGCCTGCCTAGCCGCTACCAAAACAGCAGACCATTGGCAAAGTCCTTGCCCACCTCTTCAATTTCCCTCCCACAAAATATGCAACAGACAGACGTTGGACTTCACTAGCAGAATGTAGGGTGAGTGTCAGCTTTAGCCACAGTTGGAGTGTGCAGGAACATGGAGAGAGTGACAGAGGGAGGGAATTATTTGAGGGCTTCTGCCAAAAGCCCCTTTTTGGGCAGGGTTGGCATCAGATTTCATGATTTCGATAGCAACAAAGGATGATGTTACATTACATTAAACAAAAGACATGACGAGTATATTTGTCTGGTTTCTAGTTGTCAAACTGAATCACATAGAAAAAAAATCTATTTTTCTAGCTGGTAAAATAATCAACCGCTGCAGTGAGCGAAATGTGCTTTTTTTTTTTTTTTTTTTACAGACAAGAAGATAAAGTATGTACTCTTCTCTCCTCTGTGTATGCAGCAGGGAGCTCAGATCCACACAGATCAGCTTACTGCTAGTTAGCTTAGCACAATGAATGGTCATGTATGGGAAGTGTTAGCATGTCTTCATCATTTTTTTTTCCGAAACAGTAATATAACTGTTCATAATATCTGTTAAGAAACAAAAATCCTAAATCACAGACCACTTTAACTGTAGAATCAGACAGACAGTGGGATCTACTTTCCTGGCTGAGTGCAGTGGTTTCAAGCAGCACCTAAAAAGCTTCATTGTAACTTCAGCAAACCTAAAAAAAAATATTTGTTGAGCACTAGAAGAAGAACTACTGCTACTTCTGGACCACTTTGTAAGAGAGGGTGATGATGATGATTGCTTCTGAACGAACCAAAATCCTGAAACTCATCTATTTGATGAGTTTTGACAGAGGAATGCCAACACTTCCTGTGCGCTATCATTCATTGTGCTAAGCTAACTGGTGGTAATTTCAGTTCTCGACTAAAAACAGAGGAAAGGAGAGTATCCACATTCTTCCCTGACTCTAGGAAGGAAATCAATTAAACATACAGTATTTTCTGAAAAAAAGTTGACGTGTTAACATTTTTAAAGCCACTTTGGCACCTGCAGATAAAAGATAAAATCATGATTTAATGATTATGATCATTAAATCATGATTTAATGATTACAATAATAAAAAAAGTCAATGTGTGAATGTACCGCTGTGTAATATGACAACAAGGAGTTACCTTGACTTTTCGTCAGATCATGTCAGTTTGAAGACGTTGCTTCATTGATTAAGTTAACCACTAACATCAGCATGCTCACAGATTTTAATTTGACACGGATTTTTCTCCATAAGAACAAACAGTAACCATAGCGACTGTCTAATGCATTTCTAATCTTGCATCAGCTAAAGACAGAGTTGCACTGTTTCAGAACCCCCTCACTAATTTAGCATCAGATGAAAGATTTGTGTATTTTACAGAATGAAAAGATGACTTCTCACCTGCTGAAAATGAACGGTCTGCTATGTGTCACTGTTTCATTGCATCACCTTTCAGACTTAAAGGGGAGGACATGTTTTCATCAAGTGGTCCTTTCTGAGGTCTGTGTCTGAATACAGTTTTGCTTTTTTGTTTTTTCGTAACTGGCACAATATTCAAATTGTAATAATGATTCTCACTTATAAACAACGTGTGAAATCCACAAATTGGAAGATAATTTTCTCACAGCATGGAAAAGCACAAAACTCAAATAGCTTCAGCTGTCAGCGGTGAATTGAGTAGGTGATTAAAATGGATAACGCCGCTTTCCTACAAGCCTTTAAGTTGTTCATTGTTTGCTTTAAAGTCTTTCTCAAACGTAACTTAATGCAGATTCTTACACGTCATTTTCAGTTCCTTTCTCAAACAAGATGCGTGACTGAGATTCTGAATATAGGTCAGGCAGATGTACCCTCTATGTATTCAGATGAAACAGGGAAAACAGCCCCTCAGTAGAGATGTGGCAGGGACTAAACTAAACTGTTTGTGGTTTTGCTGTGAGGGGAGAAGATGGAGAGAAATCAAGGGATTTTTTGAAAATATATATTTCAGAATTCATTGTAAATAAGTGCTGAGGTTGTTTTTTTCTGCAATGGGTTTCCCGTATGTTACAGGAAGTCCTCTTGTGGGATGTTTAACATGGCGGACCGACTCTCCATGCTGCAAATATCACGGTGCAAAGTTTCTCAAAGTTTGCGTGAACTTGTGAAAAGTCTTTCTTTACCATAAAACCCTTTTCCAGTTTGATATTTTTACTTGACTTTAATGCTGAAGAAAGGTGCTTGAATTAAATGTACATGTCCACTGTAATGTCTCCATGAAGGTTACTGAGTCAATGTTACCCAGAAAAGAGCTGTTTACATCGTACATACTTAGAAAGATGCCCTGATTGTCCCCAAAAAAACCAACTTAAATCTCGACGTATATTTACTGATTACATTAAAATCTGTAAAACCGTACACTTCTCACATCCTCACAAAATTGCCCTCTTCCCACTTTTCAAGGCTACACAGGTCAAAGCCCAACAAAACTGTCACAGCACGAACCTAAATATGTACAACAATTACCTAACACGAGTGAAATATTACAATAGTTCAAGAAAAGAAAAAGAACTCCTACTATTCCATTACTCCGTTCAGCTTTTGCTCTGACATCTCTGAGTTATACTGTGGGCTGTTGGCAAAGTTTTATTCTGCTTAAGTTGTTTTTTTTTTTCTTTTCTGCATTTTTATTTCCTTCCTGCAGTTTACAGGTCAGCGAAGACTGTCCAACATCAAGTTTTCTTCAGATTGATCTCACAATGAATATTGATCAGTTATCTGGAATCATAATCGTTTTTGTAGTCATGCAACACGCTCTTGTATGTATTCCATTGAACCATACACGCGCGATCAAATTTATTTACGCTGTTTGTGAGCTTCTATGAATGTGTGCGAAAGATCAACATTAACAGAAAGATGAACCCCTGGCTTTAAGTTACCAAAAACAAAATATCAACCTTTGCATCACAATTATAACCCTTGAGGCAATGAGGTGCTCTGAGCTTCTGAACCTCAGTCCGTTGACAGGTGTCCAGCTCATTGGCAAACTTTTCGCCGCAGTCAGGCAAGGGGTCAGCTGAGGCAGTATTTTCTCAAAAATCAACATTTATTTTATCTTACGATGATATGATCCTGTCTCCATGGAAACTGCAGTGCAATTCTTTCTTTCCTTTTTTTTTTTTTTTTTTTTTCCTGATGTAGAAGCCACTGGAGGTGGTGCAGCACATCATGTCTAAGGAGGAGAGATTTTAAAGAACTACTGCTTGTGTGTGGCTGTGGGGGATGAGAGAGAGAGAGAGAGAGCGTGCGGTGTGGTGGTGGTGGTGGTGGGGGGGGGGGGGGCAGCTAGGCTGAGTTCCAAACTTTTCACACCACTAAGTTTAGGTCCTAATCGTCACCACTCCTAATCCTAAAACAAAGATCATCCCTGAACTGAAGCTTAACTATAGACCTTTTTAACCACTTGTCTGACATGTTGCCTCCACAGCAGATTCTCTTTGAACACTCGTATGATATCCCATGAAAGGTTGCGCGTCCTTTTGTGTGTATAATCTTACAAAGGTCCACCGACATGAGTGATCAGTGCATGCTGTGCAAACCCCTGCTGTAAGAACCTCAAACAAAATGCCAGACATTCCTTTTATTTTCCGTGGAAAATGCAGTGTGTTAAGATCGTTATGACAATAGTGTGGTTCAGGTCTGGGGAGGGTTAGGCACTAAAACTGCTTGATGAGGGTTTTCAGAAAGGCCGTGGTATGAATTATAATGATAATAAATGAATACATTTAAAAACTGGCCAAAAATGTCATTAGATCTTATTTCTGGTTTAGATGACATGAGAACGTTACTTTCCAAAGGTGTGAAGAGAGAAGGAGAAAAGCCTGGACTAAACTCAGCCTTAACCTAACTTTAGTCAAAACTTAAGCTGTGATCAGTTCCCTTTTTAAAAGCAATGACCAGAAATTCTTCACGTTTCTATTCTTGTAAACATTGTTGGTATTTCTGGACTTTTCTTTACAAGCACACTCACAGACACACACTTAAGCACGCACATACACACACACACACACACACACATAAAACACACACATTCCATCACACTTGCCGAGTTTCTCCTACTGTAAGTGGTTTCCATAGAAACCACGTGGTGAGGCTCATGAAGTACAGTGGGTCCATCTCACGTGGGAGATATTGTGTATTTATAGAAGCACTGTGGTGTGGTCAGAGATGAGTTTAGACAATACACTTTTTGGGTAATAGTGAGCCACTAAGTGTTGCAGTGTGGAAGATAATGTACTTGTGAGTCAGAGCTGACTTTGAATTTTACTCTATTTCTTCAGCTGAATAAAAACAAGGTGCATGTCGGATCTAAATCTAGAGTAAGAAGTTCTTCATTTGAGGTCTTGAGCCAGAGGCGTGTTTTCCCTCCTCTTGAGCATGTCAGTGTCAGCCCATTGTCTCAAGAAACATTTGAATGACGAGCTATGAGCATGCAGCTTAACAAAAACCCTTCTCCAATTCTGTCATGAGCTCCTTTTCTCTCAAAAAGGTCATGGAGTTTTGAAAAAAGTTCCTCGCAATAATCTGCTAGCGTAGCACCCAGCTCTTTGAGAGGCTCTGATATGTGTTATGTGGAATGAAATACAGAGTACATATCATGACACATTTAATTAAGCCCCATTTTGCTGAATAATGAACTAATTAAACTCCCATCGAAGGCTTTTATTCCCCTCTTCCTTCATCAAAACATGTTGGATATGGAAGAATGTCCTCTTATCTTTCCAAAGTAATTGTATTTCGTAAATTGACATAATTGAATTGCTACCCAGTTTGGCGTGCGAGGTGTATTGTTCTCACGGAGGGAAGCACACCTCATCGCAATGCATCATTATCACTGTGCTGTTTTCATCTCAATTCAAGTCTAATGAATAGTTTAGACACTGTATTTTATGGAAATGTTGTCAATTAGGTATAATGACCTCTCCTTAATTGTTCACTTAAGATGGGCTTTACACAGCTAATGAGCAATTACAGAGAATGTTTGACTTAGTGTTGTCAGAATATGCAGGCTATCAGAAAGGTAATCAATAAGGGATCTGGAGAAGCCGCATGATTATTATTTCCAAATACTGTCAGATTTGATTAATAACTGTTTTTCTCGATAATGATATGCATTTACACAGCTCGCACCATTTGCTTCTAGACTGTCTGCAGCGCTGTGGATGTTTGGCTGGGTGATGGAGCACACTTGCCAGATAGACAGCGATCCAGCCGGGAGGACAGGCATCACATTTTAATTGCTGTCAGTCAGTCGTTTCACCATTTAAAAGACACATTTAGCAACTAAGTGAAGGATTCTATCGATCACCGTTTACAACAGTACAGTCAGTTAAGCAGCCAATGAGTTTGTAGCAAAAACATTCACCCTGCAGAGAGGAATAAGGCTGCCAACAAAAAGATAAACGCAAAGACGCATCGTCAGCTCTAATTTGAACGATGTTAGCGTACAGACTTTCCTGTATAAAATAGTGTGGCATTCGGTTTTCATGTTAATATAGTATGCATGTTATGCATTGAATGCCTAAAAGCAGAGATTAATAATGTCTGTGTGGGTGTGACCTGTGTATGATACTGAGAGCTACCGGCCTCGGCGGTGGATTATGGAGTAATGCCCTTGTCTGTGTCATGTGAGTGTGTATGTACATCACACAGGAGCGACGGTTATTTGTTCATGATTTCACAAAACGTTGCATGTTGAGCAAATGAGGAAAAAAATAAAATAAACAGAGCAGAAAGAATCCCGTTATTTTGTCTTGTGGGTTAGACAAAAGTGCACATTCCTGACTGAACCGTTACTTTTATTACGACTTTTGAAATATATCCATTCTAACCAAACATTTTCAGTGAAAAGAAAACCACTGAGGAATTGTTTCCATTCATCCGATACATTACAGTAACATCTTGTTTTCTTAAAGGACTAACTCCACACGCACTTGATCTACATTGTTGTCTGCAAATTATTTAAATCAATTTTCAGATCATTATATAACTTGTGTTTCGAGCACAAAGAGACTGGAGTTGAAGGATTATGTTGCATAATCAGTCTCCACATTTAATGGTGTCAGAAAAATACCCTATATTTCTCTTCCCTCCCTTGAATTATTGATAGAATGATGATGATACCACTTATAATGAAAAAGTAATGCTGTGCTGCTGTAAAGTACTCTCACTGATCAATCAAATCATAAAGCAGCGGGGACGCTCCCGGAAGTCAGTAAACAGTGGAGATTTTTTTTTTGGGGGGGGGGGGGGGGGTTATTTCTTCTTCTTTTTTCCCAGCACAGGGAATCTTGTTTTTGTTTTGTTTTGTTTTGTTTTTCCACAGTTGAGAGGCCAGATTTGGCTTCATTTACTCACGTTCATTGTCACAGTGAGCTCACAAATGACGTCAAGTTAACACGGTTCTGAAAAATTTTGATCCACAAATATTGTCTGAAATTAACTAAATACAGCAATAAAGTACATGACATACTTCCAGTTTATCACCTGACAGGCACCACTGTCCTGACTGTGCTGTTACTCCTCTGTTTGTGGAGTCATGTGTTCATGTACCCTCAACTTTTTCCCTCCCAACCGGTGAAAATGATGCAATAGCTCTCCTTTTGCAACAAAAATAAAGCCCGTGTCAGCCCAGTAAGAATACTTTACCTTGCCAGAGTGAGATTTACCTCTCTTGTTCTCGGTCTATGGAGATTGTGAGTTTGAAGTTGCACTAAATGTATCTACCACCCACTCCACTTAACCACCCAACCACTATATGAATCACAGTTCAGTGCGTTATCTCTAGTAACATTTTTTCTCTCTCTCTCATACACACACACACACACACACACACACACACACACACACACACACACACACACAGAGCATGGCAAGATCATTTAAAACAAATATACTGCATTCAAAAGGTCACCAGGCATACTGCCCGTTGACATGATAATGCTGCATTTGTAGAAGCTCTTCCTCCTCCTGTACTTCTCATCTCTTCTTGTCTCTCTCTCTATTTCTCTCCAATGATCCTCTCTCTCTCTCTTTCTCTCTCTCTTCATCTACGACCGTCTTCGTCAAATATAGCGACAGGTCGTAATTCCCACCGAACAGAAACATTTTATCCAAGTTGCACTTGAGACCAGTGTATTCCTTGTCAAATGTTCTGCCCCTCGTCCCTCCTCTCCACTCTTAAAAACTCTTTAGGTTTTTCCAACTGAGCGATTCCTGCTGAGGCGGGCGCAACCGCACTAGAGGGGAAGTGAAGTCGTGCTGGACTGGCGCGATATCCTCGCACGGTTCACAACTAAAAGAAGACCAGATCCGCGTTAAATCATGGTTCTAAATGATGGAGTGTTTTGATTTTAAAAGTTGACCAGGAATTTCTACTTGTGGGGTGTTTGCGAGGCATGGCTCTCCTTTTTACTTGCTTATTTCTGTCTTGGTGAGTACACAACTCTTTTCTCTGCGTGCTCCCGGACTTTTACGCACGGCAACCACAGTCTGTGGATGGATGTGTATTTGAGAAACTGTATTTTCTGATATTTTCTTGTCTGCTGCTATGAGATTTGATTACTGTATATGTGTTCAGTTACAGTGTCAGCAGTGTTTGGGGGAATCAGCACAGTGAGACCAGCATATATTTGGATAACATCACGCGTATATTGGATAGATTACTGGATGGGTATGACAACAGGCTGCGACCTGGATTTGGAGGTACAGTGGATGATTAATGCCAGTGAAATATTGTGTCGTGAAGCATATTGCCTTTTAAATGATCATATATTTTCTCAGATGATAAAGTTTTACTCTAGTTTTTGTTCTGTGATGGTTATGTTTAGAATGTCTTTTGTTTACCAAAATGACAAATGCCAAGGCTGACATCAAAATAATTAACTAAGAATCTGTATTATGTTCTTTTGTCTATAAATTTATGACAGGTTCAGGGGCCATTATATTTTATGTTGTTATGCATTTTTCTGCTGTAGGTCCAGTTACAGAGGTCAAAACAGATATCTTTGTCACCAGCTTTGGACCGGTTTCAGATGTTGAGATGGTATGTAAACCACACTGAAGCACAAAGGTCAATTAAAGTAGCTGTCAAACACATTCACGCCTTTCATCATCTGTTTACTAAGTCACTGTTATTTTGCTGAGACGCGGGAGAACGCGTGCAGTTTTCCTAGTAACTCAAGTCAAGTCTCCCCCAGCCTTCATTATTCCAGCGGTTGGGCTGGATGTCATTAGTACAGCTTAGGATTTTAATCTGTTTGACAATCCCCGTTAGAGAGAGAGAGAGAGAGAAAGAGAGAGAGAGAGAGAGAGAGAGACATGGCTGATGTTTGGATGGGATAGGCTGGATTCTCCTGACATGGGATAGGCTGAGCGCTATATGTCTGTTGTACTTTATAGTGTTTCACAGCATCTAAAGCCTGCCTGAACTGCCATGTGATATGCTGGTGGCAGCTCTATTTGGAGGCATGTAAACAGCCCTGCAGGGCAGCAGGGCACGAGTCCATCCGATCTAAAAGCATCCAGGATTGACTCTTACTGAAGAGTATATGCTGACTCAAGTAAAACGTTCTCATGACACCTATTTAAGCATGTTCCCAGACCTGAGAGTCTATTAGAATCAAATGATTAAATAATAAATAACTGTACATTTATTTTTTAAAGGTTTTTTTGGAAACTTGTTGGTATCTAATATGCATAACAACAACAACAACAACAAAACATGCCAGCAAATTGTCATAGTTGCATTTCTTGATTATAAAAGGCACGAGTAAGCACGAACCTATCATATAAATTCTTTTAGTACTGGCAGCAGTGGATAATAGTACTGAATGATAAGTGATTATACACACTGCCAGTATCTTATCCAGCAGGTTCCAATGAAACCATGGCACATGAACCCATCTGCCACTGTCTCCAGGGTTAGCAGCAGGAGCAGAAGCAGGAGTGATAGTAAATACATGTGAATCCCACGTTCTAACCCCCATCCAGGAATACACCATGGACGTGTTCTTCCGTCAGACATGGATTGACGAACGGCTGAAATTTGAGGGCCCCATTGAGATCCTGCGGCTCAACAACCTGATGGTCAGCAAGATCTGGACGCCGGACACCTTTTTCCGGAATGGCAAGAGGTCGATTTCTCACAACATGACCACCCCCAACAAGCTGTTTCGCATCATGCAGAACGGAACTATCCTCTACACCATGAGGTAACAGTGCTGGACAGTAAGCTCCGAAGCCAGCCAAGACCGGAATAGAGTACAGACCTGGAAGGCAAATCAAACAAACCAGCATCCAAGAATATGCACAGACATAAAAATATGAAGTGTGCCTCCAAAACAAATATGTGCCATCTGATACGCTGCTGAAAACAGATTTGGAAGGCAACTCAAACAAACATGACTTTAGCTTTGTTCCAAATGAAGATATGTATCATGAAAAGAAGATCCCCTGGAGTAACCGATGGCAGAGAAACACGTTTTTAAAATCATTGAAAAGACAGTTTGCTATGATGACATATTTTAATTTCCAATCAAATATTCATTTGCAAATCAACTTAAGTGGTTGATAGCCTTCGCGAGAGTTGAACTTATGTCCAAAACTGCACAGAAATCAACACCAATCCACTTGATGTCTTATTTTGAAGCTTGCGAGTGAATGGTACAGCAGCAGATTGACTGGATCCAGATTAAAACTACAGTCATTACTTCACCAGTAACAATGCATCAAATATGAATCAAACACTCTTCCCAACTCTTCCCTATTCCGACAGATTAACTATAAATGCGGAGTGCCCCATGCGTCTGATGAACTTCCCGATGGACGGCCATGCCTGCCCACTTAAGTTTGGGAGCTGTGAGTTTGTTTTTGTAAAGCCTCTCTGGTTTGACAGATGGTGTCACTCTCAAATGATCACTCTGCCGCTGAGTAACTGACTGGCTGACAGGACATGTTCAGATTTCAATTTTGAAATGTCACATACACAGTACACATTTGGGAAGCTGTTAAAGGAAGGGAAAAAAATAAGGAATGTCTAAGCCAGATGTTGAATGTGTGTCAAACGTTCAGAAGATCAAATCTGAAAAAAAAAAAAAAAAAAAATAAAATATTGCAATGAATGGAATCAGATTTAAAGATTATCTGCTAAAATCATTTTGTTTCAGTATAACACAACACTGGTAGCAATACATTTTTGGTTTTGTGCAGATTACAGATGAGGCATTTAATTTCTGTAACTTCTTTCTTTTTGAGGAAAAAAGTATGTTTTTTTTTAACCAGAAGGGAGTAAAAGTATATTTTCTTTTTTTTTTAATCCCTTCAAAGTTTTATGTAAAGCTATACCTTGATTTGAAAAAAAAAAAACGCATTAGCAGATTTTAACAGAGCTCCCCATCCTCTCCTTTGTAGATGCCTACCCCATCAGTGAGATTGTATACACATGGAAGAAAGGTCCTCTTTCTTCTGTTGAGGTGCCCCAGGAATCATCCAGTCTATTGCAGTACGACCTCATCGGCCAGACAGTGTCAAGCGAGCGACTAAAGTCCAATACAGGTGAGCTAAAACTCTTAAACTGCGCTGTGAAGAGGCCAATGTGCAGCGTTTACTGAGACTAAAAGGTCCAGGTTGCACTGCTGGGTGCGATCAAATAAATCTGTGATAGTAACGTCTTTCTTTTTTCAACACAATATTGATATGAATATGTATGTATAACATATCATAAAAGCACGGTTTTAAGTCTCAGAAACTGACTAATCAGCATCAGTGTTACTTTTTTGCAAAAAAACAAAAAACAAAAAAGAAAGAAAAAGGGTTTTCCTTGTGACTTCTATATTTTGATGAGCAGCCAACAGAAATGTCCCGGTGTTTCCTCCCCCAGGTGAATATGTCATCATGACCGTCCACTTCCATCTGCAAAGGAAAATGGGCTTCTTCTTGATTCAGACCTACATTCCTTGTATTATGACTGTAATCCTGGCCCAGGTCTCCTTCTGGATTAATAAGGAATCCGTTCCAGCTCGAACTGTGTTTGGTAAGATTTCCTTAACTATTTTGTTGTTGTTGTTGTTGTTCTCAAATGCTGAATTAGTTCCAGTCTTTGTTTGAAGCTTGTTTCCAAGAGGACGCTAACATAGACTGAAAAACAGTTTTGTTCAATTGAAATCATTTGGAAAAGGAAAACTCTCATTATAGCTGCCAAAGATTGTAAAATTGGCTCGTTGTTGATTGAGCAAAATATCTCCTGTCAATTATCATTTTTCATGATTGCAATTACTAACAAAAACAAAAGGCCAGGAGAACATTCTGGTGCAACGCCTTTCCAATAATTCACAGTTTTAAATGTTTTTATCAAATCTCTGATAGTTTTAAACTCCTAAAACTGTTTCGGTTGTTAAAGTATCAAGAAGTCAAATGAAAATTTTCTGTATTTATCGATTTGCCACCCACGGTTTGACCCATGTGTGCGTCTAGCTCTCTAAACTTTAGGCGGGCAGGCTTCTCACCGTGTACTGCACATTCAGTCTAAACGACGGACAGTTCTGAAAATACAACCGCTCGCAGACGCAGCTATGATTTAACCTTTCTTCATTGTATCTATTCCTCCTCCACTGTGCTTGAGCTGCATTAATTGGGAATAAATCTTTTTTTTTCTTTTTTTTTTTTAAATTGGTCATGCAAGGGCCGAGAGGGGGAGGATGTTTACTTGGCCGGCTTCCGAGCACTCACAGGTTCCGCTTGCTCACATTACATTACGCTACAGTTGCCACCAAGCTCTCGCCTCAGGAGGAGAGAGACACTGAGGAAAGACAGAGAGATTGAAAGGAGGGGGGGGGAGACAAAGCAAATAAAAAAGATTGCTTTGAAAAAGTGTAAACATTCTTATCCTTTAAAAAAAAAAAAAAAAAAAGAGAGAACAACTTAATTCCCCTCATGTGAAATCTCAACATGCCGGAGCTGTGGTTTCTGTCTGTGGCCTATACTTGTTTTTTGGGAGCGAGCCGGTGCTCCAACAAGCCTGCACACATCTGCAAAGCATAGATCCCAATCATGGATGTTAGCGTGGAAGTCGCTGCCCCATGTGGAAGGCACATCTGTGGATACTCATTAGCCTCAGTGGACCTGCTGTTTTCATTTCACTCAATATTGGGCCGATGATTGAGGAAAAAAAAAAAAAACCTTCCTTCTGTGGGGTAGCTGTTGTTGAAAACACACACGAGTGTGAGAAAGTGTGTGTGTGTGTGCGTGTGTGTGTGTGTGTGTGTGTTTAGGTGTGTCACACTTGGAGTGCCATTGCCTTGTTGCATCCTTAACTCCACCGAAGAGTTAAAATGAACACCGATGTTGGTTTGTGTTTCTTCTGGATAATTCATAAAGCTGTGGATGGGTTAGAATGAAGCACGATGATGGACATGATTTGGATCTGATATTTAATATCACTCTGGCAGAGGTGTGTTCTCTCCAAGGACCCTCTACACTGCAGAAGTATTGCCATAAATATTTCTCTAATTTCTGGCACAAAAAATGAAAGAAAGAAAGAAAGACAACACTATCACTATTAAAGTAACATCTCTGTGAGATAAAGGGACTTATTTTTAAGACAGTCTTGTTTTATTTCAAGAAAAAAAGTTTATTCCGCTGGCATTTTATTTTACTATTGCAAGAAAAGACAAAAAAGACAACTTGTGAGTTCTGAACTTTTTCTGTTTTATGTGAAGTGTCATGATATTGTTTCGATTAGAAAAGAGACAAGTATACCCTTCGATACTTTGAGCTTTTACCTTTTGTCTGGACAATCGAAATGCAATATAACATGGCAAACAACGCTACTGAGTGAGTTCTGATGCATGTGAGGAAGACGAAGGGAGGGAAGAAGAGGAGAAGTTCCTCTATGGGTGTTCTCTACACTAACAGTACATAAAGCCGTAGTATGTTGTGCGCTGGATTGCCAAGACCCTCTCTAAAAGCTGAAAGTCCCTTGAGCACAAGTCTCACAGACGTAATTGAGTGTGGCCTAATTTGTACCTTGCTTTTTTCCTATAAAAGCCCATAAATGCCCCAAGCATTTCATTTCTATCCTGTCTTTATACTTTATCCCCTTCCTTCCCACACGCTTTCCTTCTTTCTTTTTCTTTCTTTCGCCTCTCTCTCCCACCCTGACAGGCTTCCTTCCCTCCCCTTTGCAATCATTTAACTTGTCCTTGAGCTTGAGACAATCAGCGTTGGTTGGCTATCAGAGGAGGTTGTACTTGAGTTGTTAGTTTTCACTGCTGAAGTGATGTGTAGAAAATGCGCTTTTGAGACATTAGGCACATTAAGTCTCCCATAAGTTCCCGGGTTGCTAATGAAATGTGCACAACTACAGAGCACATTTGGTAAAAAGCATGGACAGCAGTGCTCAATGGCCCCGTTTCCCTGCTTGCTTTAGCTTGATGAAAGTGAATTAGATTTCTACTTTGTTAATGGGCCACTAAAAGATATGTTCATTGTCAGCATCTTTATCTGACTTAATAAGGACAGAATATGGAGAGAACAGAGAAAATCGGTTTGCACGGATTACAAGCTTCTTCTTTTTTTTCCCGGAGGCAAAATAGTTCATCTCATCATTCATCATAGATTTTGTTTTCTTTTTCTTTTTTTTTTTTTGTATATTTGGATAGCTTTACATTTCAAAAGTGTCTTGAAAATTCATGCAATGCAACTTTAATGTGGTCTGAAGTAATTTAAGTCCGAGAGAATGTTTACATGTTCTGGTGCTTTGACAGTTTTCTTTGCTTTACGCTCATCAAGGTCCTGGCTTTGTGCAGACGATTTGACTTACTCGGAAATCCATCCATCCGTTCCCCTTCCTATCATCTTAATAGCTCATATCAGATGCATATTAGCCAATGTTTTGTGGCTTGTGTCTGGTCATCATACTGGATGGCTCTCTCTACGATGTTTGCTCTCTGTTATTGCGGTGCCAGTGAGGAACATGCATGGGTTAGTCTGTCACAGACAGATTAGCCTCCCCTGAAGTGACCGTTTGGCAAACCCTCCGGAGCTGAAATGCCACACGGCCTGACATTCCAGTTAGACGGCACCGAACGGAGCTGCTGTCGTGTGTCAAAGACAGCCCTTGGGAAAATCAATCGCATTCAGAAAATTTCCATGAGCATTTAGGATTATTTTGTTACATTTAATTATATATTCTACTTCCCATGTTATACAACAAGTGATGTCAACTCTTTGAAGGGAGCTGTATCTAATGATCCATTCAAATTAAAGGCTCCTCACTCTCTTTTATTTTTGGCTGGACTGCAACAGCGGGATCGTTGGACGCGGCTTCAAATAAGATTTTTTATTTTTTTTTTGATTGGCAAATATTGCGTTTCACATTCCAAGTGCATCCAAAGGCTGTTGGGTTTTCACGTTTCCCATCTACCACTGGTGACTGCTTGGGTCTCACTGTTCATATAACAGGGAACAGATTCAGGCAAGGAAATTAAATTTTGGCTGAACAATAGAGAAAACATCTCTCACCAAATATGACTCGGTTGCCTTTGTTCTATACCACTGAAGTGAATGGAATTATTCCCAAACAGAACATCACTATACGTTATAAAATGAACATTCTGTGCATTATGTTGTGGATCCTATTGCACAGATACTGTACTTGTAGTGAGGCTAAAATATTCAACATCATTTCTTTTCAACTGGATAGGCTGTACTTACTTTCATTTAAATAGCACAATGATCTCGCCAAAGGAAACTGACTGAACAGAAACCAGTCGTTGGGAACATTTAATTGAAAAAAATGAAGTTCTAAGGGAGACAAAGAAATCAAGGAACTGAAATAGAACATAATTAATCACACAGTCAGACACAGGTGTGAGAACACCTGGACAGGGAGGCAGCTGATTGGCTGGGGAAATAAAGAGAGCAGGGCAGACAAGGACTGATTAATAAACAAGACAAGTGAAAACAATAACAGACAGGAAGTGACACCTGATTAAAAAAACAGAAAGCAAGGGAAAAAACTCACACACAACACCAGTCTGATCGTGACGTTACACCAAAATAGCAAATATCACCATGGTGAGGTAAGCTATCAAATCGAGACGAGCACATTGCTAACAACTGTCCCCTCCTTGTGCACAGGTATCACCACTGTCTTGACCATGACCACACTCAGTATCAGCGCACGCCACTCCCTCCCCAAAGTCTCCTATGCCACAGCCATGGATTGGTTCATTGCTGTTTGCTTCGCCTTCGTCTTCTCTGCCCTAATTGAGTTTGCGGCTGTCAACTACTTCTCCACCCTGCAGGCCAACCGGGAGTTGCGAAAGGCAGCAGCCATGAAGGCGGCAGCTCAGGAGGCAGCAGCCGCAGCTGCAGCTGCAGCTCCACCTGCAGCCACAGGGAACGATGCTGAGGTTTCCTCAGTAAGTCTGCCACGCTATTTCACACTGGGGAAAAAAAACACTCGAACTCTTAGTATTAATCTGTACATGACCTCATCCAAAAAAAGAAAAAAAAATAACCTATAAATACATCTGGATTGAAGATCAAGTGTCTGATGTGTTTTTCAACAAAAAATGTCTTAGTACCTTCTGGAAAATACATTAATTGCATCGCTGTCTGCCGCATTGAAAAACCCATTCATATGGAAATATTCCTCACACGGGATGTCTTATTCAGTGAAACATCTGGAGACTTCACGTTTACAAATCACACATTTATAGATTGAATGAAGCTCCGTGATTTGGCTTCCAGACTAGTTGTGATGACCTAAATCCTGCTTCTCTTTTAGGTTTGCACAAACTCCAGCTTGAACATGTTTTGATCCTATGCCGGTAGAACTGGGTGGAGATCAAAAGAGGTGGAATGGTGGATGGAGGTTGAAGTGGCAGCCAGTGATTCAGTTTTGTAGTTACTCTGCACTCACATGTAGCATGGAAAATAATCCCGTCATAGAGTTTGGCTCTCAACTCCAACTCCATTCTTGTGTCTGAGTTAATTGGACTTGAAACTATAAATATCCTGATGGAAACACTGATAGTGCTCATCTGTTGGTACTTGACACAGTTTTACCCACAAACTCTGAGGCAAGATTTCAACATCAACACTGACTCTAATCCTGCAATGTTTCTGTCCTTTCCCTCATCGAAAATGGAGATTTTTAACATGAGGAAGGGTCAACTCAAATTAATCTCTTGTGGTTTAATATCATTTGTTCCAAGCAGATTAAATTGCTCTGTTTTTCAATGTGGGAAATATTCTTAAAATGACTTCCAAGATTTCAAGTACCAACCCCCCGATATTTGTTTTTGTAAATGATTGTTTGTTGTGTGTTTGATTTTGCTTTCATTTAGATTGTTGTGCTTGTTGAATTTCTCTTCAGAGCGATTGGTAGGGACGTTGTTTATTTCAACCATACCCCCCCCTGTAAAAAAAAAAAAAAAATCGCCTTATTTGTCGTCTCATGTCACAGAAATTCGTATCATCCTCGCTCATGTCTCATCCATACCTCTTTCTTTTTTCACCTTCTTCTTTCATTCCCTCTTGTTACTCGTGCTATTTTCTTTTCTCAGACAATGCATGCACCATGTATGCACTCTGAAAATGTATCCACGTCCTCACAGTGCTACACAAGAACAATCATCCACGTATAATCTGCAGCACACACTCAAACACACACACGTATATATGTATACACATAATCTGTAGAATTATGCTCTCTGCATCCATACAATGCACTCACCCATCTATAAAGTGTCTTATCTATTCATCTATCCACAGTATCTATCATCCATCCATCCCTGTCTCCCAGTCCTTCCCTGTAACTGTGTGATAACCACAGAGAGTGACATGAGGAGACAGCCAGTGTCTCTGTGAATGATGTTGCTGCAGATTATGTAAGAGCCATAGATTAAGGGAATATCCAGCAGATCACTGCAGGCTCACAAGAAAGAGGGCAGCCACCACACTGAAGCAGTGGGGGCAGAGAAAGCTGGCCAACGGTCTATCCTTGTGGAGCAAGACGGAGAGATATATGTGAGGGTCCAGTGTGGTTTGTTTTTGTGTTGCGTGCGTGTGTGTGCGCGTGTGTGTGCGTGTGTGTGTGTGTGCGTGTGTGTGTGTGAGGGAGAGAGTCGCACTGAGAGAAAGACAGAGTGGGAGGGATGCATCATAGAAAATGACTGCTTTCACCAAATATGTAGGAGGGAAGACTACATTACACAGTGGAAAAGGGAAAAAAGGACAATGTGTATCACTGGGAATAGAAATAGCCGTCCTGCAATTACAATTTAAAAAAGGATGACCTGTTATTACCGCTAGGTAAATCCATGCATAACAGGAAAGGAAACCTCACATCAGACAAGTGTTCCTTTTTGATGAATCAAAGATACAATAGTAAACACATAAAGGGAAGGGGGTGTTCTATTCTGTGTGCATTGTTGCTGGTGGGTGAGTAGGTGGCACATTATGGAAATTAACAGAAAATAAAAACTAGTAGGAGGCAAAAAAACGAAGGAGGGATATAAAAGGAAAGGATCATTATCTGAGCGCCTAACTACATGTGGACAGTCAGAGGACTTCAGTAGGGGAAGATCCCAACGGTTGAAGACCTGGACTTGCTGTTTAACAATGCTTTCTCAACTGATTAGTTTAGTTTGCTTGTATATTCTTTTTGAATATAGATGAACTCCGGTGCACTTTGTGGTGAAAACATGGTCCAGCCTTAGTTCTACTACCATACCACCTGCATATTCTACCATTTTGAGCCTAAACGGCCCCGGTAATAAGACTTGTTTTACATTTTTTGATGAATCAGTGCATCTGAGCTGTTGCTGACAAAACTAGGAAATACTTACAACAGAAGTTGTACAAATCTGCACTAGTCCAGAACCTTATTGCTCACTAATAAACACAGTGAAAGTTCTCGTACTCGTCTTGGAAAACCAGCTCACAGAGACATTATCACCACCTAACATGGTTTTGCTGTGATACTTAACGGTTTGCTTGGATTTGACTGTGTAAAACAAACCGCACCAAAGAGGAAATGCTCCAACTTGGCAGGCTCATCAAATGATTTGGACCAGAGCAAACAAACTGAAGCAGCCCTTCGACAAAATGTCATGCACTTTATCTATAGCTACCCTGCAGGGATTTCTTGTAAACCTCAACTGGTTCCATTGAGAAGCTCACTGTAGCCACAGAGTCAGACATCAGGAGACTAACTTAACAGAAAGATCAGACAAACTACCAGAGTGAAATATCTGTCCTTTCCTGTGTGAAAACACCATCTTGACCTCAACATCCAAAGAGGAAATGTTTTCAAATCACAATGCAAGTAAAGGGTCTTCGTAACCCTGCGCCACTGAGAGTGAGCCAACAAGTAAAGCTACCAAAGCCCGAGAAAGCTTGTAGGTACCTTTACAAGCCCTAAAAGCAACAAACACAACACCTCTTATCAACCTGTTCAAATGCTGTGCTGTCATCCTCACCCAGGCAGCTTAACACACACCTGGGCTCCTGTGGTTCCGAAGCTGCCTTCACATGATAACAGATTTGCTCTCCCCTCACCGTGAGGTCGGGATCAGATCATGGTGGCGCTGAGACAAAGTGCAGGGTTATGTCATGAAATGATGGGCAATGTTTCTAGGGGACAAAGACAGATGCATAAACAGTTATGTGACCTTAACCTTAAACTACGCCTGTACATAGATGTCATAGCTCCATCAGCCCGATGACGTTTTGCCATTTTCCTTTTTTTTTCCTGGATCCTGGCTTTCTTTTAAACTTTTGTTGTAAAGTTCAGGGAAGTCTGGAACACAACGTGTCTCCCACCCCACCCCCCCCCCCCCCTTCTTGCTTGTGTCGCCTCTCGCTATGTCACATACAACTGTGAAAGGTCCGCAGCAACCGGGGTCAAAGTTGAAATCATTTGAACTTTGAGCACAGTGCTTGGTGAAAAGACACAGCTGAGCTGAGTGACATTGTTCTCCCCCTACTGAAGGAAAACAAGGGTCACAGTCAGTACAGAGCGGCTTGAGCACTGATCATGTCTGAATATCTAAGTGTCACATGACAGCGATGAGGAATAATGAACCACATGATGTCAGTGAGTCTACAGGGTGCTTGGGACTCCTCACGAGTCAGCACGAAGCATTTCAGATGAAAGTGTCTTCATGACTCGAGTCCAGTCGCTGTAGGCTCAACCTTTCCGGATACATTAATAAGATCTTTATGTTGATCTTTATAAAACTTAACTTCTTTCTTTTAATCGATAGAGTACGACAGAGCGCCATAGCAGATATCCAGAGAATACTGCCTTGTTTAACAGGCATAAAAACTAAACTTCATTTGCATGCATATATCCAACTCCACCACCATCTCATAATCAAGCTCCAGAATGCACACGCCCATTCAGCACCTACACAGATGAACCTCCTGGCAGTGAACTCCTATGCCAGACGTACTGACAAAGTACACTTACTTTAACCTCATTTCACACTCACACCTACACACGCACTGTAAAACACACATGAAAACCAATTACATATAGCTTGCACCCACCCCCACACACGCATCTATACCCAAACCCAAACATCATCCACACATCCAATAGCAAGTGCCCATCTGTCCTGTGTCAAAGTGGGTCTGGCGAAATCTAGAGCAGTGGATAAAGAGACGAGAAGCTGATCCCTCTGGGATTTGACCTGGAAGAAGCCATGCAAGGCTGTTGTCATCATCAACAGAGGGCTTTTCTATATGGGATCAGCTGTTATGTACAGTGTAACCTAAAGAACATATAACCAGTGTTTGATTACCCCCCCCCCCTTAAATCAAAGCAATAGAGAGCTAACTGTTAAAGACTGTGGAATTATTAAAAACGACCAGTTACTCAACGGCATGTCACACAGCTGAGACGCGCATCACACACACTGGGATGACCTGTCAGTACCTTGACCCCTAATGTCATGTGTAAATTCTGCTTGACAAAAAAAATGCACAAATATTTTTGTCTTTGATTTCACCGTCATAAAAACCCATTAACTTCACTTTAACCCCCATTTTTGAACCCTAAAAAGACTCTTTTCCTGTCAGATGCACTTCCTTGGAGTAATGCATTGCATTAATGAAGCCTGCAGAAGATTGGAATATCTTGTAGTTATTTTGATAGCAGTACAGCATGAGTGAAAGATCATCTTGTGTTTTATGGATATCACGATGCACTTCCATGGTTTACCAGAGAAAAACAGAGCAGTTTGATTCTCTCCCCTGTTAATTAAAAGACAACAATTCTTGGAATTTAAATAGAGAAATACCCCCCAAAATAATGACGTGCTCTGAGAGAGAGAGAATTACAACCTTTTCAAAACACAACCACATCCTTGGACTTATTTCTGATATGAGAACATCCCCGCCTCCATTTCTATGTTTATGCTCCTGACCTTTCTAAAGAATCCTACTGCAAGAACGTTCCGCCATTCCAAAGTCCCAGTGATGGGATTTTTTGGCTTGGATAATCATATTGCCTGTGGGTGGAACAAAGGAAAAGCAAACACTTACGTCTTAAAATTCCACAATATCTTAACTCAATGCAGTAGCCTTTGGGTGTACTTGGATCACCTTCAACCATCAGGAGATCGCTCTGTACTCCAGGTAAAATATCTCACAGTTTTCCTCGGATTATTGCTCTCTCTCTCACTCTCTTTCCCTCTGACTAAACCCACAGGCAACATGGTGTACTTAGACCCGTTTCCCAGATGTACTCTCCCCCTTTTTTTCCTGTACAGTGGATCTGATTTACAACTATTGGAGCAGGGAGCATGTGCTGGGATCACGCTGCTTTACTGAAAGTTGATGAGGCATTGCGATAACCATATTTCTGTGAGCCTCTTTTTGTTTGTTTGTTTGCTTCCTTCAAATGAATAAATCTTTCACGGAACGGGTTGATTGAAGTCACATCAAATCCAAAATAAAACATAATTGATTTCCTTTCTTAATTTTAATCACAGAGGTTTTAATTAACTATTCCCGTTTTTTCTTCTTTTATTCACATACAAATTCCCACATGCACTGATCAACTCGCAGCTGTGCAAATATAGAATGAACTTCATTATGGATTTGTTTCGGTTGCTGACGTTTTTCACGTTTCTTCAGTTCTGCTTCTAATGTCTTGATGATGTATGGCTCCTCAACGCTGCCATCGTCATCATCACACTGGCTTTTTACATGCAGATTCAGTTTGTGCTGCAACATTAAGAGTCTTACATAAGAAATGATGTTTTTGTATGACTCTGGGTACAACTCTATGGTACCAGTTTCATTATTCATAACTTTATATTACATCACAGAATATTCTCTTTAACGTGAATTTTCTCTTCTGTATCTCTCTTCTTTCTCCAAGGTGGATGCCAGTAGTGTGTTGAAGAAGAGGATGAACTCTGCCCCGCTGTTTGACCGCCCAGCCAAAACATTCCCGAACCCGCCCGTCAACGCCCAAGCCTTCTTGCAGCAGGGTTCCGCTGTACCGGCGAACAACGTTCTCACTGGCACAAGCATCATCGACAAATACTCACGTATCCTCTTCCCTCTGTCGTTTGGCGCGTTCAACCTGGTCTACTGGATTGTCTATCTCACTAAGGACACGATGGAGATGTCCAGGTGAGCCGAGGGCGTGTTACACATACACACCACCAGGGGGGTGTTTGCTGACCATACTGGGGGTTCATCTGTTTTTGTGCCACTACCCCCAAACTGAATAGGATTAGTTTGATGAAATCATGCACATCCTCGACCAGGTAACAGCATAACAGAAGCACTAGTTATGTCATTCGATGCATACCTGTTACACTAAAGAGTAAATGTGTGAAACAAAACAGAGTCCAGTTTGTGCTGCTTAAACTACATTTTGCAAATGTTTTTAGAATAGCAAAAATAGTCCAAAATGGCAACTGTGTGCCATATTTTTTGATTCTATGAGTTCTTGAAATCAGCTTTGTTAGCTTACGCAACTGATTTGCTTATTTTGTTTTGGTTATTTTTAATTTCATCTATTTGATGGGGACGCAGCACATTAATGAAAATCAGTATCTACAAATATGTTCTTTTAGAAGTAGCTGATTTCCATCTGTCGGCAGGTAAAATGAATACAGCAGTGCAGCCGTTGGAACTATTGACTACATTCATACAGACTGCAGTATTGACCAGATGAAGACAATACACTGAATAAGAATGAAAAAAAAAAAGCATGAACATTAATAAGGTCCAGTTGGACAAAGCAGAAATTGTACTGAGACATGTAGACTATTTTGATCATTTTCTTGTTATTGTTATGCATACATTTGAATCATGCTACAGTATAAAGTCCTTGTAGAGTTCTTTTGACACGTGCAGGACTCAAACAGCTTGACAAGTCATGCCAAAGCTTCCAGGGAGAAAATATGGTTGACACCTTTCAATAGAATTCCCAAGACTTTTGGGAACATTCCCAACATTCCAGAAGAAAACATGGGCGCGAGAGTGAATGTGTGTCAGTCAGATTTACCCTCCAACATGTAAATGGGCATATCAATATCTTATAACCAACTCATGCAAACACCTGACTGGAAATATTTTCTTCATTAAAATAAGGATTAAAAAAAATCGTTTACTGCCCTCTGTGTAAACATAGTCATTGTTCCTTTGGTGAACATTTGACACAATAGGATTTGCTCATGACTGCAAGCTACGTCACAGGAGAACATTTGAGTGCAGTAATCTAACTTTAAAGCCATATTTCGAATCACAAAGCCTGATTTAGTTGACAGAAGTGGCACAATACTTGCATGTTGCAGTAAATTGTATTTTTTGTATCTATATGTGAGTATGTGTGTACGTGTAATCGGATAACATGGGAATGCACAGTATTTCTCTGTCTCTCCTTTCTATTTGTGTGTATGTGTGTGTGTGTGTGTGCGTGTGTGTGTGTGTGTGTGTGTGTGTGTGTGTGTGTGCGTTAGCCTGCTAATTATTTACCATATGGCTCTCTCCTTTACCGAACCAAGTGCCTGGTCACAGGCTTGATACAGTAGTTGAGTAACCAGCTCCAGTACTGGCAGGGTCTTCATAAGTTATTCAATGTTTTGCGGTGAGTCTGGGCTACAGTCGTCACAGCCTGAAGCTGTGTTTGCTTTCCATATAGACTGAACTATGAATGATGACAAGAAAACACAATATGTAGTGTAGCAAGTACTGCACTATACAAAGTAGAAACTCTTAAGTTTTATTGCCAGTGGTTCTGTATGTGACAGCACTGCATTTGACCGAATGTGAGTTAATGGGAACAAAGACACTTCTGTTAGCAAGGAAACGTTTGATCATCCACACCAAGGACAAGGTACTGCTGAGGCAGCCATTTTCCATTTTAAAGTGTTTTGTCATAAAATATTGGACAAAATGAAAGTTTTAACTTGCTGCTGGCACAAGGATGAATGGTAAGGATAGCTCTGTATTTACAGCAATTTGTTATTTAAAAAAATGTTTTTTTAATGTATCAGATATTTATTAAATTAATATTTCATGTCTCTACTAATCCAACTAACACTCAAAGCATTCGCGCTGTCAATCCAATGGACTCTGACATGAATCTCATCTGGATCTTTAGTTTCTTATCAAGTTACAAGTTACAAGAGTTGTCGAGACCCCGACGCCTTCCCCCACTGGTATGACGTGATATATTCTGTCAATGATCTGATTCATTGACAATAATGTTGGTGATAAAAATAACTCAACATGTTCTGATGGCTCATCCCCCTTTATTTGCATATTTGCGTATTTTTTTATGTGCGTCATAATAACAGTACTTAAGCCTGCAGTAACACATCAGGTCTGAGCCCTGCAATTAACATTGGTGCATCTATACAGCATCACTTTGCTGTGACTCCAGCAGCTTTAACTAGAAGCCACAAATCAGTACACTTTTTCCACGCGTTTAGGATATTTAGCATAATGGCAAACACAATGATGGGAATAACGGCGTTAAAATAAACGGCGTTACTTTTTTCAGTAACGGGTAATCTAACTAATTACTTTGACTATCGTTACAACGCCGTTACCTTTACCAACACATCGTTACTACGCGTTACTGAAGCGACTCATTGAAGCTGCCATCTGGCTCGGCTCACACAGACACGTGCGTGTGTTTTTTGTCTCCTTTGGTGCGGGGGGAGGGGAGGGGCGGGGCAAGATAAGCGCCTAGGTCATGCTGATTGGCTAAAATAGAGTACGATTTCACGTTGAGCCAACCAGAGACATCAGATGGGTGGGTGTTTACACACGAACCCAGCATGTAGCAGTACACACACAAACTACCAGAGATGGCGAGTCCAGAGTCGCTGGGAAAGACGGCATTTTCAGAAACACCATTGACACCGATAATGGTGATAGCAAGCCAGGTGCTGTTAAAGTGACCTCCGCTAACAAGGAAGGATATGGAGCCATGCCATCCAAGCAGCCAAAGCAGAATTTTTCTGACCTGCTCCACAAAAACTTGTGACACAGACAGAACTTAACGAACTGATTGGCCGTTATGTTGATGAAAACAAGCTGCCGTTGTCAACAGTTGATTCACACTCCTTCAGAGCCTTCATTGGCAAAATACCAAGGAGAAGGGGAGCATCTCTGCCCTTCAGAAAGGTATTTTCTAAAAAAAATGAAAACAAATTTTTTCACATTTTTAAACTTGTCAGAAAAAAAAGAGTAACGCAATTGTTACTTTCCCAGGTAACTAGTTACTTTCATTGTGGAGTAACTCAGTTTCTAACTCAGTTACTTTTTGGGAGAAGTAACTCGTAACTATAACTAATTACTTTTTCAAAGTAATGTGCCCAACACTGGGCAAACAGTCCTGAGACCCGATAGATTATCAGAACACATGGTGCCAAACCGGTATGGGTCTTAGAACTTTGAGTCTATGTAGGCCCCTGGTGACCTACTTCTGACTGCATGACGCTCTAAATCTAAACATACCTGCAGCCATGGTTGACTAATGTTACTTTAAATGTAACTAGTCATTTTTTAATGCAATATTATGTCATTTTTTACAGTCTTACCACATGAGAAGTGTAGCTTGTTCGAATACTTTATCAAAAATGAAGCCCACTCACATGCTCATGAAAGCCATTTCAGTAACTGGTAGAAGGAGTGTCTCCTTCACCAAACAACTTGCTACAAACTTGATAAGTCCCCTCAAATGGACAATTTACCAAAAGTAGCAGCAGCATCCTCCTCCGGAGGCCTTGCCACCTGTGCTGTTGAGCCCCGTTTCTTCACAACAGACAGACAGCGGGCAGTATTTATATTTCATGTTCGTGTTCCCTTCAAATATGAGCACAAAATAATGTGAGTACTTCCACAATGTGATGCTATCCTCTCCCACTATATCTTCCTATCAACTTTCAATCATATTCTGTCAATAACAGCAAACACAGAAGGAAGCTTTAGCCTGTAATTGCTATAATTTAAGTTCATTCTGAAGGCTTCAAAATTGTTCATATGTCTTTTAACAGGACGTGTCTCGTGATCTAACACGTTTTGTAACAGGGGCATTCACGTACGTAGCAGTATTTACAGTGTTGTTATTTCCGAAGCAATATGTCTGTCAGCAGATTAAATTACACTGTCAAGCATGTTGGTCGCTCTCATACGTTACCTCTCTGAATCATACGAGGTTTGACACCTCGCCCGAATGCTGAGGATCATACTGGCTGAAGGAGAAAGCTCTGTTTATGATGGATGTGAGTAGGCAGGCAGGTTTGTGTGTTGGATTTGTTTGTTGTTGTTTTTTTTTTCTTTCTAATTGTATGTTCTACAAACACGCATAAGCCTGGATGTGCATT
Source organism: Aulostomus chinensis (assembly GCF_037954235.1). NCBI lineage: Eukaryota > Metazoa > Chordata > Actinopteri > Syngnathiformes > Aulostomidae > Aulostomus > Aulostomus chinensis. The sequence continues at coordinate 7,460,154 of NC_141334.1, forward strand.
TATGTGCACACTATCCATATACAATTACCGCTCCTGACTCCAGGGCTTTTTAGCTGTGTGGGTTTAGGTCTTTTCACTCTCAGCTTCGCTCTTGTATAAGAGGAGAAATCCTGACGTCTCAACTGAGACAAATCAGATGACCTGACATGTCGACCGTGTGGATTCACACCCTTAGAAACGCTCACGCAACGGTTCTAATAAATGATCAGAACTCCAAGTGCAACTATGAGAGTAACAGAGTGGTGGCCTGGAGGCTGGACAGTAAACGGAAATAACAATAAAAAAAAGGTCTCTGTATGGTTTTGTGCAAAACAGAGGAATTCCACAAGCAGATACTCTCCCCGTTCAGTAAACTGCAGCAGAAGCCGTGAGTAACTGTAGTGATGAGAGCAAGGAAAGGGTGATAAAACACTCAGTGCCTCAACGCTGGTAGCTGAAAGTCCCAGAGGTCTTCCAACCAGGAGCTGACCAGCAAGTGCAGTGTACTTCTTCACTCTGACAGTGATGGATGGTGGTTACATCATCATCGCTGCGTATGTAAAGATGTTGAACATGATAGGACTTTCTGTTCAGTTTATTTTAACTCACAAGTTCTTCGTGTTCATGTCAAGAGGCCTGAAAAAAGAAAAGTATTATGATTATGATGTCAGACAAAGTGTAGTTACTGTAAAGAACATCTCATATGAATACTTCAGAAGAAAAAAAAACAATGATTTTTCATTTCCCCACCGAGGGATGAATAAAAGTTAATCTAATCTCATCCTAAAGGCCTCTGAAAAAATCAGCATTTTCTTTTTTTCAATAGCTGCCATATCACGAGACAAATTAACTGTTGCATCGTTTTGTGGATTTTTATTTCCACTCAAAGAAAGCCTCCTCAGGGCTGCGGTGAAGATCTCGTCAAGTTTAGGCACAAAAACAACTTTGTTGGAATTCAGGACCTCCATATTATTTCATAAAAATTGAATGCAAAGAGAGAATGAAAACAGCCTGATGAGAGAACAGTGGTACGTGTGTGTGTGTGTGTGTGTGTGTGTGTGTGTGTGTGTGTGTGTGTGTGTGTGTGTGTGTGTGTGTGTGTGTTTGTGTGTGTGTGGTGGAGGAGGTAGCAGTTAGCATTAGCTAGATGCTTATCAAACCAGCTTTAGGTGCATTTCCAAAGGAAGGAAGTCTCACTATATTTTGTTTATTTATCCTGTTTTGGTGACAATGAAAGCATTGAAAGCCTGACATGGAGCTCCGATCATGACAATGACTTACATTACCACGTTTCAGTTGGACTTTTATACTTGACTGCCCACAGGCGTGACCCCTTGATTCTGACTCAGATCTGTCTAAATCTAAATATCAAATGAAATGACATCAAGGCCCTTTTACTCCAAGGTGGTACATATGCGCAGATGCAGTGGCCTTAACTGAAAGCCTGCAACAGACCCTTTTCTCTCTTTGTATATCTTTGCCTTTATTAGAGCAGAGGCCTCCTGCAAAGATGAGCTGGACCAGAAGAAAAGAGCATGTCTGTTGTGTGTGTGTGTGTGTGTGTGTGTGTGTGTGTGTGTGTGTGTGCGCGTGTGTGTGTGTGTGTGTGTGTGTGTGTGTGTGTGTGTGTGTGTGCGTGCGTGCAGGTGGATTTGTGAGTGTGTCTACTTCAGTGAGGATACAGGCGAATGAGTGTGTAAATGTGCCATGGCAGCAGTGCCTACAGACTGGAGGCTATTTTAATGAATAGCACCATTCAGGGTGAGACATGAAGGAAACAAATTTGCTGAAAACACTTCCTTCCATGAGGGGCCCCAGCTGGTTGCTGGCTGGTTGGCTGGCTGGTGTATGTGTATCAGAGTGGGTACAGCAGGCGATAAGCCCTGCTCCTCTTTATTGCCCATCAGAGTGCCAGGCTTGAAAAACCACTTCCTTATTGTTGCTCATAAATCAAAACCACTAAATGCTGTTTCCAACTCAATTCCTTTTTTCGACTGCGGGGCCATAGCCATAACTTTGGTGTAATGATCATTCAATTACAGGCCACTCAGACAGGGAGCGAACAAGACCGATATAAACAGCGATCCCCTATCTATCATTCATCTCTGTGGCCTCATGGGAATTGCTACATCCTCGTTTGTCACCTAGTCTGTGTGTACTTGCATGAATACCCCTCTCACACTGTGTTTACATGGACATTTTAGTGCACACTCGACTATGGCAATGTGAACAATTCCTCTCAGGATAAATTGTTAACATACTAGAAAGTTGCCGTCTCGTGGTTTTAGACTTTCATTCTCTCTCCACTTCTATCCCTCAAAATCAATTGCTTTCTCAATTTCTCGTTCCCACTCTCTTCTCCATCTCTCATACGTGCCCCCCCCCCCATAAGCTGCCTCCCTCCTCTTTGATAAGCGAGGACAGTCCAACAGGCCCTCTACCTCATCGACTCAGCATTGATCAGTCACTTCAGAGCAAAGAAGAATATTGTCTCTGTAAAACGTGTCTATCTTTGTCATCTTAACAGGCAGCAGAGATGATATTAGCCCTCCAGATACTCTACCAAATACAGTTAATGTAGCGGCCCGGCCCAAAGACAACCGGTCCCATCACCAACAGGCCCACAAGAATCAACAGCCCGTCAGGAGTTATCGAACCTGTCAGCGCTCCCTGCTGGAAGACACATTTTTTAATAATTACTGATTGGCAACTGAGTAAAGGACAAACAATAGTGTTTCACAATGGCAACAGAAATGTCGTGCTTCTAACTGGCAAATATTCATCAAAGTCATGACAAGGTTCCATTCCACTGCTCATCATTTGAAGACGGTAATAAACAATACTTCTTTTCAGACTGAGCTGAGTTGAGAAACATCTAATTAGTCAATAGACTGAGGACAGACTTTTACATATTCGGAGGTTTTGATACAACATTTCTTTGTTATCTTCAGTTGAATTGTTTTTAAAGTTCGGTTTGGTGTTTTACAAGGCTGTTGTGGATGTAGGAGTGACGATAAGTTTCTTTTCTCAGTGGGTTAATTCTGAGATGTCCAGTCTGTCACCTGGAACAGACAGTAATCTGAGACAAACAGAGCAGATGAGAGGACCAGGTATAAGTAGGTTTGACAGGGATTACAGGTATGGCTGAGGTGTGGTTCTCAAAAACATATTATAGTATTCAAACCCACCTACATACAGTATACGCTGGAAAAAAAAACCTACGTTTGTGTACACGTTTAAACTAAAACGGAACATTAATGCACACAAGCATTATTCATTTGACAGAATTATGCCTTTTTTTTTTAATCAAATCAAAAATTTTGAATGAAACTCAAACTGTCTGTTCATACCTACCAACCAAAAGCACAAAAGTAAACTGGCTTTTTGCCTGTAGCCGTGAAAGTTTTCTGGCTAAAAATGTCTCCCAGGGCTGTCAAAAGTGTCTCCTACTTTAACGCATCAGGCGGAGGAGGTTCAGGTGTGAAATACCTAGCAGAGTTTCCCAGACGAATTTTACAAGGTCTTTGTGAGCAACACTGGTAGTGAGGGACTGAGTAAATTCAAAATTTTGAATTCAGCTGGGAAGGAATGCCAGCCCACAGCAGGTTTGAACCGGAACATGCTGTTACATCATTCTGGTGTGTGTTTGTGATGCTGCGCTGGCAAATGTGGACGGATGGGAAATGTTGTAGGTGTGTATGTGTAGGTGTATGTATGCATATATGTGTATGTTTGAATATGATAAAAAGGCATTCCATAATTCTAAAGGAAAAACCTTTAATTAGTCAAGGCTGCATACCACACGCTCCATCTTCCTTTTCCCTCTCAAAATACAATTTTTGTAATTCTCCATTTTCCTCTTTTTCTTTCTGGTTTACAGGGACACCGTCTGAGCCTGGAGTTCCTCATCCTGGAAACCACTCACTCACAGACACACACACACACACACACACACACACACACACACACACACACACACACAATAGATGACAGACGCTTGCCAAGCAGTCTTTTATGACGCCTCAGTGCATTGTATTTCTTTTTAAGTTTGCCCTTGGAAAGTGAAAAGCATTTTGAGAGCAGATGCTAGATGAGCAACTTCTATTGCCAATTTGACCTGGGATCTCACAGCTTGTGGGACCAGGATTCTGGAACTGTTTCAAACAGGTATTCCTCATTTATTTTTCTTCCTCTTTAATATGAAAAATAAGTCCAATGACACTTTTTTCCATCCTGTATCCCCGATCAGACGGGGCTATAATGACTAGGCTAGCTAGGCTGCAGAGCCAGAGGCACTATTTTGTTGGATGTATTTATTTTTGTATGGGTGCAAAATGCATGAATATCACATGTAGTGGGAGCAGTTTTGTATGTGTGTTTGAAATGACACGTTCCCTGATATTTAGAACACACACTTGAGGTAATGAGTACTCTTTGTTCCGACTAGATCAGTGCGACTGACTGACTCGCTGGAACTCTACCACAGCTCTTCTTTCCACCCTTCATTTTCCCCAGCAACATTCTTTTTTTGGTTGATTGGCATCATTTCCCTCTGCTGAGGGAGGACAGAGGATGGAAGGCAAAATCTTCAAAGGGCTTTTTTTGGTGCGTTCCACAGATATATTGGCCTGGTTGAACATTCCCATCCATGTGAATGTGTGAGTCCAGAAACACATAAAGACGTTTAAAATGCACGTCAGACATTTCCACTATTCCTGAATAGTTTATTTAACAGAAATAAACCTTGAAACATCATAATTTGATAACAATTCAACTCCTATAACATTTGCGGTGCAACTGGAACAAGAAAGGGGGATGCAACATTTGGGGAATGGCTATCACGTTAAAGATGGAATAATCATCGTGTGCTGCAAAATATATGACAGGAGCAATTAAGGCAACAATTAATGATTCCACAATGTATAGGATGTGTGGCACGTTAATAGTATGTCAGAAATTAGGTATTTCTTTGCATCTCACGCAGTATGATCTCTCTGTATCCTGGCAACAACCCATCTTCCCCCTGAGAAGATTCAGGCCTTTATAGATTACGATTGTTATCATTTTCTTTTGTATTGCCTCTGATTATTGTTGTCGTTCTTACTGAAGTTAAATGGTTCCTACACTGGTTGCCAGTTATTAATTATTGAGACGACAGCTCTGGTTTCTCCTTTTCATTTTAAAAGGAGCAGAAAATGGAAAGCTAAACCTATCATCATCAATTATATGAAATGCCAAAACAGATTCATTAATAATCCACTTGTGTGGATTTGCATATGATTATGCAGAGCCTCCAATTAAGTAGAGAAGGTAACATGCTAAAGCCACGTGGTGTCTAATTATAAACGGATGTGTGTGTTCGCTTCCATATGGCATCCATCATTTCATTAAAAATGTCACCGCTAAGCGCAGGCTGCTTTTGAAATGAAAAATCTCCACAATGACCCACAAGATGATAGAATATTTATGGAAACACGTTGTTGTTTTGATTTGTCATTTCAAGTATTTTAAAAAGATCAAAACCTATAGTTTAACACTGATGCACATTTGTCCTGCGTCCATGTCCAGAAAACACTGGAGATTTCAGAAGTTATAGAATGTTCCAAAGAAGATTCTTTTTTTTTTTTCCATGTTTATAATTCTCTGTTGAATTTTAACCCCCTTTTAGAAGAGAGTTACTTCTTTGGTGCAATTGGAATTTTTTTTTTTTCTTGCACTTTTACTTGTGAAGAAACCAGCATGGTAGAGCTCAGTTCTTTACTGTACTATAAATTAATAATGCATGATTAAAACTTTGCATCTCAAACAGTAGTTTTGTAAGAATAATGTTATGCAATGCAATATTAAATGCAATTTAGACTCTGGTTGAACCCCCAAGGTTCGAACGTTGCCTAAAACCATATCCGAAAGTTGTAACTGGATCGTGACCTGGTTGATATCAAGCTAGATCCAAAGCCAAGGATTTTAAATGGTTGCCTAAGTAATATCCGTGCTGGGCGGTTATGGTCGGATGAAGGTGAGAGGTTGCTGTCAGATTTATAAAGCCCTCTCTGGTCAGGGAATGATTGTGTTTGTACAAATTTTAATAGACATCCATGAGAGGAGAGATTTTTTGATTTCTGCAACAAAATATGACACATGCCCAGTCAAACTTTGTTCCAACCACTTGTAACTATAGCTTGTACTTGTAAACATTAAACTATTGTGTTTCTTCTCCCACATGAGCAGCAGAGGACTGAAGGAACAGTGATGTCAGACTGTCCGATATGAAGTGTCTTTCTATTTTCTGTCCCTTTTCTCTACTTCATTTATCACCCTCCTCTCGTCTGTCTTTGAGGCTGAAGAGCCCGGGCATTGCAGTCCTTATTGCCCTGAATGTCAGCCTCTATTGTGGAGAAGCCTGCCAGCCAACTAACACTGCTACAGAAGTGCTGGCTCAACCCCGAAGGACCCTCTGACAACCTCCCACCTCTGGCGGTGTGTTTCTGCAAAATAAACTTCAGTCAAAGAGTCAAATAGAAGAATAAAATGTAGTGGGGAAGGGTGAATGTATCTGTGTGTGACTGAGTGTCCTTTTTTTATATGGATGAGCTTATATTTGGAGTTATCAGTAAGTCAATTGATCTGACCTCTGACCTCAGCCTAGCTGCTTAGCTCCATTACACCACCGAGAGAACGGGATCTGCATGACCTCCAACCCCTCATGTGCTTGTTAGGTTTCTTGAATGTAGAAGGTTGTGAACTCCATAGAATATAGAAGTGTATTGCTATGGTGACTGCGGACCTAAACAGCCCTTTAGTCTTTTAATTTCATTCCACAGGCATGAGCTTTATTGATTCTTTTCACTCAACATTAATTGTTTTGGGTTTTTTTTTTTTTTTTTTTAAATATTTCTTCACTGTCATTTGCCTAAAAGAAATGTGGACTCACTTTAGAAGACAATGAATGCTCTACATTTTTATTTTACTTGTATATTTTGTGAATATAATTATGTATTTCTATAGGTTGCTATTTATTACAACTGTATGATCCTGCTTGATGATCAGCTGCATTGCATTTGTACTAGTCTAAAAGACAGAGCACAGCTTTTGTATTTTAGCACTTCCTCTACATTTGCTCTGTGTACACACTGTGTTTCATTTGTTTTGTTTTTTTGTTTTTTTAAGTATGGTGTGTATTAATGCAAGGATATTTGCATATTCAGGTCTTTTTGTTCCCTGTTGAATGAACTTTTTCCCCCAAGATTGTAAAACACTATGTTCAATAAAGCCAGATTATTTCGCTCTTCCAGTGTGAATAAAACTACCACTGTGCAGTGAGAGATACGCGCTCTGTGAAAGTAGCCTCTCTGAGGTACTTCTCATTTGGGAAAATACAGTCTTTGTTGTGAGATTGTTAAGATGCAAACTCTGTAACCCTTATTCACAGGCTATTTTCTTCCATTGTGACATTCTATTACATAACATGGGAAGCAATATTTCATCTTTATAGATGCCCAAAATGATATCTCTGGATAATTGTTGCAGCCTGCCCTCAAAAACAATATTAATAGTTTAATTTGTTACTTATAAGCACCCAGAATGAAGCCAATAATTCTCATTTCACACATGAACGCTATTGTACACTAAATGTGACTGCTGTACTGCTCACAGTGATCATAGTAATGATGTGATATGAGATGTCGTAGGGGAACAGTAGAGCTGTATGCAGTTTGGTCAGTGACTCACACATTTATGTAATTCAGTCTCAAAATGTTCTGCTCCGTGAATGAGTGGCACTACAGTGAACAACTGCTGGTTTACATCCAGTAATATTTTGCACTGCATGCATGCAACTGTATATAAAGTCGCACACATGCTATACCTTCACTGGAGTGAATGAAAAAGTGACTACCCTCGCTTTTATTTTACCGTAAGTACCATAAATGGCTGAGCTTATAACCCAGGCAGAGGTAGCATTCCATTTATACTCCCAGAGTGATTTAACTTCAGTTTTCCTCCCCATTATCTTCATGTTTCATTTTGCTTTCATTCCATTTCACTAAAAACTGCATATAGGCAGAAATAACCGGGAGAATCAGAGGGAAAATGTAGTTTTATCATCCAACTTCCTGTTCAGTTCAGATATAAATGCATTTGTTTCCAACCCCTCTCTTAGCAGGGTCACCGTAGCCAATCATAAAAGGGTAGAGTGCCACCTATTGGTGCACAACCTGAATTCTCTCTCCTCTCCTCATCACCCGTCCTTTCTCCCTCCTCCCACAGACACAGTGGCACTCAACTCCTCCACACTGACTCACCATATGTTTTCCACACACATACAGAGAAAATGAAAGTTAGAGAACGCAGTGGAACAAAAATCACTAAAGACAGACTTATAGAAATGTAGCGGGAGCACGCAGATGCTCAGGCATAGATTTACACAAACGCAAAAACAGAGAAATTCTCAGCAAAATCATTACAGGACCAATTAATGTAAACTGACTTTAATCTGTGCTTTTATAAAGAGATTAATGAAACACAGTAACAGTTTCATGTTAAACAGAATTATAGCAAAGTTTATCCAAATTTGTATGTGTGTGTGAGTGATTCCTTCTTTTTATCATTTGTCTCTAAAGTCATGGTGAAAAAAAGACAATTTGAAGCTTCAGAAATTTGAGGAGTGAAGCAGGTCATTCATTCTGGGCTCTGGGCAAAATGAACACGACCTTAAATGACCTGGTTTACTGCATTGTGTTATTTGAGCCTAACACCTTCATGAAATGTTGATGCAAGCACTAGTTTAAATCATTCTGTCACTTTCCATGGCTTCAGCTGCTCGGATAATGTGAATCCTTACAGGATAAAGCCAGGATGATGCACAAAGACCCGAGAAGGCATCTTATTCTGATGACCTTTGACCTCAACCCAACCCAGGAAAATAACCAACACCCACACACCCACATTCAATTCACACACTCCCAATCAAAGCGAGGATGACTGGACCAGAGCTCTGCAGTGTCTCCTCCACTGTGAATGATTTCAACAGCACCACTGTCAACAGGCACCATATTAACCACATCAGGTTCACTCAAATGCCAGACTGTCACATCCAGTCTGATTCATCTACTTGGCACACTGTCAGCCCAGGAGGAGAGAGTGAAGAAGAAACAGAGGTTAGAGGTATAAAGCAACAATGCTGCATGTACGGAGAGACATGATGGATGGACAAGAGAAAAAAAAGAGTAAAGACAGAATCCTTAATTGTCAGATGTGGTGAGAATAGGAGGAAAAGGGATAATAGACCTAGAAATACTCCCAGTCTGTTATTTAAGTTTTATGTCTTAATCATCCTGTTTAGTCACATTAGATAGCTTCCTCACGTTGGACCACACTAACAGTTTCCATCATAATTCTGCCAGATTCTGACATAGATGAGTTAGTCTCATTTATATTCAAGATGATACAAAGGTATGCAGAAATGAGTCAGGAGTGTTCATTCATACACAGTAAATAGCATATTTATGAGTTTTGTCAAGTATGAGACGAGAAGCTATTTCTAAATACAGGTTTGGGGAGCTTTCGGTGACACGTCTGGCCTCGTCTATAAACGTGAAAAAATACAGGTGCGTATGGAGGAGGTGCAGTGCCAGCAGAGGGCGATAGCACAAATGATGGGGCAATTAGCAGCTTGAGTGTCTGTGCTTGCTGTGGGAGGTGAGTTCCTTCACTGGCTGGTTAGGGTTCGATTGTGATCAGGGGGTAAATTTAGGATTAGTGTAAATTAAGCATAAGAAAAAATCTACAGGAGTGAGAGCACACAAGCCCACTGCCATAGCAACAGAAGTCTCTGGAGCTGAGGGCCCTAAAGCTGAAGTTAGATGGGTGTTTCAGATGCAGTGTACTTTTTTAGCTGTGGGTGTCTCTGCGTAGAAATCACACACCATGTGTGACTAAAGTTGAGAATGTGATGCCCTGTCATGAAAACAGGGACTCTAAACAAAACAAAATACACATTCACAAGTGCAGCTTTCTCATGCTCGGCATGCCAAGCTGGTGCTCCAGATGAAAGATGAGCACACAAACTAAACAATAACCTAGGAAAGCTGAGAGTCTGGTAAACACTCGCTCTTTCTGTCTCTCTCTCTGTGACTTCGCCAACAGAAATGCCAGCGACGGTGATTTGCATGGAGGTGACTGCTGAATCACTTCAAATGTTGTTGCCTCCTCTTCTTCTCTGCAGGATGAAATGTGGCGTCATGCGCACAGATCTCATTTATAGTGTTTTGAAGAGCATTGATCAAATAAAGCTTTTGTGGAAATTCAGCCAGTCTGTAATAAACCTCAGGAGAATATCCTGTGTGTTTTAAGATTTTATACAGCGCGTGACAGAGTGAAATGGTAGATTGCTCGTAAGAACTGCATATCACTGGGACAACAGACTGTTCCCTAGGTTTAGCTTGGTGACAACATATATGGTCTTCCATCACAACAATAATGAATTTACAAGTGGTTATTGTTCTTTTTACCTGTTAACATCTTGATCAATATCTTTCATTTCTGTTTACCACAAAAGTAACATCCACACCAGCAGGGACAATGTTTGTTAGAAGTGATTGCACTCAGTAATCAACTGCACAGCAGTACATCAACAGCCTGTTCAGCTGGGGAAATACTACTATATTTCATTATTATTATAATTATTTTAAAACTTCAAGAAACTCTGGTGTTGATCCCATTGTGGTAATGAATTATAAATGCCTACAATGTCCTTTGATTTCGGTAAGAAGGAACTTCAAATATGACTGAATCAGGTCATTAACTCATTATAAGTTACAATGAGTTTAACATCTTCTAATTTAAAGTAATGAATAGAAACTTTGCAAAATTTAACTCTGAGCTGCATTAAGCCCCAGCACCCCTCATGTGTAACAGTCCTGGCAACATCATGGAAGGGTATATAGGTACATATTCAGTCTCATTTCCTGAAAATATATTTCCTGGTTAATTTGATGAGGAACATCCTGTTCTGATTAGACCTGCACACGGGGGAGGGTTAAAAATAACTACAGAATCAGTGACAAACGACCTCCTTCGATACACGCCGGCGCTCCACAGAAACACCGTTCTGGGCAGATGAGCTTTGACGAGTCTGTTCATGAACAAAGTGTCTGAATTATTCAGTCAGGAGTGAAAAAGTTGTACGTAGTATGCTGTGTATCACCACAGCTTGATCAGACAGATTTATTATGATTAAATATATGCATTTAGTGTGTATGGTGTGTAGAAAGAGACAGCTGCACAGCAGATTTCTGCTGCTGATAAGAACGTAGACAAGTTAACAGTAAAATACTGTGAATGTAGCAGTGAATGTATATTTTAGGCTTTCCGCGCCAAGCTTCTGTGTTTTGCTCTTTTGTGTAATGACGGGGGTTGACCCTGAAATTAGCATCAACTTCGGCCCTGATGACATCTCCCCCCTTGCTTTGACACCGCAGTCGGAAGCAGGAAAAGTTAATACATGGCGATCACAAAGAAACTGCTCCCACAAACAGCAGTGGTGAGCATTAAAATGGTAAAGTGAAAATTGATTATTTGCCAAGAGTGTATTATTAGTCTCCACTTTGCTAAAAACCTAAATTGGTGGCTGCTAATCAACATCCTACAGCTGAAAATATATACTTATTGTAATCCTTTCATGATATTAACAGTAGTAATGTTGAAGTAATGACACTTCTGGATATTATAACCCCTTCTTACGTGAAGGGCAGCTGGTTACCGTGAGGTAAGAAGTTGCTCAATCACCACATGCCCCTCTCTCAACCAGAATGTTCCACTACCTTTCTTATATGCGGCCATCAAAGCTGCACAGCACAGCTTTGCCATTGGCTTGAGCCTGCAACCCAGCGCAAACCCCCCCTTTGCGTTTGCCCATGCAGGGAGCTTTTATCCAGAGCACACCAGTCTCCTGCTATCTGCCATTCACCACAGCCCCACACGTGCACATCCCTGTAATTCAGCCTATGACATAGACATTTATGAAAGCAGGGCAATAATCAGATTGTGCAGTTAGAGTGCTCTCACCCTAAATGTGAGCTGGTCAGGAAACATGCTACACACTATACCTATTCATCTGAGAGTGAGGAAGACTATGATCATGAAGGAGGGCTCCCCACATGACATCCTGATCAGCATAATGGCTCCATGGAAGGAGGTGATGTATCAGGGCAATGGGTATGCTAAAGCTAATTACTGGTCAGAGAAGATTATAGCTGTAGAGCTAGAGTTCTGACTGCAGCAGGGGCAATCATCCGCAGAAACCCAACATACACTCAGTGGGACCACTGCTGTCTGCTGGTGGATGTGACGCTAACTGCTCAAGGCCTTTCTCAGAGCATGTGGGGGCCATTAATCTGACAGCAGGTGCACACAAATGTCGGTTAGTGATTGAAAGAATGCAGCCTAATTGAGGTTCTTCCGCTAGCTTGGCTGGACTTGGCTGCTGCTCCCTCATGCTGCTGCATTGGAGGCTTTCACAGTTTCTCTGGCACCACCACCAGTTGAAGAGCTCTGAAAAGAGTATGTCCACTCCATGAGTGTGGGTTCAGTCCCCTGGCTCTGCTGTAGCTCTTCTGTGCCACAGTGGCTCACTAACGCTGGATGACGACCTCCAAACAGAGAGGAGAGAGCGGAGCCACAGCTCTTTAGTGCTGCAGTGACTCACTGATGACTCACTACTGCCTCTTGAGGACCAAAACGGTATTAAAGGTCTGAAAGGCTCCTCGTCAGTATTTTTTTTTTAAAGATCTCAAACCTTTTCTGCTTTCAGCTACTGGCTGTGCCCCTCCCCACAAAACCAGCTGCTGTTCATGTAACTAACCTGTGACCTGCAGGTGAGTTGCAGTTAAATGAAAAAAAAAAAAAAAAGCATCATCACCTGTACAAAAACGAAACAAAAAAAAAATCACTTTTGGCTGCTCCCATTGCAGGCATGAACGTTTGGTGTGCTCTGGCAGAATAAAACCAGCTCTGTCCATATAGATAGTAACACCTACAAGCATATTATTAAAATCCCTCCTGATGCCATGGCAACCAAGTTTTTCTTTTGCAAGAGGTCAGTGAGAGCGTGTGGAGAAGATGGCAAGGTACCAATGGCTGGGTCTCCCACGCTGGCAGATGAAAGGTCACATATCTCAACTTCTGCATCATGATGCAATTACTCATGAGTACACATCTGTTTCTTCAGGCACGTTACTCAGTACAACACAACTATATTTGCCTGTCAATAGTCACTTTGTAACTCTACAGTACATGTTTCAGATATTTAACTCTGAGAATACAGCTCACAAATATCAGACCAGTGAGCTCCCACATCAAGTAATCACAACTAAAGTGTCACAAATTGCTTGTCAGTGGTATCGTAGCAAAATAGCATTTGCTGAATCATTGTTTTTACCGCATGGGAGTTGAAAACTACAGGTTAATACGGAAGTGACTCCATTAACCAAAGGCTGTATTTACAGTTCTAATTCAATCAAGGCTTCGAATACTATCTGTGTGTGTGTGTGTTAGATTATTACAACACACACAAAAAAGTCAAATACTTCAGAACTACATATTTAATTCAAAATGCCTTACTCCTTACTTAAAATGCTAAATGTTCTGTTTTTTGTGTAACTCTGTAAGGCACTATGAATTGCTCTGTGTATGAACGGCGCTCTAAACAAACATTAACTTGCCTTGAATGTGACAATGGAAAAAAAGAACACAAAGATGAGTGCGATGAATAAGGTGAGTGAGTCCTCTACCACAATCCTGGGAGTTTGAGGGCTGTTTGCAGAATTTTAGCTGGGTTTTTTTTATACACTCTCATGAACAGATATTCCTGGAATCTCTTGGAATATCCAGGTTTATGCTGACACTCCTGTTACGACTGCCTTTAAACATCTAAACCTAGTCCAGTACTTCCCTCAGTATTTCTGTACCCTCTCACACTTACTGATGTTGCTGTCGCTCATGCAGGATTGTTACATCAATCACTGCTCTCCTCTGCACCTTGTCGACCTCCACCATGTCTGGTTGTTTGGCCAGCACCTGCTGTCAGTCTGGAACTAATTCTGTGAGGAGTTTGGCCCTGCTGTTCTCACCCGTTTAAATGGTATTTAATTATTCTCACATCCTTAAATGTGAAATACACATTTACAAAGCAATGTTCACTGGAAGGAAATCATCCTGGTGAGAAAATATACAATAATAGGGAGACATGCTCACAATAATCACAATACACATGAGGGTGACATTACAACATACAGGAAATGCACACAAAATATATCTGATACTATTGTAGCATGTATTTTGTATTCAAACAGAAGTGACAATCCCCTTACACCCCTACGCAGCACTGCTGGTAGCTGTCCAGCCCTGTGTTGTCTGCTTTATCTCTGCCCCTGTCCACAAACTGCTATACAGTAGTGTTACCCCTGACACTGCAGTTTAAACATTCATTCAGAGGATTACAGCAGTGGGGGGTGAGACAGAGAGAGAGCAAGAGAGAGAGAAAGAGAGAGAGAGAGTGTCACATATGAAAAGCCAGTCTGTAGCTACAGAGGAGCCATTGCTATTAAGCAGCTTGGTGTGACCTCAACATCTAGATTACACTGCAGATCTCTAGTAAAGTGGATCTGTTTGGCCTTTAATCCACAAAAAATGAACTATATAATAAAAAAAAACTAGCTGAACAAATAAAAAATTGAAAAATGTACATCGTTTTCCAAATTTGTATTTTTGTTTTGTATATGTTTGTTGGTTTATTGTAATATCATGAACATTACCTACATGAGACAGCAGAGTTCCACATCAGACAGACTAAGAAAGGTTGATACACACACACCCTTGGCCAAGACAGTGCATACACAATTTACAGTGTTTGGCAACAGTATAGAACCATGAATTTTTCATTAAAACATCTAACTAGGCTTCCTGGTACGTCCACTCTAAAGGAAAAGAGTTTTATTGGCAAGAGAGTCTGCCATCTTAGCAGTTTGATCTCAGTGCATTTAAAATTTTGGGATGCACCATAAACAAGGCAGGTTGCGACTATAAAAGACAGAGAAGTTTAATTCAGCAAAGAAAGAGTTCAGTAACCTGTTCTAGAAGAATGTAAAGAAAGTTAAGCAGCTAGGATTTAGAGTCGTTGATGATTCATTGAACAACCACACTTGGACTGTGCACATGCATCACAGGCTGCAGCAGAGCCAGAAACCCATTACGAGTGTAAATTATGTAACCAAATGACTAGGATATGACTTTATGATGCACTAGAGTTGCTCTGCAACAATAAATACTGTGGTTTCCTGGGAAGAGGTGTCCGTACCTTTCATCAGAGTTGATAAAGTAAATAAAGTTTATCTGTACAAATACTATGCAGCCCCATAGTGGCCATAGTGAGAAAAAACAAAAAAACTGGGGCCATGAGAACATCCTTTCCACTCTGAATAATTACTGGCCACATGATGTATGAAGTGACAATGAGATATAGCTGTTTGCTACTCTTTGAATAATTTCTGGCTGTGTGTTGTAACATGTCTCATAATTGTGAGAAAGTGACTTTGTAGCCACAAGAAAACAAGAAAACTTGTTCGCATGCTCTGATAAATTAGCGACAAGAGACACGAGTAGTTTTCACACTCTGATCGCTTGATAAGAAGCAGAGCACTTGCACACCTGTAGATACACACGGTGTGTGTAGAAAGACAACAGGCCGACTGAAGGTGAACAAAGAAATCCTGCACGTTGTTTTTGGCACTTGCCATAGAAAAATATATATTCACAATGTTCGGCACAAACACAGCGTGGGGGGTTGGTGTGTAAAAAAATGTATATGAATTATTAATTAAAGCGTTACTGTATATCCCATGCTTGCTTTTTTACCACCCTCTCTGTGACTGCTCTGGGCTACTGCACATGTATGTGGAATGAATAAAGACAAGAAATGGCACAACACAGGAAAATATAATTGAAGTAAAATGAAATTCTAAAAAAAACGGGGGCAGCATGGCTTGGAGGTAGAGAGGCCGTCCAGCAACTGAAGGGTTGCAGGTTCCATTTTCACTTCCCCCAGTGACCATGTCCAAGTTTCCAAGATACTGAGCCCCCAATTGGTCCTGATGGCCCTGCGACGGACTGGTGACCCGTCCAGGGTGGACCCTGCCTCTTGCCCAATGTCAGCTGAGATAGGCTGCAGCACCCCTGGAACCCCTCACAGATAAGCGGGATAGAAAACGGATGGATGGATGGAAATTCTAAAAGAACATCCTACCTTAAGCCTGACCTATAACAGTGCTCTGCTTCTGATTTTTTTTTCTCTCTCTCTTTTTTTTGCTCCAGGTTTGCATATTTGGTGTGGAAGATTGATGGCAGACTACCTGCTCTGGAGAGAACCTATGCTAATGAGGAACACAAGAGATCTCCCCTGGGTTTATAGAGCAAGTTCTATCAGCTGGAAAGGGTGTGTGTGTGTGTGTGTGTGTGTGTGTGTGTGTGTGTGTGTGTGTGTGTGTGTGTGTGTGTGTGTGTGTTTGTGTGTTGATGAACATAATGTGTAGCTGGGTGAGTTTATGGTCATGTATGTTTCTCATGTTAAGGAAAGGAGAGAGAGAGAGTGTGTGTGTGTGTGTGTGTATATATATATATGTGTAGACACAAATAAGGTCAAATCCACATTACCATGGTAACCTACCAGGAGAGACCAGCTGGTCCATCTGTTCCTCTGCTAACTTTGAGTCGGTTCTCTGACACCTCAACCCCGCTGCTTTTGTTACAGTCAAACCAGATGCGTGAGCTCGCTGGAGCAGCAACATCTTCCATCCTGATCCTCCTCTGAAGGGAGTAATGCTTTCTTTTAGGGGCCACACATCCACCCATAAATGAATTAGTGACAGGGGGTGCTGGGATACTGCTGATAAAATATCATACACGTTTGGCAGAAACAGACTCGGATGAAGCCGGGGGCAACTCTCACTGCAGCCGGGATACCTGGATGCATAATGACCTGCTGATGTGGGGGGTTGGTTTATTTGTGTGGGAATCGCCAGTGGGAATATTCCCATTTGCTGTATCTGATTTTATTTTGGCGTTTCTTGTTCTCAGCTCCAGCTCAGTCATCTGATTGACAGGTACCTCTGTTTGATTTTGGGCTGAACCAACAGTCCAGTGTTCAGCTCTCTTTCCACCCTTAGGCAGCAGCAGCTCCATGCTGTTTCCTATATTTATTTGTCTATTTATTTGTTTACCTCAGTAAACTTCAGTGCTGTAAACCTTGGCTTTGGTGGGGGATTTCTACTCTTTAGAATAGAGAATTACTTCATCCCAATGCAGTTATTCTAATAAGTGAATATTTAAGCAACATTAGATGTCTAACAGGTGTGGATTTGCTGTTTGAATCTACATGGCCATGTGAAATTTGTATCGTCCTAAATGCCTTCAGATGACATTCATGTCACCAAATACCTTTCACACCATGTTGGCTCAAATATTTAGTAATTGCAGCAATTTCAGATTTTTACAAAATGACCCATTTTTAAAATCACTGTTCGTGTGGTGGTGCACATTTTGAAAAGTAATTATCTATTAGAAAAAAAGGGATTTGGTCGCTGATTACAGTATAGTGATATTTGATTTACGATACTAAAAACTGTGTGTACAATTTTGCAAGAATAAAAGGTAAATAATGTCGGACAGAGCCATGAGGAAACATTAGAAGAAGTGCCTCACTCTGTCATATGAATTAAAAGTGTCTTTCTTGTTTCTCCTTCATAACTTTTACTTAATCATTTTTGCAACTTTCCATAACAAACAGTTAATTTGTCTGAAAGAGAGTTTTAAACATTTTTTAAAATTTGTGGGATGCATCATGGAGAACAATCTGCAACAGCGAGTGCATCAAGAGTCAATAAACCTTCACATAAAACAGGCTGTTTCAACCACAACTGATCCTCTGCTTGCCGTAGCCATTGATAGTTCAGGTGTATTAACCGTCTTCCGTTGTTGATTTAAATGGAATCGTAACACAACACTGGTTTACAAGAGTTAAGGAAGTGTCTCTTGGGCAAAATCAGTCCATTTAAAAGGGCAGAGAAAAAAAGCCCTTTTAAATGGTTCTTTTAGTCGAGGCGTTGACCGCTTTTGATTTTCTCCTGCAGCGCAGTGAGACCAGGGTCACAGTTGCATAACACGGCCGGCTGGAGTGTTTTCAGTCCGTGTGTCAAATGCTTAGTTTTCTGGGTAATTTCTCATCGTGGTGACCACTTTGATCATCATGTGCATGTTGGGGGACCAGAGCTGAGGAGTTAATGAATGCATACATAAAGAAGCCAAGGTTGTGTCCCTGCGTCAGTATGTCTGGGGGAAAGCTCAGCGCTCACAGGAGCAGAACGCTCATCTCGTGGAGTTTAGACGAGAGAGGGAACAGCAAAGAGAGGTGAAAAAAAGAGAGCAAGACCGGGGAGCAAGGGAGAATGTCGAAAAAATAACAGATGGCTAGTTATAGCTGGCTGGGTGGGTTGTTTGGATAGATGGATGGATGGATTTATGCATTATTGGACGAACTGAAAAATTATAGCTTAGAGTTTTGGGAGATGTGAAAAGCTAAATTGCACAGACTTTCTTGTATAAAAACACATTTTGTGATAGTTTTTCTGTCACTTACCAATACCATACAGACATGAGAAGATCCAAACAACATCGGATGAAAAGAAATCCAACCAAATCTTTTCTAACATCAATTCATGAGAGCGGAATTAGAACCCTTCAAGTGAATGATTAGCTTTATGACTTCACACAGGTCAAGGTAAGTTTGTGTTGGCTGAATAGTTTTCTCATCCACAGGGATATTTTCAGCTCCTGCACCTTACAAAAGATAAAAATAAAATTCTATAGAGAAATAATATTTAGAAGTCTGTCAAAAATAGCTTTGCAGTAACTGTGGTCCACCTGATTCATGGACTGTTCATTTTTGACAGAAGGATTTCTTTATATTTCCTGTGAAAGTGTAAAAAGTTCATTTGATTATGTGATTTTTCTGTGTAATGTTTGACAAAAATAAATGTGAAAATCACAACGTTCATCTTGACTCACTGCAAACATACCGCTCACAGCTGCAAACTGCAGCCTCAAGTCCCAGAGTGAAGTCAGGTGTTTGTGTGGTGAATCCACCCACCTGACACTCACTTTCCCTCTATTTATAGACATCATCACATTCTGTCTTTTTTTTTTTTTTTTTACAAACAGCCCTGCACATCCAAAAGTGACGCTTGAGGTGTTCCTACTGGGTCCTTGGTTTGACACGAACACCCACTGACCAAGCGTCAATATTAGCGGAGTTGCTAGTGAGAACGCTTTGACTAAACACGAGGCCTCTCTAACATCATTCAGTTCAACTAATGATATACAGTATATTCAGCAGCCATTCAGATGCCCACATACTCTCAGAGGAGAGTGGCAGCAACATTAGAAACACAAAGCGTCTCTCTCAAAGGGACGTAGATGGGCTTCTAATGAGTATCAAAGCCGGCAGAGAAACAGGAAGCCCAGCAGTAGCTGCTTAGGCTGCTTTGCTGTGATTACTGGCACCGTGACGACACATGTTGCCATCCATGTTTACACGGAGCAGTTGAGATTAATCTGAGTCCCCCGTGTCCCCCACTTTTGCATCATCTCACAATACACCGCTTCACACCTTGCACATAGTGGCATGCATCCAATGTGTGTGTGTGTGTGTGTGTGTGTGTGTGTGTGTGTGTGTGTGTGTGTGTGTGTGTGTGTGTGTGTTCGTGAGTGTGTGCAGTCTAATAAGCGTAGACACCTTCAATCATTTGTTCCTTTTAAACAATCAGACAGAATAATGTCTTACAAACAAGGAATACTTGTTCAGAAAAAACCTCGTTATATTTTTTGAGAGAATACTTGATATTTCCTTAATAAAAGAGCATTTTATTGATATGCATTAAGGATGTGTTTTTGATTTGGCTAAATATGCTTGAGTCAAAGCAGATGTGTTCTAGTTGGCTTCTTTTTAGCCCAAAATTAGTGTTTGTGGATTAATGAGCATACAAGCGGTTAAAGGCAACTTGGATTGTACTGGATGATGAATTTGAGACTTTTTAAAAAAAAATTTGGGGAGTTTTTCATTGTTAGTAGTTGGTTTGCATTAGCTCATCACCAAAAAAAAAAAGTGTGGTTGGTGAGTAAGAAACACAAGTTACACTTTTCCCGAGGATGCTATGGATTGTGTTCTTAATTTATGACCCGAGGACCTATTTTGAGCGGATGGGAAGAAAATGAATGATCTGATGATGCATTGTTCGTATTCTGTATCAATGTGGCCTCTGACTCTTCCCTCCAGTTCATGCCACTGATCCCACCACAACACTGCTGGCTGTTAAGATTGACTGATTCACTGTGTAAGGAACTTCTGTCGATGTTCTTTCTAAGCCAACGCAGCAAGCAATAGATCCACCAGAGGCTGTGACCTCATCTATGGAGGAATAATTTCACAAAAAAAATTGACAAATCTTCTCTAAAAACTAAACGATAGTCATATTGTACAAGTAAACAACTAAAAATGCTCTTGTTCTGGCAGTTTGTTCTCGGCTGTCACTATGGAAACACATTGATATGAACCTGCCCGTATTGTTGAACACTTTGGAGGCTGCAGAATGCGGTGTGTTTACGTTAAACTCGATCAATAACATCAGTGATTCCTGCTGCAGGCTACACAGGCGATCTTATGTAAAATGTGTGTTTCCCAGCGGTGGGTGGATTTACATGACCAAACTGAAAGCAGCATCTAAATAATCCCAGTGGAGTTTACACTTTGGGTAAGATTGATTTTTTTTTCCACATTAATTAAACAGCATTTTTCTTGTCTACACTCACTGGCTGTGGTATTACCTGACTTGATTTGCAGGCCAAAGTAAGAACATTTTGTCTTGTGTGTGTTTTACAATAAGCACAAAAAAAAGAAGCTTTTTCATGCATTCATCAATGAAACATTTTCCCAAATAGATTTAGAGAAAATGTGCTTAATTCATTTTGTATGAATTAATGGCACGCACAAAAAGCATGTTCAAATTCTTTTTAGCATTCAGTTAGTCATAATTAATAAGAAGATGGGGGGGGGGGAGGAAAATTCCGCCCCGCTAATATTATAAAGGGAAGGAGAAAAAAGAAGAGAAAAAGAATCAGAGTGAAGGAGATGGATAAGAGGTAGAAGAAAATCAGGAGAGGGGAAAATCCAACCGGAATGTGAGAAAAAAGGATTAGGGAATGGACAGAGTGGGGGGGGTGAGGGAAAATTACAAGGGAGCTAAAAGGGATGAGATTGGAGCGAGACTAGAATGAAGAAAGGCCACTGGACAATCAGTCAGAAGAAAGATATATCACATCCTACTGTAATTAAAAGACACAGCAAGAAGGGATAGAGAAGGAGGGAACAAGATACAGCAGATCAATGTTAGGGAACAAATTAAGGAGTTAGTTTCTTCCTGAACAAAAAAAAACAAACAAAAAAAAACCCTGCTAACATCTGCTGACATCTGGCTTCTGTCTGCAGTGGGAAGAAGTTTAATCGACATTCACTCTCACATGAAATGACCTTGCAGTGGACATAGTATTTATTGGCTCTGGCTCTGATTGGCATCAGTGGGAACACAGAATCCAGATGAACACGATAGTTCACAGCTGACTTCTGACGCTTCTTCCGTCTGCGTTCAAGCAGCTGCATCCTCTAAAATCATTCGTTCAGAGTTTAGTTCGGAAAGCAGAATTTAATTTAGCAACAAAATTCTTTTTTTTTTTTCCCCGGTTCATTTAATGCAGTTGTGTCGTCAAACGTGAGGGAGACAGACAGCCATCTCCTCATCTGCTGCCAACGGGAACGAGACAAATTGTAAGGTTAAAAGAAAAACCCGGGAGTGTATGCAGTGGGAATAGAGTATTATTACGGCATAGGACTGGGCAAACAGTAATTTGGAAGCACATCAATGAAAGGGGAGGGGGCAGAAGAATGAGAAACATAACCACAGGTGAACTCAGGATAAAGGACGACACTGTAGGAGAATGATAAGGGGTTGGCTGGAAGGAGAGATAAATGTTTATGTGTGAATGAATGGATGGTTGATAATGGCTGGAGGGGTGGATGGATGGATTGATGAAGTTTGCAAATGAAAAATAGAGTGTTGCCAGAGAAAATAAATGAGAAAGAAAGCATCTGAACATGGCCAGTGTGCTCGAAAGATAAGTGAGAGTGAAGGGGCAAGCAAGCCAAATGATTACAGAAATTGATTTGAACGGAGACGGGACCAAAAAAGGTAGCATTGAGATGTAGTACATTCAATGCTAACAAACAATAACAATGATGATGATGATGTCAATGATGCTGCGCCTCATAAAATCCAACCTCTTTGCTCTATTTCTTCCTGGCTTGGACACGTTGCCATGTCAGAAATTGCTTCCCGTAGAAATAAAGCTGTATTCCACATCAACCAATTTACCGTCTGGTGTAATATGCTGACGGTGCTCGGGTGAATACCTCCTCCACGGGGAAACCTTCAGGCCAATGTGGAATTGACATATTTCACATCAGCATATATCATTGGGACTCTGACACTCAGCCCTAACAAAAGGAAGCAGTTCTCTTCCTATAACCCCTGCAAGCACTGCGAGCATCCCACAAACCCTCAACAAACAATAGATCGCTAGGAACGATGACTTCCAGGAAACTGAACCCTGACACTGGATCTAAGGCAGACTACCCAGTAATATAAAGGCCACAGGTTTGAAATTTTCAGCAAAAAGTGGAAAGATGAACTAAATGGTCAAAAGGGAACTAGGACAGACAACAAAAACATGATAGTAATAATAATTAAGCTTGGCTTGGCAAAAAGAATCAAGTAATCAAGTGAGTTTGCAGTGTTTTTCTGTAATGTGTGTGAGAGTTTGCAGTGGTTTTTGATAATTTCATGATTTGTGTTTCCCTTTTTTTCATCTTTTTGTGAGGCTTTTTTATTTTGCTTTTTCTTCCCACAGTATTACTCCTCCTATTGTACACTGTGCATTCACCCTACCAAGATGCCCTGGTCATCGTTCCACCCCTCTGGCGAGAACTGTGGACTTCCACATTTTTTGCATTACACAGCTAGCAGCTACTTAGCATACATCATGAACTGTGCACTCCTGCATCTAGCTCATAGACTGATAAAGTAGCTGCAGGTTCTGGTTTGACAGCACCATGCCACGCGAGTGCTTAAATTCCTGCGACTTCAGAAGTCATCTGACACATGAATGAATGCTGATTCCTGCTGCAGACAAAAGTCAGGGTTAGTGTGCTTTATTTGATCCGGCGAGACAGGGTTATCAATCGCACCGAATTTCAACAGAAAAGTTAAACTAACCTCTATGTCTGGGAATTTACCACCCATTTCTGACACAAGTGACATCAATATAAAGTGGGCAGGTCATCTTAGCCGAGTGAACGGCTCCAGGTGTCTAACACATATCTATTTCCTCTTCAGAGATTGATGTCTTGGCCTTGGAGGTCAGAGAAAGCATTAATATGACAATTCCAAGTCATATCCCGAGGGATGCCACAGGTGCAGGAAGTGTGCAGGACACAGGGGACGATTACAGTGTTGGCATCAGGGCCAAAGTGATATACGGTGACTTAATCACTCTCAGAATACACTGGTTTTTTTCACAAGACCAAATATATATTGTTGGAACAGAGGGGCTGAGATCTGTATGAAAGATTTCCCTCCACAAGTGCTGTAAACATACAAATATCTGGTTTGTTGTGAATGATGTTCATCAAAAAATGTCCCATTTGATCTTCACAAAGTCAGACAGACTGGATGAATGAACGATTTCAAACTACCATCATTCAATAATTTCATCCATAACCGTGGTGACACTTTGTGGCTTTAACAAGCCATTTCACCTTCACTGTTCATCAAATCATTAAAAATATTGTCATAGTGTATAAAAGATATATTAACTGTCAGAGCTGTCAGTACTATATCATTTAAAGAAAAATCTGTAGCTTCATGAATGTGTGTTTTACTGGCCCGCATGCGTCGAAAATAATATGTGTCCCTTCTAAACGTTTTAACATGTTCGGGGCCTTAGGACCATTAAGTTCCAGACCAGACCAAAGATCTCAAATGAAAAGTGACCTTGGGAAAAAAAAAAAAAATGTATATATATATATATATATATATATATATATACACACACACATACGCTTCCTCCCACAGTTCAAAGACATCAAGAGGGGACGAGGCTGATTGATACTCTAAATTGACCGTAGGTGTGACTTTGAGTGTGAATGGTTGTCTGTCTCTATGTGTTGGCCCTAAGATGGACTGGTGACCTGTCCAGGGTGAACCCCGCCTCTCTCCCGAAAGCCGCTGGGATAGGCCCCACCCCCCCCACGACCCTTAACAGGACAAGTGGAAGAAAATGGATGGATGGGCACATATATATGCATGTCTATGTTCATGTATATAGTGGTTCAGAGATTTAACTTGTACCATTTCTTATTGTAAATTTGAGATTGCCATTGTTCCTATAAATGAACAAAAAGCAGACGAACGTCATCTCACCATCTTGTGGTTACAAATTTAATGAAATCTTGTGGGAACAAAATATTTATTCCCTTTCTTCATGGCCACTCCAGGGCCCCGCATAGTAATAAATAAATATTTAACTGAGAGCATCTTGTCATGTTTTCAAATGCCCAAGATGTGGGATTTAACCGAGCACTCAGAATCTGCAAAATAACTGCTTTCCCATCACATAGGAAAAGACTGACGCACTCTTTGAATACATAAAAGCCATAAGACTGATTTCCAAAATGTCACATCCCTCACTGTCCCTTCAGCCAGAGGGTTTTATCCAAAATGAGATTGATGCTTAAGAGAATGTGAACCTACAATCTACCGTTTGTGGCAAAATGACATTCACTGCAGCCATCTCAACCACCATCACACCTTATTACCTGGGTAAGCTCCAGTAGCCTCCTTTCCCTCACCATTGTGGTCTAGTGGCTTTCATCAATCATGGTCAACTAGCTGTACGGGCTGAATGGAGGCGCGGCGGCGGTTGAAAAGCATTTGGGACGCACTAATGTAGACTAAGCATGCAGCAGGTTGTGCTCTGTTTACAGATTCGTGGCATCTGATCAGAATTGCATTTAAATTGCTGATAGTAGTTTGTGTAAGATAAAAGATCACCTGAGGGTTGTTGATGCACACATTTGTCTTTCTCTCAGGCGTGATTTTTACATACGATAACGTGCAATACGGCCGTTGATGTGGTCGTTTTAGGCATCACGCCACCATCAATCTACATTAAGCACTTGACCTTGAATACGATTTTGTGTGTGTGTGCATGTGTAAGAGTGTGTGTGTGTGTGTGTGTGTGTGTGTGTGTGTGTGTGTGTGTGTGTGTATGTGTGTGTGTGTGTGAGAGAGAGGAAAAGAGAGAGCTGGTGTTACTGTAAAAGTGAGTACACTTCCTTCTTAGGTCACAACAGCAGAACTTGTTTTGTTCCTATCTTTGTTATAAAAAAGAAAAAAATCTGTCACATTTATTCATTTCTTGTTTACAATGTCAATGTTGAAATAAAAGCTGCTACCCAACATTCAAGATATTATTTATAGAAGATATAAGGAGGTTTTTTTTCATGTATTTATGTGTTTGGGGGTATTTAATAGTCCCATCTATTCTCACTACAAGTACAAAAAAAGGAGGAATTCACACATTTGTGAGATGCTTCTAGATTTTAAATCCAAATGTCATCTCACATAAATAAAATTTTTCCATTCAAATAAGTTTTTAGCACACACATCCACTGAGACATGAGGATGAACCGAAAAGGTCAATGTCACCCCATACGAACGACATATCTCAGAGGATGTTTCTACAAATACACAGAGACTCAAACAGAAGGTAAGGGGGTCAAAGGTCAAGGTCATGACATCAGTCACAGACGTTTCTTGTTAGTTTTTCAGTGACTGGACTTCTCCTGAGACCCATTCAGCTGTCGCCATTGTGTTTATTTGTCATGTGATCACTATTTTGTTGATTGAAGTCTGGCACCCCAATCTCAGTGTTTCACTGTCCATAAAAGGAGAATTCTGTTAATTTTCTCTCTGAAAAAAATGTAAAAAAATTGTATTTGTCCAATTCCTGAGTAAAACATCTCATTACACATAAAGTAAAACAAAATGACTTAACAAGCAGCATCTCAGAGAGCTAAAAGGATTTAACTGCATAATCAAAGACATCACTTACAATATGTCTGTCTGTGTGTGTGTGTGTGTGTGTGTGTGTGTGTGTGTGTGTGTGTGTGTGTGTTTGCCTTGTCTCCTCTCCCCTGATGTAATCTGAGTTGCAACAGATTTCACGGATTTTCTTTTTTTTTAAGTGGTAAAAGAGCAAAAACAAAACAGGCAGTCACGTTTTCTCACGTCTCATCCCGCTAGACTCTGATCAAGAGATATTTGCCAATTTGTGGAAGCTGGTAAAACACAAACCAGATAATGAGTTGTCTTGTTATGACGGCACGGTTGTTTAACATTCATCGGTGCATCTGTTTCTCTGTTTCTTTTTCTGCTTCTTCACTGATGAGCTCCACCTTTCACTATAGCTCCATGTTAAACTTGTTTCTCAGCTGCTTTTCAGGTCCAGATCTCCATACATATCTGATACAGATATGTGTTAATGCCTCGAAAAAAAATCATCCAAAATAGAGGAAAAAAAAAGATGTTTACGTTGACAATGTGATTGTAGCTAAAGGGTTAAATCACATTTTTATTTCAATGGGCAGTTAATAGAAATAAAATTGAATAAAATCCTAACCCTGTAATAAAACTATTTTCAAACGAAATATGAATTTCAGGTGATCAATGGGTACTTTTTTGAATTCAATGCATCCCCAAACAAAGAGGAAAACACACACAACCTGTTTTCCTGCCACGGTGATCAACAAAACTGTTTGGGAGTTGGACGACAGTGAAAGAGATTGTCCAGGTTTGGGTGGGAAAACAATCCCACCACAAGAAAGGCACGATCGGTTGATAGATGAAAGCAAAAAGGTCCTTCAACATTGAAATGGTCGTCATATCATCTATCTGAAACAACTTAAGTCTTCTTACTACACATAGTTAAAATAAATCTCTTTCTGCCTTTGACTACCGCACTTCAGCAACTCCTCCAAGCGACATCAGAATTGGTGTGTCAATCGCTGGCGCCTCCAAGGAGAGCAGAGCCAAGCTTGAAGTCTGGGATCTGAGACTCTAAGATTCTAAGACCAAAAGTAGAACTCTAAGAGCAAAGTCAGAGATACACGCGGTGGCCCCGACCCTCAAACAACCCACTGGTATATGTGATAAAAGGAAAAAAAAAACAGAATCGGGCAGGTTGGAGTGAAAGTGGGTGACACCAACCCACCGCTGACTGTGATGCATGAGACCGTTGTTTGATTCCCTGCGTTTGCATCCGTGAGTAAAGAAAGTTTCAGAATCACATTTGGAACTGAAGATGGACGTCTCACAGTAAAAGTTACTCAACTTTACCACAACCACAAGATCGAGACAACTATCTGCAGCATTGCAATTTCCTGTCATGGTCATTACCGTGACGACCAAGCCGTATAATTTCCTTTAATTCTAACCTGGTGTTTACCATTTATCGCTCCAGGCACAGCCACAGCAGTCACACAAGAACACCGATGGAAATCACAGGCACAGTTCGTCAGTTGCTTTCTAGTCAAACATGTCGACACAATCATCCATCCATCTTCTTCCGCTTATCCTGTTAACGGTCGTGGGGGGGTGGAGCCTATCCCAGTGGCTTTCAGGTGAGAGGCGGGGTTCACCCTGGACAGGTCACCAGTCCATCGCAGGGCCAACACATAGAGACAGACAACCATTGGCTCTCCCAGCCACACCTACGGTCAATTTAGAGTATCAATCAGCCTCGTCCCCTCTTGATGTCTTTGGATGGTGGGAAGAAGCACCAAGGAGTACCAGAGAGAACCCACACAGGAACAGGGAGAACATGCAGACTCCACACAGAGAGATCCCATGCCGGAGCCGGGGCTTGAACCCGGAACCTTCTTGCAGTGAGGCGACAGTGCTGACCACTGCACCACCGTGCCGCCATCGATGCAACCAATTGATTACAATTTTAACACAAAGAATTAGTCATGTCAAATGAATCCCTCGTGACTTAACCCACACACGCGAGCTCTGCTTTTCTACATGGCCCTAATGACGAGAGAGGCTTTAAAACATACTACAATGCACAACAGCAAAAGGCATTATCCTTGATTACACGCGTTTTTCCACGCTAGTCAGTGGAGGAGGGAATCTGATTGTTTCTAAGCAATTCAGCACAGTACACTGATCTTTAAAAAGACAAAGGAAAGAAAATAATTGTAGAAATGGATTTTTTTTTTTTGTGGTGTACGCATTCGTCATTTGATAACAGAGTGTGTACAGCAGGCCATTGTTCAGCATGCCTTGCGTTTGACATGTTGAGATATGCCAACAATAAATCTTCACACATTCATCACAATGATATGAGTCATAAAGAAATATTTTCAGGCTTTTTTTTCCTGCTCGATGGGAATTGAACAACTTTTCATGGCTGCACCCCAGAATAGCACCGCCATACAAATTCACAGTTTTGCTGAATGGCTGAAGGATGAGGTCTAATGAGGTAGGAGATGTGTGAAAACTCTCTTCTTCTTGTTTTTCTCCCTTTAACTCCTCATTGTATCCAGTTTTTTTATTATTATTCTGTCACTCTATTTCACACATCCATACGCATGGCATCTGACACGATCTGTTTTTCTCTCAATCTCTCTCTCACACACACACACACACACACACACACACACACACACACACACACACACACACACACACACACACACACACGTACATACACAAATACTCCTACACTTCCCGAAATAGAGACAGCAACAGTCTCGCTGAATCTCTCAGCCTACATGTTGATAATGTCACCTTTTTAGTGTTTCATTACCTTGTGCTAACAACCATAGAGCACCTCTCTCTCTCTCTCTCTCCCTCTCTCTCATGTTCTGTCTATATTTCAAGATTGGTGGGATGTTTAAGAAGGACTGTCACTTCATATAATTGCCGTAGTTAATGACACTACACTGCAGTTTAATCCATTAATGTCAGTTCTTGTTTGTAACTCAGTGGGAATCTCAGACAAAGGAATGACAGACTGGAGGTGAGGCTAATACAGATTAAACCATTCAGTTGAACTGTATAGCACAAATGTCTGCTAGGTGCCCGTGTGAGTGCACAAGGTGATAACGGGATCAGAAGCTGATAAAAATGGCGAGAATCCTCAAGCGTGTTATCGTATATCGCCATAAAATATTTTGGCGAAAAAATCTATGATGACTGGATTGCAGATTTATGAATTAACAAATCAACTTTGATCAAATAAGGTTCCAGGTTCGAGTCCCGGCTCCGGCACAGGATCTCTCTGTGTGGAGTCTGCATGTTCTCCCTGTTCCTGTGTGGGTTCTCTCTGGTACTCCAGCTTCCTCCCACAGTCCAAAGACATCAAGAGGGGACGAGGCTGATTGATTCTCTAAATTGACCGTAGGTGTGACTGTGAGTGTGAATGGTTGTTCGTCTCTGTATGTTGGCCCTGAGATGGACTGGCGACCCGTCCAGGGTGAACCCCACCTCTCACCTGATGACTGCTGGTATAGACTCCACTCCTTAACAGGATAAACGGAAGAAAATGGATGGATGGATGGATGGATGGATGGATGGATGGATGGATGGATGGATGGATGGATGGATGGAAGTTTGATCAAATATACAGAAAGAGATCAAATGGAGGCCTGTCCATAGAATATGTCAAACAGTAACTGACAAAAAGGAAGCTTTGAGGCAATCTGATAAAAGAATGTATTGTTATTGAAATGTGGAAAGGCGTGACCCGCCAAAGTGAACCTGCAGGTGAGGGCATATTCTTGGGTCCTAATCAAAGATGTAAGCAGCTACGTGTGCACAAATACCACATCACGTGTCCACTAGGTGGCACTGTACATCACGTGAAGACATCACAGTCTTTTTGAGGAAAATCCAACAATGATCATTACATGATGGTTACTTCCTGTCACCACTTGGTGGCGGTATGACTTATATTCAGGTTATAGAAGTCCTCACACGGCTTAACTAAAACTCAGTTTTGACAGTAACTTATCACAAAGTTCCTAAGGAGTTTTTGATCAAATCTGAGATGGCTTGAAAAATAAGAAATAAAACAAACACAATAGAGTGCCTCCGGGGCGAAGACCCGAATAAAGTGCATTACCTGATGCCACCAGGTGTAAACAGGAATAATCTGCCCCTAAAGTCAAATGGACTTATCCTTAACCCATTCGGCACCATTCCACCATGTTTTATTTTGTTTTTTTTCTTATATTTGGCCTTATAGGTTTACACAATCCTGCTGACAGACAAGAAAGAACATAGAAAGAAAGAAAGACACGAAGAGTATACCAATTGTAAAATTCATTGTTTTGGTAAAGAAATATTGATAATTGATGTACTACAATTCCAAATAATGTGACATACATAAACTGTGTTATGTATAATATAAAGTCAAAGTCTTTCTTAAAGTTTTTGGAACAAAAACTTAAATTGTGATAAAAAAAAGGAATAGAAGTATAAAGAAAGCAGCGTATGAGGAAAAATCCATCTGAAATGACGTATTTTACTCTGCAGCAGGAGCAAAGGTAAATGTAGTTTCACTTGGTGGAGTCGGTGTCCAGGGAAACTATTTGAAGGAAAGCCACTAAGCAGTAGAACAGATGGTCAGTGAGATTTTAATGCCCAGGCCAACCTAAACTGTTGCGCATTGGTTGGCTAAATCTCAAGGTTATAATCAGTGTTATGTAAACTGACAAGTGAGAGCGCTGCTGCCGCCGCCACCACCGCTGCTGCCGCCGCCACCGCTGCTGCTGCGCAATCTGCCTCCGCTCCACGGCTCCACTTGTTTGCAGCCATAGTGCTGTTTTTTCCCACTATATATACACAAATTGACATCTGTTTGGGTGTGTGCGCGTGTTTGTGCGCGTGTTTGTGCGTGCATGGGTGTGCGTGTGTTGTTTTGTTTTTTTTCTTTTTGCACATTGACTTAAACTAAACACACTGAAATGGATAAACCAGGAGCTGAAGGCCAGGACAAAGACACACTGAAAATTGAGAAATAAGTCTGACACTTACTGTACAACAGAAGAATTTGAGTGACACCTAAGAACATAAAGAGGATGACGGTTGTTTAAGCAGCAACCGCAGTGGAATACTGAAGCAAGAGATGTCCACAGGAACATTTCCTTCCTCTACAGTCTTGCTCAGACATGGCAAAGCGTTGGCTGTGTCATTGTGACGTTCCTTAACTGTTTCAAGACAATTAAAACATGATTCTTTTTTAATTAGTTTATCAGGCTCCAATTATTTTCCAATAAACTTTTGCTTTCAGTATTTTGGTCATGAGCACATCCCTAAAATTGGTCTCCCATATCATGAAAATGAAATTTCAATTATGTTTTTACGTGTAAGCACAAAAGAGAAACTAACACTGGCACAATTATTAGAAAACATTAATTACACGACATGACAGTAAAGCAAGAGACTTCCAATGAAGTAGAATGGAAATCCCACATTGGCATCGTCTTCACTTGCTATTCTTCCAGGTTCTTGGAGGCAGATGAAACAGATTTTCTCCGACGTTTATCCCCCCCGCGCCAATCATTTGTGACACTGGCAAATCTCTGTTTGACAGATGATTCAGTCCCCACTGTGTTTGTGTGCTCGACACTGGGAGGTGCCTGCAACTCATCAGGAATTAGTTTCTTGAGAAACACTCAGCTTGAACTGGGTCTAACATATTTGACTAAGTCTTAAAAAGACACCGTGAACACACACGAAGAGAATAGCGAGCAACATTGAATGAGCCTTAATCTGACGCTGGGTGGGTGGGGAGCTGACCTCATCAAACCTCTTAGGTCACGCCGTCATAGTTACCGGGATAATCTGAAGATCGCTAGTCCTCCGTGAGGTTATAGTTAAAGTCAGGTGAATCTGGGTGTGAAGGAAAGGTGAAACATTAGAAGGGACTGACTTGTGGTCGACGTCATCCCCCACCCCCACATTACAAGAAAAAAGTGATGAACTGTTGGAGGTGGTCTGGATCAAATTGCTGATCCTGTTCAAGGCTTAAAAAAACCTAAATAATTACCTATTTTCAATGTAATGATTGATATCACTGTAAAAAATGAGCATGTTTTTGATAAAAGTCATTGAGGTGACGTATGATAAGAGGTCGGCTAGAACTGCTGGTCTGGTTCTGCATCTCTCTGAGTGCTTTATACTTTTTTTTAATAAAAACTTCCCCGTTCTGATTGAATAAATGGTATATGTTGTGCTTGTTAACGATGTTTTATCTATAATGTGTTTTTTAATCTTCTGTATTGCAGTACTCACATGCTGTGTGGATTTCGGTCTAAATGTCCTGCTGATGGTTTCAGGAATTGAGGCGTTTTCCTGATTAACTAAACAGCTACAAATCTGGCAATCTGCAACCTTTTGTGTATGATAGCTAACATTTAACCTTAACACGTGAGTAAATGATTTGTTAAACAGTAAGAAAGCCATCTTTGATGGAATATATAGTTAGGGTCTATTGTTTTTTCGTCCATCTGCATTAAGTAAGAAATGTAAAGTTCAGGACGACAGAGTACAGTGGAAAAGGTCTGACCATGACCTTCGGTGTCGTGAAAAGCAACAGGCAGTTAAAAGCCTCAAACATGCTATTACCGTGTGTATCAGCACATCGGTAGCTTGTTCCCTTGATGGTAGAACTGTATCAGAGAGGTCTCGCTACGTCAAGTTAAAACATAAACATATTCGACACGTGGAAATGCGGCGTAATTTCTTTTGATATTCATTCAAATGGCATTTGTAGGTCATTGTCTTTCACAGGGAATATTTAATGTTCCTGTGTGAGAAGATCACCTGGGTGGCCAGCAGGGAGTTCACCATCTCCTGCTGTAGTTGTAGATTTACCTCATATACACCTCCACAGGGAGGGTGTCACGTTTTCAGTAGGGGTTATTTGTCAGGAGGAATACGAGAACTACGAGGGTGATTTTCACCAAACTTGGTGGAGGGTTGTAGAATTGGCCAGAAGAAACTCATAAGTTTAGGTACAATTAAGTCATTAGCGCCACCAGGTGGAAACAGGAAATGGCAGGTTAGGGATTTCTTATGATTTGATGTTATCCTAGAGGGACGACCAGATTCATCTAAATTTGGTTGGTAAACAGCTTTAGAACCTGTTGAGGGGATACTGTAAAGACTGAGTTTTCATTAAACCGCGTGAACATGGCAAGGCGACCGTGGTGATATTTCACCACTGAACATTAAAACACCTGGACACAGTTTTTGTTATTTCGCCATTAGATTTGAATAAAAATTACAGTGTGTTGTCTTCACATGATGAAATAACATCTAGGGTCACACAGCAGAAGAGCAATCAGGATATGTTTCATTATTGCTCCTCATTTTCATAAAAAAATACTGCACTTATTCAAACACAAACATTTTTAATCAAATTTTGAAAGCAGAATTTAATTCAATTTACATCATAAAATTCGAAACACTGTGCAAAAAAAAAAGTCTTCTGAAAGTAGGAATACATGAGTTAACTCGACCTTTATGAAGGTTATTTCTATGTCCCAGTGCTTTTAAATGTTTGTTTACTATAGGAAGGCCTGGTTTGTCCAGCCTGAAGGCAGGTTGTTACACAATACTTGTGAGAAAGGATCAAAAGTTTTATAAGTTATTCAATACTTAGTATGTTTTCTTCGTTTTTCTCGAAAACTGTGTTTTGCATTTAAAACGCTGAAATTCTATACGGCCATTAACTTCCAATCACTTAATCCTCAGCAATTCCATCTCAAGGAACACGCCCATCATCATGAAGGCCCCCCCCCCCCCCCCCCACTCCCATCTCCGGTCAATCATGTCTTATTCTCCTCCTACATTTGGAAGTTTGAGCATCACTCCGATGATTGGCAGATGTGCAGAGTTTGACTGTTGTCATTTTTGACAGAGTAAACGTTCTCTCATTTTAAGACACAGAACCCTATGTGCTTGCTTTTGTGACATCACAAATATTTTGGAAGTCAGTCCGGGTCCGATATTTTCTCATGAAACATTTTACAAAGTTACGCGCACATCTTTGAGCAGAGCTCTGCTTTTATTCTCAGTGGAAAATGCCATCGTGACCGTGCAGTGGTAAAGGTCTGGTTAGGTTAAGGTACAATTAGAAACACAACATTGCTTTTGTATGTCTGTCACAGCCGCCTCGACCTTTGACCGATAAAGTCTTTAGAATTCATCACCGAGTTCCTGCAGATGTTTGGGCCAAACTGGAGGACGTTTCCCGTGAGCATCCCTGAGTTACTGCATTAACAGAAATGGGACACATACTCCTGTCATCACGCTATCATACATGTGTCGTGTGAGCGGACCTGCATCTCCATCCATGACTCTCCTCAGAGGGATGCCAGTGACAAGCATCTGTGCAGCATCCTAAGCTCCACCCATGCCCTGTCATCCATTTCCATTTGTGCGTCCCCCTTGACTCATTCAGTTTTAAGCGTGGTATGAACAGGTGACATGTTGGTCAGGCTTGACATTTCATCCAAGTGCCAAATGGAGCGCTCTTAATCCCATTTTTATGGTTTAGTGTGCACACAGGGGATTATTCAGTACCTTATCTCTGTTCCACCTTCCTTATACAGCAGTGGGCTACATGGGGAATGCGTCATACTCTGCCCTTATTTTTGTCTCTCAGGGCTGGTTTGGTATTCACAATGATGCAGTGGTGCCTCAGTGCAGGCGTCAACTCCATCAGCTTCCCCCTTGTGCCCCAATAGCAACAGCTCTAAGAGGGTGAAGCCTACATGAAATGTTCTTTACGTGAAGTAACTTCAGATTCTGAGTCCAGGCCAAGGCCTCTAAGAGTCCCCCTGCTGCACCGGCATTCGCTGAAGAAAACGCTGCTCAGAGAGCAGAGCTCAGGTCACACAGTAATTATAGCAACAGCACTTAGAGGGTTATGCCTATACTCAGAGAATCTGGAGTAACAATACGTAACTAACAAGCTTTTTTGTTCTTGGCCGATTGTAAAAAGCAGTTGGGAGACAGGCAGCAGTCCTTTGTCTTCCAGACAAACCTTATTTTTGTCTCTGGGTGACTGATTGAGGAAGGTTACTGTTAATACTCAAGGATGGGAATTTGAGACTAAACTCAGCACAATGGTGAACAGTTAATACCTTGCTTGTTTGTGTAACATAGAATCCAATATTAAGGCTGTGTCCACTGCTAGAAGACCAGCAACCTGGTATATCAGTCAACCTCTCACTAATTCTGCTCTCTTGGCAACCATTGCTTCTTCTCAAACTTTGGAGGAGGAGCCCTAGAGTGGCTTTGATTAGCTGTGAGTGTTTCTCCTCTTCCGGATGCTACATGTGGATAACCCCTCACTGAAAATATTAGCTAGCGCTGATTCATCCACACCTGTGGAAAGCCTCAATTAGCCTGCCCTCTCCAGATTAGATCGATAAGAGGAAGAAAAGATGAAGAGATACGATGCAGGAGCCAGGGAAGAGGGAAATGAGACGCTGCTTAGCAGCCTACATTAAGTCCAGGTTCAACAGCCAGAACAGCAGTAGAGTTTCAACCTGCTGGCCCTGTGAAATGCACAAGTCCAATGGGGCAAAAAGGCAAGTGCAAATCAAGCTTTACTGCAGTAATTGAGCTGAAGTACTGCGCTTGGGTTAAACTTGCTCTCTCCCCTGCTCCAGCATCAGTCGGAGGCCGGCAGAGGGGAGCCCTGCCTGATGGCGCCTACTGGACAGCGTTCCTCAGCGACCTCTTCATCAAAGAACAGCCTTGACCTAACCTGAGCTAAAACGTGCCGCCGGCTACAAAAGTCCATGAGCATCGAGCCTCCCAGAGCTCGTGGAATGACATCACAAACTAAATTAAGACTTTCCTCCCCTGTGGAGAGCACCACTCTAAAAAAGAAGTGAAAAGGCCTCTCTCTCTCTCCCTCCCTCCCTCTCTCTCTCTCTCTCTCTCTCTCTCTCTCTCTCTCTCTTGTCCTGGGCTGAATTTTATTTTTTAATGCATTTTGCCTACAAATACCTCGGCACTGGTAACTCATCTGCTGCTGTCAGTGCTCCCAGACCGGTGCTGAAAAAGATGACGCTTGTTGGGGATTTTTGTCACATCCATTCGAGGACAGGTGTACACTAAGAAGTGGTGGGAAAAAGAAAAAAAAAAACCTCAGTGCTCAAAGGGGCCGTGTTTGAGGATCCTGCTGTAGGAGCTGGACAAAGACTCGGCTGGACGAATGAAAACCAACTGAAAAGAATGTGTGTGTTTTTTGCGGACATCAAGATATCATCAAGATTGATAAACATCTATGGAGTGCTACAACAAAAATAAACTTAGAGAGACACTCATTAGAAAACACACTGACATAAACACTTTTTACATGCACCTCCTGACTACATGTGAAAGACCCCGCACGCACGCACGCACACACACACACACACAGCTTCTGCATGTCAGTTACCACATGCAGTTTGTTGGTTTCCCTTCAGATTGTGTGAAAGAAACAAACTATCCCCATATTCAGCAACAACGTGATGGATGCACAAAGAGAGAAGCAGTGGGGGTGGGGGGGGATTAAGGGGGGGAGGCGTTGTTCGTCAATATTCCTTTCTTTAAAATTCAAAATCACAGTTCACAGCCAGCGATTATTTCCCCATAACCTGCACATCCCTCAGGTAAATTACCGCCATCCATCTCCCTCCGCTTAAAACACACACACACGCACGCACGCAAGCACGCACACGCTTCACTTCACTATCCGCTCCCATCATCGGCCCAGAGATGGAGCTGTGAGTGGGCAACTCGCCTTTTGCTTGTATTATTTGTTTGAGCGGCGTCGTCCGCGGACACTCGGTAATTGATCACTTGCCATGTTTCGAAGAAGCACCCCCCCCCCACACACACACACACACACACACACACACACACACAACCCTCCCTCTTTCATAGGGGAATAAAACGTGAAGGGGGGGTAGAGAAGGGGAGAGCCGTATACTTTTCACTATATCTGTGTCGGGCATGCGCGCCGACGCAACGTGCACGCGGATGCACGTGTTGGACAGGCATGCCCACACGTGCACGCGCTCACAGGCAAAATCTAGTCACATGCAGCAGCGGCGGCGGCGGCGCCTGGCACGGAGATAATGGCAGCAGCAGCTTGAAATGATACACCACTGGCATTACAATGGTATCAACTCAACGGAAGAGACCTGGAGGGCTTATTAGTAGTAGTATTATCATTAGTAGTATTATTATAATATTAATTTGGTTACTATGCTTTATTTTAGTTTGTTTTTTATTCAGGTCAAGTGTCAGAATAACTATTGATACATTAGAGATAGATAGATAGATAGATAGATAGATAGATAGATAGATAGATAGAATACAAAGGCACACAAGCCCATGACGTCCCTCATAACTAATCACGCACACGCACTACTTTAACCACGCGTGAGGAGGCACACACACTCACAGAGGAAACGTTGCACTGCAGACCAGACTGACGTGACTACACCGCCGGCTCAGTCTGCCCGCTTTGATGAAAATAAACCTCCAGTCAAGACTGAGGGCGACAAATCGAGTCGCTCCTGTGTTAAACGCATCGCGACAAAAAGCTGCGATTTCTATAATAAAAAGGGTGAAATGCACATGAACCGCCCGTAAGAACTGATGCCCTCGCGTTCCTCCTGTTCTCCCTGCTGTAGTCCTTGAAAAAAATGTCTTCTGATTTGTAGTTTAACTTGAAATACGCATATGACTACAAAAAAATACGCTGGGTATCTTCAAGCCGTTCTTTTTTTTTTTTTTTTTCCTCCCTTCCCTCCCTTGCAGATGCACGCAGCTCCGCGCTCCTCGCCTGCTCTGTGCTCAGTCTGGAGTGGCGCGGCTGTAGCAGCAGAATATTTTGGTTGTAAACAGAGACACAGTCTCCATGCGAAACGTGGGCTTTTAGGAGACGGCGAGTGACTCGAGGAGGATTTTTTTTAATTGTTATTTTTTTTTTATTGCGGAGAGAGGCTCGTCTCATCAGCGGTGAGGGAACACGATTTTCTTCAAATTTTGGAACTGGTTTTGTGCCCCCCCCCCCTTCCCCTCCCCTCCCCCTTGCTTGTGCGCGCGTATCCTTTAACCTTATTCGTGTTTTAGAGCATATATTTTCTTTCTTTTTTTTAGGGGGGGAGGCTTCACCGTAAGTACTATCTGTGGGTCTGATGGTGATTGCTTGTCTCTAGGATACACAAACTGTCTCGGTGGCGTCAGGGTCTTTTGGTAGATGTCAATTTTGCCTCCTTGGAAAAGGACTACGGTGCGATGTGAGGGAAATATGAGGGTTTTATTTAGCAGCAGCAGCTGAGCGGAGATTAGGGCGACGGCAGTGGAAGTTAAATTGTACTGCATATAAAATGGGCGGGATAGGCTTTATAACCTATTCAAATTGTCTGCGCCTGGACGCGTTCCGTTTCGCCTTCACTTTATTTACAGGCGAGGTTGATTAACTAAAAACATCCATTTCCGTTTTGAGAGCTCCTCGACAGACAGATCATACATGTTAGTTTTAGTGGAACGGGTTTTTTTTTCCTCCTTTCTTTCTTCTTTCTGTTGTTGCTGACAGACTGAGAGAGTTCAACTCACTACAGCACCGCCAATGAACAGTGAGAGAGAGACCTGCGCATATCGTCAGCAGCCGCTTCTTCAGCCTCAAGCTAAAAATTCGTCAGATCTGAGATCACAGTGGATTTTTTTGTTTTTTCTTCTCCTCATTCAGTCTGGCTAGAAAAAAGATATTCACAAAAGTTTGAGGATATAGGCAGAGGACACCGAATATACCCATCTGCTGTAAGTGTCTTGATATATGTGTATAATATGTGTCTTTCTCGGCTTTTGTCAGGCTGAAGAAGGGACTCGGTCCTATTTAGAAAAAAAAAAAAAAGGGGACGGTTTGTGCTGCTGGACGCCGATTGAATTCAAGACGAGTTTCGCTGGCGAGATGCGAGTTTGACGTCGAATTCAGGGCCGTTTTAATGGTATTTTATTTATCTTATACGGCGAATAAAGCTGCGTTTTCTGGCTTTCACGGGCAGCAGAGCGGCTCCAGCACCGCGGACAGCAGCGCTCGGAATAAAACAGCATCAACGCACATTGCTTAATTACTCCGCCACGCACGAATGGTGGGATATGCCATGCATGTATTTAGACCAGCCTTGCAGCGATGCCAGTTGCATGCTAAATTTCAACCCGAATATATTCATTCCTACATGGCAGGGGAGAGGGTGACATTTTCCTCTGAATAACTTAGAAAGTGAGCTTGTGCGGGATTTTCTCCTCCATTTGTTAATCTGCATCATCCCCGATTAATCAAATCCTTGTCAAGCAAAGGATTTTTTTTATTATTCATTTTGACTGAACATTGTATGTCCTCCGACTCGTTCACGGTGCACCTTGGAACATCACAAGCAAGTAACAGGGGGGTATTGTCTATGTGCTCTTTACGCCAGTGGCAGAATTTTGTTGGGAAACAGTGGTTTGGCGCTTTTTTTTGATAAGTAAGTAGGCCTAATTGATCCTCTGGTGGACACATTGATTACGCTTTCATGAAGAATACACCGTAAATCTCAACGTTTTGCCTTTGCATGTGCAATAGAGCAGAGCGGGCTATTGCTTCCATACGTTATGACCCGACTGACATCATAGTTTAATGATTGAGGAGGGAGCAAGTGCTCTTATTTTAGGAGGATTTGGGTTTGATATTGCGGTACCGCGGCGTTTCACATTGCAGGGTATTAAGGGAGGATGTGCACAGGTGCTACAAGCTCACACAGGGTGTTTTGTGGTCGATGATGTGCTGCCTTGTTATTTCTTCGGAATTCTCCCGAATGCAACCATATATTTAGTGCCAGTTATGATACATACACACACAGCAGCTCCTTTTCTTCATGTCGAGGTGCACACGTTCTCTCCTATGTACAATATGTCTCTGCAAATATGACACCTAACTGCAAATGATGATGTAAAATCTTTAAGGTGAGTGTGTCAGGGGGCACAGGTATGGGCCATTTGCTCTGATATATGTGAATATAGTGAGTGATATTAGGAAGCAAACTTCATGTGAAGCATCTGTAGGGATAGAGTGCATCTCTGTCCACACTGGCTGGCGTTCTAAACGTGAGTGTTGATGTGGTGAAATGTTGGGTGTTATGATCAAACGCTGCCTCACTTGGCAATGATGTTCATTCTGTCACTCTTTGACCTCCAGCAGTGAAAGGTCCCCCATATTGCAACAATGTGTGGACGGAGCAGGACGGCCTCTCTGTGTCTGTGGGCTTGCTTGCTCGCCGCCAGCTGTGTACTCGGTGGGAAAAGGTAAGTCATATTTGCAAATTCATATGTACCCGCGATTAAACTGGTTAAATTCTATTGGGTAGGAAAGCCACGAATCTGAGACGTACGAGGAAGTTTGACATAAATGCAGCGGAGGTACTCTCATGGCGTCTTCACTGTGGTTGGAACTGGGGCATCCCCACAGGACACCGCCATGCTAATAATTGCATTGGGGTAATAAGATGTGCATCATAGACAGAGGAGATAAGGAGCCAAAATAGCCACCCCTCACATTACAGGAGTGTTTTTGGTTCGCTGGCCTGGTGGGACAGACACATTTAAATGCGCAGCCGTGAGACCTGGACTGCGCATGTGTTTTTGTCAGTGGCTGCGAGACAGCAGGACCCACGTTCAGACCCACTCCTCAGAGTAAACAACGAGGTGTCAACAAATCAGTGGCAGGATGACTGGATGAGAGACGCCAGTGATCAAACCCACTCAATGACCCCCAGTTCCCACTCCATT
Source organism: Aulostomus chinensis (assembly GCF_037954235.1). NCBI lineage: Eukaryota > Metazoa > Chordata > Actinopteri > Syngnathiformes > Aulostomidae > Aulostomus > Aulostomus chinensis. The sequence goes on from NC_141334.1 coordinate 7,501,256, forward strand.
CAATGTGTAGCTAATCTAGAAATTAAAAAAAAAATCTGAATCTGGCTCCACCCTCTTGGATTAATGTGTATAACGTCAATAAAACGCCAACACTTTCGGTATGTTAAGTCTACGCGAGCTCATGTGACCTCTCATCCCGTCATGGGTCTTCTTGAGAATCCTGGAGAGGATGAAGGGATCAGGCTTCTCTGCCCGGTTGAATAATTCAGTTCAACTGTCACTGGTAGTTGGTTTGAACGTCTTGAGCTGGTTCAGCTGGTAGTAACAACACACACACACACACACACACATACACAAAATAAATCACAAAAAAAACCAAAACATAAGTTTCAATGTACACGCCACACGCGGAACAGACGTGTCCCTTTTTACAATGAAAGAGGCATCAATTCAATGTATCTGATTAATCATATCCATACAGTTGAGGTGTGAGATGCAGTGACGAGCTAATGGAGGGTCTAATTTATGAGCTTTGATATGTTCTGCATTGAGCACATTAGAGGAAATCTAAAAGTACTGATTAATACTGAGCGGCTGTCACTGCAAAGCAATTTTCTCCCGCAGATTTACTGTATAATCCAGTCCCCTTTTTGAAGTCAAATACAGACACACACACACACACACACACACACACACACATACACACACACACACATCTTTCTTATCATCCCAATGAGTAATCATCGACTACTAGAGTGTGTTGCCAATGAAAGAAATATCTTTATAATTAAATATCTGAATATGATTGGGGAGAGAGAGATCCACAGTAAAATGGAGAGAGAGAGAGAGAGAGAGAGAGATTGGTGGAGTGTGTGAACAGCACTGTTGCTGTTCAGATGACCTGTAGATGGGGATGGTGTACAATGTTATGTGAGGAAGTGGCCCCTGGCTGACAAACGTGTATTATTTCACAGCACCTTTCGCTTTTCATTTTCTTTTCCTTTCCTTGACTTTCAACCCTAAATCTCCTCCAGTTTCCCCCCATACACAGTAAAATGTCCCCCACAGTGTTTTAAGCTCAAATTCTAAATATGTAACTTCGATTACTGGGGTCAGATTTATTCGAAAGACGGTGCAGAATAAAACTACACCCTTAAAAAAAAAAAGCCAAGGTCATTAAGGGTCAACATCATTTCTACTAATTATGATTAGAGTGGACACATTATCTTCATGTATTTCCAGCAATTAAGCACATAATCATCATTATTTAACTTGAGAGAGCTGAAGGACATCAAACATTGCTTGTTTTCTGTGCTGGTGGACGATATTGCATCTCTGCAGGCACGCCACAAATGGCATTGGTAAATTTGAAATGACTCAATAAATAGAAATTACTGGGATATGAGAGGAGGGAAGATGGCTTGAGTTTTATTTTATCCCGTGTTAACCCATCATGGATGTCATTCATGCTTCCACACATTTTTAGCTTCTCGGATCTGAAGAGAAGAAATTGATACTTGTTTCAAATTTGATATCAAAACTGATATTTTGGAAGGAACAGATACACACTCATCTCTACTAAGAGGGTAAAATGAACAGCAGCTCACACACAATCTGCCTCAATCCTACAGCTTTGAAAATAATCTGTCTCTCCGTCTCAAACTCCCCCTCCCCAGTTTTCCCTCAACGGTATCTTCACCTTTTTTCGAACTCGTTCCACTCCCCCTCCTCCGTTCTCTCTATATCTTATTTTCCTTGTCTTCTCTGAGAAGGTTTTCTTACATTTCTCCAGATGCCACCTTCCCACCCACGTCCCATCCTCTCCCCGTTGTAGGTCCTTGCTAAATCATCACGCTGACCTCTCCCTCTCCTTGGAGTTGTTCGGCTACAAGAGCTTGTTTCCAAACATTTGCTGTTTATTTAGCACGCACCAGTGCGGTTTGCTATTGGCATAAAGGGGGGGGGGAGAGAGAGAGAGAGAGAGAGATATGATTGTTTAACTGCAACACTCGATTGCTGGAGACTTTTATCTGATTATGATCAGCTCAAACACACATGCAAACATACAGTATGGATGAATGTGTACACAGGCTTGAATATGCGCACACACGCTGAGCCCAAAGTACATATATACATTGGTTCAGGTATGCAAATAAACACATGCACACACACCAAACACTCCTGCCGCAGCCTGCCGTGATGATACAAAGTGTAATTAGAGGTTATATTCTGGATTATGAGTGTGTTAAAATATTTATGTGAGGAGATGCTCCTCCTCTGCTCACACAATCACTGATTATGAGTGACTTTGGCGTTGCTCAAAGCATTTTGTTTCATGTTATTCAAAGAGTGCACATTCAGCATGGCCTTTGTGAACTAAAAGACCATATCAAGGAATAAATAATGTATTATTTTGCTTGGCGTGTACATGCACATAAAGATACATGTATACATGTGTAACATACAGTTTTCTAAATCAATAACACATGGTACTGTGGCTTTGTGGGATATTTTCCTAATCCATCTCTGAACAATGGGTTCAGTATGACCTTTAACCTCACAGTGACACACTGAATTATAAATTTGGCAAAAGTAATAGAATGTGTAAGTGTCCCAAAGGATTTGACAGTTTTGTTGTTCATTTTCTCACAGTGTGAATCATGAAGTTTCCTGCTCTGCTCCTTTACTTCAACAGAACAAACTACTGAGCAGACGCCTACTTTTTTTTTTTTTTTTTTTTATGATTCATATCCAGAGATTCTTCGTACTCTTTTGGCAGTTTTGACTGTGGTTTTTGGATTCAACTTTCAATCTCCTTTGCTTCTTTGCCAGCTCTGGGCAGAACGGCATGACAGATGAGCAGAAAGATAACACTACAGTATTCACCAAGATCTTAGACAGCCTTCTGGATGGCTATGACAATCGTCTCAGGCCAGGACTGGGAGGTCAGTAAACCCCAGTCTTTAAATTCTGCTCTTGGTTTTCACAGTGACTGCAAAACTGAATCATCGGCTTATTGCTAACGCTAACTTTTCTGAGTTTATACCTACAACTGCATCATACAGTAACTACGCAGGATAATATCCATATGACTAAATCTTATAGGAGTGGGTTTGTTTTCAATGTCTGTTTTTATGTGATTGTTGGGGGGAAAAAAAAGTAGAGTGCAGACTCATTCTTATCTGACACTGCTGTGAAACAGTAAATTGTCAAAAAGCCAGCGCTTGCTATAGAACACACTGAATGCCTTTTTATTATGTGGGTTCCCATTCAATCTATTGTCAGCTGTTCATTATTAGAAAGAGAAACAAAATGGGAGGTAGACAGAGTGACTATTCCAGCCGCGGAGGATAAGAGGAATGGATCCAGAAAAAAATGAGAGGAAAAAAAGGGGGGGCTGCAACATTAATGTAAAAATTGGTGTGTATATGTGTGTGCGTGTGTGTGTGTGTGTGTGTGTGTGTGTGTGTGTGTGTGTGTGTGTGTGTGTGTGTGTGTGTGTGTGTGAAGGGCACTGAGGATCTTGCACTGTGATGCAGGAGGCATCAAACAGACAGGAGAATAAAAGCTAGGTTTGTCAGGGGTTCAGCAGAAATTATGAGCTATGAAGGTTGTCATTCATAAATCATGCTGTCATATTTTGAAATCAAAAGCCTCACACGCACACCGCCTCGGCCGCTGCTTTCAAATGAAACACACCCTGGCTATCAGGATTATGGAATAGTGGCATATTTTCCATAAAACAGCAATGTGTGACTTTATTAAGAGATTGAATCAGTGTCCGAGTTATGGAGCTGACACTGAAACCAATACTAGCAGAAATGGTTATCGACATCCAAAACGGGGTTGTTATTATGTTTTAAAACAATATATGTGTGTGTGTGTGTGTGTGCGGATTTGTCTAAGTGTTTAAAAAAAATGTCAAATAGATTGAATGGATCAAAGGTTTTAGCCAGGTGGTCTTGTATTAACAGGTAGTTAGGGGATAATGAATGCCACTGATAGTCACTCACTCTGGCAATTTCCTGCTTCAACAGAGCGTGTAACTGAAGTCAAGACTGACATTTTCGTGACTAGTATTGGGCCAGTTTCGGACCATGACATGGTAAGACTCTCTCCGCCTCCGTAAATGTCACTAGTTTCCTCACATCCCCATCCCTCCACTCTCCCAGATTCTTCTTCTAACTTTCTCCAAGCTATAAAATGTGTGTATTTGTTTGATGATTCAGTCCATTAACTCCTGGTGTATCAATAAAACTGTCATATGTCTGATATCTATTAGCTGGTTCGCGTTGGCTAATCACACTCTGGGTCGTAAATCTGACTGCATGTGATGCTGGCATGCATGTTGAATTATGTTATGATCTCTGACTTAAAGCCCAAACTATTTCGTTTGTTTCGCTCGGAGTCAATCATCAGTTAGAAACAGGAACATTGGTCCTATTCTTACATACTTCAGGATATTTAACCCTCAGTTTTGTCTTATAGGAATGAAGCAAAGCCTGATGGCTACTTGTAACCAAACTATAAACCATGTGCTCACGATCCAGACCAACGCTTGGTAATCCAGATACACTTTGATTTGAGCTCAAAAGTAACAGTAAACCCTCAGGTTCGGGGCTTTAGCACCGCACCAGCCTTTTGGTTGAAGCACTTACAAGTACACAACAGACCTCAAACGCAAAGTTGCAAATATCCTTTAAGGTTTGCTTCCTGCAAGATGAAATTGAGGATTAAAAACAATTTGGTGTTTAAGAACAAATGAAGGAGGCTCAATCACATTATTGTTTTGTCTTCACCCAGGAACCTTAGCTTGACTAGTGACAAATCCAGTTTACTATAAAAGGAGTGCTGACCCCTCCTTCTGTCCTCTATCTACCAGCATGTATTTACCTGCACACGTAGCAACACCTCATCGTATGAGTTGCAGGGATTTAGAAGGTCAAGCCATCATCAAATTTCATTTTAGGTTAATGATAAACACTCGAGGGCCGAACCTTGGAAGAGCAAGTGGCAATTAAGAAGAGTTGCATCAAAGCAACATTTAAATATCACATTCAAATTCAACATAACAACATGAAATATTCTATGTCCTTTTCAATATGCCACATTAGATAAATTAGCTCTGGGCTGTTCAAACAATCTTTGCCTCATGGACTGGAAACTAATTAATCTCATCCAAATGTCCATATATATATATATATATATATATATATATATATATATATATATATATATATATATATATATATATATATATATATATATATATATATATATATATGTATTTAACAGAGAGAGAGAGAGTGAGAGAGAGGTGCATGCAGGAAGTATGCATACTCCATTTGGAATCATCTTACTGACGGACGAGACTCCTTTGCTGCTGTGTTACGGGCAGAAGGAACAGCTGAAGAACATTCTCTCCATCCCCATCCTGCTCGATTACCTTGAATCTCTGTTTAACTCTTTATCTAACAGTATGAGGCTGTGTGGAAAGAGGAGGGGAAGAGAACAAAAAAACAGGCTGCACTGTCATTTTTACAGGCTTCCTTTTCTCTGTCAGCCACTCATGTGGAACCATTAAAATCTGCTCTCAGCTATAGTCATTAGCTGACTTCAGAATGAAATGTCCTCCTAATTTCATGTCCGGCGCTTCCTTTTTGTGTCCAGTATAATTTAGATTACTGCGAAAAGAAGTTTCCACAAAGATAAATTGTAACAATGATCATTTTTGACACTTAAATGGCCACATAGTAAATGATGCTCCATTTGTATATAACGCATTCATCTGACCACACAATGATTATTAAGAAAAATGGAGAAAGAAACCACACTGGGAACAATGGCTATATTCTACCAATGCAGTCATTCATTTATGAAGGATATCAGGCAGAAAATCATGCACCTCCATCCAGCGGATCCTCCTTATGTTTACCAAAGCCTTTAACATGAAGAGACAGTTACCAGCAGGGAAACTAGGCCAAGGCTGCCATATGAAAGTCAAAGTGACGTGAGGAAGAAGAGGGGAAAACTGAGAACATGTAAAAGGGTAAAGAGGAAAAAAACAAGGTTGCATGACTCTTCCCAGAGCCAGTTAAAGGTATAAAAAAAAAAAAGACTACAGGGTCTTTTTTGAACTATGTTTGTGTCTCACAATTTACCCGCAGGAGTACACTATTGACGTCTTCTTCAGACAGAGCTGGAAGGATGAAAGATTAAAGTTCAAAGGACCCATGGCCGTGCTGCGTCTCAACAACCTAATGGCCAGTAAGATCTGGACCCCTGATACATTTTTCCACAATGGCAAGAAGTCAGTGGCCCACAACATGACAATGCCGAACAAGCTGCTGCGAATTACAGAGGAAGGAACGCTGCTGTACACTATGAGGTAGGCTGACATGTTTTACTACGCCAGCGCAGTAAAGTACATCAGAGCCAGTCAGAGACATAAAATGTATTTATGTACATTTCATCTGCCGAGGAGAAAGAAAGAGGAGTTGAGGGCGTATTGGATCTATTTCATCTGTGATGGGTGCAGTTTAACGAATAAGCAGTAAATGAATTATGAAAACAATGATTGCAGCTCAATGGTTGGGATAGAGATGGATTTATTCTAGTTTTCTATTTATCGCGTTTGTATCTTAGTAACCATTGAGAACAAACCAGGCCCTGTTATCAATCCTGCTCCAGGACTCAATGTCTAATTGATAAATCAGTGACCATGCTCATGCTGCGCAGGAATACTTCGTCCCCTGCAGTGCAAGATCTTGTTTGCTGAGTGATTCTGATTACTTACAAGGAAGCGCTAAGGTTTAATTTCCATATGCAGATGACTGGTGACTCTAAGAGTACGACCCACCAAGGTAATTGAAACTTTTGTTGATTCGCCCGCGGTGAGATGCTAATATTATTGGTTTCTTGATACCCAGACACGTGGAATAGCCCAGTGCAGCTCAGAGGTAGATGCAGAGACAGCGAAAGCCTATTAGCTGGCTTGATTTGTCCTGCCCAGTTTTCACAGTCTTTCTTAACTCCGCAGGAAAAACAAAAAAAACCTACGTTTTCAATGGTATATGGCACATACTGCAGACTAATTCTGAAATGGAAGTTTTGCAGAGTTCCTGAGAACACTAAGGTTCTCCTTGAGATGAATGAACTTGTGGTTGGGTCACAAAGGCTCACAGAGCTACTGTACGTGGACATGCGTTAGGCCTTGAAGAGGAGGGATGTATAGCTGCACGGATGATAACATTTAGTAGAAAGGGTCCTTCATTGGTTTCATGGTCTTTTTTTCCCATTTGGTTGAGAAGAGATGACATGGGAAATCTGTGGGCTTCCTGTGGAGCTCCACCTCTATCTTATATTAATTGTAAATATTACTAAATATACTTTATGATTTGTTGTAATAAAAACACTACCACTTCAGGACTACATTTTTATTAATTTAAGTGTTTTGTTTATGTATGGATTGATGTGTACCACATAAACACTCACAATATATTCTTCTCCAGTTTCACCAGCATTATAGAATGCTTTGCTGGATTTGTCACATCAGGGATGTTACCTGGTTGTATAAGGCATACAAACAGCTCAGTAACCTTCAGCGCAAGGTGGGTTTATAGAACCCTTAAAGAGAGCGCTGACCTCCGCCTGCACCACGGAGCTATGTTGTTGTGAGGTGTCTAAGGCAAGGATAGTAAGACATTTGTTTTAGCATGTTTACAAGCCAGGGGGAGGGGGTAGAGGCGGAGCCCATATTGCTGTCACAGATGAGCAAGATGAGGGATGGATGGGAGATTAGTGTGTCACGGGTGGCCTGACATGCTGTTTTTCACCAAGCTGTCAGAAAATAGAAACCCACAGCTCAGGGAACCGGAGCATTTCTGTCGGCTTGGGAGACGTAGCTGCACTTTGACTGTGTATGGCGCTGAGAGACTAGAAATAGTACACCACATATTACTGTTGCTGTGTACTCGTACCTTAATTTATCCTGTGCTCTTTTTTTCTGTATTTATTTACTGTTAATTTGTTGTCCATATCTGTGTGGATCTTTGTAGGCTCACTGTAAGAGCAGAATGCCCCATGCACCTTGAAGACTTCCCGATGGATGCCCATGCTTGTCCTCTGAAATTTGGCAGCTGTAAGTGGCCTTTTTACTCACACACAGTGTTACATTCATGCAGATAAACACAGATGGACGCAACACACACACACATACACACAAGCACACACTGTCACTACCTCGTCCAACTGGAAGTGCGACCCCCACACCAGTCCCAGATAAGGGATGACAATGTGCTAACAGCTGTTCTCCCAGAGGAACCGTCTGCTAAAGCCCCTCTGGTCTTCCCATTCAGCGTTGCCAGGCCCTGCAAGACCCTACAAGACCCTGGCAGGCATGCAACCCGGAGACCTGTGTTTATTCAAGGCAGCAGTCTCTGTAATATTTCCAGAGCATCACACCAGCTGCTCGCTGCTGACAGCTACCCCTACCCTGCATCATCCCTGAGAAGGCATAACAAGACTTAGAATGATGGAGGTTTGAGACAAGAATAGAGAAGGGGAAGAGAGCGAGTGAGAGCAAACATGCAATGAAAATGAAACAGATAGAGAAGGGAACTGAAGTCGCACTGTCTTTTTTGCCATTCTTGACACAAGCTGTGCAGCCTGAGTGAGAGGACGTAGCCTCAACCCCCTTTAGATTGGATTCGCTCCCTAAATATTTCAGTGATGAGCTCTCTTCCTCGTGCTGCAGTCGAGCCATCCTTTCCCCAGCCGTGGTTGAGCCACACTGCAGTTTTGACAGGTTGGGTGGCCAGAGGGAAGGAAAGACTGAGTTAGCTGTTTTAAGGTCATGTTGTCCTGTTGGGATGTTGTTTGTTTCTTTCCTTATAAGTTGGGGGGAATGGCATGGCATGACGTGACATGATATGATGTGACATGACATGGCATCGTTTAATAAAATAAGACAGTTTTTGAAAAGAGGCAACGCAGTAGGAGACAGGATTAGATAATAGAAAGAAAAAAATAAAGATTTGATAGAAGTGAAGATGAAGTAAGGAGAGACTCTACCAAGGTGAAGTAAAAATAAATAAATGCTTCAATAACAAATGAGACAAGACAAGCAGAACTGAGATGAAAGCAGACTAATCAGAGGAGAGAAGCAAGATGAAACAAAAAGAGGATTTGAGCTCTGTGTGGCCTTGTTTTCCACTCGGCATTCCTGGCTCCTCCTAAAATATAACCTGCAAGGCAACATGAGACGGCAGAAAAACAACAGCAAAATTGTTCATGCTCTTTTTTTTTTTTTTTGCTCTGATCATCCTTCTCAGATGCCTATACTAGAGCAGAGGTGGTGTACGTATGGACCAGAGGGGCTGCCCAGTCTGTGGTGGTGGCAGAAGATGGATCCAGATTAAACCAGTATGATCTGATGGGGCAGAGTGTGGATTCTGGTGTGGTGCAGTCCAGCACAGGTCGGTTGTTGCAAATTTAAAATCCTTTTATTTTTTTTATATAAATAAAGAGAAATATCCAGACTGGATGATTTTACCGCTTAGACACAATATCCATCTTGCTTATTGTTCAGATGATGGTCTAAATGATCTGAAAATAAAACAGTTTGACAGCTGTGTGGATTCATCTTCTTTTCAGTGGCATCAGTTTGTCACTAATGGCAGGCCATGTCCTAGATTCATAATTTCCCTACTGGCCATTGCATTTTTTTTTTTTTCACCTCCTTCTTTTGGTCCATTGATACTGGCAAAAATAAGTGACAGCATAAAATGGGTGACCTGTTTGACAATTTCTGCAGGCTGAAAATAATGTTGAAGACAGCTGGAAACCATCAAAGCAGGCTGTGCAACTGGCAACAAGCACCTACCAAGCTTGTAGCTATAAGCTAAGCTAAACTATATATATACATATATATATATATATATATATATATATATATATATATATACATATATATATATATATATATATACATATATATATATATATATATGTATATATATATATATATATATATATATATATATATATGTATATATATATATATATATAAACCCGAGTGATTTTCCAGAGATGTGTCACTGCAACAGTCCTATTCTGGTTGTGCACACACTGATGAAACGGATTAGGCCTTGGTATGGATTTTTCTAACACGTGACATCCATATGTGTGACAGTAAGTCTCAGGTGCAATGAAACTGATGAATAAAATACAACAGAAAAGAAAAATGTAAGACTATAGGATTGGTCAAAATAGATGTATCAAACATATTTCTAAAATAAAAGGAAATTAGGATTATGTACATTGCACCTGAAACAGCATTTCGAGAGTTTCCAAGTTGTGTAACGAGTCATATTTTGGAGCGAAACAGGATTGAAAGATGATAAACTTGATGTGAATGGAGCATCCTACCAAAATGAGGGAGAGAGGGAGGAAGAGAAAACAGGCTGAGTTGGCAAACAGCCACAGACACACTGACCCACCATTCTAGCATGCTAGCAAGCTAATGTAGCTTAGCTTGTAGGCTCAAACATGCTGCTACAAGTTAAAGATTGATTGACAGGTCGACACCATGACATTACTAGTTGATACATGCTGATGAAAGCACATAACATGTTCTGTTTTACAGGATGAATACAGATGGTTTTTTATGTTAAAATAGAAAGAAATTTATATTCTTGGCAGAGACTGTTGAACAGGTGAAGAATATACAGTATTTGTACTAAAAAGGGATATGGTTGGACTTGAAAAACTGTATTTCTTCCTGACTTTCTCGTGCCTTTTGTCTTTGGACCACAGGGGAGTATGTTGTGATGACAACCCACTTCCACCTGAAGAGGAAAATTGGCTACTTTGTGATCCAAACATATCTACCCTGCATCATGACAGTCATTCTCTCCCAGGTGTCTTTCTGGCTCAACAGAGAGTCCGTCCCTGCCAGGACTGTCTTTGGTGAGTCATCTGCCCTCCTCTCTTTCAAAACATCTTCGAAACATATGTGGGTACAGTCAATTGCCAGAAAGTATCAAATCTGCGTTTGGAATATTAATGTGACAGCGACCCATTTCCAATCTGCAAAGACTTTACGCATGGCAGAGGAGGTATGTAGAAATAAAACTCCACCTTCGATGATCATGAAGCCCATGATTTTATGGACAATTATTGATGTATAATTCTACAAATGTCCTGAAACATGAGTGACAGTAGCCAGCTGATATGCTACGCCCCCCCCCCCCCCCCCCCCCCAACACTGCTAGCACAAAGGAGTTTTGGCCTCCTTGCTTGTGCGTCCAGTGTCATGGTCATGTGACTGAGACTGTTGCAGGATTACCTCCATGATGAACAACTCAAGCTAAATGCTGGATGTTGCCTCTGTCCCTATAAAACATACAGTACAGTATGCAAAGATAGTTTTGACAACAGTGCGGTGAAGGTCTGGTGAGGTGTCTCATTCTGTGTTTAATTGTATTAAAAATGTTGTTTACATGTGAAACTTGCACTGGAAATGATAAACGTACAGCGAGTGTAGTTGATAAGTTGAGTGCTGATATCTAGTGGCGGTTTGAGCATTCCATCTGAAAAATAAATACCAAAATCCATCTAAATGGATAAACAAAATACATGGTACGACCTCCTTAAATCACAAAGAAGGGATTTTTCTACAATAGTTTAATGACACAGAGTTCAAAATGATGACAGCGTTAAGTTAGAATGTTGCTTATCCTGTATCATCTATCTTAATAAGAAACAGTGTAATAGTCAAACGTAATAACGAGGTTTAATTTTCTGGAATTGTGTGAGTCAGTAATGCTGCAGTATAGCTTCGGGCTCAATACGAGCGAATGTATAGCAAACATTTTGTTACCATACAGTTGTAGCAGCAGTCAGTGATTCCACACTGCAGCTTCTTTTACTTGAAAAGCTATTTTTTTTGTATGCCACAATATGCTAGTATGTGATCAATATATTTTTCTTTCAAATGTAAAGGTTGGGATAGTTCACTGTTTACATGGCAACATGACTGAGTTTAGTTCTGATTCAACATCACCAGGCTTTCTGAAAAGGACAAAAATAAAGAAATGGTTCAGCACTTAGAGAAGTATATTTTGCCAGGAGTGAAGCTGAAGGCAGGAGGGGATCAGGGGGATACAAGGGGACAAGGCTTGATTCTAAAGTTGAAAAAATACAATATATGTTCATTTCCTAACAGAAAAATAAAAAGGTTAAGTTGTAGTTCCAAACAGTGGCTGGGCACAATGACTTCCTGGAGTCTCTGCTTGTTGCCTGGCAACGCCGTGATGATGGCAGTTATATCGATCTTCTCATCTAACTCTCGGCAAGAAAGCTGATAAGTGTATTTCTTAGTTTTCCCACATTTCCCCTGAACCATTCCTTGAAAGGATATTAAATGTTAAAAGACTAATTGAACTGCATATCTTAAAACTGCATATTCAGTCCACAGTGGTTTGTATAATATTTCTATTCAATTCTATTTTACTTTAGTCTGGTCTATTCTGTCTCTGCACCAATGAGGTGAACAAGGGCTTTAATCAGCTGCGGCTGGCTGCAGGAGAATTTCAAGCAAAAGGCTCAGTGGGAATTCAGATTTACATGAGTGTGTGTGTATGTGTGTGTGTTTGAGAGAGAGGGGGGGGGGGGAGAGAGAGAGAGAGAGAGAGAGAGTGTGCCTGCTTGTGTGTGATGCAAGTGTCTCTCTGAGTGTGTGCTCACACAGACAGAATGTTATGTGTACGTACGTGTCGACACATGTGCATGTGTGTGTTTGTATGTGTGTATCTGTCTGTCTGTCACACTGAGGTCTTACATAATAGTGCCCAAAAGGAAAGCTCTTGCTAGTCTGCAGCATACTCTGTAGCAGCAAAGCACAGCAGCAGGCAGAATGTCCTTGAGTTACCTCACCCCACACTCTTGCTTCCTCTTCTTTATTCCCTCTCTATCGTTCTCTTCTCATGGATGTCAGTGTCTCCCCTGGCCCACTTTCACTGAAACATTATACAGGCACCATATTTTGCTTCTCTGCACTCTATCAGGTTTATCACCATCCCTGCAATGTTTTAAATGTTTCGGGATGTGTGTGTGTGCTTGTGTGTGTGCGTGCGTGCGTGTGTGTGTGTGTGTGTGTCACACAGCTAGCTACCTGTGTTCCTTGTCACGTGTTGAGGGGAAATGGGGATGGCCTAGATTAGATTCAAACAAGTATCTAGGGCATGTGTGTGTTCCTCATGCTATGATTGCTGGTTTTGCTTCATGGAATTCCAGGCAAGCAGCATCTGGAAGCACGCACACTCACACACGTGCATGTACACACACACCCCAAATTCAGGACAGCGTAGACCAATACAACATCCCCATGTACTAGGTAGGTCAATCTTGCAATTAATATGCATCATCTGAGACAGCAGATGAATGACTCTGTTCTTCAAAGAGGTTAAAATGTCAATATAGTTGTAAATGAATCATTAAAAAGACATTTGTGATCTTTTATTGCCATCTTAATCTTTTTTGCTATCATCCAATTCAAAGATTTATGTGGTAAATCAAAGTGTTGTACATGTGTCTTTGGTGCTGTTAGGATGAAACGCTCCACTGTTATGTCACAGAGGTTCTTAAAGCTGCAGTAAATCTTTATTTTGAAATGCAACATCGCATACAAGCTACCTGTTTATATTTGATGTTAACATAAAAAATATTGCATCGCACATGATAGATTAATGTATGATCCCAGTACTATTAGCTGTGCGCAGGGGCAAATGGGTCTCAGTGGTGGAATCTTATTTGTAGGGACTTTATGTAGCTCTATTTACTGAGAATTTTGAGAGCTGTGATGATGCTTTTCAAATAGGGCTGTGTAATTAATCGAATATCAGTCTTCATCACATTCTTGGTTTCCCACAACAAAATGGGCACCATCGACTGAGATACTGACATTTTAATTTAATTTTTTTTTTGCTCCCCTCAAAAAAGCTCTACTACATGTCAAGTCAAGCGCTTCCTAAACTAACAGCTAGCCACCAGGCTTTTGATGGGGATGCTTTGGCTTTACTTTTGGGGAGCTGTCATGCCGCTGTGCATGGACCCTGCAGTGGCAGACTGTGCAGACATTTCCTGGATGTTTGGATTGCAGTACAGAATAATGTAGAATATGCAACAGAGTGCAAAAGAATCAAATGTATTGAGCAGAAGGGAAGAGCGAGTTCCCTGAATTGATTACCATTGTTGTTTTGAAGTATTTCAGAGTTTGGAGGAGAACTATTAAGCAAATAATATGCAAAGAGGAAAGGTGCGCCATGAAGCAGAATCTGAATGAACTCCACAAACTTGCACAGTGATGAAAGTATGAACGCCAGGAATTGTTGCCTTTCCAGTGTGCGTTCACCCAGCAGCAGAAGTCTGTGCAGACATTTCCTGGATGGTTGCGTTGCAGCGCGCAGTAGAATGTGATAGAATTATATAGAATAATAGCCTGCAAAACAAGTGTAAAATGAGCTGAATGGGTTTGAATTTAAGAAGTTGGATTTTACACAAGCGATATGAACTAAATATTCTGCGTGTACATGAGACTTAGTATCGTTGCTAATGACACCTCACTGAATTCCCATCCTAGATCGGTGGACGTCATGTGGGACAACAGGAAATACAGGTAGACCTGGTTTAATGTCTCGCCATGTTCTTGTTCTTGTACACTGCCGGGCACTATGAAGCAGGCAGCAGAGTTCTCTGATAAATGATGAAAGTGATTCAAAGATGTATTCGCTGTGAGGAGCAGAGACGAGAATCACTGGAGCCCACAGTGGTCATTGATTAAGATTTCAAAAGGAAATTAAGTTTTTATATCCATCATTTATGTATCCTGTTAGAGAACAGAAAACACTCTTCTCCCTCCACATCATGACTTTTAAATTCATTGCTGTTTTCACGGCTGCACACCACGTATTCTGCGTGTTAACGGCTCTTGTATGTTACATAAAACACAGCTGAATTACAGAAAGATATCCATCTGAAGGATCAACATATGGATCCAGTAAAGTTGCTTGGGATTAAAAAAAAAAAAAAAAAAAGGATTGCAGAGTGCAAAACTCTCCCAAAAAATGATTTTCATATTAAATTTACTTTGGAAAACAACAGGGATAAGCCTATTCACATAAAATAGCATTCATTTCATAAGGTAGCAATCCGATGGCTCTCCTGTGATCAGGTTTGTTTCCGATGCTTACGTCCAAATACTACAAACAAACTCCATTAACTTGAACAAATGCAGCAGTGAAAACACAGTTTGAATTACATTATGTGGTGATGAACAGGGCCTCTGCACTAAATATTTTTCCTAAAGCCTGCCCTGTAGATGAATAGGCAATTTAAAAACACAGCAGTGGGTAGAGTTATCTTATTTATCACTCTGCCGATTAAGAGGCTGATTAGTTTATAGTTTGGTGTAGTGGAAAACCGTCGGCAATTTATTTATTTGCAGTCAAATGAAATTCGAAAGGAAACAGCCACTGATGGTGCTGATATGATGCTCTCTCTGTCTCTCTCTCTCTCTAAACTGTTAGGGACAGCAGTGCTCAGAGGATTATCTCTCTCTTTCTCTCTCTTCTCTGCTCTTAAAGAGCGATTGGCAGGGTATTTATTGGTTCTCCCAAGATGCTGTTTAATGTATCTGCTCATTAAGGAGTAACACCTCGTGTGTGTGCGTCTCGGGGATTGTATGTAGAGACGTGCGAGTATATTTGTGTCAGTGTGTTGTATTTGCTATACAGGCACATGCTGGATGTGTCCCAGTGGGTGCTCATAAAATTATGATTACTAGCTGTTAACATTGTCGGCAGGGCTGTTATATACCGCATGTATGTGTGGCACAATTCTGTCCTGATGGCGCAGTCCCTTAAATCAGCCGCCAGTCAACACGTTGACGCATTTCTCCATTTATCCAAGTCAGATATCTCATTTAGATGTGACGAAGTGACACTGAAGGCGATGCGATCGTGAGCCAGATCGCCCTGAAGCTTCGGTTATTGATAAGGCTTGAATAAATGAGCAGCTGCTGCGAAGTGGAGATGTTGCCAGCAAAGACAGCTTCGCTCCCCAGACCACTTTGAGGACTGTAAAACGTTGTCTGACAACCCCCAACACAGCAGTCACATCCAAATTATACAACATTAGTAGCAGCATTAATAATAATACCAATAAATGTAACTGTATAGCACTTTTTAAAAGCAATGTTTCAAAGAATAAATGTAAGATAAAAGAAGCAGTGGTGAATCAATGCAATGGATATTAAAACTGTGCAGTACAAAGATGGTCAATACGGTTATAACATTTTTAAAAGAAGGTGATAAAACAAGTATGTGCACACATAAAGGCACATAAATATTTCCTGTGCTTGATCTCCACATACACACTGGAAAAATACATCCTTAATGAATTAGTTTTAAAAGGTTCTATTGTCTAAATATAAAATAATACACTTTTTTTTATATAAAAGTGTTCCCCAACAACGTATGATAACATGATGATGACAGCATAGCTAAAGATATAAGATAAATACTGAGATGATCCCCCTTTTATTACTGGTCATCAAACCCTAGTGGTCCAACTCTGCATATCACTGACGATTCCTGAATATAACGTTTGTGTTGTTACTGTTTAGCTACTTGGAGCTTTGGTGCATCCCCTGTTCGATAGCCATGAGAGCTATTATGAAGTGGAATAAGGCTCGTAGGACCATTCTGACCTGTGTTACCTGTGTTACTATATGTCAACTAATACTGAGCTAAGAGTGTCATTTGTGTGTCCATGAAGGCAACACCGCTTTTTACAATTTATTTGCATGAATTAAAATCATACCATTGATCCTTTTTTTAAAAAACAAAACAAAAAAACAACCAAAACATCATCATGTGTCACTTCTTTGAAATCATGTGCAGACTATTCAGTGCAGTACTGTCCTCGCTATTGTATTTCTATGCTTTCTCGACTGTCAGGGACAAGTCTCTGACATCAAATCCCTGCAGCTACTTTGAACAGTCCATCCTCACTTCTCTACTCTTCTGCATGGAACAAGCATGTCAAACAGATTAGATTAGATTAGATTAGATTAACAGGAGCAGGCGAACACAATCTGTACATTTTTCTACTGCTAATATACTGTACGTGCAAGTACTATCTTTGTTAGCCCTTGTTACCTCTGCCGAGACGGTAACATGATCACAGCATGTTCGTTTGTTAGCGAGATGGCTAAAATTGAATGGAATGAAATTTGGTGGAGAGAATATGACATGAATAAAGTGATGAAGTTTTAAAGGTGATCTGGATCAAATTGTCTGGAATTTAGATCGGGAAACTTGTTCTAGGCCACGGGCAGGATTTAGCTACTAGCAGTATTTCTGTACTTCCGATAAATTTCAATCAAATTCAATGTGAAGAGGTTGAGAGAAGAATGCTTGGGCTTGAGATCATCTTGATCGACCTATATTCAGCAGATCTCATCGTATTAAGCTTCAGTTCGATCGAGTTCTGAATCAGTGATCTGGAAGACCTCTTTTTCTTGGTTGAAGAAAAAATTATGAACAGATTGTAATTTTCACATTGTGTATTCACATACCTTCCTGGGGGTCTGTGCAGTTTTACCAGTACATACAATTTCAAGTCGAATAGAAAGTACAGAGTAAGCAGACGCCCCACTTCCAAAGTGCTTCTGACCTCGGCCCACATTTTGGTTGTCGTGTTTAATTGGATACATACTCAATCACAACCCTGACGGTGGCAAATACTAGCCCAGAACCAGTGAGCATGAGAGTAGAGAGAGTCTGAAGGCTTCCTCTCACCCAGGGACTTGGCTGTGGGGCTCAGTGGGGAATCCTGCCCTCTGGCTCGAGAACACTCCGATTTAATCAAGCTTGTCATTTAACGAATTGTCAATCAAATGCTGAGGTTAGAACCCCGGTCATGAACTGAGCAAACAATAAATTGTCAGAAAGATCAATCATCACGGTAACTTTGTACACGATGCTGAAAATAAAGTTTGACCCCAAGGAACACAAAGCACAAAAAGCCTATTTAATTATCTATTGTTTTTTTTCTATTATTTCTAAGCGTGGAGTCATTTATTTGCTAATCTGCAGCTTCTCCTGTTGACAAATAAAAGCCAATCAATCTTAGTCTTATAAATATTAAATCAGAATTCTATATGCTTTACCTTGTTTTCTCAGAATCCTATTAAATAAACACGATCTGCTGCACATTTTCCAGAAATGCACATTTGAACTTTTTGCCTTGGTGTAGTCAAACTTCCCTGCTTTGCTGAGGCAGCAGTGATAACTCTCTCGCTTTGAAAATAGTCTGCCTCACCTTGTCATTCATCACCCTAAATCTCTAAATTAGTTTCTCCCAATTTGCTGCCTTGCACAATCTTTCTCTCCATCTTGACATTTTTTTCATTTACCTGCAGTGTGTGTATGCCAAGTATTCATCATGTTCGGGGTCTATTTTTTTTATTCTTTTTTAATGTTGTGGAGACAAAAAAAAAAAAAGTCCATGTAGAGTAAATGATGACATTTTAGGGTGAAGATTGTGTTTAAATGTGGGTGTACGTGTAGGGTTAGAGAAGTAGAGGTTACGGTGTGAGTAGTTTTCAAAGAAATTACTGTAATATCCTTTGAGGAAGTAGAAATACTGTGTGAATTTGAATGTGAGTGTGCAAACAGTGGCGAAAACCTTGTTAGAGGATATGTATCATATAAATCAAGTGTCAATGCATGTGCACACAGAACTAAATTAAGCAGAAGGGACTCTCCAGAATTGAGTTACGCCACTATAAATCCAGTTAGAACTTTCCAGATCAGTGATTTTATTCATTAACAGCCTTCAAAACCTCCAGTCTATTAGTTACAACATGTCAGATCGAGTCATTTTAAACCAGCTCTGGAGTCGTGTTTCAATGAATCAAATTGCTAGTTTTCTAAATTATTCTGAAGAAGGTCCTTCATTAAACAGACAGACTCAAATGGGAATTGTTCTTCCAGAAACATACATTCTCACCTTTATAAAATAGTCACACACACACACACACACACACACACACACACACACGAGCAGAATGTTAACAAGAGCACACTATGCTCAATAGAGCATGCCAACAACAAAGCACAGCAACACTTTATGACAGTGAAATACATGTTTTGTTCCAGTGTTTCTTTTCTTTTTCCGTTTATTTTTTTTTCTCTCTTGCGGTAATAAGACATTGGAGGAGTTGGAAGACTGGTTTCCATGACAACAGAGCTGGTCAAACACAGTAAAATATATATGAATCTAAGCATCTGGCCCTTTAGTGAGGACTTGTGTAATACCCAGTGGAGCTGCCTTCATCCTCCCCCACAAAATTAAGTGATTTACTGGCAAACACAGAGATTGATAACACTCCGTTTCCACCCACTGTTGCATCCACCTTCCCTTACCCGCCTTCATCCCTTCCTACACATACAGGCATTGCTCCTCCTCTTAAAACATATATTTTAGTACTTAGTTATTCCCACAACTGTCACTATGAACCATTATTAATCTTCCTTCCTTCCGTCTTGCCTCTGCGACTCTCAGTGCAGACGCAATGGATGTGAGGTGCTGCTCTTTTGTGCTCCAGCACCAGCTGGGGCCATAAGTACACATGATTGCTGGCTAAATAACTTTGCACTGGCAGTTCTCCAACTGAGAATGTTCTGCCACCTACGTTATAAGCTCTGACACCTTGGTCTTATGGAGTTATGCGCTGTGAATCTCAAGAAACTCTTAACACCGTGCCGGCGCTTCCAGTCAAACTATGATATGATAATTTTACACTTTAAAATTTGCACTAGAGAAAGAGCAGTAGCTCAATTGTCTTCTTTTAGGAAAAGTGCAGGTACTGTAGTAGTGCCGTTGTTGTTGTTGTTGTCGTTGTTGCAGGGCATCTGACATATTTGACTGTGATTGGAGCCTCATCTCCTCATCTGAGTGATTTTTAGTTTAACATTTAACATATCATTATGCCATCACCTGCATGACGAGTTTACACCATGACCTCGTGTATAAAGGCCTGTACGTTTCTATTTCTTCCTCTGTGCTGGTGTGGATCTGCTGTCCTGCAATTATACTCCCAAACGTTAATTGGCAGTGAGTCTTTTATGCTACTGTATTGAGTTTCTTTGCGTACTTCAAACTATACTGGCTGAACAGAGCAAATAGTTTCAGTGTTTGAACAGCTTGCGTTGACACGTAGCTACACAGCCGCTTGGATCCGGAACAATAAAATTTATCACAGAAGAACCGGAAATCAACAGCATGATGCTGGTCGAGCAGCTTATTATTGTCTCTTCAAATGTCGACGCTGAAGAAAACAAAATGGCGGCAGAGCTCAGGTGCGCGTGTGAAATACGGATGAATCCGACACACCAGGTAGAACTCCGACCTACTTGAAAACGTACACCGGCTGCATCAGAGGCCTTATTCAGTTCGGTTTAATGACCAATCATTTCTTTGGCCTTGACTAACAAGAACATCATAATCATCCTTTATGCTTCATGTCACCGAGTCAGCAATGCCAAAAGCATGTGAAAAGAGAGTGGGAGGATGAGGAGAGTGTGATTCATCCCTCTAACACATCATCAGAATTGAGGAGGAAGAAGGGAAACAGTAAGTTTACAGGAGACATCAGTGCCAGCTTGTGTAGCTTGAGGGTTTAGACAAAATAAGCAGAACAGTATAACACTTAACTTCATCCAATGAAATTTCTGAGCAGATATCAAGCCTGTAATAGCCAGTGCTGCTTTAGAGTAGGATTGAGTATAGACACCTTGTGGCCATTCCCTCCTGCAAATCATCATCGGGAAATTTTCAAACACGGTGGAAAAACAATTACATTTGAAAGTAGTGATGCCCTTGTCATGTTTTTTTGTTTGTTTGTTTTTTGTCCCTGACACCAATAATCTTTGCTTGGGATTGGCCAACTTGGTTGGTGTTGCTGTGCTTTGTTAAAGCAGCTGGTTAAGCTGTTAGTCATTGGGTTTGTTCAACGAGGCACGATAACAACTCTCACGGACAGTAAGAACATCTGAATCACTCAGTTCTACCATGTGATTCAAAAGAAGACAAAATACAACCTCATATATTATCATCAATTTTAATGACTGGATTAACTGACACATGGTGCAAAGACTGAATATTTATTCTTCACATAGGACAAACTTACAAAGTCTTGAAATAATAACCGCCTGCTTCTTGAACCCTGTGTGGCATTATGTTGTCACATTTTAATTAAAAAGCAAAGAGGCCGCCGTCTTTATTGGTTTATGAGAATTAGTTTAGCTCTAAGGTTGTCAGTTCACTCATTGCGATGAAAGAATTTCCACCAAAAAAAAAAGAAGACTTTTTCACAAAATAGATTTTGTTTTGAGCCTCATTTTAATCTGATTCTATCATGTGCTGTGTAATGTGTGTTTTGTGAAGAAACATCTGTGTACATACAGCCTGTACGTGTGTGTGTGTGTGTGGGGGGGGGGGGGGTACTCTGCATATTTTATAATTCCTGTACAAGCCAGCTGTTCTACAGCTCCCTTCGTGATACTGATTTGGGGGATTGTTTCCTGCTTGGGTTGCTGTTATTTGGTGTGTAAACCTGCAGCCGTCTATTCTGTGATGAGCAGCGCCTCATTAAATATGCCCTGACCCACTTCCACTCATACGCTTTCTCATCTTTAGCAGTAAAAGATGCCGCTCTGTTTTGCAATTTTGATTCCCCAGTGTTGACACGTGAGACCCACATTCTTGTGTATTGGTGTGCGGGTTAAATGGAGACGAATGCACACGAATACGCACTTGCTTTACGACAGTACCTAAACAGTGTCCTGTATTAGCACATTAGACTCCATATATTGTAGTTGATCGAGCCCTGCAGTGTTGAAAATAGTAAAATATTACATGCAAAAAAAACTTCACGTGAATCCACTTTATGAAGGTCATCCCTTACGATGTACATGCTCACTTGTTCTCTCTTCTGTTTATCTCATGCATTTCTGATAGACAAATGAGTATTGATACTGAAAGAAATTCAAGGAAACATTTCTGGCCAAGGATACAAACCCTCCACACTAGACTCAGCGACTCACAAAAACAACCCCACAGAAAGAACCACACCATGGTCAGAGGTCACATGTCGCTCTTGTCTCTCCATCTGCCTGCAGGAGTGACAACTGTCCTGACCATGACCACACTCAGTATCAGCGCCAGGAACTCTCTCCCTAAAGTGGCCTACGCCACAGCTATGGACTGGTTCATCGCTGTCTGTTATGCCTTTGTCTTCTCGGCCCTCATCGAGTTCGCCACAGTCAACTACTTCACCAAGAGGGGTTACGCCTGGGATGGAAAAAGTGTGGTGCCGGAGAAGGTATTCGAATCCCTTTCATAAATGGATGGGGTGCATGCACAGACAATGGCAGCATAAATTCTTCTAATTCCTACAGTTTCGCAGTGTCTGCACCTTTGTTTACCAAAACAAAAACCCTAAACTCCTTTCTCAGTTCAAACTGTTCATCAAAATGTCCATGAATTAATGTTTCCAGGAAAGGAATGGCCCATCAACCCAATGATCACTAGTCCCTGAAAAACATAAATTTCTAATTAACGAGTGGTATTATTTTGCACTGGCTAGTTACTACGTAACTGCTGAGGGAGCTGAACCAAGCAAGGAACATTCACTTCATCTCATAGAAAATTAAAATTTGTGTAACATGACAATCATAAATAGTTTAGTGTTCATTCTTCACTGCCTTATCCTTTTTTATCACTTTTCAGTCAGTAAAAGAATTGGTTTAACGCTTTTATGGTGCATCTTGTAGAAATTAATATTTCTCATCTTAATACTGTTGTTAAATGTAGCGAATATTCACAGCGCTGGTATCACTCATCAGCTGTGCTGCATTTATCAAATGTATTGATAATGATGTAACCTGAACTCTTTATCATTTCATTTTCCCCGACATTAACCCCGACAACAACACAAAAATAGCAAAAGAAGAAGAAGGAGTCCCTCCCGAAGAAGAACAACACCACAGCCTACCCGGCCGCGACTGCTACAGCCTTCGCCCCCAACATTGCCAGGGACCCTGGATTGGCCACTATTGCCAAAAGCGCTCCACCACCCCCAACTGAGCCCAAGGAGGAGCCAAAGCCCAAACCCCCAGAGGCCAAGAAGACCTTTAACAGCGTGAGCAAGATAGACAGGATTGCCAGAATAGCCTTCCCTCTGCTCTTTGGGACCTTTAACTTGGTCTACTGGGCAACCTACTTGAATAAGAAGCCCAAATTGCAGGGGATCAATCCACACTAATCCATGTTCCATTCCTTTTAAATACTTGTAATTATTTCATTTTCTTTCTTATTACTCAAGAAAAGTTTCTTGTTTTTTTTTTTTTTTTGGTTGTGTTTGTTTTTTCAGACGAACATGGTGTCCATGCTGGTATGAATTCCCAGTTGTTGCAATGCTTCTAAGTTTACCTACATTTTGAAGGTTTTGAAAAAAACAAACTAGGTCAAAAAAAAAAAAAAAGATAAAGATAATGACACAGACTTTTGAAAGGTTGTTCAGGTCTGGGATGATGCTACTAAGAAAGTATTACTATAAATATATAGCCAAGAGAATGCTATTCTACAACTGCACATAGCCCAAACTTGTTAGGGGCTTTTGTTTGTACATTGTACATTTCTTCTTCTTCTTTTTTTTTTTTTTTTCAGGGTTTGAGTTATGATCTGATCTTTGTGGGGGCCTCTAAATTAACCAATTTTAGGTTAGCGAAATGGATGCGATTTCTATGAAAGAAAGAGAAAGAGAGAGAGAATCAACACACTCAACACACACAAGATGTCTACAATACTGCAACAATAGATTCAATAGTCCCGGATGAGAAGAGCGATTCCAGCTAGGTGATAGTCTCGTGTATCTCTGCCAAAAAAACATTGTCGGTTTGCATTTTTCTCCAGTAGATTTACAAAGCTTAAATAGAAGAGGCAGAACATGAGTAGTCGATGATAATGTAGTTTAAATTTTAAAAAAATAATTCTCTTACAGTAAAAATTTACTAAAATGGTCTGTTCCCAGCAAGCTGCAATCCTGAAGCCCATGATCAGGTTAAGAGTTAACACTCATTACACTTAGAAATGTATTATTTCTGCTTAAAACCATGCGTTGGCTATACATTAGAAACCCCACAGAAGTATGTTTTTACTGCACCGGCTCCCACGTAACTCGAACCCGGATTATTTCCTCGTATTTTTGTTGAAACACAAACATGGTAAAAGGCACGAGTGTATATGCATGGGCAAGGTATCCTTTTATTTAGGTTCATTTATTCAAAAAGCAGATCAACGTTGACTGACAGTTTCAGTTTATTTGATAGAAGCAGTAAACAGCTAACGCCCAGTCTCTGTCAGAATACCTTCCATTCTCTGTAGATGTTTTATGAGAATATGTCATTCTTCAAAATAGGGTTTCTGCAATAGCAATAAAACATGTCTCAGTGGACACACCATTTATTTAGGGATATAAAAAAAATACAACTAAAATCATCTTTGTGCTCAGCATTGAAAAGAATTCTTTCCTTTTTTCAGCATTGTAAATATTATCAAGTGTTAGAGATGTCAATATTCTGTTTAAGCTTTGCAAAGTGTATATCTAAAGGGTATGTTTATTGAAAACATGGAAGAGTAATTTTTTTATTGTATTTATTTTTGTTTCCGTTCATGATACTTTCTACAGAAAAAAATAACAAGAAGTATACAGTGGTCTAATTCATGCTTAAGTGACTGTTTCTTGCAAAGTTAGCTTTCCATTCAAAGCTGCTTTCCCTCTGAAGTCAACAATTATTTAACCGTGTGTTTCACTTCGCACGGTTGGCAACAACAGCAACGACAAAAATTGAAGGTGTATACTGATATCGGGTTGTTATGAGTAAGAATGTAAGAAATCCTGGATTACAGTTTACATTTATGTGACTTTCTTTTTCTTCCTTCTTTTGGGGGCTTTTTGATCACTGATGTTGGAGCCCTGTTTGCCAAATCACCATTGATAGCAAAATAAGTTAGCATCACCGAGAAGGATGAGGCACGTAGAGAGGGAGAAGTGCCTTTAAGTGACTTTCAGAGTTGTGATGGCTTCTACTTTGCTGATTGATGGCGCATCAGTATTTTCCACCCAACTGTGTCCCCTGGCCCTTTTTCTTTGGTGGTGGTTGTTTTTTTGTTTTTGTTTTTGTCCTGTCCCCCCCCCCCCCCTTTTGGGTTTTTGCCATCGTCCCCACTTCCCATTTCGGTTAAAAATTAAGACATAACACTCAGAAAGTACCAGCTACACTGCCTTCAGTATCACATGCCCGTTTGGACTCATTTGTTGCTGCTTGTTGGTGAGCAACAGCGAGAGACAGGGACAGAGACAGAAAGAGACAAAAAAAAAATGTGAAAGGAGACGTTAAGATGAAGTGGCACTGTAATCTTACTTTAGCCGGTGCTGTGTTTAGCACAGAGGACTTGTCTTGTAGTTCTAAGATAGTGATGAAAATGAATATATTTTTGTAGCATGATGTCAATCCCTCTTCCCAGAACAACCAACAGAAACTAATGTGAAAAAGAAAGCTTTTTTTTTTATTTTTTTTTGGTCTTGAACATTGCTTGCTCTCTTTTTTTTTTCTTTTTGGTTCATAAAAACACACATAATAGGGAAATAATGCTTCTTCTCTGTTGTGGTGCGTCAAAGGTTTCTGAACAGTCCACTTTAAATTCTGTTAATGTAGCAATATTAATTAGCAAGGGCTTTTCCAAGGACCTGAACTTGACACTCAGTCCACTGGTGGGGGGTGAAATCCACTGTAGCTTTACATCAACTCCTCCTACTTTCGGTTTTCTTTTCAATTGCGATTCGGTGAAAAAGATAACGAGCCTCGTGTGTCCATCTTGGGTTCTGAAGCCTTTGCCACCCACTCTAACCTTGTTTCACTAAACCCGCACACTATTTTTCTGGAGTGTGCATTCTACTGCAGTATGGGGGGGTCAGGGTTTACTCAATGTGTTTTACAGGGCAGTGGACAGGCCAAAGGGCATGTAAAGGCCCTGTGTGTTTGTGTACTGGGGTGAGGAGATCATGGTATCGCCAGAGGGAAAGGGAAGACAGATCGTTGGTTGTTGCTATTGTTATTATTTGCATTATCATTATTGCCAGTACTGAACCTCTCCCCCTAATGGCAGATATCTACTGTTCACAGCCACTTAACCTGCAAGCAGAAGGTCACAGAAACGCAAAGTTCAGGGTGAAGAGTTGTATAAAGATATGGACTTCTAAACTATTGTATGTATGTTTATTATCATGAAGAAAAATATATATACATATGTAAAATAATGCATACAGTATTTAATTCTATTAATGAAGATATTAGCTAAGATGATGATGAATATTGTTTGTATTATCAACCTATTGTTATGCATTTTGCACATTTAGAAGAACAATAACATTACGTTTATGTAGTCAGCTTCGTGCTATGCAAGGACAGCTTGAACCACATCACTGACCTTCTCTACCCGACCATTGTGTTTCAGATTTTCAAGCTATTATTGAAAAAAAAAAAAAGAAAATAAAAAGCTTAGCTTTTATATCAGCTGCGCACCCATTAGCTTTTTTTTTTTTTTTTTTTTATGAAACCATGGCTACACAGGGTGACATCAAAGAAAACAGCGGATTATCTCTTTTGTTTGTGCTTTGGATTTGTCAGTGGTTGAAGGGAAAACGGCTTTCATTGTTGATTGCACTTTTTCTCTAGGGTCATGCAATAAAGTGATTGAACTGAAAAAACAAAAAAAACAAAAACAGGAGCAAAACTGTAACAAGATCACCTTCTTATTAATAATTCTGTCCATTCCTTGAACTTGGTAGGGATTACAAAAATGGAGGTGGGTGAAAGTTATTTTGCTAAATGGATCATCTTTATCTGCTTAATATTTTTTTTTTCCCCTTCCAAAGCTCAATTATATTACAAGGAGCGAGAGGAGGGTTACACTTTGTCAGACTGAAAGTAAACTTTGTACACTTTTCTGTTAAGAGTGTCTTTGCTAAATCTTATACTGCAAGCAGGATCAAACAAATACAGATCATTTACAAATATTTTTGAGCCAGGTGTGGTTTTGCTACATTTTTACGCTCCGGGAAGAGAATGTGAAATATGAGGCACAGTGCAATCATGAGCTTCCAACTTTTACCTTCACACTCATATGCAGAACTTACATGTATATATCACATTTGTAGGCACACCAGTCATTGATTTATTTTACGTTGGATGCAAGTTCTCATTGCAGTTCTCAGCATCATTTGCTTTTCAAACCTTTGGGTCTTTTATCTAGGAATAACCTGGATACCTACCGGAGTTCTTCTTGTATTTTTATCAAGCAAATATGTTCTGATTTTCACTGAAATGTAAAAAAAAAAAATACAACTAATTTTCTAAAGCACAAAAATTGATTAGGGTAAGAGAAATTAACGTGAGACTGTATACATATGGACATTATCAAAACACACTTACAAACACACAAAAAACCCACGTACTGCTACACACAGGAATGTGTTGATAGTTCAATGATACTGACAGGGTTCTGATGGATGTAAATGGTGAAATCTCCTGTAAATGTTTTCTTTTTTTGTTTTTCTTTTGGTTATGATATGGCCCTGTAGAATCTGATTCTCTGCATTAGTCTTTAAATAAAAAGAAAACAAATGAAATTAATGGCTACACTTCTGTCCTCGTGAATGACCCCGTGAGAGCAACTTTCCTCATGACAATCATGAGTTTCAAACACAAAGGTCGATGATATTTAGGGTTTGTGGTTTTACCACGTTGTCTCATTACATCGGCAGAAAAAAAAAAATACAAGGAACTGATGAATAGGCCACAGGCTTTACGCAAAACCATAGCAACGCCGAGGGGCCCGGAGACCTGGCACATTCCCAAGCTTGTTCATAAGGGCCCAAATGCATGTGGCAGCCCGAACGTGAGACTCTAACATTCCACTAATAAATGATGACATTTCCAGCAGTCAATATGTGCAACTAAAACTTAGCATAGCATGCGCGAACAGACTGCATATAGCTAAAACTGCAGTCACTCACTGAATTTACAGTATTTCCGGATTCTAGATATTGTATATTTATAATTCCACTGTTAATTTTTGTACTGACCCCTCACGAGAGAGGTGTTGACCTATTTGGTCATTTTTGGAGGCTCCTAGTGTAATGGAACAGTTGGGTTGTGATTTTAATATTGTCAACCCTATTCTTTTAAAAGGGTGAACAACGTATCAGGGAACATACATACAGTATAGTATAACAAATACTGCAGTTCTACACGTATTCTGAGACCCGTTATTGTCTTTGTGCCACACAATTCATTTCCAAGAATTCTACAAGTCACATGAGCTCATAACAGTTGCAGCAATTGGCGTGTTGCCCCTGTTCAAACCACCAATCCAGGCAGTGCCACCATCACACAGTGACATCACTATTTTATTACTCATCATTTTCCTCTTATTCTGTCCTCCTCCTCTTCTCCTGCTGCCTCTACCTCTACCTCTGTCTTCTCCCACCACCCCTGCCATGAGATTTCAGGTGCAGAGGAACGTGCGCCACTTCCTTAAAAGCATGTGAGCTGCCAAGCCCTGAGACTGTTATGTAATAAAGCTGCTTCTCCCTGGCAGAAGAGCAGAGAGAAGAGGCTTTTTTCCCCCTGTGTCTGTCTGCCTGGTTCTCCCACTGTTTTTGCTCTCCGTGTCTGTCACTGGTTCCAGCATGAGAGGCACAGATTTGTCAGTTGTAGGACCAGAATGAGTTGTACTCTAAAATGTTTCTGCCTGAAAATGCATGCACAGTCGACAAACGTCGGAAAGACGTGGCCTACATGCTAGCACTCTTCACAAACAAAAATGGAGATAGCAGCAGAATTGGGACATTGATCACATTTGATATCTGCCCTGTTTTAAAGCAACACTTCACCCAAAAAGTGTATTTTGCCTTTCGAATACTCATAAATTTGCTGTGTGTTATCTTTTTAAGCAAAGAAGGCAGCAGCGGAGGCTACGTATATTTAGCTTTACGCTAACGGCGCCCATATAACCAACTCAAACACCAGCCGAGATGTCCAACAATGTCTGTTTACAAACTCTCACGCACATCATCCAATGTAATCCACTTCTTCTTTATGATCAACAATCCACAAAAACTTTAACTGACTCAAACAAAAAATATCTTCATCTAGCTCTTCCAGTCTGGCGCTCGATCATGGTAGCGCCATGAGCTTCAACCTATATATTCATGGCTGACTCGCAAATAGGTTATGCAGCCGTGAAAAATGTCTTTGGGAGCTCACAACGCCTATTTGTTAATGCCTGATTCACAAGTGACATTGGGCGAACGGTATTCGTCCCTGACTTAGAATCATTGCAGTGAAAGGCCAACACTCTGTTTTCAGCGTTGAAATGCCGCATCAGCCATGTGATGGAGAAAATATGGAAATGAACAGCAAATTCTAATTATTCACATTGTAACACCTAGTATCCTAGAAAATTTGTATGTTCTGCTGTGTATTTTGAGGTCTGGTATATATGGAAGCAATTAGGACCTTTTCAGCTGAGGCTGTGGTGAACGTACAGACAAGCAACCAGCAGCGCTCAGGTCAGAACGTGTGGTCATCTTTCATATGTGCTCCATTGCAGACTTCATGAGTGTTTCAACACAGAAGGAATGGGAAGATGTAAATTAGGTGTGTGGGGCTCAAAGAGTTCATTGTAAATCACCTCAACCAGCACCAACTTCACTTCTAACACAGGACAAAGTGTCTGTTAAACCTGATATATTTCGCCCTTCAAACAATCAGAAGTAACTTAAAGATTCATACATCAAAACCAACAGGTTTTCTCTTAAACTCCATCCAAAATAGGTGGCCATATTGTACATTTTCTACCAGTAGTACTTCATCTGTTCTCTCTTTCTTTGTTTAACTGCTATCCTTAAAAGCAGTTGTAACTAAACCACTTCTTAAGAAACCCTTTTAAAGGCATCTATAGGATCCATAACCGTCCTTTCTCTGCAAGATCTTTAAGAAAAGCAGTTGCCAAACAGTTTTGTGTCTCCTTAAAAAAAAAAAAAAAAAAAGGCTTAAGGATTTCCCATCGGGGTTAAGATCCCATCATAACACTGAGACAGCACTGTAAAATAAGTGCCCTTCTAACTGCATCGGGAAACATCCGGTCTCTGTTTTTGTCTTGGAAAGTTCACGCCACTAAACTGGTTTAACGGAGCATTCCTTTTACCTCTGAACTCTGAGTCAGAACTGGGAGGCACACACACCTGAGTTGAGCATGTTCCAGTCTTGGAACTGCAGAAAAGTAAGAAAAAAAAATACACATTGTTGACTTCTCAGCTCATTGCAACACCCTGTATGGTATTTTGCACAACACAAACATCGCAGCAGCACATGTAGCGGTGAAGTTACACAAGTGCTAAAAAACAGTGTCTTTTCGCAGCATTCACACTATAGTTGTTGCCATTTTCAAGTGCTATTGCATTTCTCTTCTTGAGCGTCCTCTCATTTTGTTTTTGTTTTTTTCAAAATTAATCAAACTTGAAAAAAACCTCCCTTTTTGTTTCAAATTTATATTTCCAGCACTTTCACTAGCTCAGCCGCTACTATCGCAAATTGCATTTCAATCATGACAAATTCCACCTTGCAAATGAAGTGAAATAATAAATCTTCATCCTCAAAACATTGAGCATGACACAGATGGGATTCACTTGAATTACCTGTTCAATCAAAACACATTCAATCACAAAATCCACAGTGCAGTTGTTTAATTTCAACCAGGTGACTTTGTGAAATGAACTTGTCGATGAATCTCACACCTAACAATGTTGCAAAAGGGAGCAACGATGATATGTGGCTGCAGCATGTAAGGTGAACCAATGTACACAAAAAACCAGTGAACAGCCCGTGCAAATGTGATTGTTCATCTACTTCATGACTACACCATCTTGAAACAATAGCAGTGTGCAGCTCTGCTCTCACACTCAGGTTCACCCGTAAACTCAACCAGTTCATGCTACATTGATTTTTAGCAAAATGTTCTCTGGGATGAAGACAGGAGCCATGCACTTCTCTTCCTCATCTGGGGAGGAGGTGGGTTCCTCACCTGAAGAAACCCTGGGTGCCACACCTACTGAAAACATTTGTTCCACTCTCAATGGTTCCATTCCTCTTTTCCCAAATAAATCAAGATTTTGTCTCCCAATAACTGGCTTTCTTCATTTCCAAATGCTGAAAAAGGTAATTGTTTGTTTGTTACAGCCGTAGAAATGAAACTTAATCAACCGACATGTGTAAATGATTCCAAAAACAAAACCACCAAAACTGTAACACTTTTGAGTTGTACTACACTTACGACCAAAAACTGCTGTCTTTACACAAATTTTATCCATATGTTATTTAATCAATTGAATAAATAATTTGATATCCAATTTAAATAGACATTATCACTAGGAATCAGTTCAATTCCTGGGTGGTGTGGAATTGCCTACACTCATACTTGAACAAAACTGAAGTTAATTGGTCCTGAACACCTCAGAAACACACAACCTGGAGTTACATCTGATCTGGAGTCCCACATGAAACAAACATCAAGGATTGTCTTTTTCCATGAATGAAACAGCATACAAGTCAGGAATTTCCCCTCCCAAAAAAGATGCAGTCAACTTATGCAACCTGCATGTGTTACTTCAAGACCAACTGGATCAAAGTGGATTGCATATTGTTCTTAGTGAGGCTGCCTTAGAAATTCTCTTAAGATTCTCCTGCTGCATGCGTAGCCTATAACCTAGAATATAATGTGAAATCATTTTCCTCACCTACAAAGCCAATTTTCCAAGGTCTCGCCTTATTATCCCAGTAAAACAAAGAGTTCCAGGAGTTCGGTTGCCCTAAAAATAAACAAAAGAGGCATATCAGGCCTCTACTGTTGAACATCTTCAAATCAGGGACTCCATCTCTACGTTTTAAGCCTTAAAACCCTCCTATTTGATTAAGCCATCAAGGATGAAAAGTCAGCCGGCATGCAGAAGGTTTCTAGGCCATTTTAGTGATTAGGGACACTCAACAGGAATGATGAGGCATTCAGCACCGAACAGAAAGACAGCAAAGATCCAACCACCTTAGGCAGTGGCTCACAAGCTGAGGAGGAACTTAGCCACTACTTAGCCTGCACTCAGGTGAGCGAGGCAGAGACCAGGGCAGTTACACGTCTAGCATTCACCGTCATCACAAATGATGTCAGAAGAGTGCTGTGCAATGTCAGTCCTAGGAAAGCCGCAGGCTCTGACGGAATTCCAAGGAGGGCACTTCCAGACTGTTAAGCAACATCTTAAATCACTCTCTTCCCAAACTACTTTACAGGCGGAAACGCTTGTTCTTCAGGCTGGGTGCTCGTCACTCCCTGGCCCCTCACTCTCCACAAGGTGTGCTGGAGCTGCCTTCTCCACTTCCTCGATGACTCCATAGCCTGAGGACACTGCTGTGCTTGGACTGATAGACCGCAGTGATGATTCAGCCTGATGGGCTGAGGTGTGCTTACTCTCAGAATGTTGCTCCATCAGAAATCTGGCACTCAACACCTCCAAACCAAGTGAGCTCCTACGTAGGAGCTTGTATGGTCTGTTAGCAGTAGAGAAGAGCCTCTACTTCTCAAAGTGGGGTTCTATAGTTGTACATAGTACAGGTCTTACCTTCGGTAGATGCGGGTCAGAACATCTTCCCCAAAGAAAACTGCACTCCTGTGGCAGCAAGGACAAGGTCTTCAGCAGGGTGTATCTCCTCCACCAAATAAACCCACACCTAAAAAGTCTATCAATATATCTGTAGATATAGATATAGTTAAATTTGTGATTTCATAGCAACACTACTGCCAGTTTCCTTTTTTCCACGAGTGCATCAGAGGTGCCACTGCTCCCCAGTCTCTGCACGGAAGCCAGACTGACCCATATCTTCCTACAATGTGTGACCACCTCATACCACCCCACTTCAGGAAATCTGGAATATCCCTTTCAGGACACTGAGGAACGCTAGCCTGCCCAAGCTGCTGCTGGGGCTCTGCATATCTCACCTATGACATCTTGGTTTGGTACCAGTTACTCTCTGGCTGTTCAGACAATCATCTGATCAGCTCAGAAAACCCAAAACACTCTGCTACATTCAATGGAAATGAAATAAATACATCAATTCCTTGTTTCCGGCCGTAAAAAAAGTTGCAAAGAATTCAGAAAGCGATGTGAAAAAAAAAACATATTTGCTCAGACACAGAGTGATACAGACTTCAGCCCCAAGACTGTCAAGGATAAGGCCATTTGTTGAACAGAGCTTTTTTTGTTATATGCAGAGCCACAACCGTTAAGTTTTGGTGGAATGCTGTGGAGCAGTGGGAATCAGCTGTGGAATTAGCTAAAGGCAAGACAGGGGAAGGACAGGGTGATACTGAGGATAAGAATGAGACATATTCTCTTGGCTGGCATACTCAAAGCAACGTCCTTCCACCCTCCTCCAATCTCATTATAGTGTCCTCTTTCCTCCTTTGCTTTTCTGCTATTCATATTCAAATTCAGACCAGAGCATTGCTTAGGTCTTTTTTTTTCCTCTGTTGATTTCTTTCTCCTTCTGTTTTGTTATTTTGAAGTGAACATCCAGGGTCAAGCCCGCCACTGAACCATTGATCTCCCATTCAACTTCCACCGTTTGGAATGCAACTGATGTTCCCTTACACCGTTCTTTAGAGGGAAGAGAAATCTTGTGCCAAGATTGAAAAAGAGCACGAGTAGCTAAAGGTGAACTGAGAGTCAAGAGGGAAAAGTAGCTTGGTGAGGGTGAGAGGAGGGGAGTGTGCACGAGGGTGTGCACAAGGGTGTGTACGGTGACAGAACAAGGGAACGGCAACCATGATCCACAACAGCAAGTGAGGGGCCAAAGGAACCATTGATCAAGCATGATTGAGACTAGCGTTCCACGCACAGACGTTATTGTGATAATACATTGTAATTATTGAACGGTCTCTAATCAGATTTCCCCTTTTTGACATTCATCTCATCTTTCTTCAACAGTTTTTCTTGACCCATTTCTTATTTTTCAGATTTTCTGAATGACACATCTGCTTCTTCCAAATCATCCCCCTCCTCCTCCGCATCCAAATATGTATTCTGGCCTTTAATAAGACAAAAGCTGCTTTGTCATCCACAAAATTGCTTTCCCTTTCTGTGCCATACACATTCAATTTGTTTGTAGGGTTGCCTTATATAATGGCAGTTATGTAACATAATTAAAAGTTCCTGCTTTACCATAGTTGGATTACAGTTGTGTGCTTTGCACTTGTCAGCCAAGCATGCTGAATCAAGAGAAGACTTAAGCTTGTTGCAATCCGTGGTTATATTTAATACCAGACAACACAGAGGTAATTTATGTGGCTTACATCATCAAATGTATCCTGTTCCCTTTAATTGCAAGTATGAGCTTTCATGTGGAATTAACTAGTTTCCTGACTGCTAACAGAAACACCACTTCAACCCCAACCAAGACAGCCACAGACCCCAGGAGACGCAGACACACTGCAGCATAGGTACCTTCTGTTGGACCTGAATGGGTTTGCACACATTCCAGGAATTTTGTTTTTGTTTTTGTTTAATAACTAAATTTCATGTTTTCATGTTATGTGGAGAATAATTCAGGTTGCAAAAGCTAAATTGTTACACTAAACTATGTGCATGACCTCTATTTGCACAGCATTTACTCTTTTGTAAAGCGGGAAGGTAGTGCTTGTGGATTCCGTGACCATATCTGCAGCATACAATCCACTCTTTGTAGTAATACAACTGGATTTATGTGGAACAAATTCGGCCCGTTTGTGGTTTTGAATTCTTTTATTCCAGACAATGGCCCTGGCTTCGGTTTTGCTGCAGTAAGCTACTTGGCTACACAGTCAGTCAACACTGGCTAATTCTTGAAGGTCAAAGCTTAAATATTCTTGGATCCAAAGCGGACAATGTGCTCGCTCGGTTCAATGAAAGGCTATTTGGAACTATTTTTTGTTTGGAAAATTACTTTCTTTCCGGATATTATCAAAATGTGTGCGCTGTCAGCTGTCTTGTATTACACTACGCTGTGATATTGACAACATGCATCTGCAGCATCGCTTCAGGCACAAACACTTGCCACAGGTAAGTTTATAGGTGACAAATTCTAAGACTCAGTTACATGGTGAGTGTATTCTGAGGGTTATTACCTGCCTGTACATGCCTCTATGTGCTGTCTTGGCGAGAGAGAGAGAGAGAGAGAGAGAGAGAGAGAGAGAGACACACACACACGCGCACACACACACACACACACACACACACACACACACACACAGCATTACTTTGTCTTCCTTTTAACCCAATACACCACAGCACAAACCCACATCTACCTTCAGTGTCACCTGGTTATTGCTCCTCTTTTTCTTGTGCACTTTTAAACTTGAGCACTATTTCACCCTTCAGGGATTCAGAAGAGATTGCATGTGTTCATCCTTTTCTTTAAAAATTATTTCTCCAACCCTCCCAATTTTTCCCCCCCCGTTTCTCTAAAGCCTTCCGGGTGTTCTATGTCAAAACCAATAGTGTCCGTGCTTATCTCTAACAAGCTTTGTAGTTCAGAAGGCTATGAATCCCGCTTTTTGCTCAGCCACACATTGCCATTCAATCATATCCTGTTACCATGACATGCCCATTTGAAAATATCTAGTCCGAGAAGAAAAATAGCCAGTGAAAGGGCTCACATGCAATCAAATCCAATCTCAAGAGTATAAAATTTGTTTTTTATTTGCTAGTTTCCACATTCCATAACAATTTCTTGCTGTAGATAATTGGACTGCAGACATTCAGAAAAAAAACAAAACAAAAAAAAAAACTTTTCCACCAGGGATTACCCCGAGACTGTGTGCCAGATTTAATTTTTTCATGAACGTATTGGCTTGCACTAGTGCTTTCTCAGTCTCGAGCATAAATCAATAAAGAACTTACAAGATAACACAGTGTGTCACTCAGGAAGCGCAGTGTAAAACATTAATTGGACGTATAGTTAAGCTACATAACGCTCCTTGCAATGCAACGGGAATCAGCTCAAGAAAAAAAGAGCCATTTGAAGAGGGCACATTACTCCACTTATGTTGTAATAACTTCACATGGATCTGTGATTGAGTTTACGTCGCCACACTAACCTTGACTCAGCGCTGGGCACTCTAGGCCATAGAAGAATGGAAGTCTTGTTTTACAGGACGGTAAGTACAGTACATTCCTTTCCACTCAATGCAGCTGGGTTGGATTAAGTTGAATATATGCAAGGGATGTTCTAATGCACTAGTACCTCTCTATGATGAGCCACAAATTGTTATTTTTTATTAAAAAAAAATTGATTTATATATCCAATGAAAACAATTAATATTACCAATTTATCAATGTTATTCGTTCATTTTTGTTACATATGTATCGTGTCGTGCACTTGGAGAATAAGCTTAGTTGACAATGTGCAGGGGAAATCGATTCACAGTGCAGCATCTAGAACCAAATATTGTCCTGCAAAGTGAACATCTTCTGGTAACTTGAAACTTTATTTTAGATGTGTTGCTGTTGTGTGTTTATTAGACAGTCGACACTGTGCTGGGCTAAACTATAAATCAAGTCTTTATAGGCTGGGAAAAACAAATCGACACATATCTCTTATTATGATCCAACGGATCCTGGGAATGCTTAACCACTTTTCCCTGGTTAGCAGGTTAAATACAAAATGGCAAAAACAAATGGAGTGTAGTTTAAACATGGCAGGTTCAAAATTTAGCAGGACCACCATATATGGAAACTATAATCAGTAGCTTTGATGTGAATTAGAATTTCAGATTAAAGACTTGAAGTCACAAAATAGTCCCAGTAGATTTGATCCAGGCACGACCATTATGAGAGACGACCCACTGGAGTGTTGGACAGAGACTTGATGCATTGACGAGATTTGCTCTCACACAGGGAAAACTGCAGAGAAGGACAGTTTTGATGTTTCTTCTATGCATAATTAGCTGGTTATGGCAAAATGGAGAACAGGTTTAACTAAACATGATCACCATTGCACCTATTCTTTGGTCAGATATTTAATTGGCTACACCTGCTTTGCTGGACAACACAGTATAACAGCTGTTTTGATGTCTTATTTTGAAGCCACAACTCATTTCCTGGGTGAATGGAAGTCTGGGTGCATGTATCGCGGATGGTAGTTGGCCAAAAGCTAATTCTACTCATTATAATACAAGTCTTGATAATAAAGCAACCAATTTTCTTTTTAAGAGAGAGCACCCAGACTTGGTCTGAGGTAGGATGTTCCTGCTTCAAAAAGTATTTGAAGGTGTTGACAGATTCTGAGGTTCCAGTGATAAATACAGAACTCTGCTAAGGAAACGATTAGGGGCAAGATGCCTTTTATCAAATACAAAAGTTGTTGTTGTTGGCCAACAGTTTTATATTAAATGAGGCTATCTCTGTAGATGTTGTTCACAAACATTCAGGATTCGTGTCACCACACACACACACACACACACACACACACACACACACACACACACACGCACGCATGCAGTGAGTGATACAAGTACAATGCCAGTCACCTTAAGGACAAATGAATTAAATATCCATCATTGCCAAATATCTCAATGCTTTAAAGTATCTCGATGTGTGTGTTTGTGTGCTTGTGTGAATAACCCCCCTCCTCTCTGTCACACAGACACCATTAATGCTGATGTAATTTGTTATTGTTGACATTTGTTCCACCCTCAGGCAATGCATTTTCCCTCTTCATCCACCCCTTTTTTGTTTCACATTGTGTAATCTGAGCCCACTCTAGGTAGCTAGGTTGGTAGGTAGGTAGATACCATAATTGCCCCCATGGGGTGGGCTCGAGACGTGCCTTTGTGGAAACAGAAAACAAAATGAAGAGAGAAAGAGAGAGATGAAAGAGAGCGAAAGCTGAAGAGGATAAGAGAAGCAGAGAGAGAGAGAGAGGATGGGATTGGCACAGAACAGGAGAACGCTTCCATTATTCATCAGCTCATCTCACTGCAGTAGATCCAGCAGGGGGAGGTGTTGCAATATTTGGTTGATTACTGGCTGTCTGTTATAAAACCTAACTAAACACACCGTCCCATTTGAATTTGTCTATCAAGTGTGACATGAATTATCATCACCCACTGTACCTGCAGAGCCAGTTGTGCATTCTGGTGTCACTTTATTCCAAAACTGGCCACATGGAAGATTTTTTTTTCCCCCTTTTTTTAAATCCCCAAATAATTCATTTTGGCATAAAAACCCTCACTATTGTCTAATCCCCCCCCCCTCTCCCTCTCCCTTTATTTCTGCACAAACCTCAGTCCCTCCTGCTGCTTTTTCTGTTCAAAATTGTATCTCCAAACTAAACTCAGAATTCTTTCGTTTGAATTTTTCAGAAGGTGATTTGTTCAAACATGACACGCTCCCTCTGACTGGAAAGCTATTCAACAAAACAAAGCTGACTGTGTTCCATGACAATGCTGAAAAACAAACACATGCACACTGCAACACAATCTGATTTTTGTTCATTAAAGGTGCCAAAGAACTTATATATCTAGTGAAGGGAACTGAAACAGTTTATATTCTGTAAACAAGATGAAAGCAGGTTGCCTCCCATTGTGCATTTCATTTATTTGAGTTTATTTTATCACATAAGTCAAGTAAGAACACATTATTTATTTCATTTTGTCATTTATCCCAATTTGGTTTTAAAAACTCACCATCCATCCATTTTCTACTGCTTATCCTGTTAAGGGTTGCTGGGGGGGTGGAGCCTATCCCAGCAGTATTCGGGTGAGAGGCGGGGTTCACCCTGGACGGGTCACCAGTCCATCACAGGGCCAACACATAGAGACAGACAACCATTCACACTCACAGTCACACCTACAGTCAATTTAGAGTATCAATCAGCCTCGTCCCCTCTTGATGTCTTTGGACTGTGGGAGGAAGCTGGAGTACCAGAGAGAACCCACACAGGAACAGGGAGAACATGCAGACTCCACACAGAAAGATCCCGTTCTGGAGCCGGGGCTTGAACCCAGAACCCTCTTGCTGTGAGGCGACAGTGCTGACCACTGCACCACCGTGCCACCCCAACACTCACCAGTGTGAGTGAAATTTTCCTTGAACTCTTACCTTTACCTTGTCGCGGCAATGATCAATGCATTTTTCTTCATTGTTTTATGGCAACAATTGATATAAAAAGCCCTTTTTTCATAAAATCGATAATGATTTGTTTGCAAATCATTTGTTCCACTAGTTTTCCTTTGTATGTAAATTGTGTTGGTATCATTGAACAAATTGTGTCACCATGGTTACAATAATACCCATGTGGTTTGGTTTAATTCAGGGAAGGAAAAAAACAATGTTTACTAGTCATTGGGAACAGGAAACAAACCGACTCAAACTGGGAAAAAAAATCAATAGTAGTCTATTCTGAGGGCACAGTTCCTCATGCACTGAATCTAAAGTAAGGGTCCATGGTGGGTTAGCATGTGATTGACAGATCATCAG
This sequence comes from Aulostomus chinensis, assembly GCF_037954235.1. NCBI lineage: Eukaryota > Metazoa > Chordata > Actinopteri > Syngnathiformes > Aulostomidae > Aulostomus > Aulostomus chinensis. The sequence goes on from NC_141334.1 coordinate 7,540,953, forward strand.
ATATGCTGGTGGGGCATATCGAGACCACCGTTATCTTGTGTACCTTTCTCACTCTACCTCTCCAGTGACACTTCCACGCTGCCGTGCAGTCATCCGAGCGAGTTTCATATTCAATCGTCACCTTGAGACCAGACGGTTGAGACAGAGACAGCAAGGAGAGCAGGGGTGGTGCCATGGAAAGAGTTACAGGGTGAGGGATGATGGAAGGATGTTAGGATTTGAAGGAAGGAGGAGGGGGGAGGTGATGAGGGTGGTTGAAAAAATCCAATAGAGATTTGAATGCTCTCCAGAAAAAGCATTACTTGGCTAAATCCATTATAGCTCACAGGATGCTGCTGCCTCTCTGCACTAAATCAAATCATGCATCCAAGTAATTGTTCTCACATGAGAAGAACTACATGCTACCTGAAGGCTCATCCACCCTCTCCCATCATGCCGAGATGGGGGGGGGATACCGTGAATGAGATGAAGTCTGAAGCAGGCAATTATGGTTGCAGTGCTGATGAGGAATATCAGAGGCTGTTACTCAGACTACTTTGATGAAACTAAATATTTCATAAAATAAGGCCGGGAACCAGAATCAGCTTATTTTCAGTTTCCAGAGGACATTCGATGCCCACTGAAGTGTGTGATAGATCACATCAACAGATTAAATGTTTGCATTACATGTTGTATTCAAGTGCTGCGTTATCGGTCATCTTGCACGTCTATGCGGAAAATACAGAGCACCGTTGTCACTCACTTAAATTTATAATATCATTATTTTATCAGGATTGTGCAGCAGGTTAGGAGAAAATGCTGCTGTTGCAGCAAAATAATGGGCTGCTATTCATTCCATTATCCAAGAGCAGAAACAGAAAAATATGCAAATGAGACCATCCATGTCATGAATTTGCCTGCATTAAAAGAAAGTAGAGCAGAAGGCGGCTGCAACAGAGAATGTCTGGCGATACCACCCATCCAATCAGTCTCAAGCCATTGTATATCTGATAAAAGAAAGAAAAAAAAACACTATTACGACTATTTATCGCAGGAACAGAGCAGGCCTCCCTTATGGCGTGATCCAACTCCTCCTCAAAACTTGCCATTTTCAGCATTTTGCTAACAGCTAGTAAGCTAAGAGGAAAACAGTAGCATGCAGAAAGCAGAGGGAGCAGAGAATGCTGACTGGTAAAATTCCTCAATGGCAAATTAATATCTGTAACTTTGTTCCAGAAAACAAGAAGATAACAGCTTTCTACGCAACGCTCAAACGTCCCCTTTTTTTTCCATATCATTCTATGTTTTATTATGAATTTAGAATGACTGCAAATAAAAAGAACAGAAAATGGTTTGGGAAAAAAAAAAACCTGTAAATCAATTCACTTTTTTTTACATATAGCCCACAAATCAAAATTTCCAATACACTTCAGGCAGACCACATTAGTCCTCATTTGTTCTGCTGCAAGAGAGAAAAATGAGTGTGCCACAGCAAATGAATTACTCCTGCCTGCGATGTGTGAGGTCTAAATTGACCTTTACATTGCATCTATCAAAGGGGAGCATTGCATAATTGAACATTTTCAAAATATAAATGGACACTGAATCTCATCAACTTTCCCTGTAGAACATCAACAGGAGTGGACTCATGTTCTGTCCCTGGGTGGTCAATTCAGGCCAGTTCTCATAGGCTTTTTAGAATTCTGCACTTTCAGAATGTAATTTCACTATCAATTACTGCCCTATTACACATACTAATCTTTCTCTGGCCAATAGATTGTTATTATATTACAATAACTTTCCATTAAGCCTTTTCATGCCGTACCATTCTCTCTGGATCCCACTCTGCCAGTCTCCGCCTCCGTTATCCTCTCAAGCTTTGTCTCTTTTCATATCTTATTTCTAAAGGCATCATCTCTGCAGCACTCAGGAAGCTCAGGCTTTAACTTTTTTACCCTATCTGACCAGAATGCTTAAGTCAAAGTGTCCGCCGTGTCTCTGTGACCTTGCTTGATTCAGTCAAACTCTGCAAACTCTTTGGAAGTCACACACCAGAGGAGGGTAGAGTAGTCTTTGATGTCATCAAGCAACAAGCTCCTGATAGGCATTCCAGAAAGTGGCTTGAGGGAAATCTCTTTGTTAATAACCCTGAGATGAGGAGAGATGCTGGGTTTGGGGTCAGACTGCAGACCCTCATTGATCACATAGAACGGTTCACCCTGTGCTCAGCTGGATTTTATTGTGACTTTGGTTTTAATTGTTCTTCTTAAAAGTTAATGAACTGTCACCGGAGATGTCACCTCCAATATTTTTCTACCAGACAATTTGATGCCTCTTAAATTTGAATATAATTTGTAACCCCTCAATTTTCAGTGTTGAATCCAAGCATTCAGTTCAGCTTCCACTGCTTCAGGTTGATGTTTATATCAAGCAACAGTGAAAACAACTGTTGAATATGACTCACCAATAACAGCGGGCTCTCTCTCTCTCAAGCATTTGTTTATTTAATCATCGTCTTTTTTGTTTTAGGTTTGGAGTGTGTAGTTACCTCTGAGAAAAAAGTAATATTTTTGGTGGCGTTTGTGTGTTTTACACCCCAAAAAAATCTATGGGGAGAAAAAAAAACCACTTGGTTTGGACTCGCATGTTTGATGGTCGTGGTTACAGGAATTTAAATTACGCTGTGTTGTTCTCACATGATGTTCAGCAGCATAATTTGTGGTCGATGTGTGTTGTCTAGCGCCACCTAGTCAACTTGTTAGACTGCTCATTAGTGCTAAATCCAGATTACCACCCTCTCACTCTACTGAACAGCCACCCACTGCGATCAGGGCCTGCTCCTTGCTACAGATTAGGTTTGGCTTGCCGTGGTGGAGGTATACACCCTCCCTCTGCCCTCCAGCTCCATTTCTATTATCCTTGTGGGGGAAATGCCCTGATACAGTATCACTCTATGTACTGTGTGTGCTCTTTTGTGTAACTTACGACTGGTTAATGAGTTGATCAAACTTAGATCAGCAGTTCAGGATCTGAAAGCTTGGATAAGTTGCCGCAGGTTCACCCAACTCAAAGTTCAAGATTTGTGCCAGACCAGGTTAATAACACCTTCTGGAGTTTGACCCTGGAAGTCAGCGGCGGTTTTGAGGAACTTTTTCTTCTAAAAACTGCTGCAACTGAAAGAGCAGTGAGAGTGAACCAAACGGGTGAAAAAGTGAATTTAAATTGAAGCTTCCGAATTGAATGCTAATTCTTAATAGCGTCATCATAACTAGTGACACGTCTGACATCGCGCAAAAAATATTGATTGTGTTTGCTTTAAGAATTGATCCGAAAACAACTTTAGAATTATGAGGGCAAAAATTTGAGCGCTGGAAAAAGGTTGTTTATTGTTTCATTCCGTTGACTTACTAGATTCATATGAGACAAACTATGGTTCCCTCAGCATCACTTCATAAATCAGAAAACATTTTTAACAGGCATGAAGTCATTTAAATATCACCACATTTACAGTATATAACTAAAATGTCCCAAATTCTGAAAGAAGGCATGTTATTGAGGATATGAGGTAGAGAAGCTGCAAAATGGGAGACGGCACAGTCCCTTACCACCTTGACAAAAAGTAAAATAACGTCGGTAATTAACCAGGTGTTGTGAATGCAGCAGTTCATCCTATGAAGCCCATTAAGGAAATATGGATTTATTATATTTTTATAAAGGAAACATTACCAGAAGTATTACTGTGAAATTAAAACCCCCTCCCAAAGCTCAGTCCTGCACACTTTCCATACAGAATTTTCTGTCAACCACGCAATCTTTCTACCTTTGAAAGAGTTGACACAAAGCATGTTTCAGTTCCCAGTTGGTAAAAACAGATGGCCTTAGGTTAAATGACAGGCACAAAGGCGTTCCTGCTGATGCTGGATACATTCGGCTGCTTTATAAATAAAGCATTTTAGTTAAAACTTTAAGATGTGTCAGAGAAGTCACAGTGTGAAAACTGAAACAAATCCTCCCATATCGTCAGGGGGGAGCTCTCGACAATGGCTTCTGTTTATGTGCACTTCAGATTTTCATCTCCTTTTTTAGCTCTTTATGTGTCTCTTTTATTCTCTCCTTATCATCTGTTTTCCTCCTCTACAAAAGAAACCCCCAGTGTGTCTTCTAACATCATTCAAACGTTGCACTTTACCTCTGTTGACTCTTGGGGTGAGAGCAGCCCAAGGATCTGAACCCATAGGGACATACACTACAGCGCGCTGTTACATCTCTGCTGTCCGAGTTCATACAGCAAGCTGGGCTGGTATTAGGGTTCCTGCCAGGGCCTTTAGAGGCTTTTTTGCAGACAAGAAGAAAGGAATATGTTTTCAGAGAGTCCCTGCTGCTCAGTGGACAGAGGGATGAAATAAGTGGACAGCAGATGACCTGGACTCAGCAGAGTTTGCAGCCAGTCCTCGAGTCAGGGTTCATAGACCCAGGTGGGTAAAGATGGTTTTTATAAATACTTAAGCTGAGTCTGCATAATGGGAAGGCAGTAGATGTCTAAAAGTAAAAAAAAAAAGAAAAAAAAAGTTACAATTGTCAAAATCATGTTTTATTGATAGAGGTGCACAAACCTGTTTTTTGTTTTTTTCCCAAATCAACAGTGGGCTCAATCTCTGGCTTTTTGAGTGTAGAAGTTTTCATACAAATACAATGTAACACAAAGTGCATAAAACACACACACTCGCACGCACACACCTAGAGCCATAATGCAGCCAAGCCTTGGGGAGATTCTGTGGAGGATGTTTCAAAGGTCAAGAGATCCTTTGAAGTTGTGAGGGAAAGACTAGATGTCCACAATCTGTTCTGGCACACACACACACACACACACACACACACACACACACACACACACACACACACACACACACACACACACACACACACACACACACCACTTCAGCAAATCTATGAATCTCATTGCAAGGTCCACATGCAGATTAAAATCACTTGACATAATAATTGTGTTTTAATTGGCACGAGTAATTTGAGAGTAATTCAGAGACATAAGTGCATCGTTTAGGTGATGATGCAAAGAGGATGGTTGCTGTACCCTGACCTTTTGTTACCTTGCCTGAAGGAGTGTGACAAGTTGTAATTATGTGGCGTTGCTTCGGTAAGAGCAGCTTGTCCATCTGCACATACAGGATTATGAAATAGATCGTCCCTGTCTTTCAGTTTTGGTTTGAGAGGTAAAATCACATGTTCATTTATTTTTACTTAGACAGCCAGCTGATGTTTTCTCTGAATATTCAATATCCTGTATATGGAACTGGAGCAACAGGCAGAAATCAAAACTGTTAAGAGTTAAAAAACGATATTCTGTCAGCTGCATCAACTGTATGTCTACAGCCATTTTATGCTAGACTGCTTGAATCAGAAAAAATTTGACAACATTTTCCAAATCTGTCTGATTTCTCTCACTGACTAGATTCTGCTTCTTAGTTTGTGGTACTAGAAATTGACTTGACCTAATAGCATAGCACGCAAACAGACATCAAAGGGAATTAGCTCAAATAATACTAGCGACATACGGGATGGACACTATAAAACTATGTCTTCAACATTTTCATTGGGTTTTCGGTTCGTAAATGCCATTCAACCACACGGATACATTAGCACTAGCTGTTAGCATCCTCTTAGGGACAAAAGTGGGGCTCCCCACTACCATGAACACGACAAGGCAGACTGAATTAACGGCTGCTTTTGCGAGTAATCAAAATGTTGTGTTCTGTTATGTACAACCGGAGAGAGCGCGACAGCCTTGGGTTGAACGTGATGTTACATAAGCATCTGGACTGAGGAAAAAAAGGAAAAAGCTTTATATGAAGCATTCAATAAAAACTTTCCCCGATGCCATTCATTGCAAATGCATGAAATATGACTGAAACATGCTAAGATGCACTGCCTTGAAAACATTTTAGTCCTTTTGAATGTCGCAGTACGTTGGAAGTGCTGCATTGTCAGAGAAAATAGAAAACATTTCCACTAACTGTAAAACCTTGTAATATTTTCAAAAATTTGAAATCAAATCCGCTGTTGTTACCTTGCCAACTCAGGTGGAATGCTTTGCGTCTAAGGGGATGTTGAATGGCAGCGGAACAGCAGCCACAGCGTCTCCTCTGATTCAGTGCTGTGAGTGCCAGTAAAACGATGAGAGCTGCCGGTCAATGTGACAGTACAGTATTATTCAGGGAGTGTCCATTTAGCGTTAGTCATCCATCCTCTATCTGACTCAAGCGCCGGCTATAGGCTTTTAATAAAAGTAAATGTGTGTCTGTATTGCACTTTCAACCGCTGAGCGAACAAGTGACAGATATACTGCGTCATCGAACGCCGTCGTTTTTGTTGGTTTTTAAATCTATGATGAATGGAGTATGAAGAGCATTAGAACACTTCAGATGACAAAGAGGGCACACTGTCCACTGTACCAGAAATGTAAATCAAAACTGAGGAAACACCAGCAACACTGGCAGTAGTGCGAGGACATTTTTATTTTGGAAACATCGGGGTGTGACCGGGCCACGGGATATAAAGTTGTTGTCTCCGGTGCTTGAAGCGTTGCTGGAATTTTCGGGGCACTGGCATTCTGCCAGGGGCAAAACCAATCTCGATGGCAACTGTTGTGTAATGATAGGGAGATTTGCTTTTGATAGAAAAATGCATCACACTGTAAGTACTTCCCAAAGCAGATAACTATTTTGGCATCTGTTCCCAGAGCGGACATTGACAAATAATGCCGACGGGTTCAAAACAAAATCATTTTTTGAAAACATCATCTAATTCAGTATCACTCTACTTTAATTTAACTTGGCAGTGTCTTATGAGCTACTTTCTCATCTTCACTTGTTCACCTCACAAGAACACTATTGCTTTTTTGGGGATTTTTCACTCGTACAATCTGTAGTATCTGCATCAGTGACTTTGGGCTCAATGGTGGTTTATGTTTGATAAAGCGTGACCCAGAAGAGAGCATAAAAGCCTCCTAAACAATGCCAGGGCTGAAAGCAAAACGCCCTGTGATCCACCTTTGGGAGTAGAGATTATACCTGCTTCACATCAAGCAGACCAAATACAATAAAGAGGCTGAGGAATCAGGCAGCTAAATTTGCCCCCTCCCCCCCTCCCTAATCACAGCGGAGAGGTTAGCTGCTGGCAGGCACCTCACAACACCACAGTTCAGCATCTCTAAGCCTCATAGAAACTATAGATGACTCAGCCTGACTGTGAATTTCCAAGCAATCCCTTTGATTTGTTCAATCCATATACAATGGATGGTTTAGTGGATCAAAACAATTTAGACGGAGTCAAATAAGTTGCCCGTTTGATGTCTGCAGACAACATTTTTAAATCTGGGCGGAATCATTATGTTTTCAGGTCTCGTTAACCCAGTATCGATAGTATGGCAGTCAAATCTGATCTGACAGGGTCAGGGGGTCAAAGGTCAAAGGTCAAGGTTGCTGTCAGCTCACATAAACAACATCTCAGGAACAACGTGAGGGAACTCCTTCAGATTTGGCGTCGATTTGGACTCTGAAAGATGACCGGGATGTCAAGTCCATCCCATTCTTATGGAGGTAATGTCTCAGACGGGAAACTTAATTTTCACAACATTGGGCTCAAACACAACATTGTTGTTCTTTGTTTTGTGCTGTTTGTATCATGAGATATCATGTTTGAGCACTTTAAAAGAAAATCAGCCTTTAAGAATATGAATGCATAGGCTATGACAGGAAACAATAGTAACTATGTTCTAACATGTTTACAGGAGGTAAGACTAAACATTGTGCTACCATGTACTATTTCCAGGTGAGAAATTACATGCAACCTGTGAGATGAGTAACATCTCACAACTCGGTTGATGTTTGATTTCCTCTTTAGTACTTCTAGCTTGTAATTTTAATTTGTCATATCTAATCTTACATTATGCAAATGTTTAACAGGAAGAGGAATGACAGTTGATATATATATTAAAAAAAAAATCCAATTCTGGAAAATGATAGTAACAAATAATCACTGCTTAAAAACAGCGATGCGGTTTTCAAAATGGTTTTTCTTTCACTGTATCTTTAAGGATCCACACCATGATCTCATATCTTCCCAAGTTGATTGCAAAAGGTGTGAGGGTGAAAGTCAGTTGGCGCGGCTGATTGATTTGTGAGTGTGTGGCCCCCCCTTTCAGGTTGATGAGGTCTCAACGCCAACAAATGTGAATCAGTTCGCACCCTTCACAGCTGCTGTTGGCATCTCACATTTAGTTTGTGCAATCCTCCACGGTCATAGCATGTTGTTATACGTGTGTATAACGGCGGTGTGGTGGGTAACACCTAGAAAAGCAGGACGATTTTACTGGGTAAAAAAACAGTGCGGGAATTCTTATAGTCAAGCAGCAAATCAAGAAAAGCAGAGATGTTCCTCTTAATGGGGGCTCTCATTAAATCAGCAGAGAGAACCAAATGGCACAGTGTGACATGCTGTTAGATAAAGGCACAATTTCTAAATGGGTCTAATAAAGACAGACTTGACGGAAAACTGCTGTACGGCAGGCAAAGCAAATATACAAAACAATAATAACAATAATAATACAATAAACAGTGTACATTTAGACATTTAATCATTTCTGATGTTCCTTCTGATGTTCTTCAGACAAAAATAAAAATCCTTTGGGAAGATACAGTATGTGTTTGCACATTTGTTAAGTTCTACGTTTAATTAGCAGTCCATCTGGTCTGTCCTTCCAGATCCGTCTTTTTCAGTTTCAGCTCTTTATTATATTTTCAGTTTAGCTACAGCGGATTCATGGCAACAGTTTCTTATCGAAATTGGACTGCATGTTTTTCCTCTACTTTTCTTTTTGGATTTTTTTTTGGTTTTGTTTTTTGTTTCTAATGTTACATCACTCTGGTCTGAATGCCAGACTGCTTCTCGTATCCAATAGTGCTTACAGTAGATCATTCTGCTCCCACAGCTTGATGCTAACCAAGTGGGGCTGTGACAGCATATGTGTGGGTTGTAAAATTGGAATGATAGTGGAACTGGGCATCTGTGTGTTCGGTGATGCCATTACAGAAGGCTATACCTACACTCCCAGTTCTTATCTAAAGATGACACAACATATTATCACAGCCACGCTCATACATGTCACTCTGTCTGCAAAGAGAATGGGTGCCATGACAGATGAAATCATTACTGAAGTTCTTTGAGCAGACATGTCACATACCAATGCTGTCACTGCCCACAATACAGCCAATCTGTTCTATTAGAGAAATGAAAAGCCTGGATCGTCTGTAACAAACTGCTGACATGCATATTAAGCGGAATTGTAATATGTATCATGGTTGGATTTTTGTTGATTTCACATGTTTAAATCAGATATTGTTTGATGTAACACTGATTTCAGATCGACCGTAAGCTGGTTTCTACAGGTAGGTCAGTGCAAGCTGCATCCATTATATCCGATATGTCTTCTGTGACTATTGAAGCAAGTGGATCTACTTTGATGTGTCTCTCTGTCACTGAGGGAGCATTTAAAAAACAGAAATAGGTTCCTCTAGCAGTATTACCTAGCTGCCTTGTATTGTCAGAATACATATTTGTATAAGACCCATGCAGTGATAGAAACTAAGAAAACAGCCCTGAATCTCCACATCGTTTCAGTCATGTACTTCAAGATCAACCAACCAGGAGTATCGTCCACGAACAAAATACATTCCTTACAGTCATGGTTTAGTGGTCGATGGACATTATAGTGTGACCTCTTCCATCTTGGCTACATCAATACTTTCTACACACTTAACCAGTATCTAAAGCCACCAACGGGGTCACGACCTGCAGGATGTGTCCCTGAAGGCTTCAGTGACATGGCTGCGGGGTAAGAGAACGATCTGGCCTTGGGGACTGAATGATACTTGCTGTGTGTGTGTGTGTGTGTGTGTGTGTGTGTGTGTGTGTGTGTGTGTGTGTGTGTGTGTGTGTAGGAGATAAGATTACAATCATGAACTAGTCCAAATCAGTCCTCCATAGCTCAACCTATATTACAGGTTAAGAATGACATGAGCAGATGATGGAGAATACTTTTTTTTGAATCCCCATTTTTGGTTACAAGATCAAACAAACATTCATGATAATTGTTTTTGATTGATGATTTTTGGAAAATGTTGAATTAACTGCAGGGCAATGGCAACTACACAAATGCCAAAGGTCAATGCCTTTTTTTTTTTGGTTCATGTTTCCATCCACAGAGCACGGTGGTGCAGTGGTCAGCACAGTCGCCTCACAGCAAGAAGGTTCAAGCCCCAGCTTGATCACAGGATCTCTCTGTGTGTAGTCTGCATGTTCTCCCTGTTCCTGCGTGGATTCTCTCTGGTACTCCAGCTTCCTCCCACAGTCCAAAGACATCAAGAGGGGACGAGGCTGATTGATACTCTAAATTGACCGTAGGTGTGACTGTGAGTGTGAATGGTTGTCTGTCTCTATGTGTTGGCCCTGAGATGGACTGGTGACCCGCCCCTCACCCGAATACAGCAGGCTCCAGCCCCCTCGTGACCCTTTACAGATAAGAGGTATAGAAAAAAGATGGATGGGTTTCCTTCGACTGCAAAAATGGATAAATAAATGTTTTAGCTTAAGTTGCTTCTATCGAGTATTTCAGTAAACCCTCCTAAATAATTAATCTGTTCCTTTTAGGAGGAGATTAATTATGAAAATGCCATTTTTGTTCTAGTTTTAGACAAACCATAAAAAGCATTAGCCTAGCCTTGGCTCTAGCCCAGCAAAGCAACTCGACAGCCAACAGATGGGTAAGAGATTAGGTGATGCTGGCGGCAGGTAACTTCATGCTGCAAGCCTCAAACTGAGAAGAGTAAAGCTTAATTACAACACTGCGCGTCCATTTTCCAACAGACATGCATTTCAACTACTGGACTGACACATGGAATAATAAGTCCAAACACGTGCAAACTGTTTTTAATACTTAAAGATAATCTGTGTAATTTCCCTTTAAGAAAACAGCATGATGGAAATAACTGAGTTTTCGGCTTAGCAAGATGACAAGAACGCAGTTTTAATGACAAAGGAGGAGTTTGAGGTGCTGTAGAGGAAGGTGCTGTGGCAATCACTGTTTTCATTAGAGCAGTGTATTAGTGAGCTGACAGTTTAGAAAGGTCACCCAAAACACTTGACACATCGCTGAACAGATGATGCATCAATGATACTGTGAGAGCTGACACATTGCTAACATCAGTGTCATGCCAGAACGAATATTTTTCTGCATTGCTAGTTTAGTCAATATTCTATTTCTACTCATAAAAAAATGAAAATGTGTCACAACATAGTTTAGATTATTTTCATGTGCCTCCACACCCCCTTTGCAGTTCTGAGGTAAAGTCTGTGAATATGGAACAGGGGAAAAAAATACGCTGTCCATCATATATTACATGATAGCAGCTCTTCATGTTTTATTCAGGGGGAGATTGCAGGTTTCCTTGTCTTTAAGAAGTGCTTCATGTTTGATGAGGCAGCTGTCTTTTTCCTTAAGATGATTTACCTGCACTCATTTGCAACAAATAAACACATGACAATGTTTGAAATCAGGCCTCATCCTCCATGCATGAGGTGGAAACAGCTGCTCTCAAGTTTGCTTTCCCACAATTTCAATCACTTCTGTTTCAAAAACAGGAGCGGAAGGGAAAAAAAAGGGAGGGGGTTATGATTGTGAGCGAGTGGAGCTGATATACAAAATATACATGGCTGCTGCCTCATGGGAATGTAAAAGTGATAGTGTATGTTCACTGCCAGTGTGCGTGTGGAATAATTGTTCATCGAGGAATTTGGGCTAATACACCCTGACAGGATGTCTCTGGAAGCACCTGCTTGTTTAGACTGCACCTGCCACTCTCTTCTCCTTGCTTTGTTTCCTCCCTGTAGCTTTCCTGCTCGTAGGATTTCATTCAAAATGCGAGCAAATAGCAAGGCTTTTATTTCTCTATCTCACTGGACGTCTGGAGAAGAAACCGTCTTCTGAGGGAACACGCTAATATGCATGTCTGCATGATATTCCTTGATTATTTTGTAATATCAGCATCTGTGTATGTGAGAAGACATTGTTCAATGAGCAGATGAGGGAACAACTTTCATCACATTGTTCAGAGTAGCGTTAAAAGATTTTTCATTCAAGCATTATCTATCAGCATGAATATATTGCATGCTGATAATTACAGTTGAAATCTATCCTTTCGGTGGACCATGTTAAACATATCTAACTAGATGCTCTAAAAATGTCCCAGTACTTCTATCGAGATAGACCGATAGAAAGGAGAAGGGGAGATACTAGATGCAAACAGAAGTGAGACATTTTCGAGATTCTGCTGGACGGAAAAACATTTTGCACTTGAGATTATGAGCACATATTTTATCCCCAAAACATCCCCTCTAGGAGTCCTTGGAAAGAAGTTTCATCCCATTCAAACAGGAGCATTAGCATATATATATATATATATATATATATATATATATATATATATATATATATATATATATATATATATATATATATATATATATATATATATATTACAGCACCTCACAAAGGACGATGCAAAACTAATTCTTGGATAGGTTTCAAAATATGTCAAATTTAGACAACATATGTGATAAAGGAATTGTGTACACTGATTTAAATATATCCTCTTACATGTGCTGCATGCCACTTAACCTCATTCAGGCAAGCAATCAATAATTGTGTATATATATATATATATATACACAATAATGTATAACAGTTTCACCTTTATTTTCAGGGTGCAGTTTTGTTCATTTAACCTGATAATGTATGTAACAGTATGTAACTGTGAGGGCCGTGTAACGTGTGCAGCAGCGAGTGACAGGAGCTAGCCTTGGTGCTGATTTCTGGGTCTTAATAGTGAAGACACCACTAGAGCTGTCCGGGGTGCTGAGGACAGGGTCTGGCCTGAAGTCGTAGGCTCATTTATACAAAACACACACGCTCATTTATACAAAACACACACACACACACACACACACACACACACACACACACACACACACACACACACACACAGGTTTGCATTGCTATCCTTATTCTGACATTCCATTGACTTCCATTCATGTGAATATCCTAACCCAAGCCCTAATCTTAATCCTAACCCTAACCAATTAATGCCTAACCTCAACCTCAAAATAACTGCAATTTACACCTTCACTCTTACTTTGACGAGGTGTTCATAAATAAAGTTCTGCCACATTAGGACCGGTCTTTGGTCCCCATGTGGACTAGGAATCCTGATAAGGTTCGCATTTATATCAGAAAAGGTCTCCAAAAGATAACAAAAACCAAGAACACACACACACACACACAATATTGTACATACAGCTAGCTCCATTAGCTTCAAGCTAATTATACATGGCTGGCTCTTTCTGCATAGAGTTACAAAGGACTAATGTGTGTGTGTGTGTGTGTGTGTGTGTGTGTGGGGGGGGGGGGGGATCATGAATCTTGAACCCCTGACCCTCAAATCAGTGTGCTACTAACTGGGTGTCCTCAGTTGCACCTGCTGCATTTTTCTGAGACAGCCCAGAATGCCAGATTTGATCAGGTTCTTATTGAAGTGAGATGAATTACATTATTTGGGAATAGTGAGATTTTTTTTCACCCATAAAAAAGCAGCACACAATTTTATTATACTAAAAAAGAAAAAATCGTCTATCACGTGGCATAACTGTGCTCTCAGTCAAAAAAAAAATTTACAGGAGAGAGAGAGAAAACTACATTTTCTCCCCCCTTGTAGCATCAAGCTAAAGCTTGTTCCTCCTCCAAGTCAATGGAAGATCTGCTTCCGCGTCGTGAAACCACGCATGTGTTGATCCGTGCTGCAGCAACGTGCATCAGTTCCTCTCTGACCCCTCTAATCTGCATTCTGACTGGGGCTTCACTGGGTTTGTCATCTGCTTGATATTAGACTAGCTTATTACGGCTGGGGGGGGCGGCTTCGGCGTCTTGTTCAAGTCTTTTAGGGCCCTGGTGGTCTGTCGATTCGGTAACAGACAAGCAGCGAGGGGAGGAAAGAGGAAAAAGAAAAAAGAAAAAAAAAACCCGAGCGACACCTCGACTCGCTTCGATTGTGTTTTGGCTGCTTTCACTCCATCGCACGTCCGCCTCGGGTCTAGATTTGCAGACCCGCTCCTGCTAACGTGCGTAATGTATCGCAGAGAGAAAACCCAGTAAATAGAGGGACACGTCCATCTTCAATAAAGAGGAAAAGGAAGATGGTGATGATGATGATGATGATGATGATGGCTTCACCAAATTTAGCTTCCAAATGCTCGACAGCAATGGCGAAGCCTTCCCTACCCCTGAAGCTGTTTCTCTGGCTCTTTATTGCCGTTAATCTCCCGACAAGGTAAGACGTTAATGCAGCATATATATATTTTTCCCCGTTAGAATGATTTTCTGTTTGGTCGGGGCTCTGTTCGGGTTGCATGTGTTTTGTTTTTTTTAATCACACAGTTTTAACGGTTCCTCCCATCAAAGCTGCTCCCGAACAATACACGGGATATGGTTGTTCTTATCGGAACACACACACATACAACAGGAGAGTGTTTGTATCAGAATTGTCTCATAATTGGATACACACATGTATCGTCTTACTGCGAGATTTCGAGCTGGTTTTCACATTTAAAAAAAAAAAAAAGGAAAACAAAAAGTGCCGCCATGATTGCTTTATATATACACCTAGTATTAAATACATTTGCCTTTTCTTTTTTTCTTTTTTTTACATGTAAATATCCTTTTTGAGAGACGATTTCTCCATCATCTCCCTCAATCTGCCCGGCGCTACTAATAGCTTAGCAGGTAGGAAGCTAAAGAGTAGCTACATATAGTCTGAGCTGAGCTGTTCGCAAGGATCAAGTCTATTCTAAGAGTCAAAGCCTCATGACTGAACCCATGTGTTAATGTAGCCAAACACTAATATAAGAAAGCAGTGATGAAGAGATAAGTGTGTGTGCGTGTGTGTTTGTGCATGCATGTGTGTGTGAGTGTGTCTGTGTGTGAAAGAAGCAACGTTTCACCCATTTGAAATAGAAAAGCTTTTTCAAAATGGCAGACAATTACACAGAGAATACAAGTGTAAAGGCACAAATAAGGACAAGGATAACACATATGGACTGATCCTTCTCTTACACACACAAACGGGGGGGGGGGGGGGGGGGGGGGCAAGCGGCTGCCATTTCAGCCTGAGCAGATTTCACTTTGTTTAAAGAAAGCTGCTTGCTTGTCCCTGTCAGGGCATTATTCTCATGTACTAGGATAAGAATAGTCAAGAGGAAGCGGATGGTTAGGCTCCTTGCATCGCTCTTGTTTTGTGCTGTTGTAGGGTGAAAAATGGAGGCATATAAATCAGGCGATGTTCAATCACCGACAAGCAGATCGCAGCCTCGGGGCTCCCTGCCCAGCCTGGATTGTCAGGCCCATGTTTCTCTAACGATATGCATAAGTAGTGTTCACAATATGCCTGACGGAACACTGCTCCCCCTGTTGAATGACACCCCCCAAAATTCAGATCTATTGCTACTTAGTGGCTCATGAGTAGTTCAAGTACAACGAACTAATCAAAGAAATGGAATGTGCTAGCAGCAAAGGGGTGTGTTGCTTTTTGTGATTCCTGTATGGAGACTCTTACATAAGACAACTCTCAAGGCCTCTGGCATGCGTTCAGTAATCTATGCTACTTTGTGACTCATTGACAGTTACTACGCTTGGTGAGGTCTGATTGCATCAATTCCACATTAACGTAGACTCAAGTGCTTGAAACTAGCTCTGGCAAATCATCCTCAAGTGAGACACAAAGTCGGTCTTTTTGATTAAGTTTGTTGCAATATCAGTCCATCAGATACTAACTGGTCCACGTAGAGAAACTGGAAACCCAAGAATCTGATCATTATTGTTGGATGAATACAGAACACGCATCAGACGAAAGGCTGAAACACACTAAATCAGAGCAGCTACTCTGACCACGTTCATTGCATGAGACCAGCTCTTAGCCTTGCAGGGGATGCCTGTGTTTAAGGTCTCGTTTTCTTTTTCTCATCGTGTGATAATTCAGTTCTCCAGGCCTTTAAAATGATGGGATCACCATAGAACCCGCCCTGTTTGTGCTGCGGGGCAAGCAGAACAAACGGAGCCAGTGTAGCAGCTGCAAAACCTCGCTCTGCCCTGCTAACGTTATGAACTGTGTATGAAGTGCAGGTGTTAGGGTGTCACGATATTATACATGTTGATGTATGATGTCGTGACACCCTAACACTGGGTGCTAACTCCTCATATCACTGACGAAGCACACAAGAAACAAATTCAGACACGAACTGATAAGAGTATGATGCTGTTTATTTCTCTAATAAGCTCACTGCAGGAAGCGGCTGTTTTGGAGGAAAGCAGATATTATGATTTTTTTTTTTTTCAGATGGGTTTTGAGCAGTGCTAGCACTTGTTGCAGGTAAGCTAACTAGCGGTCAGCCGCTGAGGGTTTGGAGGGAAGGCCGTCTGCTGGATATCTGTGGTGGCCAATAAGATTATTTCCCAAAAAGATGGTGTGTTTCCTGAACAAAGCAAATATTTCATGAATTGTTTCAGCATATTTTCCCCAGTTTTGGGATGATGCAATATCATACCGTGCCCTTTCACTGCAGTAAATCTGATGCAATACTTAATCACCTGGGGTTCCATTGTTGAATATATAGGCTGACGCTCCAATCATTTATCAATGCCACCCATGCACAGTTTGTAAAAGCAGAGGCAACACAATGCTACATGCTAGTTGTAGCTTGTTGTACCTCACACGCCAGATCAACATGCACAGATGAGATATGAGCTCAGGGCTGAGGTAACCAGCCTTCTAAGCTAAGTTCTAAGGAAATGCTAACTTTTTTTATCTTGAGCTCGTTTTACCAGTCGAGTAACGTTCCATCAATCCACCCCCTGCCACAGCTGCTATAATATTCCATCCCTTCAGTTTGGAAACACTCAATTTACCCACACATCTGCAATGAAAGTCTGTCATATATCCCATAATGCAGCTCTGAAGTCATCAAACCGATTGAAGAGCAACGTCGCTCCTCTTTCCTTCTGGTGTATTAACAGGAGAAAAGCAGTTGAACGTCAAAGCTCATCACTTCCTCTTGCTTACAACTTAGACAGCCCATCATATTCATCACCCGGATGGTATTAAGGTCAGAGTGATTTCAGATTTGGGGATAAAATTTGGAGGATTTGAGTTAACTGCTGCAGTGATTACTACTGACATCTACCCACCCAAATAGATGCCACAATAATATGTGACGGGAGGCCACTCCAAGCTGGCAGAGCTCCTTATCTCACACATTTCACTCTGGCCATCCCTAACTTCTCAGCCCTGCTAGGTCCATCTTTATTTTTAGAGATTCTGTGGACAAAAATACATCTCTCTTGGCTACCCATAATCCGAAGTGGTTTGTGAATTTCTATATAAAACTGTTCTGCTGATACTTTGTTTCCCTTTTTGGAAATACACATTGGCCCGCTACGATGGAGAAAATGACATAGCCTTTGTTTATCAGTGTATGATATTAGTACTTGTATATGCCAAAACTATTGCTCTGAGAACCAAGTACTGCATTCAAATTAGAATTGCAATATCCTTGTTATAAAAATATAAATAAAAGCATAATCTCAATTTAATCCACAAATACATGCTGCACATCACTATGAATTATTAATCTATGAGATATTTCAGGTATATACAAGATTACAAGCTCATATTTAAATTGTTTTCCTTCATCTGGAGTAGTATTATTGTCATCTAAGTCCAGTATTCATTCACCTTTGCAAAGTTTTTGATCTCATTCAGCTCCTGAGACAAATTTGTGTCTCTTTTGTCACTAAATGCATCACGATATTCACCAGCTAGTCGCTAGCAGCATCTGTTTGCCATTTGGTGCTGAGAACGCAGAGTTCAGAAGGTTGTCAGAGCCTTGTTTTCTCAGCCTGCTTTCGCCAAAAATGACACCATGAGAACAAATAATTTCAATGAACCAAAACAGTAAAGTAGAGGGCCAGACAATAATGAGTTCAGTTTTTTTTTCTTCCCATAAATAACTTGATTGTTGTTTGTGTCATTGCTTTTATTTATAGGAAAAAAGAAAAATCTGCAATTTATCATGTCAACCAATATTAGTTCATCTGCGTGATCTAGTTTAGACCGGACTGAGTCTGTAAATAGACTTGCTCTTGCTGCCAGAGGTCAGTTAAGTAGAGCACACTGACATAGTCCAGGTGATTTGTTTGCCGTCTCCAGTACCATAACTGCACTTCCTCATTTTGCAAAAATCGTAATCTGATGGATTAAGTCACTGTATTCCGAGTAGGGAAGATTTCAGCGATGCCATTATCGATTCTGCTTAACGATTCAATTCTTTGTTCATCCCTGTTAAGCTATCAGCGTGTTCAAGCACAAGTGTCTTATTAGTTTCGGGCCATTTTCGTTATTATCTATAATTGAAAATGTGCATATATGATCTGAAGATGTTGGACGTGGATGGTAATGGAAGCCGTTTCCGTTGTTGATATCGCTGTGGTTATCCAGGCGGACGGGGCGGCTTGCTGCTGCTTTACATGAACACTAAAGTGTTCAGCAGGAGAGCAAATGAGAGTTCTTGTTCATGATGGCATTTAATGTGAAGGGTGGAATGTGTGAGATTGTCCTCAATATGTTAAAGCATAACAGCACTTGCAGTACTCTTCATCAGTGCATGGACGGGTATGGGTGTATATAAATGCACACACACACTTGCACAGGCCTCTCTATGGACATGAATTAGTAGGCAAAACCACAGACCTTCCTGCAGTGGGGAACACACGGCTCTGCCTTTGATCTGCTCCTCTGTGGAGCGTTTTCATGTCAGAGCGCTGTTCTGTTTGTTAGGAATGGAGCTAACATTACAGGACCAGAACGATAGTTAGCCCTCCATGACCCACGTATCACCGCACAACGCTTCTGTGTTTTGTAGCGTCTCGGTACATCGTGATGTCACTGAACTGACAAAAAAAAAACAACCCAGCCCAAAACATAAATAACAAAGAACATCGCTAACACACCTAATGCAAAAATCAACAGCTTCAAAACATTTTCAAGAAAAAAGATGGTGATTGGAGAATTTTTTCGGAAATTGGTGCCAGTGTATTGATAATGTGTCACAATAGGAAGCACCAGCACGATGTACTGTGGTATCAATATTTTCTTCCACTCATTTCAGTACCCTTATGTACAGAATATGCTCATGCTCCTGTTTGAATAGGGTGTAGCTTCTCTCTAAGCTCTCTTTAAATACAGTTGATGTCTCAGGGGGAAAAAAATGGTATATGCTGATAATCCAAAAAATGAAATGGTTGTCTGGCGGAGCCTCACATCTCCCCGCCTCTCCATCTATCCCCCTATCAGCTCCTGAATACTCTCATTCTTCATAGCATCCAGTCAGACATTTTTTAAAAGGCCGCACCTGAGTAATGTAATTAAGATTTAATGCTGGAGGTGGTAGTTTCATAGTGGATATGCATGGCACTTGATGGCACTTGTGGCAGTCCAAGGAAGAAAGCGGTTCTCACCCAGTCTAGGAACACGAGAAAGCTATCAGGTCTTCCAGAGCCCTCTTCTCCTCTCAGTGCTCCAGAGCCCCACTGAAAGCTCCCAGGCTGTTCAAGGCTACTCTTTTATTCTGAAGGCCAACTCGCTGATTTGACCCTAATGATTACTGGAAGTGCACAACAACAGCCTGAGAATTATACAGTACTGAAATTCTCAACAAACAAGTGCAAATTTCTGTCACTGGAAGTATAAGTGGGTGCTAGTAGTGATGTGGGCTTCTCTTTAATGCATACGCACGCAAGGAGGATCACACCAAAAACAGGAGGTACGCAACAAGTGGTAGATTACATAGTGTGTTTGATATTATTCAGGTTCCTGGGAGTTTCAGGCACCTGTTTGATGAAGGATTATTCCGCTGCAAACAGCAAACTGATACTGATGTATTGAAATATAAGCTCACAGAAGTAAAGACTTTTTTTAACGGATCTACATGCCATAAAAAAGTGCTTGAAACGAATGGAAAAATTACAGTGCCTATCAAAAGTGGACTTGTGGCTTTTGCATGAACTAAAAGATGAACTCGAAGCCAGCGAGCTGCAGCTGCACGCCGATATCGATTACACTCTTTAAAGGCAAAGAAGCAAGTTCAATCCTTGGGTGCCCTTCACCAACAACAACGAAACAATGTTAAGTGAAACATGCACAGTACGACTAAGAGCACAGTTACTCCGAGGTAAGAAGACGTTTTTCAATGGAACAGATCAAACAGAATAACAACAACAACAAAATAAAAACAAGAATGTGGTGTTGTGCAAGATATTGAGGAAACATGAACTGTGTCTGCCCTGCATTTATAAGAACTCTAAATTGGAGTCATTTCTCAAAGAGCCTGAAATGTCTTTCACATACTTGATAGGTTCTCCTCAAAAATTGGGAGCTCCACCTCCTAGTGCTGGGTTATTAGACCCATTTATTTCCAATTTACCTTCTTATGATTGTCAACATATTACATTCTGTAATGATCTTCTGGTTTGTGGGCAAAATGTTGCTGTTTATTCCAAAAGGAAGGTGGAACTCATTCAGCTGTTTGAGAACACTTGACTTTGAACTTTTTTTTTTTTCTTTTTTTTTTTAGCTCAAAATGGTCACAATCACAATATTGCCTGGAATCATCTGGATTGTAGGTTTTGTATAATCAAGCCTATGTTGTTCTAAGATTTTCATAACTTAAGTTATAAAACTCCAGTCCAAACAATTTAAATCCTCAGTAAGACTTGAATCGGAGCCTTTGGAAAACGTGTGTTGGAATTTTCTTTTTCTTTCCAGAAGATAATGTTTTGCGAAACTTAGTTGGTACATTCTTTTGAGGTTGTTGATCACAGACGTGGAAATGTGCCGTCTGAGCTCCTTTTTTTTCTCTCCCAGAATGCATCTAGAAGGCGGTCCCAGGCACTGGTTGTGTAATGAACTGCTGCCTTAGTGAATCACACACTAATTACACACAGATGGCACCAACACAAATTGAATAAAAAGGTACAGTGCAAACTGGGCCAGTGCGTTTTATGTATTCACAGTCTCTGATACACATCACATATATACATTTCCGTCGACGCTGCTCTTTCTGCCGCAGACAGGCACACACAGATACATCGGTATGGAAGCTGCCCGCTGGCAGAGCAAATTGCAGACGGCGTTCTGTAGTGCCAAGTCTTCTGACATCTTCCTACTCTGTAGCAGCATAAAGTTTTTAGCATATAAATTGCCCTGTAATGCTTTATACATATGAATTTCCCCGTGATCACAAGTGATATATATGTATTTATCCCTGTCAACGATGGGAGAGCAGGGAAAATATTTACCACGGCGGTGACATTTGTGGTCAGAGGCTCTTGAGGCATCATTGTCTATTCAGTTGGAGATGTCTGAGGTGAGAAAGTGAGTCAGGAAAAATTGGCGGATCTTCTTCAGGGCTCACAGAAGCTCTTTTTACGTTTTGACAAACAGCTCAAGTCCAGGTCCCTTTGCCATACTCAGACACAGTCATTATTTTGGGGGAGGGCGTTTGTGGGGGTCGTCATTCAGACACGATGCCCTGAACCGGGGTTGAGTACCCGCAGTGTCAGCCAGGGGCCCAGGAGACTGACGTTCCTCTGACCGATATTGCAGTGTGATTTGCGAAAGAGAGAATTTTGATTTTTAGGTAATTATTCTCATGAAAACCATGAGCATTTAAATACTTACGGTGTTTTGCAGAGATCAAATTATGATATCTTGGCAGAACATTGCTGATATTTCATTGAGAATCACATTTTTTTTGACACACAGTTAGACCTTAAGAATTATTGGGCCTCCCTGCAATTGGAAGTAGGCCATATGGGTAGATAATAAATAATTTTGATTAAACTTAGATTAATTGCACAGGAAATTCAAACCCTGTGCCAGCAGCCGGGAAGAGTAAATGCAACTGTCATCTTGCGTCTTGTACTGTGTGTGTATAAGCAGGTCAGAAGATATTTTGCCGATTGTACTGTTGTGGCACATCTTATTTTTGTTTCTGTTGTTCTTGTACACACAACTGGGTGTGGTGTGGAGACAGGAAGCATTCTTCTACCCATAAGGTTGTGGACTACCGAGCAGCAGCAAGGTGTCAACATGTGAACAGTCCTTCCAGGAGGACTAAGCTACAGACTAGAGAATCACAAAAGCAGTGATCTGATTTCTCAAACGTGTCGATTTCCACTAATACACAATTTAAAACAACAATTCTTTTTTCTTTGGTTAGCTTGATGCAGTACCACATCATCTTATGTTAGCTTTCGTCGTACAAATGTTCTGTTACATCAAAGAGACTGACGAAATACAAAATATGAAGATACATGAGACAGAGTGGCAGGATCGGGATGAAATGAACACGGGAGAGGACCCCGTCCCTGATTTGGAAATGTCTGATGGGCTTGGTGTTGAAATAATGGCGGCCTCTTCACTAAAACACAGGCCTTAATGGCCCCAGATGGGAAAGCACAGAGCTGATAGATTTCAGATATCTGTCCGATACTGACGCAAAAAGCTCCCTGTGACATCATCGCTGTTACATCATCATATTTTTGTTTGAGTGCGTCACATGAATTGACTCTCGCCGTCTCCCTCATCTCCTTTTTTTTCTTCTTTTTTTAAAGAAAGCAGAGCATAGCGAAGAAACTGCTGGCTTTCCTTTCAAATGAAATGATTGATTTCATGCGTTTTCTTCTCCTCTCCTCACCACAGCTCCTTCCAGACTGATGATGACGATGAGGTGTCTAACAAGACGTGGGTGCTGACTCCCAAAGTGTACGAGAGTGACGTCACGCACATTCTAAACAGCCTACTAGATGGATACGACAACAAGCTCAGACCTGACATCGGAGGTGGGTGCTCGATTTTTCACGGATGATCTTTTTAGTCACGGAATCAAAAGTGAGGCGTTGATTTTTATGGCCTCATTTGCCATCAAACACATATGCTTTTACATGCTTTTACAACATACATTTAACCGATTAACTGTGAAAAAGAAGGATGTCGCATTTGAAATGTCACCCACTGACATCTACAAGGGAGTCTTTGAAGCCTGCAGCCTGCCATCTTCGTGCTCGTTCAAGACAGATAATCTATAATTGTGCAGCAAGGTGAAGCCTGAAACATGTGTCAATGAGAGCGAGCGTGACGCTTTCAGGCTCCGAGCACCATCTGTAGCGCTTGAATGTGAGGAGTATTTCTGCTGCAGCTTGTAATATGAGAAACACTCAAGTTTTGGTGGTATTGGATTCAAAATGCTGCATTTTGTCCTGGCCTGTATTAGTTTGCTGCAGCAGAATGAGATGTGTGTTGTCCTGTAAGCTTTCATGTGTTATGGTCGGGGAAGCAGTCTGTCAAGGTCCTGCACGCCTTGTTTGTTATGTAGGAAATAGACGGGTGATTTACTTCCTTCACTTTGACTGGCAGCTTAGCAGAAGTCTCCTATCCCCAGAAGAGCACATACATCACACAGCCATTTCCAAGAGCAGAACGGGGAGATGCTCACCACCCTTGAATACTTGATTAATGGGTTAGTTTATCTGGCAAAAACTGGTGGAAGTCAGAATCTGTCACACGCACTTAGAGAATGATAAAGGTCTACCATTCCCCGTGCAGGGAGGAGCTTCTGCGCGCACCGTAGTGCTCCTGCTTGACTGGGGCACAAAGGCTTGCGCTGTGATGGAGATTCTAATGGAGGGAACAGTCCAGGTGCTAATGCATCATCGTGTGCGCTTCAATTTATTTTTGTGTCTTGTGATGGAGGAGCAGGAAGAACAAAATTGGTTGAATTTCAGTTGATTCACCGGCGTGGTGTTTTATAATTGATCAGTATCGGTGGAATTTGGCTTTCATTAGACTTTGACTGATCTAGATTTTCCACGGTCAGTGCCGATGTGGCTGTAGGGAAATCAGGGCAGCCGCTAACGGACACAATGCTGATATTTTCACCTTTTTTTTTAATCTGAGAAAATGTCATAATTGAACAATGAAAAATGACAGACAAAATCATCAGATTCTGATCAACAGATCGCAGTACAGTATATCCTTGTTTCTGAGGGAGAGGAAAAAAACACGTAAACTTTTCCACGTAAATTATTGAACAATGTTATCGCTGCACACAATAGCAGCAGTGGCATCTCTTGGTTTTTGATCCCAATGTACATAAACCTGATTTTATTGAGTGACTTTGGACACAAATGAAACTATAAAGTGATGCAAAGTTCGGCTGCCTGCAGTTGTGCCGGGTTCCCCGATTATTATGAAAAAAATAAACAGCCAAATATTAACCTTAGCAGCTAAGGTGATAGCTTGCGGCTGCGTAGTGTCACGCGGGGTGTATTTGCATGGAGAATCATTTGAGAAAGTCAAGGTGATGTCATCTGTTACCTCAGATAGTTTTGATGAAAGTTTGGAGGAGCCAGCTTTGTTTTTTTAATTATGAGCTGATAAGCTTGTTGGTTTTTACAGGATGTCAACATCAGACTTAAAGCAAGCAGCGGCCTCTGTTTCTACGAGCCTGCATGTTGTTGACTCTTTTCTCTCTTTATATAGGCATAGGTTGATGAACTCCTGATAATCTAAACAACATTTAACGTCAGAAAGAAGACACACTAAATGCTTTCAACGCAGCAATAATCAAAGCCGAGTTCCAAAATGGTTGTAATCCAAGAAAGGGAGCTGGTGTTGAGGTAAAGCAAGCGAGAGACTGTAGACTTGATATGAGAACATAAAGAAAGAGGAAAAACAACAACAACTCAACTCCTGTGCGTACATTTCACTCAAAATATTCACACGCGTATGAGCTTCTTTTGAAGTTGATACATCCATGCAGGCCTCAAACAAGAAGTGTTGCAGGAGTCAAGGAGAGCAGATTGTGACGCGGGAAAGCACATCTGTGAGGTTGCAGCGACAGATTCAAGAGGTTGTAATCAGCGAGTTGTGGTTGTGCTGGAAAATGGACTGGATTTGAAAAAAAAAAATAATGTGAGTAAATGTTTGATTACAAGTTTGCACCTGTCATTCTGTTTTTTGTAAATAATCAGCCTACGCTTTGGTGAGTATCTCTCTCTGATTTCATACTCAAAACAGGTGTGTGAACATTTCCCACGAGAGGAAATTTCAACATGTTTGATTTTTTTATGGGTTTTTTTTTGTTTGTTCTTTTTATGCACCTCTGTGACTCGTGTGTGTGTGTGTGTGTGTGTGTGTGTGTGAATATAAAAGTGGAAACGTATATACACAGGTTTAGGTGTTTGTTCTCACACCAGCTTACCAGCTCTGGCTTGATACAACAAGTTTACCTTAATAAGCGGATATTAGCGGAGAGGAAAACATACATTGGTGTAGGTTCACTTTAATTACTGATCGAAACTTTACAAGTAGGAAATTGAAATTGCATGATTATAGAATAACTTCCATTTAAAGCACCGGCAAAATGCTCTATGCCAGACAATGCGATCAAACACAGATGGGCTGACACGAAAGGTTAAGGTCGTGTTCCGTTAGCTTCAAACAATACACCCGAAGAGGAAACAACACTCTTTTTAACCCTGACGTTTTGATTTGCAAGCCCGTCAGTCATTTCTTCATGTCACTGAGAGCTCAGGAAATGAACATCACCCCCCCCCCCCCCCCACACACACACATATCTCTTCAATGAGGGTTCACCAGCCAACCAGTAAGAACTACAAAAAGAACTCGATCCCTCACTGGCTTCCCAATGACAAATATGGCTAATAGTGTTCACTGGAAAGACACAGCCAAGCTAGCACTACAGTTACTGACCTAAAGGAGCTTTGAACCAGGACTAATGAAATGACTGAAACGATTAAGATGAAAGCAGCTGAGTATCATTGACACTGAAAGTGAATCTGTTTCACTCAGCTGCTTTTATGTGCACTCTTTAATGTACAGGCTGTGCTGAGTGTTTTTTTATACACACCGGAGAATATGTGCAATTCTGCATATAATGTGACACATTTCATGAGGGGTATCGTCTTTATTCTTAGGACAGAAGAAGTGGGCTTGTGCTATTGATTGAAGAGCAGCTCGGATCTGCTTTGTGGAACAGCTTCAACCCAGAGCCACTGCGTGTAGCTGGGCGTCTGCTGCCATCGTCATCTTCAAACAAGCTCTGATCTCCTCTCTCTCTCTCTCTCTCTGAGTTGGTCTTCTTGCGGCTGCCAAGATCCACAGCTACAGAAGGGTTATAATTAGCCAGCTATACTGTCATCTGAGCCACCAACCAATCACCCAACCATGCAGCTATATACCATAGCAAAGTAAAGTTTCTCCTGCACTCCTCAGAGCGCTGAATTGCTGTGGATTTAGATTCATCACTGATTGTGCCACAGCTTCTCTTTGAAGCCCATTGTGATGCTCATTTAATTTTAATGCCCCTGGAGTCGACTGTACAGATGAAAACTGAAGCAAATAGGACAGAGATGGAGGGGTGGAGGGACTTTGGAAACTACATTTTTAATTTAAAATACATCCATGGCATTGGTCAAAGTCACTGCCCTCTAGAATATCATGGAGAACAATGAAGGTGATGAGAATTTTGTGCCGTGGCTTGAATTTGATGGCCAGATCGATTGCTAATGCACAGTGATACATCTTGAATTCTTAAATGTAATTTATGCATTTATATACCTGTAACAAATTGAAAAATAGCAATGAAACGCTATTGGACAGCTTCCCTGACTCACACGACTTCTGGTGGATCTGGGTTAGCTACACATGAATGTACTGCATCTGGACGAAGCGAGTCAAACAATGTTACTTTCATTAATAAAAGAGGAAATGTATGTAGGTCAGACTGAGTGAAGGGACAGCGGATGCACGACTATCATGGAAAAGAACTTCACAATTGTTGTTGATTGTTGGATATTCATTAACCCGGTTACACTATCAAATATATCAATATCAATTACAGTCATTTAATTGATGTCCCTCTGAGACATGGGGTTTTCAGTTCTCTCGCTAGCAGTGACCACACAGTCGAAGGACGGCAGGAGAGAGAGAGACAGAGTGAGAGCTACCAAGTGTCATGGTATCTTGCATGTTTTACTTTATCCTTTTGTAACATTTAGGAAAAATATACTGTGATGAATCAGGCTTTTACAAGAAAGTCAATAGTGCGCATATAGAGTCCCAGCACTGGCGGACATTTTTGTAGGCCAACTGTGAAGCTAGCGCAAAAGGCCAGTGGGATTTTTTTTTACATTCTATTTTTATTGGCAAACAAACGTTTGAGACTTCCATGTTTTTTCATGAATATAATCACAGGTGAAGATCACCTTTATGGCTTTTGACGCGTAACTGCGGTCGCTAGAAGGAGAAAGCTATCGTTACGCGATGAAGGACCTGCCCCGCGGGTGCATGACTTCGAGGCTTCTTCTACAACCATCATTAGCCAATGTGGTATTACCTGACATATTTTATTTCAACAAACATATTATTTAAATATCTTAATGTGAACAGGTGAACTTATTTTAAGTGGTCAACCGAAAACCCTTCCAGGTTTAGGACTCATTCTTATGCTACTCTGTTAGCATGTATCACATTGTTTTTGACAGCAAGAACATAGATTTTGGCTAATTAAAGTTCACCAATATCATGAAATGCTGTTTACTTGGCAACTCTTTACGGATTTATGAAAGACCTCCATATACCATTGGTTTCTATGAAATAAGGACATCTTGTATTGTGCACCCACTTTCACTTTCATGATTTTTTTTCGAGTAATTTAATCCAAGGGAACCTATTTTGTGGGTCATCTTATCAAAATTCTCACTACGTCTGAACATGTTCACTGTTCACAACAACTCACTGACCATATGACACACTTCAGGCTTAGAACTAAGTGTGATAAACTGGAAGCCATTATGAACACTGTGTGTGTGTTCATGCGTTGCGTCGAGCATGCATTAACACACAAGCGTGTCTTTGCGGATGGGGGTGCTACACACATGACATGCCTCGGAGTGATATGAAAAATTGATGCAAACCTGCAGTCCTTCCCTCCGTCTTCTTCTCACACTCACTATCTCCCACATGAAGCCTCGAAGCCGCTCGAGTCTGAACCTGACTCCTCTCAGACATCACGTCCACTCATCCATGAACATACGCATACGATAGCAAAGCGTAGAGGCTGATCCGGGCTGACTCAGAGGATCTGACCGTGCATGGACATGCATGTGACGCAAAGCTGTCCAGTCGTATCACCCATTTGTTTGACATCTGCCAGTTTGTCCCAGCAAACATACGCAGGTTACATACACCAAGAGTCGTAGATGCACAGGTGCAGATAATCGATTTACAGGTTTGAATTTAGAAAAAGATCATCACTGACACCAGAGGGGCTGATATAACAGCAAGAACACTGCTAATTCTGTCTAATTTACCATGCCCTAGTTTTCTTGAAATAGTTAAAAACATTTTTTTTTTTTTTTTTTGTTCTTCAAAACTTGTCTAGTCACTTTCAACCTGAAACGGCATATTTAAAACAAAACAAAAAAAACAAAAAACCCCTGCATCTCTTGGTGATTACCGTCTGGACGAACACAGCAGGTCTGTGAGAAAAGAGAGTGGATGATTCACTATCAAGATGGGCTCATGGGTGTCATGCATGGAAGGACAGGAAAAGAAACGGAGGGGTGCTGCTGAGGGCATTTAAGTATTCTGGTAAATGAGTCAGGAGTTTGGCCGTAAATACAAAGTGTGTGGTGGTTCTCTAATATTGGCAGGAAGCTTGTTTTAAGAGGGAGTTGGCCCAGTTGGAGAAAGCTTTGATGTAGTCTGCTCGGGGACAAGGGAATCTGAGCCGTCGGCTCTATCTGATGTATCACAGACCTGGTAAAATCCTGATAATATAATAAAGGCCAGTAAATGTAAAGTGATGATCATTTAATTAAATTACCATTTAACTCCACTGAAGTATACGATGTGAGGAGTGGAAACACTGTCCCTGCTATCTCTCTTCTCTTATCTTTGACATGCCTTGAACCAGTAGCTGTTGTAGTACTACTGACTACTAAGCCGTGGCAGAAAAGGCAGGACTTCAAAATCCAAACCACAGACTGACACCAGCGAATGAAAAAGGTGCGGAATCATCCAACGCCAATTGCTGACACTCCCTAAAAGGATTCATCTTAAGATTAGAATAACTGGACATGAACCTTTTTATTTGGGCAGTTTTAATTGAAATATTGACTCTCATACTGAGTTCTGAACCTGCTCCCTCTCTTAATGAACGCACAGCGCAAGAATTCCTCCTTTTCTTTTTTCCCTCGGCACATGAACGCGAGCTAAGCAGGAAACTTGCCTCTCTTTGTGTGCTGACGATGACGTTGCAGGTTATGAGACTTGGTTGGGCATGATAGATCGCTGCTCATCTCATCATCTGTCTGTGCTTCTTTGCAGTCAAACCGACAGTGATCCACACAGACATGTTTGTCAACAGCATCGGTCCAGTCAATGCCATCAATATGGTGAGTAACAGTGGAATTTGGTTTTAATGTTTCACTGATCAATAACCCGTTTAATCCAGCATTTAGAAAAAGGTTTTGGATGAATTTCTGCTCGAGCCGCCACCCGACTCGGGCAGGCGAGAGCAGAATGATCTGGAGTGATGGTCTCTTTGCAGCTGGCAGGGTTTCAGTGTACTGCTCACACACACACTTCAACATGGCAGATGCTTGCTTTTCATAGAAGATTGGTTTGTTGACCTAATCACTATGCTGCCCCACTGCCCTGCTAGTGTAGCAACACAATGCAGGTGTCAATCAGAAGCTAAACTACTGCATTGGCTTTTGCACCGCAGTGGATAAAGGTGTTCTATGCTGCCTCTCGCTGCAGACGGATGAGAATTCTTTGAATTGGACCTTTGGCCAACACGTGGGCCAGGTCTCAAAACAGCGTATGAGGCTGAGAGTACATGGGCAAATATGAATATGACCTTCTTTTGTACCAGCAGAGATGCTGTTGTGATCAGGTGACAGAGTGATTTCATACATTCATATTACAGGCTGTTGTAATAAACCCCGCGATAAAACAATGTTCTCTTCTCCTGTCAGCTACACTTGAGAGGCTGTCTCTCCATTTCTGTTAAAAAAAAAAAACTAAACATTTTAGTTTTTATGTGCATCTACGTTGCTTTGTAAAATGCTGACCTCAGACTGTAAAACAGGGGATTTCATGGTGCATTTAAGTGCACCTTGTAAACTCTGAAATCAAGCATGTAAGAGATAATGGTGCATTCAGTGTGCCTTTCAATCTCCAGGATCTGCACTGAATTGGACACAGAACACAAACGTTAGTCTTTTTTTTATTCACATAGCTGTCATTACTTTCTTTAGGGACTATTTCAAAGCAAAATTCCAGTTTTCAAAATTTCATCAAATAATTATTGTTGGCTGCATTTATCAGCAAAGCTCAGTATATTCTTGTGCAACATGTTTCTAAATCTCGGATGATTTTTCATGTTCTTTTACTGCATGATTTAACATTTTAAACATTTTGTATGAAAAGAATTTAGAAGTCCTCAAAGCTCATCTATCAAAAGTATCTCATTTGTGAGAAACCTTGGTTCTGTCTTCAAGTAAATGTAACATTAAGGCTTCCTCACTAATCTCGTTATTTATTGTCTTTTGTTGTAGTCACTCATTAAAAAGCATTGGATCCTAACGATCTTATACTTCATGCCTATAACTGAATAATATGTGGAGGAAAGATTAAATTCAACCTTGTGGTCACATGACACAAGAACACACGCCAATAAAATTGTATCAGTATACTACTTGTTTGCTGAATTTAAGTATCCATCCAGTAGTTTGTGTAGTAGGATTCCTCTTCTTTATCCACCTGAAATATACAGTTTTAACACAGTATCATGTTTAGAAAAAAACCCACTCTTCCCTTTAGCCCTGTTGGAATGTGTTCTCCAGTCCAGCCAGTGGGAGTGGGAGACCCGTTACTGCTGTCAGCTCTAGAACACTGCTTTTGTCATGGGAGTGGAGTTGATTTTGTGGAATTTTTTGATTCAGACAGAAAATCCATCCTCTGTGTTGCTTTTTGACGACACCAAAAAATGTTTGTTATGAATAACATCAGGACAGCAATAATAATAATAGCTTTTGCGACTGTGTTGCATTGATGGAGACCATTTATATAAAAGAATATTAGTAACTGAGAGTTTTTCCACAAATCAGCTTTGTTTCATGTGTCATTGTTTTGCGCGTCCCCGCTGAGAATCCCTCTCCATTGTAATTCTGCAAAGCCGTTTGCTCTTCGCGGTGGTAGCACTCCGTCTCACTCAGTCTTCACTAAAAACACCAACTGGATAACTGCAGTTACAGTGAAGTTGGAGGAGAGGCATCGATGGGATCAGTTTGAAAATGTGCTCACATTAGTGTGTGTGTGTGTGTGTGTGTGTGTGTGTGTGTGTGTGTGTGTGTGTGTGTGTGTGTGTGTGTGTGTGTGTGTGTGTGTGTGTGTGTGTTTGATGAGGGCATTCCAGTGACATGAAAGGTTGACTGATTGCCTCAAATTTACATGTAATCAGGCTGGCTGGACCTTCCGTCCGCTGCATGACGTGACAAATTCGGTGAGGTTTTTAGATTTTCTGAACAGAAGAGAATAGATGGATGGTGCAAGGGTCTAAACACGAACGGGATTCAAAAATCTTACATCGTGCAGTGGGAATGTATGAGATATGTTAAAGCTCATGTGAAGGCTAAGCGAATTGAAAGAGTGACTAACGGAGAGAAAGGAAAGGATAGATGAAGGTTTAAAGTTGAGAAAGAAAGATAAATTTGGTGCCTTTTGTCCACCCAAGCCGAGCAGCTGTGAGTTCTTGTCGTTTGCAGCTGTTTGAATCGAAAGAGGTTTGATTCTGTGAAAGATTCCAGAGTTCAGTTCAAAATATAGATGTTTAGCCCTCTCAGCAGGGTCCAGATGAGGATCCTAAGGCATTCAATCTGTCTCCCACCCTTGGATTTGAACTGCCTATCTTTGTGAAAGAGGGGATGTTGAAGGGATGGTGAAGGGATGGGAATGTTGGCTGGTGAAAATGTTTTTCAAATCTCGTTTGGGACTCTTTGGCATGGATTTGGGCTTTATTGTTGGGCTAAGCTTTGTCAGGAAGTTAATGCCTCTATGCCCTCTTGCACACAAATCCCCAGATTTTTTTTTTTTCCTCTCTCCTGCTGCACTTTACTCTTAACCTCCAGGCTCAACCATTCTAAATAACAAAATAAATTTAAAAAAAGACTGACAGCTCCCTCTCAATCACTGTCTCTCCCCTTTTCCTCCCATTAGACCGCATCTCACCTTTGATTGTTGCTCTTCACCCATGGCCAGGCCTCAGTCCCCTATGTTTTCATCCATCTTATGAATGCTCTAAAGAAAGGTCTAGATAGGAGAGACAGCGTTTTGTGCTGGAAATGCTGCAGAGGCAGCTGTTCATGAGATAAGATAATACTTTAGCCTATAATTGGTAATTATTAATTGCCCCGTTGAACATTTAATTTTCAGGTTGAGGGCGTCAAGATGGTGTTTTTAACAGTGCTCTTTAATAAGGACAAAAAGGAAACCTTGACTTAAATATGCCCACTGATGTCTTCAGTAGTTTCCAGTCAAACTTAAAAGCGGGTTGAGGGGTTCTTATCAGACATCTTGGAAGCTAGAGCTCAGCTATTGATCAAAATATGACTGAAACGGAATCAGAATCTGGCCAAGTGTAATATCCAAACTGCAAGAGCTGCAATCTCTTTTTGGATTAAGGTAAAACCTGCCACAACATCTGAAATGAAGCACTGTGATGCTGCATAGATGCTCCGGCTGACAGACCTGAAGCAGGGCACGGAGCATATCGGCGCAAAGGCAAAGCGGAATTCTACGTTATCCAAAGCAGACCTAGGTTTCTAGGCAACAAAGGCTGCCATGTAAACAGCTAAGCTAACTTTAGCATTGGATGAAGCCAAGATTGTATGTGTCTGTGTTCCTCTTCCTTCCAAGATCACAAAAAACCCCTTTATAATGTGGTGTTACGGAGTTCAGAGAAATCTGAAAGACAGACACAGAGGTTATTCTTAAATGTTTCTCTCAAACAAACTCCCACCCTTCCACGTGACTCTTCCTGTCATGTACAGCTGGTATCTCTGTGGTTACACTTTGAGAAGTCCACCACAACTGAGTCCTGCGTTAGGTGGCTGTACCAATGGTAGTGCTTCGCTACAGCCACAGCCAGCACGTTTACCAGTTATCATGTGTGGGCAACTTAACAGGACAGCCTTGTTTGCTGCAGACTCAAGCAAAGTTGCACACATAAATCTGCCTCCATAATTTAAAAAAAAAACTAAATGAAAAAAACTCCTGTAACAAAGTAGCACATACTGTAGCAAACACAAATTGCTCATTCCACATATTAACTAGGGATAAGAACACCATGAACAACCTCTACAGCCTCAAGCAGCATTATTTAAAATTTTAATTGAGGTAGCACGAATGAGTTTTAGGTTTGCATGTGGGTACCCGGTGTCTACCGGAGGGTAAAAGCGCATTGTCGGCATGGAGAATAAGAGATGGGTCACACAGTATTCCTCCCTGTAACCTTCATGCCGGTCTGAACCAGATGTGCAAGCTTAGATTTCAGCTTTGCAGCTATGTTGCCATACCAGGCCGACACCCCTACCTCAGAGCCGGAAAAAAAAAAAAATCACATCACCATTTATATTTTTTTTCAATGTAAATGAAATGAATCTCTTCACCGTAATCATGCACCAATGGCACAGCTGTAATCTGTCAAAATATTGACATTGCAACACACCTCAGGCAATATTTTTGCAAATCGTTCAACCTTGGAAGAAAAAAATAAAGTGCTAAATGAGCCTGTATTTAGATTTTTATTTAATTGCATCTCACGGGAAAGAGACTTTGGTGATAATACTGGATGCAATCAATACAGGTAACAAGATCTTTCTATTTTATGTGTTACCAGGAATACACCATCGACATCTTTTTCGCCCAGACCTGGTATGACAGAAGATTAAAGTTCAACAGCACAATGAAGGTTCTACGTCTCAATAGCAACATGGTCGGGAAAATCTGGATCCCAGATACGTTTTTCCGCAACTCAAAAAAGGCTGATGCTCATTGGATCACCACGCCGAACCGCATGCTGAGGATCTGGAATGATGGGCGAATACTCTACACCCTCAGGTAACAAGGCGGACGAGGTGTTAGCAAACGATCGTCTGATTTAAGGCCGTCTGTTAAACTCACCATCATGGGATTAACTCATCAGTTCTTCTTAGTTTACATTCTGTTTTACAACAAGAATATTCCGAGTTAAGAAAAAAATGTAAAAAGGGATTCATTTTTGGTTGTTTTTTTTAAGTTTTGCATGTCAAGAATTAAGAGAAAATGTTGAGAAATCGGGTATTTTGAGATTAAAATCAAACTACTTGCATTCATGAATACGGCTGCATGTACAGAATATTTTCATGTGAAGGAATTTGTGAAATTATACACTTTTTTTTGTGTACAAACACCAGCCAAAACACACAAATTTTTTTTTTAAATGGTATTTCGATAGAAATCATATCGACTTAATTCCTGATGTTTACCTTAAATCCAAAGAAATATCCCCCCTCTTTCTTAATACACCTGGCCTTTACACGAATTTAACAATGGAAAAAATAGAGAGCACTTCCAAATACTCAATATGTGAAAGAGATTTTCCTGTGTGAGAGTTAAAACTTGAATAATGAATAAAACTGAAAACAACAGATGACACTCGCTGGTCCAGTCTCAACAATTTAGGCATTTATAGCTCGACTAAGAACCCATAAAAAAGCAGTCTTATTTTTTTTTATCGTTCTTGGTCTTTTATGATGGACATATTGGAATAAATTGAAAAACATTATAGTATCTCCTCATTAATAATTCATGGTGCTGATTATCCAAATGGGTAGTCATAAAACACCCGTAATAATAACCTGAAACATACTGCTTTCAAAATCCGTGAGCTTTTGGAACTACACCCAAAAATGTAAAAAAAAAAAATATATATATATATATATACACACATACACACACACACACACACACACACACACACACACACACATATAAAAAATACTGGTAGATTGAGAAGAAATATGGTTTTTGCTTATGATCATGTTTTCCATGTCATAATAAATACTGTGGACATTTTAAAGTGACACCTCAATCTTTCTTCAGCGATAATAAGAGAGACGGCAAACTAGTCTGGACTCAATCAAGCCATGATGGATGTTCTTTATGCTGAACACACTACCCGCCACTTCATTAATTTGTTAAGGAACTCTGAATTCAAGCACTGGCTAATGAGAGTGACCGCTGTGATTCAGAGGACAATGTGACATGACAATAGTGACTGCTTGGATGGGTAAAGTCATTTCAGGTGATTCTCTCATTAAGGGGAAATTTAATGACTTTGCCTTCAAACTCCCTCAAGTGTGGCAAGGAGAGACCGGTGTGCTGCTTTAAAACATAATAAAAGTCAATGGAATTTCATTAACTTTTAATTATTAACACCTAGTTATTTTAGTTTTTTTAATAGGGAGTTGGTGGATCCAAATGTTGTGTCTCTGCAGGTTGACCATCGATGCCGAGTGCCAGCTTAAACTGAACAACTTCCCAATGGATGAGCACTCGTGTCCCCTGGAGTTTTCAAGCTGTAAGTTTGGCCATATGCTGGTGCCCCACTGTCTTACCACTCCCTCTCCTCCTTCATTTGGTCTCTCTCTCTCTCTCTCTCTCACACACACACACACACACTCACACAATGAACAAACAAATATGACATTAACACAGACATCATTACTCAACAGACCGAAACTCCAGGAGGCGCCAACTTTGTGAAAAACAAGCAAAGGATCTACATGGTTCATTAGCTATTAACCCTAATATTAGATGTTATTTATATTTACAAATTTGAAAATTAAAAAAAAAACATTTATTGATGCTTAAAACTGACGTGTATGCTAACTGGAAAAATTAAAAAAAAAAAAAAAAAACAACCTTTAAGACTGTAATACGTTTGGAAATGAGCAATATGCATGAAAATGCAATGAGACGTTAATAAAATCATTAGTTTAAATATCCATTCATTAATGCTTTTGGCAGTCAATATCGAGTTTCAATAATACATGACTGATTTCTAATTTGACGGAAGGGAAATAAATTATCCAATGATTGATTTCTCTTGACTTTGTCAATACTGTTTTGAATACATTTCATTAAAAAAAAACAAAAAAAACAGCACACAATGTCTGAATGAGTCAGTCCCCTGCATGTGAGGAGCACATGTGGGGGGGTGAGTTATACTAATGAGGCCTCTATGGATCTACAGAGAGATGCACCATGGGATAATCTCCAAGGGAAAATGCTTCCTAAATAGCTCCAGAGCAACCAGAGAAGAAATCAGAGGGGTAGCAGGCCTAAAAATGGAGCAGGAGCATTCATTTAAATTTGATGAAAGCTGTGGAAGTGTTCAGATCTTCAGGAGATGTAGAGCGTATGAGCTCAAACTCAAAAGCAGCAGGTGGAGCAGCAGCGTGCAGCAGTCGGTCTCAGCACGTGGCAGCGAGGCATGCTACATTTTCCACCGCAGTCATTTCCCTTCGTATCATTTACTCCCGTTTGCTCGGAATTATATTTGAATCTCTTCATTACAGCAACTGTATTCAATTTATCAGGCAGTTTCAGAGGGAAATCATGGCATTGGGCATCAAGAGAATTGTTATTCCAGCTTCCCAAAAGGACACTGAATCAATAATTTGTCCCAGATGCATTGCCAGCAAAAGAGCAGCCTGCATGCCTGGGCAGACCCTTCCATCCCTCTCTCCGCTGAGGCACTAGATGTCTGAGAGCACTTTAGTCATAAAGCCACTGAGCATGTGCATTATTGAAGCCACTCCTTTTTGGCTGCGCACGACTCAAGAATTAGACTCAGAACTAGATTTAGAACTAGACTGAAGGCAGCAGAAGATGGAACTGAGTGAAGATCATTACAGTCTGACATTTAACACTTTCCCTGCTGGATATTCAGCTCGAGCTCCATTCAAGAGATTAATCCACATTAGTTTGAGGCAATTGCTTTTCAAACATAGGTACCAGACAAAAATAACACTGATAATAGACTGACATGAATCCTCTCCAGAGCCAGAGAGGTAACGAAACGACTGAAATCTTTCTCCAGCCATGGATCCGTTTTGTAATTTCTACATTTACGTCAGCACAGTGCTACAGAAAAAAGTTCTCTCCCCACAGATGGACTGGATATTTTGTCAACATGTTGTGCAGGAGTCTTATGTAACGGGCCTTTCATGAAACTGTGTTGCAAGCCTGCTGACTGTGGGTATATAGATTTCTCTGAGTTAAAGCAGATGATCTGTGGTTTCGGTTTGTATTGAACTACAACACAATGCACTCCATATTTTGTTGAATAGCGATCATTTCCAATCTCCTCTTCCCCTCAGACGGCTACCCCAGGGAGGAGATTGTGTACAAGTGGAAGAGGAGCTCCGTGGAGGTTGGAGACATTCGCTCCTGGAGGCTTTACCAGTTCTCCTTCGTGGGTCTGAGGAACACCTCCGAGGTCGTCAGGACCGTGTCAGGTAAAAAAAAAAAATCTATTGGTTATTATTGTGTATTTTTTTTGTTACTCTATACACTTATTATTTGAGATTGAACCCTGCTGATGCTGGGTGGATGTTTGGGTGACCATCGCTTCTGGAACGAGAACAGGATTCTGTTGATTCTGCGCGAGGCATCGGTCCTGAGGACAGTACGATGGCGTTAGGAGCGTGTAGCAGCAGCGTCCTCACGTCATCAGCTTACATAGGAGAAGAGAGGACGTACTGTATTGATTGAGGGTGGTGAAAAACCTGGGAAAGTCACAGAATTTGGAAAAAATAGCGAGGGAGGGGAAAGTTTGAAAAGATAAATGGAAAGATGAAATGTTGGAAAAGTTACTGAAATTTGCGTGATATGTGCGCTATATTATTCAGTTAAGATGAAACTGAGAAAAATGTCTTTTTGTGGATAGTGATTTACTTTATACATTCAAGTCAAACTTACACCGGACATCTGAAATGGTGATTGGACGGTCATGGTATTCTAGTCTTGGTAAAAATGTGTAGGAACCCTAAATTTTGTGACTGTGATATTACTAAATAATAAAATATAATTCTTGAGGTCCATCGAAATCGAAAAGTAGGTCTTCTAAAGGCGGACGCTGTTCAACCAAATACGCATCAAGCATTTTGCAGTCCGGACATGTTTAACTCACTCAGACAGCGTACTTTTGAGCCACGCCTGAACGGATGAGAAGACGTTATTTGCAATTCATGGTTGATAATCTTTTGGCACCATGCGCAATCTGTGTGTAAACAACGCTCACTAATCACTTTTATGAAACTCGCCCCTGATCTATAAACAGAAAGAATCGCTGCTACTGTTGCCTGATAATCCAGCATCTGCTTTGTTTGTTTCTAGAGGTTACAGCTTGGACTCTCGGAGAAACAGGCCTGTGACGCATAATGTTTTTTTAATCCACTTTTAGTTCTGACTGCCTGAAGTAAAATCCGTAAGAGCTTCCTATATCTCTTTGTCTCAGTGGAATTGACAGTTTCAACAGCGTCCTGTCCTCCTGGCTCTCAAAGTAGACGGCTCTTCATATCATATAAATAAAGTTATTACTTACAGGAGCTTGATATATTTATTGACTGAATGACATCATGGGGTTGTGAGATGACAGCCACTGAGTTCAGCGATTGCCAGGCTGCCTTTAATATACAGGATATCCCACATACATGAAAAATATTATTCTCTAAAGACTATTTGTGACTTTTATTGCAGTGGGCACAGTGATTCAAGCTATAAACATGTCATTTCTACTTTCACAGACACTTTCATAAGATAGATATTTTTATCAATTTCTGAGCCAAAGGGCAGCCCACAGTACAATTACTACGAGACTGTTTACTTCCCATCACATCTGTTGCTGCGAATGACATTATTTAATGTCATCCCCCACACCGACTTCAATAAACTCTAAAATTCCCTTCCTACATCCTGATCCACATCCTGTCCTGTTCTACTTAATGGCATTTCTTTTTCTTTTGGAACATACAAATTTGTATCAACGTATTTGCTATCAAACGTGATGTTAATTCACGTCAATTTTGTCAATGAAAACTAGACTAAAAACATTCATTGACAACCCTTTGTCAAATGTCTTCACCTTCAGCCTGGCACGCGCCGTTTCGATTTCAGAAACACCGTTTCACCCGAACACGCTGTTACGAGCTGAAGGCTGCCGAAGCTCACCATTCAGGTGCTCAGACAGCACGGCTGGTGAGCACCTGCAGGCTGCTGTGATTGATGATAGTTGTCAATAAAGCTTCATTTGAAAGCTCAGAGGAAGATGTTCAACGTCTCGGAGAAGAAAGAGGCAGGTTAATTTGAAGTCGAATGTTGTTGTTTCAGAAGACGCGTTGAAGCCGGAGTTTCTCTCGCTCCTGTATGTTGTGATTGGAGGATGCTGGTGCCAGGGTGACCAGCCTCCAATCATGTCTCCATACTTTCAGACGTTATCCTCAATTTTTCAGTCGCGGAAAGGAAACGGCTCGATAGCCCATTCCACTGGGCAAGAGCGTGACAGTGTCCCGCTGAAATTTGACGCTTGTTTCGAATTAAGTCAGACATCGGATGACAAGTGGGGAGAAAATCCGTCTGATATCTAGATGAATCGTGTGGCTCAAATTCTCCTGTGTATAGGTGGCCATAAACTAAACTAACAATAACCAAACCGGCTAAAATAAAACTAAAACTTGTTGTCAACTTAAACAAGATTAAAACCCACAATAATAAAATTACAAAAACGTGACTGAGACGAACACAAAGTTAAAATCAGCTTCCCAAAAAAATTGTGGGGACGTGCTAAGGCTCACCACAAAGACATCAAGGTTGATTTACCTGGACTAAAATAGCTCCGGTTCTCTTTGACTAAGATAAGACAAACACTTTTTTCTACTGAAGCAGTGCAGCGAGTGTGCAAGTGCTTTTATTCTCTCCTCAAGTGTTACTTCCTCCTCCGCACCTCTCAAACAGACTATTCAGGTGTGCAAGAGAGTTCTTTATTTTCCTTCTGATTAAGATAAAACTAAAATTTCCAGACTTCTAGGCAACTAAAACCTGACCTAATAAACACAGAAAGGGGATATAATGAAAACTAACAAGGAGAGCTGTCATGCTACGAAGTCTAAATAACTAATAGTTTTCTGTCGTTTACTGGCTGGGTTCCATTCAGGAATGATGTGGGAATCTGCATGTTTGCTTGAGGAAAAACAGCTGTGTTCC
Source organism: Aulostomus chinensis (assembly GCF_037954235.1). Lineage (NCBI taxonomy): Eukaryota > Metazoa > Chordata > Actinopteri > Syngnathiformes > Aulostomidae > Aulostomus > Aulostomus chinensis. The sequence goes on from NC_141334.1 coordinate 7,581,566, forward strand.
CTGGATACTGTTGTTGTTTTAGAGAAGAGCTAAAACCGTGTTTGCATGCATATGCTTGTTTATTTATGTTTATATTCATAAGATGACAGTAAGCGATGGATGCGATGTGGAAATGTATGCCTTCTTTAGGCTCGTCTGTGGTGTGAATCAAAGCCAGCCCGCGGAGGAGATGAGAGGAGCGAATTCATCCTCATTAGATCAGCCACATCATCCCCAGGAAGTGACTGAAAATCTTAAATAAGGCGGACTTACACCTGCATAATTAAAAGATTCCCTCATAAATACCACCGTTTAATTGTGTGGGGAAAAAATGGTCCTTTCAGCATTTTTGGGTGGTGGTGGTGGGGGGGGGGGGATAAACTTACAGTTAACAGTTAAAAAAGTAAATTTATATTTTAGTATGCATTTATTAATGCAACCATGAAGGTGATTGTCTTCTAAAGTTATTCATTTTAAATCCTTCTTTTTATGAGATGTTAATTTCGTTCAAGGCTGATTCGTTCAATGCTGTCCGTGCGGACTATAGATCAGAAAGCTGCAGGTCAGGCCAAGTTATTGTCAAGCTCTGCGATAAGAGACAGGGCTGTCCGTTTCTTTATATTATCTTCATTATTTAGTTTATTTATCTGTTTTCAGTTTTAAAGCTGTAGTGTGCTGTTTTTAGAATGTGTAAGAATGTGTATTTAAGACACACACACACACACCTGTTTTATTGCTCCAATTTTTCACGGGGACCAGTTTGTAAAACCCGTCTCCCTTTAGTCAAGTCAAGCACTTTTTTTTATATATGAAGCACATAAAAAAACAACATGCAACAAGCTGCAGTATGTGAATTTCAGTGTGTAATTTAAAATGGCAGGTGAGGCTTTGTAGATGCTGCAGCTTTAGTTGATTGTCATCGTTTTTGTTCTATCGCATCAATTCAACTGATGTAGTTTTGTTTGTTTTTTTAAATGACAACGTATCGTAATCATGTAAATGTAAGGAGACAGGAAATCATCCCCCTGAGTCATAAAAAGGTAAAAGCAGAAAGAAAAGAAAAAAAAAAAGAAGGCGGCTACGTGGATACCGGCGATCACGAGCTAGCGAATCAGAAGAGAATAAGAACTCAGTGAGATTCCAGTAAATATGAAGGCAGTCAAGACCACAACAGCCCAGTGCAGATACGACACGTGGAGCAGCAGGCGCCACTTCAGAGCCCTCGTCTGGGATCTAGTTCAGCTCAGTTTATTGTACTGCCGGTTGAGTTGTACAATACTTGTGCATGTGGAGCAGTTGTGTTGGAGGTGTTATTGTTTTCGGAGTGTTTGCTGAGGGTGTGATAGCTGTTACGCCTGTTAGGTAATCAAGTGCTCGATAATTTCGAGTTTGTTGTGTGACTGAACACCATGAAGCAAGAACGCATATTTGTATCAACAAATGTTCAATCAGGATATTCGATTTTTTTTTTTTTTTTTTTGGTTATACCTGACTCACCAGGGTCTTTCAGAAATACAGTAACACTTGTGTGCCCTTGGGGGGGGGGGGCAGAATTCACCCTGTTGTTCAGTAATTTGCCACAGTTCGACTAAGTGTCACTGCAGTGTTATGCTCTCACACACACACACACACACACACACACACACGGAGGTAAAATGAGTGCACCACCAAATGCTCAAACTCCAATAGCAAGAGTTGTTAAAAAGAAGAAAAAATGCTTTCAAATGTTCTGTTTTAATCAAAGCATTTTTTTTCAAGTGACATCATGAAAAGGCAGTTTGTGTAGGAGGATGAGACGGAGTGGAGATCTTGTAGCCTCCTCCCTCCCTCCCCCCCTCTCTCTCTCTCTGATCTGGTTTGTTTTTCCAGTAAACAGCCAAACCGCCATCTGCTCTCTTGTCAGAGCAGAGAACCTTGACTGTGGTTGAGAGACCTCTTGTCTCATTTTGCAGTCAGTTTGGGTATCTGACCTGCTTCAAGTTTGGAGAACACAACATCTGTCTCAATAAGCAGTCTGTTAGGGGGCAGTCAGAAAGCACTCCCCATGCAGTGGTGAGCACAGCGGGAACGGAGGCTGGAAATATAGGAAATGTTGAATTAGGTAGATTACTTAAGGTGCTGATTTCATCATCAGTGTCCACGAATGAGAGAATGAGGCAATGCTGTAAACTTGTTTTAGTAAAATAAAAGTACAAAGAAGCCATGTAATTGTCGTTACCTTAAAATCCCTTCAATGAGTAGGGAATATAAAACCATCAACGAAGGAGGGCGCTGGCTGGTTTCAACCCTTGCTGGGCCTGGTTCATCTGGGGATGATTGTTGGATTTGTTTAATTTTTCTGCCTCTGTAGACCGGTGAAAATTCCATGGTCTGTTGTGGCCATTTCAAAAGATCTACGCTCCTCATTTACATTTTGTGGTTTATGACTTAATCGAATGGCGCAGGTCAACAGCTTCATAGTGTTTGACTTGTAATTTATTACATTTTAATCACATTATGGGCTGTATCTTTGAGTGGCACAACAATGACAGTGAGTGTTACCGTGCTGCTGTTGACTATTTTATTTTTTCAGTCTTGGAGGACATCTACACGCCAGCAGGCCACTCCAGGGCATGGCTGAAGTTTAGAGGTTGTTACTAATAATTCTTAAAAAACAAGCATTTCTTTTTTCAATTCAAGCACTTTTGCTGAGTCACCCAGGAAATGGGTCAGCTAAGGCAACGGCGGGCCACATAATGGTAAGGTAAGCAGACAGGCAGACAGGTGAATTGGCCTGATCCAGACAATGACGATTGTTCCAAACAGCCAGAGGAAGCTATTCACTCTCATTCTGCGAGACAGGCCTGTCTCTCCCAGGCTCCACTTGTCTCAGTACTACTCCCCTTCATTTCTGCTCATACATTAGGGGAGATTTTTATTTTTTTTAGGATGAAAAATGACAGAAATCAAGGATGATTAGAGAACATTTGGGATGAGAGGGGGCAGGGGGTTGACAGGTCATCTGCCGCTCTGATGCAGTTGCACTGTAGCTTCTTTCTTTTTTTAAATGTCTTTTTATGTTTGACTTCCCCTCTATTCCACAGCCAGTGTCCAAAGGGTTGGTCTCTCAACATGTCACTTCACATCAGGGCAGCCTGTACTGCCTGGAAGCCTATACCTGCATTTATAGACACACACACACACACACACCAAACAGAAAAAAAACAGACATTCACTACTGTTTATGACAAGAAAGGACCCTTGAAAGGACACTACAGAACAGAAAGAACATAAGAGACGCAGAAGAGGATAAACAGAAAAGTATTGTTGGGTATAATGTTTGTGTTGAATCAAATCATCCAAATGAAACGAAAATATCAGTCGAGAACTGAAACTTCTCATTTGCCTGGGCGCTCCAGAAAGACTCAGACGGTGAGATCTACAGAACTACGGAAACATATTGACAAAAATACCGCAGGCGATATAGGGGTTTTTAAAAACACTGCAGATTTGTTTTGAAACTTGCTTTGACGAAGTGGAGACGAAACAATTACCTCTTTATTGTTCATTTGATAGACTTTGTCAGGATTGATGATTTCCTTCTTTGCTCAATAAAACTTAAGGGGATACGTCACTCGAACATAAATTGGGGTAACTCTGGGACACTTAAATTCATTATCTTCTTCTGTTTCTTGGAATTAAAGCCTTTGTTCAGTCGAAATGTCACTTCACTCCCAGCTCAACTCCACCCATGACTTTTTTTTTTTTTTTTTTAAGGTTTTAAATGTTAGAGGTTGGGCTGGGGAGAGGTGCAGGAGTATGTGTACGGGACTTCAAGTATGATCTACCCAGGTAAAGTGACACAAAGTCTTTTTTTTTTTTTTTCCTAAGTGGAGGAATGTTCACCTCCAGACTCCCACAAAGTGCACGAGTACATCAATACGAGCTGTTGGCCCCGGCGGTTTGCTGTTCACTCTCATCCTGCTTTCCCACAATTACAGCCAGTCAGTTTGGCATGAGAGCTTCCCAGCTGAAAGTGACCTAATGCCTGAAGCCGGAGCTCAAAATGGTTGACTACATGTCAGCATTCACCTCACACCTCAGCAGCTCGGGGCTGATTTAAAACTGTAGTTTTAACTCTTAAGTAAGCCTTTCCAAAACTAGGTTAGACTTAATGCTGTCTGTTAAGGAGTTTTCGTTTATTTTTATTTTCCACTTTGGTTTATACAGTGAATGCTAGTTCTGTATCATAGATGAGGACATACAAGATTTGGCGTGGGAATGGAGATAAATAGGAAATCAAGAAATAGGGGATTAGTCTGCTTGTCCAACCTGATTGATGTAGCCAGAACCACCAAAGGCTGTCAGCGAGACCTCTCTGCGCAATCACTCATCCACCCTGTACATTAGAAGCCAATTAGTTTCAACAACAACCAGCAAACAAAAAGGTAATCGATTCCATTCACTGTCTTGCCTTGTCATAATTCTGATATGAGGGAATGTACCAGTTTATCAGAAAGAATAGCATTGGTAGTTGTGCCAAACTACCTAATTACAAATGTGTCATTTTTTTCTTCAGTTTTGTTCTGAATGATTATTTCAATTGATGAAATTCGATCAGGTTTCAACCTCGCTAATCAAAACCTCATCTGTGGCGATAATGTGCTGACACTCAGTAATGCTCATCAACAGTAAGCTACCTCGTGGTTCCCTGCTGCTGCTAGCAACCTTCGGTTGGAGCTTTGCATCGCGTCTCATAGAAAACTTGACTTTACCATTTTTAACTTAAATGTTGAGCTTGGAGTGGGTATACTCTATTCCTGTTTTTCTTAATTTTACAAATTGGCCTACATTTGTATCCACACAGTTTTCAAAGTTAAAGCTGCAGTAAGCTAGTTAACATAGCAAACATTAGCAGTTACAAGTTACAAAAGGGTTAGAGGGTAACAGATTAGGATGTTTATTGACCTTCCAGTGTGGAATTCACCATCGAGCAAACAACAGTCCAAGACGTCTGCTTGTGCTTTACGAACTAGTTAGCGACGAGCACAAAGACACTGCTGCTCGTCTGCTCTGGCACTGAAAACACCACTGAGACTATTAATGAGGAAATAAGTCAGAGCAAGCTCTGCTGGACAGTTGGTCCCACGCGAACCATTTCACAAGGTCGCATATTTTTACTTTATAATGTGTAAAATGGACATTTTCAATATTATCAGTTGTCCAAGCTGCAGCTGATTCAAACAGACTCTGGACTTTAAGCTGAGTGTACGCATGCGTATTAGCCAGTGTGAGGCTACCACTCTCATCTGAGATGGAAGTACTTCGGTGTCCATCTGTATGCATGTTCCTATGCACATTTTAGTACGCTCTCTCCACTGGATACTTTCTTTTTTATTTATTTTTTTTATATGTATTGAAAGCTATTCTTAGAGTGACCTTCCAAAAGCCATGGCGTGCTGCCCTGTTGTCCGTGTGCGCCGGCCTGTGTGATTCAGTTTGAGTGGAGAAAGCCCAGGGACACATCCGCAGCCCTCTCCCGATTACTGGGCTCCACGGTTTGCAGATGATTCTTTGATGGGGCAAATCTGGAGGCATTGTGGTTGAAAGGACTGGGCCCGGTAACTGGGAACAAGCACATGAACGCACATGCGCAGCAGTACTTTTGTATATATGTAGACACACTCCTGTAAGCAGTCACTCTGACATTCCAGAGGATTCCCCTCATAGCACAGCTGAGTGCATCATTGTTCTATCTTTAGGCCTGTGGTACTGCAAATAGAGAGATACCATTATTTAATCCTCAAGTACACGTTCTCACACACAGCTAGAACAGATCAAGTTCTGCTGCAACAACATAACAAAAGAAATCACATGTGGATATTGAGCCTTAAAAGATGGAACCTGTAGAGTGTAAAATTCCTTCGTGCCAGGGTCAAGACTGGTCTTTTCTTAAAAGAAAGTCACTGTCATGGGATCTTTGTGATAGAAGTATGTAACGCTCAGTTTGGTTTCATCAGGGTTGTGCTGTGCCGTTATTCCTTGGAGGAAATCCACTTATGCGAGGGACAGGTATGTGGCAATATTGTCTTGTTGTCAGGAGGTTTGTTAAATCCCCCAGTGATGGTGCAGAAATGGTTTGAGCGAGCCAGGAGTTCAATCACAGAAATCCAAAGTGAATTAAAGGTAAAATGTAATCAAATTCCTTATAATAATAAAGAAAAAAAAAACAACCTGAAATGATGCCACTGAGGCGAGATCGCTTGTCACCACCTTCCTGGTTTAATCAAGAAAACTTGGAGGGAGGCACAAAGCAATAAAACCAAATGCCAATAGTTTGTTTTATTGTCACTCAGATATTGCATCCCTGATCAAGTAAAACACAGTTGAAAGCCCAAGCATATTGTGTGAAATTATTCTAGTTTCCGATGCATCAATTATCTTGGCGGGAAACATGTAAGTCTTAAAAAAAATGTTCGAATGAGACAGGAATGTGCTTAAAGGCTGCCTGCACAGCAGGGAAATGTCAAAACACTCATTTCTAGGTTCATTATATAAGTATTGCAAGTATTCACTGAATTCATGACTTCTTTAAAAACAAGCATTTCTCAAAAGTGAAGAAATGAAATTAAAAAAAACTAACAGAATAGCCATGCTGTCTATGAAAACAGTGATTTAACCACAGTAATCATATGTTGCAGTGTTTTATCATCGCAATCGCTCAATCTTTACTGAAAGAAAAAGGTTAAGAAGTGCTGAAACAATCCATTAGCGGCGGTGCCACTCCGTTCCTGTAATAGCTGCTCTCTCTAATCTCTGCCTCGCTTCATCTCGCTCTCTCTCTCTCTCGCTCCCTCTCTCTCGCTCCCTCTCTCTCTCTCTCCCACTTCTGGGTGATAGTTGTGATGGGCAGGAGTGGGAGGAAAAATGCTCTGACTCAGCCAGAATCCTCCTTTTGTGAAGTTAAATACCAATTTACACTCCTCTCCATCACACACACACACACACACACACACACACACACACACACTCTCCCTCTCTCTCTCTCTCTCTCTCTCCCCCCCTCTCTCTCTAACCTGCCCTTTACATCAGTATTCCCATTTGTAAATGTGAATATTGTTGCACCATGTATCTCCCGTCTCCGCTGCTCACAAAAATATTTTCCTTGCGTCGTGTGTCCTACTTTTTAAACTCCCCCTTTGCTCTCTTCTTTTGTTTTTTTTAACCCCCCCCCCCCTTGCTCTCTCTTCTTTCCTCAGTTGACAGTCTAATAAGCCTGTAATTAACACCTGAAAACAGGGAATGATGATAGACTGTAGAAGGAGAGATTGCTTTGGGAAAATAAGGCTCCTGTTTCCTCCCCATCAGCCACCACCTGCATGTAAAAGAGCGCGTGTGGTGCACAGCGGAGCGGTGCTAGGCTTGTTATTTCTTCTGTGGTGGGATATCGTTTGTCCACGATGATCAGACAGACCATCACACATAGGTGAATGTCGGTATAAGGCAGCGTGTTCCAGAACAGAAAATCGTCACTTTCAAAGGTGACCCTTTTTTGCACACCAACTTACTTTAGGTCATCAACAAACACAGAGCTTACATAACCGATGCCACTCTGTGTGCCATAAATGCATTTTCATCGAGCGTCATGGAAACTGACATTAGATCGTATCAGAGTAAACACACTTTTTCCTCTCCATATAAACGTAACTGCTGATCTTCGTAATGTCCATCTTTTAATTTCCTTCAACTCTTTCCTCGGTTCAACTGCAGCTACAATATGATGAAGTCCTCGTAGCGAGCGGACATAAATAATTGCATTTTTGTTTTCCAGTTAAAGAGGTGAGGAGCAAAAAAAGAAAGGAAAAGAGGGCGAGAAAAAAAAAAAGTTCTGCCGGCGTTAAAGACAGGTTAAAATCATCCGAGGTCCAGTATAAGCTGATTTGTGTGTTTCTTGACCAGTGCGGCTGACATTTCGAGACATCTGTCTGAATATCGGTTGTTGACTTTGACTTGGATGGAGTGAGGGGCCAATCTTTCTGCTCCCTCTTGTAATACGAAAACCTCACAGCCACAGTTAATACTGCTTCTACTGCTACTCATAATGTTCATAGAAATCTTAGTACTATTACTTTCGGCATTACCACATCCATAATACACACCTTCACATTGCTCTTTATAAATCCCACTTTCAACTGGTATGTTTTTATAAAAACCAGTTTAATATCTTTTATGAGAGATCTTTGCATTGGGGGTAGGTTGCTTCAACACTTAGTCTTCTAGAGGCAAGACAGGCGTCTGAGAAATTGTGAGGGCATTTTTCACATTATCTGAAATAACACAACCATTAAAAGGATAATGGGCTCATTAATTGCTTGTGTAAACCGTCAATATTCAAACAAACACAATCAAATTAATATCCTGCTTCCAGATATTATTTGACTGAACCATGAAGAGAGGAAAACAACTCCTCCAGAACAATGAGCTGAACCCAGCAGCGAGCGCAGCACAAATCACACTGGAAAGTGCACTTTCAGTATGTCTGACGGTGAAACAAACAATCACAGCAGAGCAAGCAAGTTTTCCATTCCCAGATATCAAGTGAGGAGGAGGGAACAAGACAGAACCTGCGGCGAGAGGGAGAGGGAGCAGGAGCAGGACTAGAGGGGAGGAGATGATTAGGTTTGTGAGAAAGGGGTGAAAAAGCAGAAGTTATAGACAAGGTGAGAGACGAAAAAATGTGTTGGAAGCGGAGAAACGGTGAGATGACGGTGGACGTGTATATTTGTAGGGTGAGGACGAGAGGGATGAATGAAGGAGAGACTGAGAAAACAGAGGACAGGAAGAGATGTGAAAACTTGGAAGAGGAAGCCAGTGACGAGCAAGGGAAGAACAGAGGATGTAAGAGAATAAGATAACGTGATTTTAATCTTATTGGCATTTTAAGCTTACGATCAGGAATCTTAACACTTGGTTTATTTTAAATTCTTTAAATTGGACACATTGAGGGATAATTGAGAGTTAAATTATCAGTAAAATACACTATAAGATAATAACGTTCATGCTACTCCCCAGAGAAATCAGAAATAATCTGAGTAAATGTTCTTTTGTTGGCCCAATATTCAATCAGAAGACCGTATTTACTTGGAATTTGCAATTAGAGCATAGAAGATTATTATGGGATGAATTCCTCTGATGCAGATTCATCAGCTAAACAATTATTCCCGGAACTCACCTCCAGCACAATTTCATAAAAATAGTTCAAGGTGGCAAGAGTGAAAATGAGTCATCCTCAACATCAGTTGTGTTTTTAGAATGCTGACGACATTTGGAGAACATGTAGATACGGAATGGGATGCAATGACTGGACAATTATATCTCTCAAATGCTGCACAGATTTCTAAGATGTCCATCAGCTCAAATGGCTCAAACAGCCACAATTGAGGGGAAAATCTAGGGCCAAACCTTTAACAGTTTTACAAAGTCCGGCTCCGCCCCTTCTTTCAGCATTTGTACATTCACTGTGACTCATAGTACTTCATTCTTTGTAGGCAGACTTTAAAAAGTGTTATTGTAAAGTTGAGCGAGAGGACTTAATTCTTTCCGAGCAGAATGAGGACTTTAGTTTTCTGATTTACATCTATTACAATAGTCTCAATGGAGTGTTGTGCCTGCAGACACACACACACACACACACACACGCACCATGAACTTTAACTATGTATTAATGCAAATCTGTGGAGGACACACTGGGTTCTTTTAAAGGCCTAAAGCAGTCCAAAGTTGATTCTACTCTGCGGTGCAATTTTACAAAGGCCAAGCCATCATCGCTCAGTAAATTATTAAAGCGCCATGCCAGGGTCTTGATACTCCCCTCACCTCATCTGCCTTGTGTAATATTCTACAACCAATGGATTCAAAGTGATTATCCATAATAAATAAGGAGAGGGTTGTTACTCAGGAACATTTGGTTTCTGGTCCGTTCATACATAGCGTCAATCTCTAAACGTGCAATAAAAACAGAATCAGCGGATTTATTCCTTCACCTGCATCACCTGATGTCTCTGGTTCACCTCTCAGAAGTTTAGGGCCAGTTTAGCCAGCAGATATCCAGGCTATGACTCCCTCTGTCCATTTCCAGTTAAGGTTTATGGTCCGATTGGTAATTTCAGACATGATTATGGAGTTGGAGTGTACTGCGTCTGCAATGTGTCGCATCTAACAGTGCAAACAAACTAAAAAGCCTAATTATTGTTTGATAATAGCAGATGGCTTGGAGTATTTCTTTTCAGCATCTCTTTTTTTCTCCACATGGGTTTTTTTTTTTTTTTTTTTCACCTGTGTAGATCCAAAGCCTGCTCAAATGTTTGTGGTCAATCCTACTCAAATTACAAGCAGAGAGCAGAATGGCTCGGGTCTCAAAGTCTGGTCCCTCCCCTGCAGGTTCTGCATTCATATGCATATGAATGAATTCCCAGAGATTAGGATATCGCTTCATTTGTTATAAAACTCTGCAGAAAGGCTTCATATAGTTACAGTATGTCACATTTGTACACTGTTACCCTCCTGATGTTACCTTCCCGTGTCTTATCGCTGCATATTATGCTAATACGTGTCAAAGATACTGTAATGTATTGGGGGTTTATTACCGCTAAGTTTAGCAAAGGTTATACAGTAAAATTCAATTTCAAGTCATATAAGCTTGAACTGTGTTTACTAAGAGGATTAACCTGCCTTCATGCAAATGTGTTATCATCAGTAACACTGTCCATGAATCTCTATGAAAGGATGTTAATATTCCATTCGGAGAGCATATGAGCACTTATGGTGCACTGCACCAAGAATAGCAATTGCTTTGAGCATACTGCTTTGACAAAGTTGTGTATTTTTTCAAGGTATTTCAACATTAAAATAAAACAACTTCTCATTCTGGCTATAATCAGTGTTAATGATTAGATATCAGTGCAGTGGTTTAGGCCAATTCAGACAGCACTGCATGTGCAATATGATTAATTTGATATCAAAGCATAAAAAAAAACTGTGTTCCAAAAACTCTAATCTGAAATAGCAGAAAGCCATTGGCAGTGAAACGGGAACTGATTGTCTTGGCTCATACAATGTTTGTCAGCTTATCCATCCAATTTACATTTAAATTGCATTATTGCTATTGTAAAAAAAAACAGTACAGTATATTGTGTCATTGTGACAGCACTAATGGTTAATTAAAGTAGTGTAAATGTGTACTTTCTCATGTTCCTCTATTATGAGCACAAGAAGGATCTGACTAAGATGACCAATCTTTCTCAGTTTTGATTTCTTTGCTACAGCGATGTATTAGACCTGTTTTTCAAGCATCAAGTTAATAGTGTTGCAGTGTTTTTACACGAGATAACTTATTAATTTCAGAAGTACTTCAACCACAGTGGTTATTGCTGCGAGTGCTGCGGGGATGGCATATTGTTGTTGGCCAACACGGACTTCAGCATCACCATGGATTCCCTCCACCAAAAAACATTGGGATTTGTAAATTTTCTTTTGGATTCTTGCTGGCATTCAGTTCCGTTTGCAAAATCTATAATATATAGTTATATATACCTAACCCTACAACATATATATATATAGACTTGTATGTGTTGTTCAGTGAGATCATCATCATCAAAAATGAACACCGAATGTACAGTTATTGAGGAGTAAATGCTGTCGCTAGATGTTCAAAGCTAACGTTATGCTAGGAACAATCTACACCTCTGACGAGCAGCTTAAGCATCACCACACCTAGCTTTGATGGTTACATTTGTAGTTTCGTTAGCAACTACTGCTTTGAAAACACGGCAACGATTTCAAATTCACAAGTAGTAATACTGGTGTGTTTTGCTTTGCAGAACAAAGTGTCTAATGCTCGTCTGAACCGCTGATTTAAAGCATCTGAGCCAAAACGCCTTGAAAAATCCCATAGATCTGTGACGATGGAACCGTACATTCAACAATGCTAACTTACATCCAGGTTTTAAAACTCACTCCTGCTCCACTCAGTGGTCTAAACTGCAAACTAATTGCAATGACAAGTCATTTTTTCAAAAGGAAAAGTCCACAGATTTTTCCCATATCAGTAAGAGGAGAGGTAAGAATAAGCAAAACTGTAACGTGTCTATAAGTGTATCTCTGTTTTTCTTGTGTTTGTGTTTTTTATATCACAGAACGAGACATCATAAATCAGAACAGACCTTTTACTTAGATATTCCTGGAAAAATACAGAGTCTTTTCCACAGCGTCACATTCACTCTCCCCCTAAATTAGATGTTTATTTTGGGAATATCACATTGGAATTGCACATTCGCGTGTTGTTATGGAAGCACAAATAAATGAGCCATCGGTGCCCTGAGTGTTTATTGACTAGAAGTCCACCCAGCCAAAATGGTAGAATAAGACCCCTCCAAAAAAGGTGATTTATCAAACATCGGAGGCGAGGGAGGCGAGTGTTGAATTTTAGAAGGGGAAGCTTATGTAATGAGTGTGAATTGCATCTCCCCTTCGTGTGTGAATAAGAAATAATGAAGCCATTTTTAGATGATGTAAGCTGGAACGCGCACGAAATGGAGAGGGAGCTGAAAGGTGTAACTTGTGAAATTGCTGGCCTTGTTTTTAATTGTATGATTTGATGGAAATAAAATTACTGCTGATTGTGTGAAGATAGTGGAATGAAATATCTTCAATATCAGAAACAGTATGCTTGTAGCCTTAAATAAGATGGCAATTAACAAAAAAACCCCCAAAACTTGATTTCCTGACATTTCTATTTTCTGCTGAGCTCTTGAAATAATGGTAAAGAAAACACTTCCTACAGTCATAAATCCTACAAATGGCTATAATTCATAATTTGAGAGCTACTGGTGTGTCTGAGAGTGGGATAATTATCTGCGCCTGTCACAGCAAACACAATGTTAACAACGAAGTAATCAGGCTCTGTAGGTCTGTCTGGTGTTTAATCATGCTGCTGTGTCGCTGCAGTTACTCACTATGACAGTGCTGTGCCTTTGTCGTCGTGACATCATCTTGCCACCCACTGGCGGGTAGGAGAAGCTGCAGAAGCCTGGAGGGGGAAAAAAAATCCAAAAGGCATTGTAACTAGTTAATCACATAATAGCCCTCAGTCGTGTCACAGAAAGTGATGAGTTAACATTCTCTGTAAGTATTGTTGACCCTGGAAAGCAGCCATGGCATAACCTCGGTCATTAGCAAACCTCCTGTCTTTCTCACAAATACACACGCACGCACGCACGCACGCACGCAAGCATTGGCTGTCACCTCTGATATAGATGACCCTTGACAGGAGAGGATGGCAGCAAGACAGCCTGTCAGCAGCTCTGCAATGTGTCTGGCTTGTCTCCCGTCATTGGATGGCCAGCATGTGCCTTAGGTCTCTTCTGCCCAGCCAGATTCACACCAATTTACAGCCTGGCTGCCAGCAGAATGATATTCTCATGTGACTCTTTTTTTTTTTTTTTTTCATCTGGTCAGCAATCCTGAATGACCATTTTTCATTCCTATTATCTCCCCTGTGGCCATTCTGCAATAATGTGCTCTCCTTCTCTCAAATACAGAGCCGTAGAACTGTTTCTGTGTTCCAATAGCAATTAAACATCAAGCCCCTGATTAAAGTGATCTAAGGTATAAGGTCTAAGGGCCACGGTGGAAGTGGCTTTGGGGCCAGTTCTTTCAAACTATGAATATTGTGGGCATGAGTATAGTGGGTGGCGCTAAGGGCATAAATCATCAATGTGTTTTGGACGTGACACAAATGTAACCAATCTCTCCCATTCTCTCTAAGAGCCAGGTTCACTTTGACTTCCACATACTGCTTTGTAGGTGGCATATCCGGCAAGTTTGAGAAACAAACAGATTTTCTGCAGAGGAAACAACTTGTTTCTCACTTCTCTGTCTAAAAATATTTCAGAAGCTCAATGCTGAACTCTTTCCCCCCTGGAGAGTTTCATCTGTACTCAAGGATCTTCTGTCCTCCAAGTTTATCGTTTTCTTGTTTGCTGGTTAAACGTTCTGGGCTATGTGCACCATGTAGGAACGTTGTTGCACACATAAAAGGTCACTGAAAGCAGCCTCTTTACATTAAGTTGTTAAAAAAAAAAGCAACTGCACTCGAAAGGAAGCTCCCGACATGCCGATCCTGTTGGAAAACTAAATAATCAATGAAGTTATGCTCTTGTTCCTGGTGCGTAAATGTGAAGCATCTCTCTAAATGTGGAAATGTACAAATCCTGTTGGTGCTGTCGACGGTTGCTGCAGACCTGAGAGCATGCGGACCAGCTACGAGCCACGGGAGTCTGCCGCTGCTCCCTGAGGTGAAGCACACGCAAAAATAGTCTTCCACCTTGTAATGTTGTTGCTCAAAAGCTAGCAATGACACGTGCTCCAAGTCTTTTTGTAATTCCACCTCAGAGCAAGACTCGTGGAGAAGTAATTGTCTTCCTCTGCTCTGTATCCAATTCTGTTGAGTGCGTCGTCTCTGCAGCATTTAGCAACAAAGCAGCTCTGCTTTCTGATTAATGATGGTGCCCACCAAGTTTTTATTGCTTTCTGTAGATTACATCAGTTTGAAGTAAATCGGTGAAGCCAATTAAATGTATGATCATAATAAGAATACTTCCAACCATATCTTAATTGAAGCTGAATTGTCTGTGTTGGTGAATTCCAGAAGGTTTTTCTCAACATTCAAATTAGCAAGAAAGTGACTTAATTGCAATGTAATTACAGCAATAACAATCCTTGAATTTTCGGGGTTTTGATGGCAACGCCTGACATACAAAAGGCCTTCACAAGGATCTTTTTGTGATCTTGTTACCGAGAAATTTGCACTTGAACCTGACATAATGAACCCGCTGAAGGATGACAAGCCTGTGAGATCGTAGCATCATGTATGACAGCTTCTTTTTTGAGCCACTGAAGGTACATTTGACCTCAGTGCTAAGAGCCTCAGAGGAGAGAGCTTTCTGTAGACCCCGTGAGCAGAGTGCGAACAATCTCTGTTCACGTTGACAGATGGGGAGTTCAAGCTAAGATTATTTTAGGGCTCCCATTAGGTGGAACAAATGAACAAAGACTTGGATGCCTCCATATCCCAGCTGCAGTGTTATGAGAGATAAACAGGAGACTTCTCATCCCACACACACAGCGGTATGTATAAATACACTCGGGAAGAAGTTTGCAGTGAAGGCCATATACAAGTCTATTAAAATGAGCAATAATGCACCCCAAACCCAACATTTCTTCCCAACCTATAGAAATATACAGTTGCAAAAACTCAGGTGGAATTGGAAGGAATTAGTTGATACCTTTAATACGGTATTCAACCTGAGGAGAGTGAGCTACACAAACTATCTGAAGATTATATAGAGTGTGGCAGAGGTAGGGAGAAGTCTCCTCACTCAGGTCGACAAAATACCAAACGTGCTCACTGACCACAGAAGAACCAAGCTCGTTGGAATGCCAGCCAGAGTGCATATTTGACCGAGATGACGGCTATCGGTCACACGACTGTTCCCTTTGGGAAGTGTGCCCAAGCGCGTCACGCGTACAAGTCCCTCGTGCATCCTCCACCGCACTTCTGTCATGCCTAGGTTGCCCCACAGTCCAGTGCTTCACCTGTCTCTGGGGTCCCTCACACAGGGGTCACATGTGGGTCTTTCTTATGGCTCACACACTGGGAACGCCTCCAGTGACCTCACACAAGTCCTTCCTGATATAGCGTGAAAAGCATGGGAGTGGCCAAGGAAGACAAACCTAGTGTCTTTTGGTTGTTGTAGGTTTTCTACCTTTTGAACAAAGGCAAATACCACAGCCCTGTTTTTCTGTATTTTCTGATCAGGTTTTTTTTGTTTTTTTTTTAATTAAATGCACCTTTACTCTTCATTGACAGCCCTGTTTTCCTAAAAGTCTCAACTTCCCAGTTATTAATTACTTACTCAATTCTGCCACCTCTTCTGAGCATAACCACATATCATAACCGATCCACCACTTTTCAAGAATTATACAATATTTCACACAAGTAGGCAGTCTAGTACCAACTCTTTGGATATTTCTGCAATGCGACCTGTTCACATATGCCACTATTTGTGTTGCGACAGTTTGTCTGAAGCACTAATCTATTTGTTCTTCATACGATAATGTGGGGTGAGGGACTGGAAACCATTTGATCGTAAGTGGAATCAGGAAGTCATTAACAAACTGACAACATTACTACCCAGCCGTAATTGCAGGCGGTCAGACACTGATACATCATCTCGCTAGAATGGAGGGCATCGGTCGATAACACCTCCATAAAGTGTCCTCCTGGCAAGTGCTGTGGCCTATAATGAAACTAGCAAGCAGATGAAGAGAAGCGCATGGCAGGAGGGTCTTATACCATCCGACCTCACCCCTGTGGAAAGCCCATTATATTTAGAGCCTGAGGAAATGTGAAGTGGGCTTTGTGCTGCTGACATAGCTAAAATAAGTGTATTAATTGGCAGTTTGTCAGCTGCCAGGGATCTTCGTTTTGGGCTAATGTAATGTTCATAAAAAGAAAATAACGTGCTGCAGGACCCCCGAGTGTTGCCTTCATGTGTTTCCCATACTCCTACACACTTAGGCCTCTACTTAAATATACCATGCACTTGCCTGCCTCAGCAGAAAACACACGTGGTGATATGAGCATCTATGGCTGTGCCGCTGGGGTTATTGTACTTTGTTTATTTAATGATGCTATCAATGGCTGGGTGAACAGAGGTGCATGCTGGGACAAATCACAAAGACTTGTTCTCCGTCCAGACTCTATTAGGACTCACTCACACAGAGCGCACATGTTCAGCGAAATAATAAACACTGACAGCCTCATGTCTTTCTCTGTCTGTCGCTCATTAACACACAAATACACAGATGTTGGCTGTTCTTCAATAAACTGTTGTGTGCCCTTCCTCACGAGGAAAATTATTAGCCAGCTGTTCATTCCCCAGCTGCACCCAGACTATTCCAATGTGCTGCCAGTGCTCTCACACACACACACACATATAGACAGACAGTTGAGAGACAGAGAGGGTTTGTGCCCTGCAGGTTACAAGCCCTGGTGAGAGGCCAGTGGAGGTTTCTGACATTGTTAACAGTTTGATGTTAATCAATTAGCAGACATCTGACTGAGCTGGAGGCCGACATTGGACCGCCATTCAACCCTTAGAAACAGGTCGCGACGTAGGAAGTTGGCTAAGGACGGGGGGGGAAGAGACCTCTGACAATCTGTACTCGAGTAGAAGTACTGCAGCATTACTGAAATATTGCTTTACCATTACCTTAATACATCAGTGTCCTTCTTAAAAAAAACTGTTATTCGTGCATTATTGCAGGCATTACATTAAAATTATAGAGAAAAACTCTACTTTCTATGAAAGCAAATAAAGAGATGAAGCATGGCTTTGCCCTCTAATCATCAATCTTTTTCCTAGAGCTGTTTGCGTCTACCTTCATTTCTTTTTATTTCTGTCCCTAATTTACTGACCAGTATTCGCCTCTCCAAAGGTTTTCCTGATGCAGGATTTTTTTTTTCTTCTATCCATCCGTATCTCATAGCTTTTATTGGCCACTTTGTAATTGGTTGAGTCTATAAAACGGAGATGAAAGGTTTGGCTGTCAGCCCAAGTTTTGGAAGACCAGACGAATCTGCTTACTCACGTTTTAGCTGCTTACGCAGTTGTGATTTGGTTTGACGATGTCGGGCAAAGTTTTTTGCTTACTGAATAGCAAATTATGATTTTAAAGCAATGAATGTGAACCCATCCCACTCAAACATATGTACATTGAGTGCATTAACGTGAACAGTTCTGGTTCAAGATGACAGGAAGTGAAGAATGTGTGTATTGTCAAGCTGGTGGTGACGCCATCAGAATGTGTTTAATGAGTGTTTCGGGGTTTGATCCTGGTTCACCTTAATTGCAAGTGTGGGTGTGTGTATGCTTAGCTTGCATTTTAAACAGGCAGGCCAGATGATCCATATTGTCAGGGTCAGGTCTATGTTGGCTCGGCTACCCTCGGCTTCTTAACACCCCACATCTGCTGGGGTCAGACAGTCGGCCCAGGGACGGCTCATCAGCTGGATGCTGGTGTTCATGTTCCAGCAAACTACTGGCGAGAGACGAGGGGGTTTTGTGTGTGGCCAAGCAAGACTGGCTCCAGCTCAATTTGTTTTATTTGAGATCTCGCAGGGTTCGAGCTCCACTTGGCTTTGGCAAACATGCAGGGAAATTTTGGTTTGACAACTCCGTATTTTAACAGTTTATTCAATATATGTTTGTGTTTTGTGTGTTGATAGTAAAATGGTAGAGTGTGATGTGTAATTAAAATGAAATTTTCGATCTTAAACTTTGGTTTTCTCCTCTTCTAGGGGACTATGTGGTGCTGACCGTCTTCTTTGACCTGAGCAGGAGAATGGGTTACTTCACCATCCAGACCTACATCCCCTGCACTCTCATTGTTGTTCTGTCCTGGGTCTCATTCTGGATCAACAAGGATGCAGTACCAGCCAGGACATCATTAGGTGAACAAAAGCAAAAGATTTCATAATTTGAGGTATAGGCTGACAGCAGGCAGTACGAACAAGACCAATGTTGTTTAAGCTTCTTCTACTCTGTAGCTGCTCATCAAGCCTCAGCAGAGCTTTCACGTTAGCTCTGATCGCTCTACCTAGCCCAAACAAACATATGCTGCTGTCATACCTCTTTGGTTCATTAGCCATGCTGCCCGTGGTGCTAACACACCAGCTCACTTTGAAAAGCAGTCTACTTAGACTTCTTCAGTGTTTTTGTCTTCTCTTTCACCATCCTTTCCCCTCCTCTTCCCCCCTCTGAGACACGGCAGTTGCTAAGGAATCTAGTCCATCTTGATTAGAAGACCCTATCCTGGCACGTGTTTCCATGCATGCCTTAATGAGGCATTAATTATACAATACAGCAGGGAAGATGCTGAGATGCAGCCTCAGCACAATAATAATGTAGACGGCTGCTTAACTGAATGCAAAAGAAGGACACAGAACTCAAAAGAGTGCAAAAGTGGGGAGATATCAAGGAAATTTGTCAGCCTTTGAACTTGCCCTTTGCGTCCCGTTGACATCCTTTCATGCTCATCTGTGATAGTTTCCTCTATTTTCCCTAGTCAGCTTTCATAAGACTCTCAATCTTGACCTTAAATCCAATCTGATCATTAGCCAGCATTACTGGACCTAAAACAATCCCCGCAGGCACAAACCGTCATTAAATTGTCATTAATGTCCAAAAACAGGTCGCTTTGTTTTCTCGAGCCTTTGCAGCTCACGTTATGATTTGCAGTCGAAATAATAACACAATTAAATCTCAGCTGATATTGTGCTAAGACTCAAATATCTTAATTTCCTCTTTGAAAGATTATACGGGAGGTACAAGCAGCCAGGTGGTTTGGGAGCGGATTAATGCAGATGACATAATTCTTAATCCTCCAATGCCACCCAGAAATATTCCAATTCACTCATAACATTGCAACATTAATCTTAGAGTAGACTTTTGAATTTAGACATAAATCATCTCCTGTGTACAAGACAATAGGTGGTCATGTTTGTTGGTGTTGCTACTGATGGAAGTGCTAATCTGCTGGATCAGTGTTGTCATCATCCCGCCGTCATTAGTGGGTAAATGGGGGGGGGGGGGGGGGTTACCAGCTGGTGGATGACGGACTGTAGTATGTCAGCGTTGGTGGTCACTGACAGCTGAAACGTAAAGTAGTACAGTATGTGGGTGTGAGGAGTGTAAAACAGCTGCTCACTCCTCCCTCGTGCGCATCTATCCGTTAAGAGCTCGCAATTAAACAGCCACCATTCATCCTCTTTTATAAATCATGACATCTAAAAAAAAAAAAAGATTCCATATTTCTATACCGCATTGTTGCTTTGAACAAAAAAATTCTGATAGTCTTGTAAAATAAAACCATTCCAATTATTTGTAAGTATGTTCTAATGTGTATTATCACAAGTTTTACTTTTTTTTTTTTAAGTTTCTTTTTCAAAATAAACTCAGAACTTTTGTTTGTTTCCCTCTAAAATAAAATACAGAAATTGTTTCCCTCCGAAATATTATTTTGATTTTATTTCTTTCCCACTGGACAGTAAACATGTTCTTAAATTGAAAAATGTAAAAGCACACGACTACGTGAAAAAGAAATATATACTAACATGCAAATTTCTGAAGTAGAGTTTTTTTTAATAGACATCCAAAGTATCCTTCTCGTCTTTCCTGTGTTGTTTAAGCTTCTTTACCTTAAAAAACAGAGAGGCACTCTCACTCCATATTCAAATATAATAAGGAGGCAATACAAAGAGTGCTGTCAGATGATGCAGGTAGAAAGAAGTACAGTATAAATGAATTGTTTCCCTTTAGTTGCAGATCTGACTTGCTGTGCTCTCATCACCAGGCATCACCACCGTGCTGACCATGACCACACTGAGTACCATAGCCAGGAAATCTCTTCCAAAAGTATCCTATGTGACCGCCATGGACCTGTTTGTGTCTGTCTGCTTCATCTTCGTCTTTGCTGCACTAATAGAGTACGGCACATTGCACTACTTTGTCAGCAACAGGAAGCCAAGTGCCAAAAAGGACAAGAAGAAGAAAAACCCGGTGAGCGTCTTTCTGAAACTAGAGGAAGCAGGAAGGGATGTTGCTCGTTTTATCTACTCACTATGTAGTTTTGATGTATTTGTATGTGTAATATCATGCGCTGTTTACTTTGTTCTTTATTTAGGTGAAGGTTCACGGATTGCTGACATACTGTGTCCCTCCCCCAGTGTACTGCACCACAAGGATAAGCCTCAGAGAAAAAGCAATACACTGCTCACTATCCCTAAGGGAGCATCTTCCCAGGGACCTTAAATTACTCAATGAGCGAGGCATTCAGCTCAGACCTTAGCCTAATCCCCCACACATCTGTTACCGCTGTAATTTAGACCCATGTCACATGACATGTGAGTCAGCTTCATATAGGTCTGGAGCGAGAGAGAGAGAGAGAGAGAGAGAGCTGCTTGGTTGATGAGCAACGATCTCTCACCAACTGAATAAACTATTATTCTCCCCAATCGTTTAGCGTTAAGTTCCAGAAATGTCTATGCTGTGAGAAGGTTTTGTTTTTCTTCGCATTTTTAACCAACTTGTCTTCTTCTTTTAAGGGTTGTTGTAAATGAGATCCAGCTTTGAAGTTATGGAATTTCTTTAATCTGGATCCACGAGACCTCAAAGATATTCAGACTTTAATATCTACGTATACTGTGGGTGAAAAGAAGTATTGAACTGGAACTTCAGGGAAAGTGGGGCACACTACTTTCAGCCCCTGTAACTACATGGTCTGAGTGTCTCGTGGATGAATAAATGAATAATGAAGTGGAAGGTGTAAAGCCAGTTTTCGATCTCAAAGGGGCTTTTTTAGGTTCTCTGCATGACTTGCCAAGATGCGAGCAGCAGGTCGTATGCATGTAAAGGCGGGCTTCTGATTCTTCAGGTCTTCATGAATACATGAAGATAAGGAAATGATGGTAAAAGGAAAAAAAAATATGCATCCAAAAGTTGAATTTTTTTCTTTCAGGTTGTGTAAACTGGTTTGATTTCGGTTTAAAAAAGGAGAGAGGGTTTGGATCATAAGATCCTTCATATGAGTTGAAATACTTCATTTATTGTAGAATGCAGTCATGAATTAGCACAAATGAGAATGTTAATTTTTTTCAGTTATACATTCCAGACACCACAGGAATGCTTGATTAGGCTCTTTCTAATTTTTCAATTGCTGGTACAGTATAATACAGCAAACAGGGTTCATACAGTCCTGAAATACCTTGAAAAGTAATGAAATAAGAAAAAAGCAAGCCTGGAAATTTTGGAAAAGTCATGGAGGTACCTAAATGTCCGACTATTTGGAGTCCATTTGAGATGGAGTGTGGAAGATCTCTGAATTTTTCCTGTAAAATCAGACTTATCAGAGTTGTGCTCAAAGTGGTGGAACTGTCATGGAAATGCACTTCTCCAAGTGTGTATGAACCCTGTTAAATGATGTGTTGGATTTCTCAATGGAGAAGCCTTCAGTTGCCACTGGCACAGTCACACTCACAGGGAATATGTGTATAGATTTTTCCTTCCCAGTTCTGCATGCGTGAAATTTTCCCAAAGGTGATCGTGGCATAAGAAGATTGTGTGGAACATACAGTATATATCCCACCATGCATCATTCTCCCTGTGTCTGTTCATACCATGAATGTCTCTACAGTATATCTCCTCTTCTCTCTTTCCATTTTGAGTTAGGTATGATGGAACTTGTAGCTTTCATGCATTATGTTTGTGTTTCTGTTTTATTTAATGGACATTTTTGTTCTCTGTTTATCTTTTTCTTTTTTATGTTACTCTGTTATTCAATTCCACATATTCTTTGTTTCCTGTCTGGACAAAAGCTCCTCCGGCTCTTTTCCTCAAAGGTATATTGCCTGTGTCTGACTGCATGTGTCTGCTGCATTTTGGCTCTTTGAGCCTCTAGCACCTCACTGCTTTAGTGTCTGTTCTACTGCAAAAAAAAAAAAAAAAGCGCCTTTTACTCCTTTTTCTACCTGCATTCTTATTGTACACCTCCTCAGTTACTAAATAGGTTTCAGAGAAAACATTAAAAATGTGCGCTCTGTAGTGCACAGTGCGGAGGCAGCCAGCCAGACATACTTATGCAGTTTTTATAATTCAAATAAGCCTCCCACACATCCCGTGTCCAGAGGAATGTAACGGTCCAGGCCCATGTGTGGACTCATTCTGGCTCCCTCTGTCCTGTTTCACTCATGTTGTTGTAACCACAGTGAACTAGTAGCTGCTGCAAAAAGCTTCCTCCTCTTTTCCCTCTTCCTGCCAGTAAATCTCTACCTCTGTGTTTGGTGGGCTTCTCAACCTGACGCTTCCTACAGAGTCAGCAGAGCCTTAACAGACTGAAACAGACAACCCCTGCACTGTCTTAAGTCTAATTAGAGTTGGAGGTCCATTCAAAGATAAACACACGGTAATCTTTAAAGACACACGAACCACCCGAGGTGGGTGGGCACAAGATCTAAATTTAAACTCACACACAAGTCAAAGACGAATCTGCTTTTCCACACATGCAGGTCCACATCAATTATTCACTAGGAGGAATATTTTCCTGAAGTCAGATAAGTTTGATTTTCTCGCGTCTAAATCCACCTACATGAACATGGTAACATCAAATATTCAACACGAGACAGATAAAGGATTGCACCATTGTGTTCTTTTTTTTAGAGGTTGTCTATTTTCAGCCAGTTAAAGTTGCCAACGCCACTGTGTTGTTTCTTTGTTTTTTGGGTTCTGTTTGTTTGGTTTTTTTGCTAACACCAAGTCGGCACAGCCCAGCTTGACCAGGCCATGTGGCAGGATGCTGTTAATGCTCCTTCTGCTTGAGCTTCCACCACACTGCCTCCAGTGCAACCAATCCCCCTTTGAGAACTGAGTCATAACCTGCTCTCTGCTAATCCCCTCATTAGCTCAACATGCTGTCCAGTAAGAAGGACAAAAATGCTGAAACTAACCCGTTTTGGTTAACCCGTGGTCCTTTTTTTTTCTTTTTTTTTTGCTTTTGTTTTGCTTTTGTTTGTGGTTATGTATCATTTTCAAAGGGATAACAGGTTTGTGCACTTGTGGGGCAAAATGAGAAGCTGTAGGGAATGAAGCGTTAAACCAAGTTTAAATATTTTAAGCTTGTTTTTGAGGATGCATGCTTACAGCAGATAATGTTATGTTCAAAGTAAAACTCCAGTGACCTATTTTTTTTTTTTTTTGCAGTAAGCATGCCCTTGTAGATACAAAAAAAAAAAAAATTGGGGAAAAGTAAAACCGGTATTATGAACTTCCAGATCCAAAAAGTTTGTTGCAATTACAAAATACACTGATGGATAACCACATAGGACTGTTCTCATAGGAGAAAGCTGATAGCTGTGAATGATGGTAGAACAGTCACGCATAGATTATTGGTTATTAAGAAAAAAGATAGAGAACAAATTAAATTTCAGCTACTGGTACTTTTTTTTTTTTTTTTTAGGGAAAGCAGCAGCCGTGAAATTCTTAGAAGTTGAACTTTGCTGGACGCTCGACTATCTGTGCCTTTTTTTTTTTCTTTTTTTCCTTTAAATAACGAGCTTGACACCCGACTTTATCTGCAAGGTCAAAGAGCCTTCCATTTCCGCCAAACAGGGTGAAAGCATTTAATCTTCCAAACAGCCAGAATTCCAATTTGTGCAAAGGTGGCATGGCATTTTGAGATAAAAGCTGATGAAAACAACGTATTTGAATACTTATTGTCTGCCTTTGGAATGACAGGGCCACAGACTCTGACGTTACTGTCCTATTTTAGGATTCTTCACAAATGAAAGGCATGTGCCCTCCAGTGGTGAGCACAGAATGAAAAGAAGGTTTATTTAAATCCATTTAGGGGTAGACTCTGCAAACAGATGCTCATTCATAAGCTTAGCTTTGCATGACAACATTATATCCTGTAAATTTTTTTTTTTTTAATTTAGCATCCTTACAGGTCAAATTTCTGGTATTTTCTTGAGTCACTGGGCATTAAAAATGGTTTGTGCATATCACAGATGATCCACTGCCATCAACATTTTTAATGCGCAGCAGGAGCAGCAGCAGCAGCATAATCAAAGTGGAGTGGCATTGCCCAGCACTAGTTTTATATAGCCTAAATAATTAAAGCAATATGGACGCTTATTCTGAAATTATTATGATTGCCTCGCCCGCCAGCTATACCCCAGCCCAAAGATGTAATTTGCATCACGGTTTCCACAGGGACTGACCCTTTGTCACTGTATGTCTCACTAATTATAACTACAAGAGGTAGTTATTGGTCTATTTGTATTTTCTTGGCATTAAGAAGGGTCCATTTGCAAGTTGAAGTTGCAAATTGCATTTTGCTTACTAATGACAGAAAATGATGTGGGAGAGCTAGAATGGCAGCTCAAATTAGGTCCCCTGTTATGTCAGGGAGGTCTTAATGGCACTCTGAGGCTGTGGTGGCTAACTATGTCTTTTTTTTTTTATTTCCTGTTAAAAGCAGACACCCACGGTAGACATCCGCCCACGCTCTGCAACAGCCATTCAGATGAACAACGCCACACACATGCAGGAGCGAGATGAGGAGTATGGCTACGAGTGCCTGGACGGGAAGGACTGCACCAGCTTCTTCTGCTGTTTTGAAGACTGTCGTTCTGGAGCCTGGCGACACGGCAGGTTACACATCCGCATCGCCAAGATAGACTCGTATGCACGCATCTTCTTCCCAACTGCATTTGGTCTCTTCAACCTGGTCTACTGGGTTTCCTATCTCTATCTCTAGGCCTGAGTGTGAATCCAGCCTTATCACACAGCTCTTTACATTCTCTATAAGTTCTGCACTAACAGAAGGACAGAGGTGACCCACTGAAATACCCAATGATTTGATTTGAGCTCTTCCCTTATTCCTTCCCTTTGTTTTTTGATCCCTTTTGATTTTCGTGATTTTAGTTCTCAACTGTGACAGACAGTGCAAATGTTGTAGCATTACATTTAACTAGCATGAAAAAAAGCGGTTGAAAAATGTGTCATGAAAATGTTGATCTGAGCTGTGAGACAAATGCATTCCTTCGACAGTAAAACAAATCTCTCCGATAAATGACAATGCTGATGAATCCTCACTTTTTTCTTACCAAAACTCAACATCTGAAGCACTTTAACAGAGTCAGGTTGGACGGTGTCGTTTTAAAAATCAACATTGAATTTGTTAATTTATTATAGCTTATGTAGACATCACATTTTTCATGTGCGGTCAGAGTGGGGTGATGCTGATTACGGACAATGTTCAACTGTACAGGAACTGTATATATTTTATTATTACATAGTGGTTTACATTTATTGCATGCAACTTCCAGGCCAAAAAAAAAACAACAAAAATCAATATGTTTTACTGTCTTCTTTTGTTGGCTATGGAAACAAACAAAAAAAAAATAGCACTGTCGACTATTATTCGAGATTTAATTCTACTTTGTTTTTCTAGGAAATTTGGAAAGTTCATTCATAAGAAAAAGAAAATGTGGCCAGTTCATCTTGTGGAGATGAGGGGTCATCTTCATATGCAGGAGGGAAGATTAGCTCAAAATTACAGGCCAAAAAACTGTTTTCCTCCCATTAGCTTAGCATTAGCTTACAGTTTATACAACACTGACCTCTACTCCTCTGCTCCATTTATGATGAAAGGTATGAATATGATGTTGTGTTGTGGCTATGAAAGAGTTGTACGAGAGACGTTGCATTGAAATAGGTTCGGTTTTCCTATAAAACCTGATTTGTTTTCCCTTCAGTCTGTCATCAAACTGCAGCTGTGAAGCCAGAGGTTTTAAAAAATTTAACTCATCATCACTTTAATGCTAACGTCAATACAGACAGCTGAATGATTTCTTTTGAAATCCCTGCAGTCACAAGGTTCATAGCGAGTTCAGCGTTTCATTCTCCTAATATATGAAATCCAGCAGAAAAACAAAACGCAAAGAATCAAAAATAAATCAACCAAGAGCTCCAAAGTAAAAAAAACTGCTTTTGTCAAGAACAGCCTTATTGTAGAGCATCTCACTTCCTGGCTGTCAAAGAGAAAGAAAAAATTTGAGAATGTAAATGAACACATTGTGGAAATTCAGTTCCTACACTGGACATAAATTCATTTTCACTTGATTTTATTTTTGCGTTCATCTGCTTTGAATGCCAACTGTTGTGTGACGCGAGCAGAGAACACAGCGAAAAAGCATCTGAATTGTAAATCTTGTGTATAATGTTGTGTAATATATAATGCGCTTCAAAAAAAAAAAACAAAAAAAAACAACAGCCCATGAAAGATCAGTTTTGATAGACTCTGGTATGCAAAACATGGAGACAGTGCTTCAGTATGATTTGTAATCTCTCACAGAATGGGTGTAAATCACATTATTTATGTACATAAATTATACAAGGAAGAAAACACACGTCTAAGCCCTTGGGATTTTGTAAAAAGGGTATATATTTTGTAATTTCAGCATTGTCACAGTATGTCAACATACAATATATTAGACTTATTGTATTATGCTGGATAATTCTGGGGAATGGGTATTTATTTATTTATTCATCAATGGTATTTATTTATTTTATCGGAAGAAATGTTCAAATAGCCCCTACAAAAAGGAAAAAAAAAAAAAACATTTCTATCAAGGACACATCTATATGTCGATTGAGCTCGTGCTTATTTATCCTGTGTTTTTCTATGTTGTGATCGATGTACACTGTTCTCACAAAGGCCTGTCAAACTGTTTTATCTGTTGAATTAGTGAGTTGCAACATTATCTGTTGTGCAGCTTCTGAGTAGTAGTTTTAAATATTTTTTCAAATGAGAAAAAAATATACATAAACACACACACACACACATATATATATATATATATATATATATATATATATATATATATATAAACAAACACTGTTCCCAAGCCACCAGAAGAACATTTGCTTGTTTAGGTGACTATGAATTCTTTCCACCTCTGATTTCCATTGAGCTTGATATTTGCCATCATTAATAAAGCATTAGTTATTATGATGCTACCATATTCACCTTCCCTTTATAACTGCTAGTCCCCGGACTCGTTTCTCTTTTTGAATTCGATGGTGGTCCCGTTGTGTTCCGAAGCTGCCACTTAGTCGTCTACACATGTCCTGAGTGTTCTCATACCGCTCTCATCTTTCAGAACGTATGTGTGTCATAAGTAGACAGGTCATCAGTAGGGTTTAGTTGTATTAATTAAAAAAAAAAAAAAAAAGCATAAGAGAGTGATTAGAGCTTACAAAGTGCCAAACTGACTCACATGCAATAGAGAATATCAAACTATAATGTCATTTGTGATCCATAGAATCCATTTTGTGGAAGAAATATGAATGTTCTGTTTAACGCAGCCACATTGATGCTCCCCCACACGTGGACATTCAGGTGCTCAGGCAATGACTTTCAGTTTGTTTTCTCTCTGTTTTTTTTTTTTTTGGAAGTGTTTTCAGTTTTAAATTTCATACCCTACATAACTAAAACTACGAAGACAATATCTGACCAAGCAAGAAACATGTGCGTCCTCGAATGCCGAGCAGTTAGCTAAAAGAATAAATGAACGATAGCGTCAGGGTGAACTGTGGGATATTTTTGACTTTATTTCAGACTCAGTGTAAAAATCCATAGTAGGCTACTTATAACCACGCATGTCTTGTGTTTGAACAGTTGTGCAGAAAATAAATACACTTTTTTTTTATATTTTTCCCATCATGGTTATAGTTTCGTTATTAATTTGTTGTGCACTCAATTGTAAATGCAGAGAAACAAAGGTGTAAGGGAGGTTGTGTGCATGTTAAATATCTTTCATTCCAAAAAGGGACCAAATCAAGCATCGTCTCATCCGGCCTCAGTCCTTTGCCTGCGTTGAATTTTATTTCACTTTTCTTTTTTTTCTTTCTTTTTTTGGAGAACGTGGTTTTACTTCTTTTGGGACCCACAAATATGACATATGTGAACAGCACATGTAGATATTTTCTATTGTTATGTATTTTGTCAAACTGCAGAAAACAAAATAAGCACTGGAATTCTAAAGCTCAGTAAAAGGTATCAAACAAGAAAATAAATTTCATATGATTCTCATACATGCAGTACATTAGTTGTGTACCATCTATGTATATTTCTCGAGTATTGTATAAAAGGGGCACTGATCAATCCTGTTAGGGTCTGCATAATATACTATACATGTACTGGAAAAAAATCCTTTTCATAAGGGAATTGCACATAGCTGTGAAATTTTACAATAAAATTGTTGCATTTATCTGTGTGTAAGTTATTATTATTAATGTATGCACTTGAAAATCACCACAGATGATTGATAATGATGCCAGAGTCTTCATATCGGGGGTTTCAGCGAAACCCTGAATGAACGGATGCGTTCGTCAGGCGATTCCTGCAGGAGGAGGACAGATGGCTCCTAATAGAAGATGTCAAAATCCAGATAGAATTTAGAAGCCGACTGTCCGCAGCTAGGATCAGATAAGCACGGCGGTGTGGTCATGGAAAGAAAACAGGCCAGCAGTGGACATCAGTCCTGCAATGAATAGAAAAGTGATGAATGATAGTTCACGCGCCACTACAACCAGAAAAGCAGGTTTTAGTACATTTTAATTAGTAACATTGATAGTTAAAACCTAGAGTAGGAACAAAGAAGTCCAGATGGCCACAGTGTCTTAACACCCACTTAAACGACGTACAGTAGGAGCTCAAAATCATCACGTCTTAACTTGCTTTCTGCAAAATGGCTACAATTAAAGAGTTCACTGATCCAGTTGAGCTGTCAGTGGTGTAAAAGAACATTCTCCAGAGGCCGATGAAACCAACGTCCGTACAACCATCGCAGACTGAATCATCTCATCATTTTATTGCTGAATTTGCGTCATCAAAAAATACGCATCATTGCATTATGCCTTAACGTATGGAAATTCGCCACGAAACTCCTTAAAACTGCAAGAATCATTAGTTTAAGCAAGCTATCACTTGTTTTTGAACGGTCCACCATGTTGTGGTTTTGTTCTGTGATTCTGGTCCTTCCAGGAAAGCACACTTGAAAGAGCAGCAGTTGGTCTGACGGAGGCCTGCGCTGCCACCTCTCCCTGCACTGGGCATGGGTGGCAGCTGCATCAGATAACCAATGAATCCCTGTGATTATTACACAACCGTCAGCAATGTACCACAGCGCCGCGTCATCATAGCGAAGCCTTTCATCAGCTGAGGTACGAGCGCTTGAGCGAGTGCAGAGCTGGGAGTGCAGGGAGTCCTGCATTAATAATTCAGTCTTCACGTGGCTTACTTTTTAGGACTTCATCTGCATGCTTTCATTGCCATATGTGATAACCAGAATGTGAATGTACCAAACAATGTTCAAGGGAAACTGCAGATTCTCAACTAGCTATAATTACAGTGTGGGTAGTGTATTGAAATGATTATGTTTTTTACTTCCCTTCGATATATACACCCAGAGCTCCCAGCTCACTTGCTTAAAAGTCAACAGAGTGATTTGAAATGCATCATCCACCACAACGTGATCTTGCAAAATGAGCGGAGTTCATACTTGTTTTTTCAGACCAAGCGAACACAAGTTTGACTTCTTTTATTTTCCCATTTGAATCTACTGATTAAGTCATAAAACTGCTTCAAATATCCATAACTGGCTTCCAGCTGTGTCTTCATTTACAGTTTCGACAGCTGCCATGCAGTCCGGCGTCACGAGTCAGGTCAGGTGCCAGGATCTGAGCGGCGTCCGTGTTCACAGTTGCAGACCTGGTCTGCTCAGCTCACCTTGTTTCTAAATTACAAAAGGGCGTGCTCAGAGAGCGCGTTCTTTAAATGCATTCTTGTAGACCACTGGCAGAAGGGTTGGTACAGAGATTACTGCTGTATTTTAGATGTAAAATAGCACACAAAGTGTTGCATCTAGATGCATTTCTGAGCATAAAGAGGATTCCGAGGAAAGGACCACTACGAAGGAGCTCAGCAAGCCAAATCTAATTTGCTCTGAGAGAGAGTTCCATGGAGAAACTTTGCTTTTAGGAAATGTAGCTACCTTTAATACATCCTCCATAAGGGTGGCCAAGTTCTTCATGTTTCAACTTAAAACCTCTGTCACATTCTTTTTAACCTTTGAGTTTATTTGAGAATAGTTATATTAACAGAACTGTGAGCCAGTATCAGAGCTTTAAAGTGAATCCACCATCTAAAGAAACATTATCAGGCAATTACCACTGATTCCTTCGCGCCGGTCGATACGCAGCACCTGTAAAGAAATGTGACGTCTGCGCTTCCTTTGATAGCGACCTCTTTTAAAAGCCATGATACTGAAGATCCCCTGTTCCATCAATATATTACAGACTTCATTAGAGATGACATTTAATAACTTTTGAGCTGCTCAATCAATGATGCACATTGTAAAATGTCAAGCATAAAATAATTTGACCTTTCACATTAAATCAGACTAAGGCTACTGCTCCGGCACCGAGGGCTGGTGGATGTGCCCACCAATGTACGTGCGTTACTTCACTTATTTTTCCATCACATATTTAGTTAATCTTCATGGCTTGCATTTAAATGTGCGTGCATGTTTCTGCACCCCTCATTAACGGCGTCGATGTAATCTGCTCGCAATCAGTAACGGTTTGAGAAGGCTAACAGAGGGACGGTTGCATAACTTCTCCCTTTCGCCCAACACACGCCGGTCTAAATGCCAGTTTAGTAGCAAGATGTCCACAATCATGAAGAGGTGATGAGCCTATATGTACAGGGACACACACACACACACACACACACACACACACATCCCTTGTGTTTCCATTACTGCAGAGGAAAAACACTGACACACCCGAATTTCCTGAAGACCAACATTAACCACTTCTTGCCTCACGTTAACCCTTCAACAGAAATACATGATTTTTATTACCGAAACGTTATTCTTGTTGCCAAAGTGATTCAAACACTTTGACTTTGTAGACCTAGATTTATGTCCTCCTAATCTCTTACACTCTCACAAGCATCGGTTTCAAGGAAACATTTCATTGGTTGAATAAATTTGTGGTCGTTTGTTAAAATGAGTAAATCTGACAGACGAATCGATGTCCGTAAAAATCCCTGCCAAACATTGCCCTGTCCTTTAATATCTCCAATTTAAAAACCTTTAACCGTAACTTTTACTTTCTTTGTTCCTTTCCTTTCTTGCGTGCAGTAATTAGCAGACACTGAACGCCTGGAGAGACCCATGGCTCTCCTCCATACAGTCTCATATTCAGCTGGGATCCGTCACTGTGATTACAGATCCAGAAGATATAGACAATTATTCCATTGCTCCTCTGTAATGAAAGAGATAAATACTCAATCCAATTGTGTGATGCTGTAAATAGAAACATAAAAAAATAGCAAAAAAAGTTGTTTTGGATTGAGTCTTTGTTATTCTGGCCAATTTGTTATTTGGATTTTGCCTTTAGATGCCACGTTGATACAATGTTAGGAACAATACATTTATATTCGGCTCGGTATAACGAATATGACATGATTCTTTAGCAATTATATGTATCATCAATACATCAATTCTCATTTAAACTAATCTGAAAAGAAGAAAAGATGGTGAATCATTTGCCAGTGTAAATGGAATTAACCAACGTCACAGGTCGAATGAGCAAGCGGCACCAGGGACGCTGCTGCGTACTTGTCCATAGTCGATATCCAGCTTGTAACAGCGCTGCAGGTCATGTACACGCACTTGTATGCATTTTTCTTCGACAGGTACTTTATAGAGTATTTATAAATAATGGAGGACCAAAGCGAGAATCGATGCATTTCATTTCTCGTATTTATACTAAGAACTTTTGCTGAACAATCTGTCTTACTCCACATCAACGGCATTGAGTTTATGGTTGAGGACGGATCCAAACGAAGGGCAAACACGGCTCAAACCAGGAATATTGGGATATGTAAACCTGATTGAACAAATAATGTAGTCTCTACATGGAAAATTGAAGCTCTGGATATGTATAATATCTAATATTTTGCTATCATTGCACCATGGTAGGTGCGTCATCCAGTGCTTGATGAAAACATCTTATTTATTCCTTTTTTTCTCTTTCATGTTCATTATATGAACGTATGAATGATTGATTATAGATAATTATATAAACTCTGCTGGTTAGATCCTATATGGCTATAAATCACAATTAGGTTGCCAATTTCATGGTCATTCTTCAACTAATGGAGAACTGTCAGGAGTCGACTGCTCTGTGTGTGTGTGTGTGTGTGTGTGTGTGTGTGTGATGAAAGTGAGAGCTTGATTCTAATAGAAGATGGCATTCTTGTAAGAATTCAAATTTTAAGACTTTAGAAGCTGTAATTTGGAGATACATCTATAGTCTTTTTTTTTTTTTAAGGATTGTAAATTGGAAACTTACAAAAGAAAATGTTTATATTCTCAGCTGTGAGAAGAGAAGTTGTAAATATCAGCCTGTTTTACACTCCACTACAGCAAAACACTGGATACTGGGGACAATAAGGTCCATAAAGACGACCAGAAGGGGAATCTACACAACTAAAAATTTTAAATTTTAACTAATTCTCAAGTAAAATTTAAAAAAAGAAAAGTTCTTCAGATGTAATTTAAATGAATTAATTGAACGGTTAATTCACGACATTCTATTTAACGAGAGGTCATAGCTGGAATGATCGGATTGATCGATAGGCTGACATGCTCTCATAAATCAGCTTTCTTTGCAAACGGTCTGAACAGGACGGTCAGTTTTTCATCCTCTGTCTTCCACTTGTAGGATCAAAACACTGCATCGGTTTGCTAAATTTACTCCTCAGCGCTCGTCATTCATCTTGTTGAGCCGGTGGTGAAACAACGTGATTCCACAGGCCGAGGCGTCCAACAAACCGCAGCTGAAACCAAAACATGCATTTCGGTGGATTTCAGCGTGAAATAAATTGTTCCAAATTTTGGAGCACAATTGCAAACTTTGTGTTTCATTTTAACAACCTACTTCTGAGAAAACAGCGAAGGACATTTGTTTAAGCATGATGTAATTTAATTTAATTTAACAGAACAGTGTTTAGAGGGGAATCGCACATCTTGTTCTCGTCCTGTCCAGCGATTTCTTTCCTTCCAGGAAAGTGCACTTGAAGCAGGGCAGCAGCTGGCTGATCGACCCCTGCACTGCCACCTCTCCTCCCACTGGGCAGGGTGGCAGCTGCAATGAAAAACCAATGAATCCCCATGGTTATACAACCGTCTGCAATGTACCCAAGTACTGTGACATCACGGCGAGCCGTTTCATCAGCTGAGGTACGAGTGCAGAGCTGGAAGTGCACGGACTCTTGCATTAATAAAGCAGTTTTGGCATGGCTCACTTTATTTTTTTTAAGACTTCCTGCACGCTTTCATCTCTGTGTTGGATAAAATATCAAAAAATATGACTGAAATGAAATGTACAAAGTTGTAAAAAAAAAAGTAAAATTTTTTTGCAGTGTGCAAACTATAATTATAAGTAATCTCAGGGGTAACCGACAGGAAAATACTAAACTGTGAACAAAAATGACTTGATTTTTGGTGCAAGCACAATTATTCAGCCATGTTGTTGGTCTGGTGATGCAGCGGGAAGAAAAATCACTCATATTGGAAGCACATGCCCCTTTGAAACACCACTGAAATTGATGTATAACAGCTGATGTTTGTTAAAAGTGCATTACAAATATAATGTGTGTTGAGCGTAAGCATGCTACCTCTTACTGAGTACAAATCTGACCCACACATGACAATCTCTCTTCAATATAATCTTGCCCAACGTCTTTTTTGTGGACGATGTACAGATAACAGGAGGTGAAAGCCCCATAATACTTTATGAGCAACTTAGGTTCAGCGACCCTTAATGCTTGAAGATGCAAACTCATGTCTTTCTGGGAACCTTCGGAACCCCCCACTTGCACCTGACCGTCGTAAAAGCTTTTGAAATGCTGAGATTTGACTTCAAATGCACACAGAGGCAGTTTATAGGCGCTGTGAAGTTGTGAAGTGCTGCTGTGAAGGACGGAGATCATTAGTTACATGTTGTAACACTGGATCCTCTGGTACATCACCATTGCTCTGTTCTGACATGTTGCTGTTGGGATACAAGGGAGGAGGTGATGTAGCCAGCGTCTGCTGCGATTGGTGCTCAAGGAACTTTTTTATGGTTGACAGGCCTCTTTCCCCCACTGCGGGGGGGGATCATTGTTGCATGATGCATCAGATGTTTTGTCTCACAGAGTCATCTGATAAGTCACAAAAAGGCACAAGCTTTTTTAACACTGACACAGGCATCGAAGACAGTTGGTAAATGAGCAAAAGCATCTTTTCTATACCGAGACAAGACAGCAGCTTGTTCTTTGTACGTCAGTCGACTCCAGTTCCAGCCTCGACACTTACCTCTACCTACGCTAACCTTTCCTTATGCTAACTTCTACCTACGCTAACCTCTCCTTTTACTAACTTCCCCCTACGCTAACTTCTACCTATACTTACCTCTACCTATGCTAA
This sequence comes from Aulostomus chinensis, assembly GCF_037954235.1. Classification (NCBI taxonomy): domain Eukaryota; kingdom Metazoa; phylum Chordata; class Actinopteri; order Syngnathiformes; family Aulostomidae; genus Aulostomus; species Aulostomus chinensis. The sequence goes on from NC_141334.1 coordinate 7,616,748, forward strand.
TCTCTATCTAAGCTAACCACTCCTTTTACTAACTTCCCCCTACGCTAACTTCTACCTATACTTACCTCTACCTATGCTAATCTCTATCTAAGCTAACCACTCCTTTTACTAACTTCCCCCTATGCTAACTTCTACCTACACTTACCTCTACCTACGCTAACCTCTCCCTACACTAACCTCTATCTACGCAAACCTGTCCTTATGCTAACTTCTACCGACGCTAACCTCTCCTTTTACTAACTTCCCCCAAAGCTAACTTCTACCGACGCAAACCTCTATCTACGCAAACCTCTCCTTTTGCTAACTTCTACCGACCCTAACCTCTCCTTTTACTAACTTCCCCCTAAGCTAACTTCTACCGACGCAAACCTCTATCTACGCAAACCTCTCCTTTTGCTAACTTCTACCGACCCTAACCTCTCCTTTTACTAACTTCCCCCTACGCTAACTTCTACCTACACTTACCTCTACCTACGCTAATCTCTATCTACGCTAACCACTCCTTTTACTAACTTCCCCCTACACTTACCTCTACCTACGCTAACCTCTCCTTTTACTAACTTCCCCCTACGCTAACCTCTCCAGGGGCCACACTTCTTCACTGTCATCACATTAACATCTATGTTGAGGTTTGACATGTTATGTGTATGACTGTGCTTCTGCACTATGATTTCCAGTTTGTTGTAGTTACCAATGGGATCCCACCAGGGGTCGCTGTCGAGTTTGTCTTTTGCTTTGACAAGCGAAGAATAAAAGACGTAAGTTGTTCTTGAGAGAACTCGAGTTGGAGTGAGTAGTAGGACTCTTGTCAAACCAGTGTTATCCATCTCCGCTGCGGGAGAGTGCCTTGCTTGATGCGTTCTGATGACAAAGGCATGACTAGGACCCCCCCCCCCCCCCCTTTCCTGTTTGTGGGAACATTACATAAACTTTTCAGGAAAAGAGACAACAAAACTTTGTCACGTTTCGATCCTTTTTCTTTCTTCTATTTCACGGTTCTTTACTGAATTCTGCTTTTGGAAATCTTTCCCTCATGTTGTGTGTGTGTGTGTGTGTGGGGGGGGGGGGTGGTTGTTGTTGTTTCCTCGCTGTTACATGGAATATTTTGATTATTTAAAAAAAAAAAAATCTGAGGTGATTTAAGGTCTCAGTTCATTCAAAGAGAGATCAGGTGTTGCTCTCTACACAGGAGGACAGTGGGGAGCAGGAGGCAGGGAATCATGAACAGTTTATAACATGGGCCCATACATTATAGATGAACGGCTGGCTGGCTTTGACCAACTTCAAATGGGATTTCATTTCAGTGGAATTCAAGCATGTTTATTCATTTCAGAGCAATAGTGGCAGGTGCAAGTTGGCTTAGAGTCCACCAAGTTGAGGACAGCTGCAATTTTTCTGATTAATTTATCGTGACTTTAATCTGTAAAAGACCTGAATTGGTTTTTGCACTTAGTCACAATAATCTAATTCATCCATGAAAATGATATCTTTTATTATTCTCATGGACAGTTTTTTTTTTTTTTAATTGAAAACATCACCAGTTCAATATGATATAACATGAATATATACTTTTTTAATGGTTTATTGCTAAATTAGTTTTGTAATACAATGACCGCATTAAAAAGCGGCCCTTTATTGATTGTATCCACGGACTGTAGGTGTTGTTACGGTTAATCCGACTGACAGGACAAATGAGCAGCTTCAAAGAACCCAGAGCTTTTAAGCGGATGAGATTAACCCAATTTGATGGGCTTCAAAGTTTAACTAGTTTCAGACTTCCATTCATTTGTCACAAGAGGTCGTTTAAGGCCACATCCACACGCTGAACCATTTTCTGGCTGAAAGCCGCAAAAGACTGAAGTGTGTGTTTTCTCAGCACTTTAAGGTAAAGGTAGACAGCCTGATGGTGGCTATGACAACATGATGCTAATTATTAGGACAGCACTAATAGGCTGTACTATTTAACCTGTTATAAAGTAGATAACGGTCCAGAACTGATGATTTCGGTGTTTGTCTTATTGTGGTCTTTTCATTCGTTGTTATTCATGGTAAGGGCCCCAATGACCCCCTGATCTAATTGTGGGTTTCATGAAAATGTAATGCGTACAATATTTCTAACCCTAACCCTGCAACAACCACACACCAGAGCCATGCCTTTTATTTTGCCGTTATCTGCTCCCGGCACCTTAGCTTGGCCGCTGCTTAAAAACAAATAAACGTATCTAAACTAAATGTTTAGATACAAAATAGACAATTTAGAGTTAAAGCAAATACAAAGTGACTTTTATGACCCACAGAGATCCTTTCAGAAGCCATGTGTGCATTTTCACTGCCATCAGATTAGTAGCCATGAACTCACTAAAAGTTTCTTATGCCCTGGGAGGAATCACGGACCTCGTGTATCTCCTCCGTTCCATATTCGCATGCCCGCCCTGCGGCAGAGAAAGCTGCAGGTGGAGAGATGTTTTAATCTCTAATCTCGCACACTGACTGACTTTTTTTTTTCTTTTTTTACTGTGACTAAATCTATTAAATCAGCACACTCTGTTGCTCTGGGTAAGTCCACAGATAACAACTAACTGATGTTGATTAAAACGGCCTCTAAAAACTGTAGAGATATTCTTTTTTTAGACGCTACTTTGCATCCCCTGAAAAATGTCTTCAGGAGGGAAGATGAAAGAAGGCCATGTGTCTTTCCTGAACCTGTTGTACTAACAAGCAGGAATACTTCTGTTTGCTTCTTTTGTCATAGATTTTCATTTTCTTTTTTTTTTTTCCAGTTTTTACACAATGCAGAGTCATCATAGATGTCATGAGAATTTTGTTTATTAGCATGGTTGCTCTTGAGCCTTGCAATGAGTTGCTGACAAAGGCTGGGCCACTTGACATTTGCCATCATAACTCTCAGATATGAATATAAATATATGATGTTTCGGTGAAATGGCCTTCTTCAGCTGTAAAGGAACAGCAAGGTCCGAGAAGGGCCGGACTTGTGCTGTGGAACTGTAAATTCAGCAGATAAATCGTATGCAATCGCTCCTCTGGGTCTCATGTGACTCCAGTGACTCTCTTAACAACAGTTGCTACGACAAAGGTGATTATCGGTGAACTGGATAACAACCCAGCAAAACTGAGGAGTAAGTTACGTGTCATAAACTAACCCCAAGGCTCAAACGCATCCCAAGTTACTGTACTTAAAGTCAATCAAGTCAAGTCTTGGCTCAGGTCACATGATTAGTCAAATCAAACATTCCACAGATTTTACATCAGACTTCTATGAATCATTTATCTTATCTCCTCATAAAAACCACAATTGATTCATGGCTAACAGCTGCCAAGCCAACGGTTGACTTGCCAACAATTAACTAAGAGGACACTCGTACTCTATCTCTCTACCACTTGTTTTTACAGTGATGGATGAAGTTGGTCAGTGAATTTAGAGCCTCTGATGTCGCAAGCGCTCATTTCCTCACTTACTCTCGTCATCAACATCATACTGCTTGAATCCATTAACGTCACTATTGTTCGAACAACTAGCATGCTAGCTCGTCTGCTGTGTTCGGATTGGTTGCCAGGGAGAAGAAGTTTGTTTGCCAGAGAAGACGAATGGTTCAGTTTACCACTGTAACAGTTTGCAGCCTAGATGTCTTGGCCAGGGAGTAGGACTGACATATTCTTGTGACCATTTCTTTTTCAGCCAGTACACAGAGAAATTATTTAAATTAATTAATGAGTCTGTATCTCAAAATTTACATCTTTACTCATGCTCAATATAAATGTAGGGGTTTGCAACATGTCATAGATCTGCGATTAACAGTTTAGATGAACTGACCACTCTCTTTCCCTAACGTTACTGGCAGTCAACTGGAGCATAGCATTGTAAAAATATGAAGTTGCAGAATTATTGACATATCTGGCCCATTGCCCTCAGATAGCTGCTGGGATTTAATGAATTGATGGTGAAGCTTTTCAGTGTTAATCAGTTTTAGAGGGTGTATATTTCTCCAGAGCAGGCCTTTAAAAAAAAAAAAAAAGACAAAAAATAACCTGACACCCCCTTTTTTATATTGAGCATTTACAGAATGAGACTGGTTTACCGTTTGCTATAAATATTGATTGTGCTTTTGTTGACCAAGCCACTTAATCAACAGTGGGTGGACTTGGTTTGAGGATTTTTGTCTCTCAGTCCCAAATTATGGGTTCTCTTCCCACCAGAGGAACTTACTGGCTCGTTTGAATGGCATGGAGTCAGTAGACTTGAACCTGTTGCGCGGAAAAGCACAAGCAAACGTGGCTCATTTTCACTTGGCTTGGTATTTGCACTGATCCCTGATAAAACAGGAACGTGTAATTTGACATGAGCAGTAAACGGGTGTCACCAAAACCTGTTGTTATGGGTCACTTTTCGTGATGAAGCCCATTTTGACGACAACTTAATCTCCCTTTTTATCGGTTTCTAACTCAGCCACTCCCCTGCGGCTGCACCTTGAGTCAGATTAATACTGCACATAGCTGCTGATACAGACTAAATCATATGCAGATCTTCACAAGCGCACACAAAATAAGCTTTTGTGAGTATAACCACTGGCATATTACGAGGATGATGCTGTGACAGGGGAAATGATTTATATTCACCACGTTCACTGCAAGTAAATAGACACATAAAAAAGGGTCTATTGCTTGTTTTACCTTCAGCAGCTGCCTTCCCCCATCTCATCGAGTGGATGGGATGATATCTGTCAGGCCTAGGCTTAGTTCTGGGGATGCTCATACGAGGGAATTGTCTGTAGGGTAGTCTTTGCTTTCAACTAACAAGCACTGTGGTTCCAGAAAGCAGATTTTACAAGTCTGAATTTAGATGAGGGATAAAGCTTTTTACCCCCCCAAAAAATAAATAAATAAATAAAAATCATAGTCTAGCTTAAATTTAGTGGTTATTCTCGTCTTTCTCAATCCTATATCGTCGTAAAAGTAAAACTGATTTAGTTTATTTAATGGCAAATGGCTTGATGAACCTGTGCCAACGCTGAATGGTACATACATTAATGAAGTAAACACGACAGTAGGTGACTGCATGGACAGTCAAACTCAGAAAGTGAGAACAGAGTTGATTTCAATCGTGTTCTCCTCATGCATGGTGTGAAGATAGACGTATAACACTTAGAATTCTTGAAAACCAAGATATGCCCTAAATGCAAGATAACCGTTTAATGAGAAATTTATGTGCAATGTATGAACACCATATTTCCAACAGAGGCATGTTTGTAAGCGCATCCACATGCATATTCTTGGAGCACATTTCTCCACCACACTGCCCTTGACTCTGGCTCTCTCCACATGACCGGCCCTGCCTGGGCTCCCTGAGGCGATGTCGCTCCAGCGTCAGACCTGTCTAGTTGAGGAAAAGTAGAGCCCTCTCTCCCCACAGGGCCTCGAGGCCCATGGTTGCGTGCCTAAGTTATTGCCTCCACTGGCTATCCAGCCCCCCCCCAGGTCCCAGAGCCTCAACTGAACAAAAGCTAATTCACTGACATAATAAGAAATATTAAGATTAAGAAAATCATTTAAACCATAACATATACATGTAGATGATATTCCATGATGTTGTTTATCAGGAGGAATCCCTGTCTGTCCAACCATTTATCCCTCCATCTTCTGTGCAAAGGGCAAAATAATTGGGAAAGCCGAGGTGCCCAACTCTTGAGATATTCCCAAATAACGTGCTAAAACGGAACCTTCTATTTGGATGTGTGTCTGCCACGAGATTTTTACTCGGCTGCATGTTTTCAGACGACCTCCACAACAGCACGTTTTAAATGCCCTTGCAAGAGCAAAGAGCCGGTCAGCCGTTCAAAGCCTGGATTGAATTTACTGTTCTCCTCCTGACTCACACGTTTCATCATTGGTTGAGCCTTCTTTCCACCACCCCGGTAGCAGTGATATACCCTTTAAATCTTTTATTTAACAGACAGCACCCTCGTCTCCCTGCCTGTCAGTCCCAAACAAGAGATCCCAACTCCAGACAGGTGACACATTAAAAGGTGTCACAGCGCCGGGCCACCACGAGTCACTGGATGATGCACTTTAGCACAGTTTTGACAAGTCTTTAGAACTTTATCGGTGGACTGGAACACATTCTTTGTGGAGAGCATTGACAGCATGTCAGACCAAACATAAATGCCCACCTAGCCCATCAACCCCAGTTGAAAACTCACAGTCATGGTGCAGCCCCAGTGTCCGCAAACTGCCTGGCAACAAAGTTTGCACTCATTCACTGTCTATGGAAAGCAAGTTATTCGGTTCGCAGAGCATGATGGGTTACCCAGCGACACGGACGGAGCCTGCAGTGCCAGAATAGGGCTTGCAAAAAGTAAAATAAAAAAGTTGCACCATTCCCCAGTGTTATGGGAAGGTCATGAAATTAGATACTAAGATTTCATCCATCATATGAAAACCCAATGATTAGTTCATGAGTCTGTATGCATCTCACAACACATGAATAAATGCAGACAAACCACTCCTTGCCACTTCTCTGTCGAGACTTCTCAAATTCTGCAAAACGTTAAATCAGACATTATGAGGGTCATTTATTTTGCAGTGATTTCATTCTCATCTAGAATGCACCATCACGGTCATGAGTGAAAAACGCTCTCATCTGTCTCATAATCATTTATAAATATAAATGTCAGAGTGGATGTAGGGACGAGACATATTTATTTAAATGAGTGTGACACATCAGAACATAAATCACTGCTATTGACTAAAGGTCAGGAGTTTAAGGAGCTTTTTATTCAATTATATACTCTCCCTCTAAAAATAAATCTTCAGATTTCTTGGATGGCCTTTAGGAGAAGTCTCAGTAAGGTGGCATTGATTGATTGACTGTTCAAGATGCTAATGTGAGTATAATCCGATTTGTTTTGATCCTTTAGCTAATTTCTTGCTCTTGCTACAGTGTGTATTTGTGGTCCTCACTCCAGCCAAAGAGCACGAACGTCTCTAGAAAGTTTAGAAGTGAAAGAAATACAGAAATCAAAGACTGCAACTGTAAAATTTATAAGTAGACCTAAAATAAAAACCCAAAACATTTAACCCGTTTCTACCGAGCATTCTGCCCTGTGAGAAACTCGGGTAAGAAAAGAAAAATCTGAAGAGCGCATGGAAATTAAACGGCAAATGAGGAGACAACTAAACCAAAAATAAGTTTGATGAAAATTGAACGAGCCAGCTGTGAAAGCATGTTTTGTCAAGCACAACCAACAAGCATTCGACTTCAGCTCCTATTTGCATTGCATGAAACAACTGAAATGAATATTACAGCCAAAATTATATAAGAGAGGATAACATCCTTGTGCTGATCGTCAGACTGACCGAGTTTGATCCGTAATGTCCATTGACTTCGCTTCACAACCTGGAACCTGCCACCGATGATGTACCTTGCTACCGTTAAAAGTTTTTGATTAGCATTGTCCTCAATAACAAACGGGGGAAGAGCGTTTCATTTTAGCAACCAAAGTTTTCCAAGCCAATCCTCAATTTGGCAGCAGCAAAGTGAACTCTCGCAGGTTCAATTCCACACAAATTACTGCCTTCAGAAAACGATCAGCTGCTCCTGACTGATTACAGAACCTAATCCTGAAATGTTTAGCTGTGACTGTTGGCTGTTACAAAGAGAGTAAACACCACCTGGTAGGAAGAAAACATCAAATTAGGCTTAAACGCTTTTTTGTTTTCTGCAAAGGAAAAAAGAAAAACGCTTTTGACTTCCAAGTTCCCAGCATGTGTTCCAACACATATCCTTGTATTTATTTTGCACAAGTCCAGGTAGATTTCACCTTCTGCTTCTTTCAACATGTATCAGTATTACTACATTTTTCACTCTTGAGCTGTCACTTTGGTCACTGGCAGTTTTTGTGGGGAAGGAGTCGACTGTTGCATTCTCAACTGTGCGCCAGAGAGACAGGCGGTCGTGTTTGGCTATTGTCTAAGTCTTGCAAGCTGTGTAAGTACTTTGCTGAAGCCTGAAAACCCTCCGGATTCCCTCCTGTCATGCTTGCAGTGATGCATGTTGCAAGTCAGGCCTGCACCAGAGCTGCTGTTGCTAACTGTTGGAGATGATGCCAGACAGTAGCAGTGCCTCATTAGCACGGCTAAGGCGCAGTGACTGCTCAGTGGTGGCCAGCACATCAGGCTGTGATTGTGTAGCACTGAGCGTCTTCCAGGTGTGTGTGTGTGTGTGTGTGTGTGTGTGCAACTGTGTGAATTTGATCAGGACACAAAAGAAAGAATCGCTCTCTTGGTTTATTATAGAAATGGTAACCTTGGTGTATATAGACCACATTTGGTGGTCACTGATGTGATTGCTATTTGTGTTTGTGTTGACAAGCGTGTTTGTGTCAGCGTGTGGAAGATTTAACCATTCTCCTGTTCTCAGTTAGGTTCTAGCTACTAATAGCAGCATCTATGACCTCTGGGTGTTGCTCCCATTCTGAGTTTAGCTTTTGTACTGACTTATGTGCTCATTCATCTTTGCAGCTTTAGTGTCTGTCAGGATCCTCCACGTTGTGGAGAAGGAGCTTGTCTGAGTGGGTTGTAACCTCATGAGGATTCTTTCTTTGTGTTCGTCAGTCAGGTTGAGACCCCGATGTTCGCAGCTTTGTTCATCTATATCGCCAGGAATTGGTGGAGTAATATTAACGTCCTCAGCCAGTAGACATAAATAATGATCGAGCTCTTCAAGACGGAGACTCATCGTTGGATGCTCATCGCTGTGGTATAAAGTGGGCTGTTGTGGTGTGCTCTTATTTCTACCTGACACCAAACACTGGTGTTGCGTGATGCTTCCCTTTCACATCTATCCCTTTGGTACCACTCAGTCTCTGCTCTGAGTTTGTCAAATGTCGTTCTCCGTTTCTCCGCAGCTGGAAGTAAACTTTGGCTCTTTGAGGAATAGGTCATTTATTCTTTTTTGCTTAATGAAAGCTTCTCTAAGTGTGTGTCTTCAGCCAGGCACAAGCACTTGACAGTGCATCACTAATGGACATCTTGCTGTAGCAGGACCTGTGTTTCATCACGCAGTGTTCTACTTTAAGGGTACTGAACTGATGCTTTTAATCCTAAACGCTGTCTTGCGCTCAATGAATGTCCGAGTGTGTCACTGCAACTCGTTGAATTTGTGTTTGGGTTTCAGCTGTGCACACTAAGATAAAAAGAAACACACGGGCTTCTGTGCAAATGGCTGGTCAATACACTTTACAGCTCAACTAAATATTAACATCACACTCGGAGTCCAGGGCAATGACGTGGAAAGCAACACTTTCCAGCTTCACTATTTAACTACCACATTTGTTTCCACACTTGTTTATGTTTTACCGAATTCTATAAGGAATAGGCTTTTGTGTAATTAAAAAAAAAAAAAGAATTTAAAAGCAACACCAGTGACCTCTTATCTCACCTATTATTTTAATTAAGTTTCCCTGCTGAGTTTGTTACCGGTGCCAACCAGCATTTTTTTTTTTTGCAAACATTGGATCAGCTGAGCGTAAACTGCAACTGGCATTCGATATGACAGGAAAAACAAAACAAAACAAACCTTCATGTTATTTCACCCTGTCACAGCACATTTCAGAAGACATCACTGTGGCTTGCAATTTGGAGTCGCAGGTTATTGTTACAGCAACATTCTGACACTCCCCCCACAGACACACACACACACTCACACACTGTAAGCCTTTCTAAGCCACCAGCTGAGCTACAAACAAGTATAATATTGAAAATTCAAGCTGGGGAAACAATAAGAGTTCGGTTAAGAGTCACGCTCAGGCCGGGTAAGGCCCACGGCAAATTGAGCACGGACGCAGACCAACAGGGGTCAAGGCAACTGACAAAGTGTGAGTCCACCCTTGGGAAATAGATGGTTAAACGCACCCTCTTGAAATTGGAATCAGCATCAAAATAACAATTTATTGTGTGCTTGAAAGAACGAGTCAAAGTAATCCAAGTGCAGAATGAAAAGTAGCTATACTTCTCTTTTGATCTCGGGTGAATAGAAAACACTCATATAAGGACTCTGAATTTCATCCTATTAAAATAGGCCAAATCAGTAGGCTAAATAATTTACATTGGGTTGTTGCATTGGCTCTCCATCTTTACCCCACAGCAAAGGAAATGACGCAAATCTCATTTAAATGTTAGACGATTCTCCCTTTTATCTCTTTATCGCTGAATTTTCCCCCGAGAGAATGTGTGGTAATGGGTGGGCTTTGGCCCCTCAGGTGCAGGCTAACAGACAACACATTTGAATTCTCCCTGCTCTGTATTCCTTTTTTCCTAACATATATTTAATCCCTCTTGGGGAATATCAGGAGATAGAGCATGACTTTCCTGTCTCATTTTGCCCCGGTGTTTGTGGTTTACTGGCCTCTTCTTTTTTACATAGCAACCTTTGGCATTCTATTAAAACGCCCATGTTTCTTCTGTGCATTGGGGACATGTCTACCAGTTTTGTTCACAATATCAAACAATAGGCCTTTTCCTGACAAGTAACAAGCAGCATCTTTGTAAAATCTTACAATTCATAAATATGGACATCAGAATGCGAAACAACCCTCCTAATCTCTTATTTGCACACCTGAACATGAATTTCTTACAGGAAATGGTTGTGGACAGGGAACATGGAGAAATGATTTCTTTGACTTACAAATTATCTTGTAAAAGAGCACCAATGTCCTGTGATTATGCCATTTGTAACAAGTTATTCTTCTTTGTGCAGGCAATTCTGTGCACTTTGTTTTGTGGTAACTGATGAAGTTATAAAATTGACGTAAAAATGCATTTTAGGTGTAATGATCGTGGCTAAAGCAACACTGCAGTCTATGGAGGAGACCTAATTGATACTTAATTACTTCCAATGCCTCATGTCAGTAAAACTGCATTTCACCCTTCATCTTCTCGAAAAATATACACATACAAAAAAACTGTCAAACTGTCTTTAACAAAACATTGCTAATGAAAAGTTATTTCATCCAAGGATTCCCCAACGCCTCTTGCACTATGGATGAATAAATTACGCATGAATGCGGAAGTGAAATGTGTCTAAACATGTTCTCATCCATAGCTTTTAACCTTGTGTACCTCATTTAATTGCTTTTTTTTTTTAACTTCTTGTTTTTTTCGTTTACGGTTTTGTAGTCCCTACCCCCCTGAATACTGTTTTTGCTGATTTATTATCATTTTATTTATTTTTTTGGTGGAACCCTGCCTTGTCATAGATAAAGTGATATCACTGCAGTGGCTTTCAAACCACCTTTCCTTCAGCTCCTGGTGGGCACTGCATGAATGTACCTCTTTTACAGCTGGAGGCAAAGCCATTTGGAGGAGACATTACAATTAGCATAAACAGCAGTCTTGAAGTTGTCCTCTTCCCATGACATTGGGGAAATGCAATAGATCATTCGGTTTCAAAGTCCACATCAGTGCAAGTTTGGGGCGAGTATTACTGAGGCTGACAAAAAACATAATTTCCTATCCAACCCACATCAAAACATGATTAATCAACGAGGAATTGTGTGAAAGTTTTCATTATTCATGAATCAGATGAGCATTACAACCCTTATTTTTTGCTAATAGGTGGTGAAAGTGAAAATTGAATTGAAAGTCGTATTTCAAGTAGCATATAAAAAAAGACAGAGAAAATTAGTAAAGTGGTCAATAATTTGTGCAAATCAAATAAAGTAACAAAAAAATGATGGAAATTTTGTAGATTCTGACCAGAACTTTTCAGCATATTGCTATAAGATCTGACAGAATAAGAGATATGAAGGGTAGAGACAAGATATCAGAGGAGAGAGTCCCTGAACCTTGTTAATTAACATACTGTCACAACACTCATTCAAACACCACCTGTCGTGGCCTGAAGCTCGAGCCAGCTAGCACAGGATACTGCTTGTTCAGTGAGCTGTCAGACGCTTTGCTCCACCCTGCAGATGTTAAAATGTGTGTATGTGCAAGTGTGTTCGGGCGAGAGAGCTACAGGGGACTGCTGTGCAGGAACAGGGGTGCTGTAAGTTCACTCTTTTCACAGAGATCAAAGTCAGGCTGCTGGCGCTAACGATGAGATGTGAGCAGCAGGGTGGTTGCCAAGCAGGACATCAGTGGCGAAGTGCAGTAAATGGTGGCCTCTCAGTACCACAAGTTACCAATGGCAGTGTGAGGAGGCATAATAGACATTAGCATATAAAGACATGAGAGTACCAACCACACTGGAGGGGGAAACAGACCTCCATTGACTTTGTACTGTGGAGAAGTCTGCTAACATTTAAAAAACAAAAATGCATAAAGGCAGCTGCGTGTGGATGCATTCAGCCTTAAAGGAGACATGAATGCATGCAATTTACAAAAGGACTCATTACTCTTTCTTACGCTCAACACACAACCTCTTAGTTTGAGCAAAATGTCTGTTAGGTGAAGCATTACAAGTATTTTTCCTCAATGGCAGCGCCGAAAAGCTGTCTGCTTAATGCCAGTCGTTTTGGCTGCAGTCATTGGCCCGCTCCAATCATATGACCTTGGTAACTAGCTCTAGAGTTGGAAACAATCATGGCAGTTGCAGTAGTAGAGTTGGTTGCAAAAGAGGTTCCATGTAGAAACTTCCCAAGACCCAAGATTCCCAAACTGCAGGAGAACAAAACTTTCGAGGTAGTTTGTAGACAGTGGAGAGTTTTGATTGAGTACCACGGTAGCACAAGCACCGTGCATGAGGACCTGAAGAGAAAGCAGCTAGTTGCTACTCTGCATGATGCCCCATCAGTAAAAGGTCAAACCTCTGCAAGTGCTGTTGCACCTTGTTTATTAAAGTACCAATAACTGGGTAACTGGTATTCAGATTTTAACATGCAGCCTCTTTGAACCCTTTGAATCAAATCCCTACACCTTGTGAAGTGGTTGTAGTTTGTGTGGTGTTCTGTTCTGGATTTTGCAACAGCTGCACTCGGATGTAGGTGTAGAGAGCCAAAGAGATGCCCTGACTCGTCTCATCCGGGGGCTAATTGACACTCTTTGAATGTAATGCTTCCCCAGTCTGTTCATCTAACTCCTCTCCAGTCATTGTACAGACACTGTCACTTCATATAGCCACAACATAGCCTGAGTTGGACTCTGTTCCCCAAAGCAATGTTATCGAACAGGCAGACGCTATTGAATGCTCTTTTCATTTAACATACAGTAAATGTTCATTGATTTTCCTTCTCTCAAAAGCAGAGCGTCAACACTGAATTATTAATAAGAGGCACATGGGGACTGACAGTGAAGCACTAAAGGCAATATATGTTGTGGCAACAGAGGTACATATAAATGAAAATTGTATTGGCCTTCTGACTCACCCCCTCAGCTGTGGGAGAAATCTTTTTATCCGGGAACACGCTGTTGTACAGATGGTAAGAATGGGCTAGGAAGCTGTACTGTAATGGATTGCATAGTTTTGAGGAACACTTATTAACTCCCGGAGGACACTATGAGTGTCCCGAGACACTTGGAAGCATGGATGATTTAGGAGGCATGGATGACTACTGCAAACATTGCATTTCATTTAAAATTACATTTTCAACGGTTATTTTAAAATGACTAACCTGGACCAAATTTAAATAATCTTACTTTTCAATCTGTTTTACATATTTTAACTGCTGTATTGCCCTTTATGTTAAACATAAGAGATTGTGATGGAAGTAGATTTACTGAACAAACGCTTCAACTTTATTCAGGGATTATCAGGTGTGTTGAACATCTCACTATTGTCCAAACAGTGTCACTGACAGTTTATTATCACGTCAACATTTTGTTTGCATAACTAAATCATGCATGATCTCACAAATATTTTTTAGAAACACAAGTCAATCTATCTTTGAAATTGTTTGCAAAGCCACCTGCTGTTTTACTTCCAGTCAATTTTAGCCATGTCGTTAGATTGCATAGTCTTACAAAAAAAAAAAAACTCCTAAAAAAGCAAAGCATCTCTACTTTCAACTAGATGATGATTTGTGCACGACGGTTCCATCACCAACTGAACATAAAAATACACATAAGTGGGTTAAAGAATACGAGTAACTTTTGCACAATATTCAGAGAGCAGGATATGTGCAGAAGGCGCTGCTGCTATTTTCAACACTGACAAAGTTTTCAAAAGTTCTTCGCTGGCAGGGTGTCAAAGAGACTTTGTGTACGATCTCCTGTTCACATGCATGCATGGGGAATGACAGAGAAAGAAGGAGCGAAAGATAGATCACGAGGGCTTCATTCTTGCTGCCAATGGCTCAGAAATGGGTTGTGTGTATGTGTGTGTTGTGGGGAATCAAACTTTAAATGCTGGCTAGAAAAAAGAAAACAGCTCTCCCTTGTGAGCTTGATAGGGCCTGGGAAAACATGGCATATGAGATACAGTTTTCCGAGACTGGTGTCGGTAGAGGTGAGCCTCTCACACTCCAGACGCCAATTACAGCAAGACTTGCCTAAGCGGGTAACGAATGGAGTCGTGCTCCTCGATGCTAATGAAGGTTCTAATTATTTCAGACAAAACATCCCGGGTTGACACCGAAGGTTTCTGAGGGGATTGACTCTGTGTGCCTTCATGCCAAGTGTTGACAGTAGTGTGAGAAGAAACCACTGAACTCATAGGGTGGCTAAGGATTGGGTGGTTATGGACAGATGGATAGATGGAGAAGACAGGAATAAGACAAGGTGCGGGCTGGCGGAGGACCAGGAACGGCCCTCTGTCACCAGAAAAGAAATGCAACAGGAGGTAATCTGTCGTAACAAAGAGCTCTCTGCTGAGTTGGAGCGAGGGTCTCCAGGGAGCTGTCATACCTTAACCGCTGCTGTTGCTTTCTAAAAGCTTAAAGCTGAGGAGGAATTAAACCCCCTTGTGTGTGTGTGTGTATGTGAGAGAGAGAGAGAGAGAGAAATAGATTGTGTATTATCTCCGTTTGATATGCTTCAACAGGCAGAGCAAATAATTAGTTATTAACAATAACTTCCACAAACACTTTGATTATTGATTCTGAAGCCAAGAACTGATCATGGGTCAAATGACAATCCTTTCATGAGCCTCACAGTAAGATGCAAACATACACAAATCCAAAACCAAACAGATGGGAAAACTGTAATTGTGCTGTCAGATCAACCACAGCTCAGACAGCCGTCTGCAGTACATCGGATACACCAACTAATTACAGAGAGATGTTTGTCGCTTTAATTTAATCAGAATGGTGTTGGGCAGTGTGTTGCTCACAAGTTCTTGCAATGTCACTGCGAGAACTGAGTACCTCCAGTGCTGTCATGAAATATATTCATTCAGTGGAGGCCTTTGCTCAAAGCTACATTTATTCCTCTTCTATGTCCATATAAATGTGAAAAGGAGGAGAGAGTTTAGTCAAATAGAGGCTAGTCGCTACATTCAATTAGTAAGTCACCAGTGTTCACCCAAATTTTTCATGATAACGATCTTGTGCCATCTCATCAGAAGGCTTTTTTGAAGGATGAGTGATATTTGTAATTCTGTTTCTATCAGCAGTTAACCTCCATCCCACCTCACCCCAGAGTTTTGTTGTTGTTGTTGTTGTTGTTTAAGGGCACATGCCCTTTGCCTCTTTCACACTGAATAGCATCCATGCCAAGACAATATCACTAAAGAGAGAGTTACATGTAAAAAGAAACACTTTCCAGTCTAACGATGTTACTCTATTCTGTTTAAGAGAGCCTTTTGGTGACCCCCATGTTGACAAGCACCAGCCAATAGCAGCTAACATTAGCTGAGGGGCGCTACGAGAAACGCACAACCATTCACTCATATCCTCATTCATTCATGCAAATCGTTGGCCTGCATTAATCTGTAAGTTTCGTCCGTCTAGCAAAAAGTGTATGTTTCTTGCAACTATCCGGTTACTTTGACTGAACCCCAAACAAAAAGACGAAGCAGCCCTGTAATCTTGACTAAAAGTTCAGAGCGGTGGTCCTCTACGGCCATCTTTAGATTGTGTTCTCTGAAGTAGCAAGGCATAAAATTGGCTCTTATGAAAGCTGTTT
The DNA here is from genome assembly GCF_037954235.1 of Aulostomus chinensis. NCBI lineage: Eukaryota > Metazoa > Chordata > Actinopteri > Syngnathiformes > Aulostomidae > Aulostomus > Aulostomus chinensis. The sequence goes on from NC_141334.1 coordinate 7,632,822, forward strand.
CCACTCTGACTGTTCAGAGAGGAGGAGCACGACATAAAAGCACAAAGGAGGTTCCCACTCCATTCCCCAAATCAAAGTTAGAACATTGATTTATCAATAAAGTGACCATAATTTATTGTCTACCACAGACGGAACAAGGCGACAACGACAAGAAGCCATATCTCTTCAGGGCAAACAAGGCTAAAACAATAAACAAAAGAAATCCATCTCCTCAAAAGTTTAGAGGAATAAATGAAAGAGGAGGTAGAAGCTCGGAAGGAAAAAGCGGTTCAGCTCTATTTTTTGGTGCTATTTAAAACAAGTACAACAGCAGTAAAAAAAAAAACCCAAAAGGAACTTGGATAAAAACAAAGTTCAAGTCTCACACGGTAGAGGAAGGTAAGTCAGAAAATAGGTTTGCAGGTCAAGATGGCAGGATGTTGCCTCCTTTTACCACATGAGGGATGCCTTCAAAGTGGTGCACTGCCTTGAAAACCCCCATTTTTAAGCTGAGGAAAATGCTAAATTCTAAAAATGAGTGTTACTTTATGGCAGAAAACACAGTCTGTGCTTGAAGAGAGGAGATCAGTATGTTACACACTTTTACTGGGATGCTTATGGATTAAAGACATTGCTTTATTTCACCATTATGAAAACACACACACACACACACTATGTTGTTGTTAACACAGTGCTCATCACTTGAGCTTATTTACCGCATTAGCTTTCAGTGACTGCTCACTTTCCCTTGTGTAAGGTTGACTGGTTCCCAGATTCCTCCAGATATTTCCCTCTGGAGCATTTAAGGGTTGACCTGGCTGCTACAACACACTTGTTATGTGTGTATCGAGTATGTTGGTGATTAATTAAAGCAATCTATGTGGCGCTCCAGAGGGGAATCATGATGCTGTTTGAAAGATTAGTGCCTGAAGAAGCCTGGGGAAGCCTATAGCGTCTGAGGCCCTGAAGATAAATATATCTCTACCAGTAGATGGTACTGCATGGCTTACCTTACCCTTTTTATTCCAGTTTTTGCCCTTTATGCTATATGTACAGTACAAGCCAATGCAATCCATAGTAGCACTGGCACCGACTAATTTTAAAATGGCTTGTATGACAGGAATTGTTAAGTATTGTTTTGGGTCTGCGATCAGTTATATGTATTTATATCACCTCTTCATAAATACACACAAATTTCATACATTGCTGTTGATTCCCCACAGAGGTCAGTATGGGGGGAAAAAAATCCAGTTGTGTGTCAAATCGAATTTATTCATGTATGAACCAGATGTAGACTCAGAAAATGTTAAAATGTATTTATTAGCCTGCACTGACACAAGTGGAAGAAGAGGGTATTTGCACCGTCTAGCTGGTTGCCACTGTGGTCCAAGGTGTGTGTGTGTGTGTGTGTGTGTGTGTGTGTGTGTGTGTGTGTGTGTGTGTGTGTGTGTGTGTGTGTGTGTGTGTGTTTTGTTTTTGTGACCAGTGTGAATGTAAACAGACTGTATCAGCAGAAAGCACGAGCGAGAATTAATCAGGGTTCTGTAAATTACTGCATAAGCCAACTCAATGCACTTGTGGATAGTAACTTTTCAAATAACTTTGAATTATTGCTAGCTGGGAAATGTTTTACTTGAGTCATTCCACAATAGAGAATGGCATTAGACAGAACCTTAGATCATAGAAAATTTGTGCCACGTAGGTTTTAGTGTAAATATTAAATTATAGTAGAGAAAATCCCTCTCCTGTCTCACGCTCCCCCCCCTCTCTCTGGCCATGCTGCAATCCCATTTCAGACTTGATTCTGTTCTTGCGTTCTTTCATCTATAATTAAAATAACAAGCAACTAATTACTTTTGAATAATGTCAAGCCAGTCAGGCAGGTTGCACAATCCCTCTCCATAATTAAAGTGCACCCAAGAGTTTTGGCAGACATTCCCCTCACTGTCACATCGCTTTGCATTGTTACAGTAAAGCAGTCTACAAGCCAAACCTTTGGAAAACCCTGAGATGGTCCAGGGTTCGACGGCAGCTCGCTTTCAGATGCTCCAGGCTCGAGTTCTTTGAGGTTTGGGAAAACAACACAATCCCCTCTGAAGTGCCCTGAGGACGAAATGTTCTAGGAATGTTAAAGTTAAAAAAAAATGGGATAAAGAGGTGGTTTTGCTAGTTATATATGATGTTTTGAAGCAACATGTTACGTGTTGGCGCGCGGGGCACAGTGTCTTACAAGAAAACCACAGGCTGAAAACGGCATGTACTGGAACATTCCTCCATCTAGGAATGACTATTTTCTACCTCTAATCCGGGTGAATTACTCAACACCTGAGAACCACCCAGCGTTTCAGCAGAGTCTCTCAGTGAATGCAGACATAACATGCTCAATTGCTGATTTTTGGTTTCCATGCCAACATTTGATTTAATGTCGGCATCCTTCATGATTTAAGCCTATCGTACACTGTCTGTTCGGGTAACAAATTGCACCTCTTTTGGTACCTTCCTACAACGCTGAAGCTCTCGACCACTGCTCCCAAAGACCACGGGGAGAACCTCCGTGTTATAATCGTGCCAGGAAAGGCAATTTATCAGGCAATATTGCCTCTGTGTAGACTGGGGGTCCCTCAGCTCCTCCCTCGGCAGAAGTAACCTGGGTTTGGACCGGTGTTAGAAAATGGGGGAGGTCTCCTTAGTGTGGTCTGCTACAATCAATCTTCGAGAGATCCCAGTGCTTCGATGGACACAGCTACACAGGGTCTAATGAAGGCCTCATGTGGCACCCTGTCTGCTGCAAGGAAACATGTTTATCTCTGTCAGAGTGTGCCGGGTTAAAGATTAGAGGCTGGATAGATAACTTGGCTTACAGTAGGCTCATCTGCTGGTTGCCTGTTTACAACCACCCAGACAGCCTTTTATGTCTATTCCATTGTGTAACTGGTTGTAAAGTTGTGCAATTTTCTCACTTTTACTTCTTCTGGACAGCAAACATTGAGTCGTAGATGTGAGTAATTTTGGCCTGTTTTCTCGAAGCTTATCCATACTGTTCATTTCAGTTCTAAAAAGAACAGAAAATATTCAGACCCTGAAAGTGGAAAACCGTTCTCTGTTCTTGGGGAATGGGCACCATGAATTTCCTTCATAAATGAAATGTAAGAAAGCTTCCTTCCTTCCTTAATTGATATGAAAATGTTAAGGGGAGTCTGCTCCGTCAGTAAAATGATACAATGAAATAAAATCCCATGGGATTGATGCTAACGGAAGAGTTTCAACGGATGACATCTCCTGTGTGAGTATAAGAGCTGTGGGATTAGTGTCTCAGTTTTCCTGTAACATGTCAGCTTTGTTCAAGACGACTGGTTTGACCTGTAAATGACCCAGTGATGGCCAGACAACAGCAGGAGTAGAGAAAAGGTGTTGGGAAGTTTAAAGCTTTTTTTTTTTTTTGGCTCAGAGACAATTGCACAACCCCAATATAGTTTTTCATTACTTTTAGATGATTGGTGTAGACAACATGGCCTCACACACTGCAATTACACGGTGGAAGGAGCGCGGGTTAGTGTGGATGTTTACTGAAAAACACAAGCTGCAGGACAAATAAATCAAGTTTAAGAGATGTCAAATTAACAAGTTTGCTTTGGCTTAATTATTTTGTTGAATAAAAATCATTTTCCTCTCCCATCAAGGATGACAGAATAAGGGGAAATTATTATGTTTAAAAAGGGATATTTGCTTTGTGTGTCCTGACAGTGCTGCTTGATGGCATTGTGTTAATGTCTGCTTGGTTCCTGGCAACTTCTAATTGGTTTATAGTGCTGATGGTTGCGACACTCAGGTCCTTGTTAATGTTTGGCTGTCAGTGATTTTCTTAGTCCCAGTGGCGCCATGTCAGGATTTATTTCTTCTAATTTACTACATAAAAGTCTGAGGTATAGTCTCTTCTTTTTGTTTTATTTTGTCCAATTGTTTTAATTATTTAAAGCTCTTTAGCATAATTCAATTACATTGTGATTTTTTTTCTTTAATAATGAACAGTAACTTGCAGCCTGTAAGTAAATAATACGTGCTGGTTTTTTTTTTCCCCTCCATCTGCAAGAAAAACTGGGCATGTCACAGTTTTCGAGTCTCTTGGCTTCAATCTGCGACTTAATCTGACCTCTTGGCTCTAGAGCTGGGAGATGCTGAGGTTTTCACTTCAAAGTGCTCCCGTCCTCTCTGCTCCCAGTTCCTTCTTATCTTCACCTACGACAGCCAAACAGACAGAGAAGTGAACTCAGAACATTTTAAAACCCCTCAGATCCTGGCCTGTAGTGTCCGAGCCTATTATATCACTGTGACACATGGAAATGAGGTCATGTATTCTCTGTGGGGCAATCCTCATCCATATTTCTGGGATTTCTCCTTAGAGAGGGTGGAAGACAGAGAAAGAATGAGAGGGACAGAGAGAGAGAGAGAGAGAGAGATGGAAATGGGAAGTAAATCCCAGGGAGGATCATTAAAGTATGGAAAGAAAAAAAACCCTGACCAAATAGTGCTTTCAAGTCTTTGCATCATGACAAATGCTCTAAATACATGGAGAAGCTCATTCCTTTCAAAAAGATGATACAATTAAACTTTGATCGTCCTTCACTTCATCGCGTTACACACTACCTTTGATTATGAACTATCACCATGAATAGAACTATTGGAGAAAGAACATGAAACAGTGGTTGAACACTGCTTGTCAAGTTTGACGCCTCCAGCTTTTATCATCATGGAACGGTTATATGGAGCACCAACAAGTCGAGTTACCAGCGTTAACGTCCTGAAGACATTTTGAGGGGAGAGAGTTTTCAAATATGATACGTGAATCTGCGCAATGCAAATCTACATCCATACATATGATGCTGTCAGTTGGGCGCACCCATCGTCTCGTCAAACAGCCACTCCTTGTCACGGCCCTCGACAACTGATGCCGTCTATGAAGAATTTTAATAATTCAATTGCATTAATTAGTGATGAAAGAGACTCAAGAGACTTGACGCTTATTTTGAAGTATTTAATGAAGCTCGATCAAGGAGAAATGGGATGAGCAACGCACGCGAAAAGAAACCACCCTTCTGACGATTCTCCTCTCTGTAAAAAGTGTATATATAAGCCTTGGCAGCTCTAATGTAATAATTGGAAAAAAAAGGGTAGTCCCACCCCCCCCACCCCACCCCTCCCACACACACACCCATCCACCCTTGGTGATACTCAAAGTCATTAAATGCCACTCATGTATTAGTTGAAGCAAGTAACTACCAAACAGCGATCTTTTGCCTCAGTGTGACTGAGTGTGTGTAAATGAGTTCAACCGAATTCACCAGCTGGTCACAGTCACGTCAAACTGAGTTCTGAAGAGCACGTTTTTGTCTCAATACTTGACCTACAGTAGGCTTTTGCATCCTGACATCTTAAAAACAAGCTGAAAACTGGACATTGATATGTTGGGGGAAATGAGGCACGTCCGATCATTAGATGCATCTATAATAAAACTATGATCCTCTTTGGCACCATCAGGAGTTCCATTCAAAAGATGAGAGACAGCTGAAAGAAGTTTTAAGACTTGATCTCATACACACGACTCAGTGCTAAAATGGGATGTAAGAATTAAACAGTGTATTAAATAGTGTGAGGGACTCTGATCTTCGAGAGGATTTGCAGATGTACTTCTGCATGACTTAACACTCATAATAGGTTGCAATCTTGGAAAGTTGGTGACCATCATGATATCCTGGATATGGAGATGCTGCGATGTAAACATCGATGCAAGTTCTTCACCAGAAGAAAAAGCAACTATCGAATGAGACTTTTGTCTCTTCTCATTGCTTCTGTTGGCCTGAAGAATTTGTCTGATTAGCCAGTTAAATACAGTAGGAATCATCCTCTCACCTCTGCTTAAGCCCTTTGACCTCCACTGATATTGCTGACTAAATCTGATCAAACCACCTGTCGGTCTGCTCCGTTTTTAGAAGAACAAAAGACTTTGATCATTCTCAATCAAGCCCCTTGAACCAAACGGCCATAGTTTTTGATGGAGCTTTGGGAGGAAGTTTTATTGCTCTTTTATTCCTCAATATGGTGGATGTTCATTGTAAATGATTGAAATGGCCATAAATGTTAGAGAGACTTCTCTACTCTAGTTGCCCTCCTAAGAGGTCCACAAACTGTACTTTCACTATGTGAAGCAACACCTCATTGATTTCCTCCAAATTTTGGTCCATTTCATTTTTAGTAAAAATGTGAACGCAAAGAGGGTTGCCCTTTCTACTTGCATTAAAGCTTTTGATTATGCAGTCAGTCATGTTTAATTCACAGCCTTTTTCAGTGTCAAAAGATACATTGCAGACATGAAATATTAAGAAGATCCCCAGAGGCAAAGATGGCCAGCTCACTCTCTCAAAAGATCAAAAAATTTGGATAACACACCAGCGCACCTTCAGGACAGCGGCGCATCTCCTTGGTTCTTTTATTTCACTCTGCAGTGCAATGACATATTCCACTGACAGCACGACCAGCAAGGATGAACGCTCACAACACAGCAGTCGTTCAGATACGAACACTCAGAAACGCACACACACTCATCCAACTTCAGAAAAATGCTCTTTTCCAAATACTTAGAACCAAGTTATGAAAGCATTCACCACGCAATTCTTTCATAGGACTTTTCAGACTCAAAAAGTGCACAAGACCTCAGAAATCTGTCACAACCACAACTCAACCCTTCAGTATTTCTTAAAGTGGAACGTGTAGAAGCCTGCAATGCACTTCAAAGTCCAAACAACCCAAATGACAGTGAAACTGATATTGCAGAAACATCATGAAGTGATTATGTACAATATTATTTATCATGAAATAGAAATCATTGAAATTAATGATCCGTTTACTGAAAGCCATTTCCACAACATCTGTACATTACTGTTCAAAATAATTGTGATTTTTTTTTTTTTTTTAACTCTTATGTAGTTGCACAGGCTGACGTCACAAGTGTGGTTTGATTAATCGTGCAGCGCATATCTAAAGTGACTCACTTGGACAGAGAAGTATCCTAAATGTGGAAATTACACTTCAGCATGAGTTGGGAAAAATAAAATAGTTTTGGTCAAGACACACTTCGGATTTGTATACTGAATATCAATATGTATATGTAGTAGATGAGTTCATCTCTGACTAATATAACCGAGAGCAAATCACAGGAAAGTATATCCTACGCCGACATAGGAAGGTGTGCTGTGATGTAGTGGCTACTGCTCTTTCCGAGCATCGTAGTAGAATCGATCTCCACAGTATGTATCATTGGTCAGATGGAGCTTGCAATATACCAGGGATGTGGCAATATTCAGAATGGAAAAGTCCCACCAGTAAAACACAGGTGTGCACAGTCGCAACAATGTAGTTTGGAAGGGTGGGCGTCAATTTACCAGATGATAAAACCAATTCCTTCATGGCTTCATTCTCTCACTGCATTTGTTCATGTTTTACACAGTGTTTAAACTGAGCCAAGCCATATGGACGTTGAAGTCAAACAGTGCTTGTATCCAAGTAGCACCATTTAAAAAATTCATAGTAGAGAAGACGAAGTCTTGAACGGAGCCCTTTCAACACGTGCTTCACCCTCTAAACCACCCACACACATTTGGCTGAATTTATACTGTGTATAGAGACAAAACAGCTCCTGATCCTGCACTGAGAAGGGCTGAGGGTTATTCTATCTGACCCGGCCTTGTAGACTCTGCTGATTGTTCCAGCGCTTTAAGTCAGCATGGCATTGGCCCCTGGGACTATGACACACAGTCTTCCTGAAAGGCCACAAACAGGTGAAGAGACTTTATTTGGCTCTAGCCAGAGGGTGTCTGTCTGCTGACACGTAAGCAGCCGCGTAACGACTCATGCACAAATGTGTGTGTAAACATTTGCAAACTCCTGCATCTGCATGCACATACACACCTGAAATGAGTCATGGCTGAAGAGGAGCAAGAGGCGGTTAGGAAGGACAAACTTTCCCTAAGGTGGCAGCAAATGGGCAGCTCAAAACAGGAGACGTGCACACCTCACATTGAATCTCATCAGAGTTAGATTACATCCAACAACTGCATCCTCTGTCACGTGTAATCCTTCAAGGATTGATGAATTAGGGACACACACATACACACACAGTCACAGATGGTATAAAGCAGAGCGGGGGAGACAACACGATGATTGATAATTCATTCACATACTTTTTGCAGTCCTAATATTTTCTCCCACTGTTACACACACACACACACACACACACACACACTATTATCTAATATTAAACTGACTGCCAACTTCGACATAAGCTGTGGTTAAGGCACATTTCCAGACTGTATTCAATGTGCAACATAGATTACTGTCAGGAAAAGACACTACAATAATTGAATACATTTATTTATGAAATATGGGCAGTACAGAGGTTGTTTGGGGTTTTTTGTTTTCTTTTACACATCTGGGTGTTCCATTCTTCCATTATTTTTTCATCTCCCATATGAAAAAAAAGCCAGCAACCCAGATGGGGAAATCCAGCTGCAGAATAAACAATCTCAATCCTATTTGGGAGGACATCACAATGGAAATGAAATACACCCATCTTCAAAATTATGTCTTATGCACTGAAGTCTTTTTTTAAAGTTACAATAAGGCCTTTACAAGAGGGAAGGCGGCTGCAAGGTGCAAATTCTGTTGTGTTTTTTTTGTTTTTTTTTTGAAAACGTGAGTCCGACTTCAAACAGCAGTTGGTCTCCCTCATCCACCCCAACCTGCTTCCTATGGATGTGTTTTGGGACAGATGCCAATACAAAAGTAGATAAAGTCGTATTTGAAATCTGAATCATAAATGAGACTATTGTCTTTCATTTTCAATATTTGGTTGCAAACTTGTGCGGTTTAGGCTGATGATGTTGGTCAGCTCTCCAGTCAGTCTCTTATCTGCACTCATCCAGCACCGTATCCAGCTTGTCCCACTGCTCTGAAAGGTGACCAGTTCTCTGTGTGTCTTCCAACTAGCTGACCTCCTAACCAGATTATGACAGCTGATGGCCTGCTCACCACATCATGTTCACTTTCTATTTCCAACACTTGAGTTTTGCTCTCGCGCCAACCTCAGGTGAACCTGCCAACTTTGCATACAAAAGCCAGTCGCCACAGCTGTCTCATATCACATACATGAAGTCTGACATTTAGTCTCTTTAGTCTTTAGACTTTAGTCTCATAATCAAACGTTTTAGTTTTATTGTGTCAAAGTCTAAAACAGAAAGCGAAGGTGCAAGAATAAGCAACAGTGTGCATGAGGTGACTAGTTAAGGAAAGTTAAGATTGAGCACACAAGCATACAAAAGAATGTCATTATTTAAAATGCAATCAATGAACAGAAGTGTTTAAGCTGAAGTGACCTGAAAAAGCCACACAGAAATACACACACACACACACACTCTTGGCTTACCCTGGAAATGCTGATCAGACACACTTGCCAGAATCCAATCGATGCACCTTAGAACTAATGGAAATAGGCTCTTGATAGGAATCTAATGGAGGCTCACTTAAGCAATTTATACTTTAGCGTGCTATTACATGCTTTTCCTGTAAAAGTGCGGCACTTTACCAGGAGACAGCACTTATTATGGATTCCTGTACACGCACGCACACACACTTAAACTTGTGCATTCTTTCCCTTGGCAGATTCAGCACTCCATCAAATCGCTAAATTGTGAACGTATATCGTTTTGTACAGAGATTAAGGCCTTTGATGTTTGCAGGATTATTAATGAAAAGTTTTGCTTAACTTTTCAGGAGATACAATAAAAATGTTTCATGAGAGTACATCTCTGTGGAACTGCGTGCCGTTTGCAGACTAAAAGAATATGCCCACTGCCACTGAAGTTCAGGGACACTCAATTTCCTGAAATTATTGCAACATGGAGGCTCAGAATGTTGCAGGTGATTTAGATATTTATACAGTTCTCTACTATGAAATTGTGTGAGCTGTCATACCAACACTACAAACAAGATCATATACATATCTCCTCTCTCCACAACCGCGTCTTGTTATCCACAAAGTCTTGGGGAGGATGAAACCTCATTAAAAGGACAACAGCTGCATGAGACAGCACAGAGAAGCTTTCTAAAATCCTACCTTTGAAGCTGAAGTTGAAGTGCAAAGTAACACTCTGCCTTTTTGTGTACACTCAAACACACAATAAAAGCCACAAATTTGAAAAAGAAGAAGCAGACTGCCACACAACAACAGCTAAACAACAGCCGAATAAATGCTCTTGCCAGAGTATCATGGGAGCTGTGAGACAGGCTCAGCGCCTAAGACAAAAGTGGACTGGGGAGGAGAGAAGAGAGCATATGGAGAGAGAAAAGGAAGCTGACAGCCTAGAATAAATGACTCGACTTCAAAACCTCTCACATCTCCCATGTCCCTACAGACTCTTCACCAACCCACCCAGCCAACCAAACATCCAACCAATGGAACAAAAACATTGTGTTTCTCACAGAGGCTGTTCATTAACAGCTCGGTTGTGTTTTTATGGCGCCCTCCACATCAAAGCTTCATCTGATTCCTCCCACCATCTCTGAGAGAGAAAATAAGCCTTTGTCAGGGGAGAAGGACAGCCACGCGAGTTGCAATTTTGGGTAACAAGCCAACTGGCCTTGCAAAATCCCCAAACCCAGACAGAATTTATTATGAAGTGCTGACTCAAGAAAGAGGAGTCGGTTAGTGGCGATATGTAGCGTATCCAACAGATGCAGAGGCAGTAAAATGGAAATTAATTTGCAAAACACCACAACAAAATTAGTAATATTTCAAAACAGTACACAGAGTATCTCAAGTGGGTGCCTGAAATGTGATAAACCAAAAGATGTTCTTCAGTTGGGAGGAAAAGACGCCCGAGAGGGAAAAGAAGGCACTGAGGCAGCTCCTACAGTAACAAAACTTTAAAAAAAAAAAAAAAAACTTCATTGCTGGCTAGTTCATATTGTGAACATAAAAACATGAATACACATCCAACATGGTAAGGCCCAAATCATCTCTCACGATGCAAACATTCACTGATATCTTGATATCAGTGAATATATAAACGAGTTAACCAGTCAGAGGGTGAAGCCTCACACTCATAAAAGAATTAAAGATAAAAGAAAATCAGGAAGAGAAACAAGGAGAGACTTTCAGTTAAACAAACAATAAAGGAAGTGATACTTTGTAAGAACGAGGTGACGCTAAGATCAGGGCAGAAATGAAAGTCATGTCCACTCATCTCGACTAATTGAGGATTGACATTTTTCTGGTCGCGGCCAAACTCCACCCAGCGCTGCTGAATGTTCTGACCAGGTAGACGAAGCTGTTCGATACCCTGAGAAGCAGCTTGTGACTCAGGCAGTGAGCAAATATGGAGGCTGAGTGCCAGAGTTGAGGTGAATGACGGCCTCATTTGTCAAAGAAGTAATTTATCTTCATCTAGATTACCCTTAAGTGACAATAAACATAAGCAAACAGCAGTAATGTAAGAGCAGATTTAAAACCTAACAACAATAACTTCGCAAATATAGAATCAGTTGACGGTGACTGTAAGAAACATGGAGGTCTGACTCGAGGATAACAAAGATTTTTAACTTAATCTTTACTTTGATGGGGTGTTTAGATTGCCTTTTGTCTTCATTAAGTTGAAGGGAGTTTTAGAGCATCCAATGACTAATTTCTTAGAGGGAGAAGATACAGTTGTGGAGAAGTGGAGCCATGTAGCAACTTCATGAAAACTGATCTTTCAAGGAGCGATTTGGTTGTTGCGCTTCTCAAAGTTACCTTGTTATGGAAATGTCAGGAGACAATTTAAGCTGATATGCAAAGATAAACATCAGGAATGTTATCATGCAAAATGATGATGCCAGTGTGTTCCGATTTTTTTTTTTTTTTTTTTTTTTGCGATGATTAAATCCTTTGTGCTTAAATGAAAGGTGATCCAAGATTAGCCGCACAGGGACAACCAACTCCAATCTGCAAGGCAAGAGAGCATTAGAGAACCAATTTAATCTATTTCTTCAACCTCTCTTTTTTATGCAAATAATACAGATCTGTGGTGCACATTTAATTTCAGATCAAATCAGTTTAAAACACCCTTTTAAACAAGCATATCTAGGGCACGATCCAATCTAATCCAGCTATTTTTATTTGTCAATGATTAGAACCATCTTCATCAAGGCAACTTGTTTCAAGCAAATCCCCAAAACAGAAAAGAAAATAATATATGCTACAGGTTCATGTTTGTGTTTTAACTCAAAATTCGTGTCTGTTTTTTTTGTGTTTTAATCAACATTTAATATATCTATGACAGACAAGCTCTGGGAATATGGTTTTAGCTAATTGGGTGTTTTGAAAAGATGAAGATAAAAGGAGGCAGGAAGAGATTTTTGATGACATGGAGATTCACTGGAAAGAGAGGGGTTGGATATTGTCTCAAAAATAGAGCCTTAAGCTGCCAGCTTGCTGTGTCGACAAAACAGATATCCTGTCAGGAATCATTATTTTTCACATCTATACTGCTTACCTCCATTACTGTTTTCTTATTCAATAAATATGGAGAGGATTATATAGCCTCCATTAGCAGCCTTCAAAGTCTTAACAGACACACGCATGTCTGATTTGAGTTGCACCTAAATGGGAAAAGCAGCGTATTTACAACTCGAAACAAATTCACGACTACATGAATTACTGCTGATGGCTAACTGCATTGTTAGCTAATCAGGTGAGTGTCCAGGAAACGGCTTGTATGGATGGCAGGATGGCTTTCAATCCATGTTTCAACGTTTTTAATGGGTCGCGAGCACTTTGTGGGGATAAAGCAAAATAAATCAAAGTTGAATTTTAGTCATTTTTTTATGCCTCCGTGCCAGAAACAGCCAGGGGCTTTGTGGTGGCAGTTTGTACATGCGTCCGTCTGAGGTACCTCCGGAAAATATTTTGGTAGTCGTGGGAGACACAATGCATGTTTTTCTAGGTTTTCAATACAATGCAGTCTCTTGATTCGTGTAACAATCGCTCACACACACAAACACACACACACACACATAAAAAATAAGCTCTTGCTAAGAACTTGTTTGTGAGGGTCACATTAAGAGTTTTTATGGCTGTCTTGATTCAATGTGTTTGTTTTTATGGCTTTCTGAATCTGTTTTATCGTTTCTTGTGTTGTTTTACTTGGATTGTGAAGCACTTTGTGATTTTTATTTTTGACAAATGTTATAGAAATAAAAGTGTACTTAATCACTAAAACTTCCTTGTAAAAAAACAAAAACAAAACAATGTTTACTGTTCAGTGTTCTTCACTAAAAGACATACGAGTTTTGTTGAATGTTCCAAAGAAAAATAGCTGATATGAACAACATGAAGCTTCAAGGGATATTTGTGCTAAGTTAAAAAGCCATAATTGTAAATCAAAGAACGTTGCTTCATTATGAAAGACAAAATGATCTTTTCCACTCATAGATTTCTCCTTTGTGAGAAAACGGACTGTGACTGTATGAATGCGATGAGAGGACTCGTTTGTGTGAATGGTCTGATACAAAGACACTTATCCTCTCAAGGACTTACCTGTCGACTCAGTATAATCCAGCGCTGAACTTTTCGATGCACAGAACCTCACAAGGCTACTGGATGATCGTCTGTTGGGTAAAAGTGAAATAAATACTTTGATGAGATGTGTGACAATTCTGCGCATTGTTGGCTAAATCAAAGGGAGGCAGTGCTGAGGGTATTTACATGTCAAAGTGTTTCTGCATCAGTCAGCTCAAAGTGCAAGACCTCGTTCATAAAAAACACACCAATAAATAGAAGAATTCCTGTTCACCTTGCCCACTTAACATAACATGGATATCTTATTTTTCCAAAATTTGCAATGAAGGCTGCATCTTTTTTGCACAATATCCCGGGAAAATTGAAAAACTTGATTCCTGCCTGTGCCACAGGAAGTGGTTCCCTCTTATTCCCTTGTTCAGTATCAATATTACGTCTGAAATAAAAATGGATCTTCCAAATAAACGCAGCCTAAATTAGCCAAGTCTTTCTTGGCAGATCCATCCAAGCAGTAGAAACGATATGAGCAGATGATGGCAGAGTCTTTGTGCGTTTGGGGTATAAATTTCCGGGCCCTCGTGATGAGACAAGTTGGTTGGACGTGGTGGTCTGGAAACCCAAACTTTCAACCAGTCTCACCTGACAGAGCAGGCAGCTGAATGTAACGATCACAGCATTTTTAGTAAATGATTGATTTCTCAAAATCCAGAAATTGGTTTGCATTTTAATCTGTTTGAACTCCATTTACAAATCACAGTTTGAATCCGTCAAATGTTACTGCGCACAAATGGTGAAGTACCTTCTGCTTGAAGTGATTGTTATCCTTCTCTGCGTCGAATCTCTGCAGCTGATTTGTCGTCGGGCTACTTCCTCCGCTAGACAATTTACAATCATATAAGTGACTTTTCAGAATTTCATAAGCCTTTTTCCAATGGGTTTTTGGTCAAAAGTTGGCTTAATGTCTGAAAAATTTCACAGGCTGGCAGCGATGACAATGAAGATAAACTTCTTTTCTCCGTGTGACCTTTTTGAATATTACATTTTAATTGCAGGACTTGTTAAACATACACCAAGGGGTTGAAATCTTTGTTCCACCCCATGAAGAAATAGGATGGAAATGACAAAAGGACTGGAGATGAATATGGGCTTGGATTTCGAATGAAAGATGTTTTGTAGATCAAGGAATTCCATACGCGTTTGACTTATTTCATTGATGAACACCCACCAAACAGACACTCGTGATCTAAAATTCATTCTATTCTTTCAGTGGGTTCTAGCTTTTAAACAAGTATGGGGTAGCAAGTCCTTTCATGCTTTTTTCAGTGGTATGAAAAAGCATTCTGACTGGCTCAACATAGCTAAATCTTAAACATTTTTGAAAATGTCATTTGGATGCTATTGTTTAAATGCATTGTTATTGTCTTGTTGTATTATTATTATTTCTCTATCGTCACGGAATTGCTTCTGTTGTTCTTATTTGGAGCCGTTTTCTTTTTTCCTTACATCTTTTCTTCAACCTGAAAATATGCACATCACATATGTGTGACAGCATGCACGACGAGTGCTGCCGCTGCCTACGTGTGGTGAAGACCCCTCTGTGGCTCGCCAAACCAGAGATAATGAATGCAGCAAATTAGCGGTGATTATTAAGTGCTTTGTGATGCGTCCCTGTGCCGATTTATCACGCGAGCTTGTTCAATTTATCAGGACCCCTCGAGACATTTGATGATGACAGGAAGCCACATGTGAACACACATGCACTCAGTTGATGTCCTCCCCTGCACTTGGAAGGGTGATTGCAAGGCCGCCTAGTCCTTGTGTGTCAATATGGCGACAGTTTTTATACTCGTTGACTTTGACAAGGAGCCAAAAGTTTAAGAACAATAGTGTACGTCTCTGCCATGCATGTCTGTATTGATTGCCCCAAAACAGCTAAAGATGAGAGAAAAACACGGTTAAAGCACAAATAAACAGCAAACACAACAAAAACATAGTTGTGTCGCCATGTCTTCTGCCAAATTGGGCCCGTTGAGAAAGTACCGCCACACCACCCAGTGAAATACACTATTGATTCTGTCATGCTTACTTTTCCACTAAATACATGGTTCATTACATTACCCCAAACCTCTATAAAGGCTTCATTAAGTCTCTTTAGCCCTTGGATTCATTTTGATGTTTGATTCCACAGAACCGGTGAGTGCCAAGGTCGTTCGCATCTGAGCTGTGACCCAGAGAGGCTGCGTGTCCCACAGGATGGACTGGTGTTTGTTTTGGAGTGCCATTTGTGTTTGATCGGGATGGGAGGTGGAGAACAGATAAAAGACCCACAGGTTGATAGGATGTACTCACAGAATGACTGATGATGTGGTACAACTGGCCTCCTAATGTTGCGCCACATCTTCTCCTTCAAAATCTGCTTAGTTACTTCATAATTGATGTTAGACGTGGTGGCCACAAGAACATCAGAAACTTTTTGAGTGGGTGATTCTCATGTAAGTTGCACATCAAGATAAAGACAAGCCACGGCGGCAATGATACAGGCTTGGCTCTCTATCAAACATTTGAGTCTGGCACAGGCACATCTGACTAATCACTCTTTAAACTGTCCTGCAATATCCTCAATATCCTCTGCAACACACCGACTGCTTTTGATTCCTCTCCAAAATCTTTCAACCCGACAGCAACTTGTTTAAAATGCCAAAGAGTTTCCTGCGTTAGAAGAACACTCTTCATAGAGGAAATTGATCCCGAGTGTCACTAAAAGTGAGTTTGGTGCAGAACAATGGATGACCATATGCTCAAACAAGCTTTATCTTGGATAAATTAAAGGTTAATAAATAAACACTTGAGTTGAAAAATTGGAAGCAACGGTAATATTTAGTATTTCAATACACAATATAACTATTTCCTACCAGACTGCAAGAGAATCTCTGCATTAGCATTTATAATGGAGGAATCATGAGACGACACGCCACAGAGCACACCCAGTGGGAATCACTAAATGTTCTTGCCCACAAGTTTACACACAGAGGACTTTTTAGGCCCTATATTTCACTCTAACGGACAGGAAGCAAAGGATGATAGTTATTTAACTCCTTGCTTATGACATCTATTTTGTACATTCTTGCCTCCAAGAGCAAATTTAGGGGGAAAAAAAAGTCCTGAAGTGTGCACAAACAAATTTGTGCATAAGTGCATCTCATACATGAAGCCCATTTGGCTAGCTAATAAAACTACCAGATTTAAATTACTCCTGCTGTACAGAGATGATATAAACCATATGTTTGAGGGACCATGTGAAACAAGAGGGCCCTCACACTGTCGAGTGTTCGGGCTCTAATTTATCAAACATAAAAAAAAAAGAAACTGGTCGTTCTATGTGTGAGATTATGAATAATAACAGCTACTTGAAAAAGGAGAAAGCAACAGTGGTAATGAGAAGGATTCAGGGCAAAGGTCAGCGTGCTGGTAGAACTAATCAATTCTTCTCAATGCCACTTCCTCATAAATGCATGAAACGCGAATCAAAACATTTCAAAGCGCCCATGTGAGAGGAGATAAAATGTGGTCGCACCCAGCTTCACAAGGTAAAATGATGCATTCAGTGCACTCCATTTTTCCCTTGACTTACGCCAACACCCAGTGGTGCAAATCTAAAATGCACTTTGGAACAGGGTGATGCTTTGTCAGATCTCTTCTGCAAAGTAAAAAATTGGACCAAAACAACCCAGAGCGAACGAGGAGAGAAGCACGATTAGCCCATCTACTCGCAGTTCCCCTACAAATCCTCTCTGAGGGAAAAGTGTGTGTTGGTTAATTCTGACAATTTATTTTGACAAAACTTTTAACAGCATCTCAGAAACTGTTGACATGATGTGCCGATGCACATATGTTACCATGCATGTGAAAAAGTATTGTTCGCCAGCCTGAAAATTAACTTTAGAAAGTGGCAGACATTCTGCTACCTCAGAAGACGGCATCAGTAAAATTTTATCTCTGCAGCATGATGAAAGTTTTTATGAAGGTATGAAAACTTTTCTTTGTACTTGAGCACAAGTCCAAATCCCATTTACATTTTCCTTGATCCGTTTCAAAGGGGCTTTTTCTTTGATGAGTCTTAGGGAGGTGAAGTTGCTAAAGTTTACTGTGATCATCCCATTCTGACTTTTATCTTTGGCGGATAAATGCATTAATAATGCAACTCCAAGCATCATCCTTATTGCATCTGTGAGGAATTTGCATATTTATACATTGGATTATCTTTAGATTATCATCATAGCAGCCATTACAACATTCATAATTCATGAGATTTAAAGTTGTGGATCACATGTCACCGGTTTACTAAAGAGGATAGTCAATGATGATACAAATCCCTAAGTTTTATTCTCTCCAGTATTGAATGTCAAGGTATTGAGTGGTACACCTGGATTTATACAGCCGATATTCAATTAATGTTCAATTTCTACAAAAGTTCTGTAATAATAATGCTTGATGGACTGGTTGAGACATTCTCAAGTTCATCCTCGCACAGTATTTGGTTATGTGCTTAAGCCGGGTATTTGCAAATAGTTACTGTCTTTCTGAACATCCTGGAAAAATAGACTGGTTAAGATCTGGAAGAAATAAGAAAAAAATGTCAACATTCTTTGCCACGGCGGAGCAAACTAGCCTGAGCTCACTGTTGCACTGCCCACTTCTGTTGGAAAAACACAGACTCAAATAATGCAGATGCTACATTTGCATGAGGTCAAATGTCAGTCTTTAGCAGGTAGGTAACGTGTATCAACTGGTTTACTCACGACCAAGACCAACTATTGAATGAAAGATATCCATTTATTAAGAACAATCCTGCAGCTGATCGGCTTTGGCTGAGCTCAAAGGCATTTTTGTTACCAAAAAGGGACTATGTTGCTTGTTGCCCAGCATCTGTATCTCTTCAAAGGCCAGTTTGAAGAAAAAGAGATGATGCCAGAAATCAATGATTCTTTGAACTTACAAATGAGCATGTACTTACTAAAGACTTAAAAAATTATATCCTTTAACTCATTCCCAAAATAGGGTCATCAAATTAACTGATTCATGTCAGTGAATTACATGAATTGACAAAGCGTGGCTTTAGCTTGTAAATGGAGAGTTTCGAGTGACCAGTGGAGGGCAGCAGTGTGCCATGGCGGTGTCAAATCGGTCGGAAATTAAAAGAAGAAGATGAAGACCCCACGCATCATTGAGCACAGTATTTTAGAAAACAATGAAGGAAAACACACAAAGTTGCTGGGTTTTTACTTCCTGTATCTTGGTGGGCTGAGGTGCTGGAGGTGGTCCACCTTTGATCCCGACCCAAAATATACCATTAAATCAAGCCAGTTCAGTTCACAAACTCTAAATTACTGGCTGAGTCTCATCCTGGCATAGAATCTGCTTGTGGTGACTGTCTAAAGAAAAAACTCTGCAAAGGGCACACATGATGAAGAGAGAGAAAAAGGAGAAAGGAAAAATGTATGCGTGTCCCATAATGTCCTAATCCTATAAGATTATTGCTCAGTATAAATTCAAAGCTCAAACCCAAGCTGAACTCAAATGAACACTTTGGGAAGGACGTGACCTCTTCAGCTCAGCCCTGGTTTTTACAAACTCATACAATCAGTACTGTAACAACTTACAAGAACTACTCTATGTGCTTGTTACGCATTTAATGTGTGTAATTGGTGTTTCACTGGTCTGTGTGTGGATGAACTTCAGTTGACCCAGATCCTTGCCTCAGAGTTCCCTTGACTTGACAGTAAAAAAGAACCTTGAAGGGTTAACCTCATTTGTTAGGTTTTTGTTGGTCTGTGGTTGTGCGACAGATTTATGTTCACGGGTTTAGTTTTACTATTTTACACTGCAGGGAGTCAAAAGTTAGTGATTTTTGTAAATCATACAGTGAAATGGGTTTCTTTTGAAAGATAGCTTTGATCTTCATATGCTTTATACCAGTGACACTTCACGGACCCCGTAGACAATGATACACATAATGCAACCGAATGCAAGACCCTGTTTCGACTCTTTCAAGACCTCTCTTTCCTTTCCTCCCTTTCCCCATCACAACCAGGGTTTATTGTAACAGCAGCGTGACAAACTGTCAGCAAACATCAAATCCACTGTGTGCTTCTGTGTGATGTCAACAACACAGACAGATCCACTCGCCCACAATCTGTCAACCGTGACGGAGGGACATCAAATAGCGTAGTGGCTGCCAAATTCGTCGCAAAAAAAAAAAAAAAACCTGCACATGGAGACGACGGCTGCAGCTCACCTCTCCTCCTTCCACTGTACTTTCACCCTTTGCTCTGAATGACTAGATGTTTTCCTTTTTTCTCATTCTTTGCTCATCCGTCGGTCCAATCCAAATCACATGAGTACGCATACGCAAGTACATTGACAACAATGCTCTGTTTCATCATGTCCCTGTCAGATACAGTAACGCATGCAGGCACAGAATACTTGCACCATCTCATGTGTGTAGTGTCTCCACCTGCACATGACAGCAGCCATTGTGTGCTATTGTACGAGTACACTCTCAAATGTCAAAAGGATTGTGGCTTGGTGACAGTGAGTTAAGTACCCATGGGATGGATAGGAGGGTGAAAATCATGGTTTATCTCCAGGGCTTTAGGCTGTATTCACACTGACTTTGGCCCCTGGGTGAGAAAAAGATGTAGAGGCTGTCTCATTTACGATATTTAATTTGAAGTGAAGACGGCAGGGAACCAACTCAGGGGGCCCTTGAAAAAAAAAACAACTGAACAACTGGCAAGTTGCTAGGGACAATCGCAAGTCATGTAAGTGCAGGTTTAGTTTGTAATGAGACTGACATTTTCTCCTGTCTTTTCATGTCAGTGTTGCAAATGGTAGTGTCGTGTTAGATGCACCCTCAACCACACAGCAACCCCTCCTTTTGTTTTAAAGCAGGCCCGGGGCTTCCAGACACTGGCAAACCCTTTGTTAGGTGTAAAGTATGGAGGAAAGGGCTTGTCTGTGCTAAAAGGCCAATTACTCATCACATGTGAAGTCCAGCCCTATGACTGGTTCTCTAGAACTTGAACTGGCCCAACGCAATCAGTATGTGTACATGATGTTAGAAATGAGTCCAGTTATTGTGTGAGTCTGACCAAACTGAGGTTTAAAAACGCATATGAAGTCATGAAATCGTACCCATGCATCAGCAAACACTCGTGATAGGTATCATCATGGTACCAGGGCCAAAAAAAGGATTTCAAAATACACAATTTCTGGACAGACGAGGAGACAAATTGCTGTCTCGGCTCTGGAGGGAATCGCGCTATCCTTCCCCATGCCACATCCCCCTGGTGGCACTCCTCACTGTCAGGTGAAGAGGAGCGGCTGGTGAGTCTACATGTAACAGAAACCCGGTGGACTATGGCCCTCCTGAAATCGGCAGAGGGGGTGGAGCACCATGATGGCATGAAAATAAAAAGTATTGGTATCATACGATGGGGGAGAAAAAGGAGGAATAAGAAAGAAATATGTAATCACACGATTTGTATTTTTTTCCTTTCCCTCCTACTTTCAGTCTTTGTAATTCTTTAGTTCCTGTTACCCTGCAGCAACCTCCCGTTCAGCTTCTACTGTCTATTCTGTTTAAAACCAATCCACTTTATAAAAGGTGAGAGAGTTACCTGTATGCATCAGGTCGATATTTCAAAACTGATGCAGAGCATTCCAACAGCCACATCAAAATATCCTTTAGGAGGATTATAATGATCAGTTTATTGATTCTGTCTGTGGAAGGTGTTTTGGAGGTTGTAATTTGCAGCCCTGTTGAACCAAAGGTTTTGTTTTGTTTTTTGTTTTTTTACAAAATATCCTTTTTGTTCCATTCATATGAATTAAGGTGAAAAAAAATTAGGAAGTAAACAGCAGAAGTCTCAAAAATGACGGCGAAAACAAATCACCACCTCTCTCAGTGGTTAAACAACTAACCGAGGGCACAGAGGTTTAATGTTAGTAATATAAAATAAAAGTGCACATCGATTAAAATCGCCCCTCATTCCCAGTGATGCAGGTGGTTTGTGTCACCTTTAACCGTTTTGTTTTGTTTGTCTTGGAAAATCAGATTGTAGGTATTTATAATCCATTAGAAGGTAGAGGACATAGGGGAGATAATCTCATGAATATAATCTTGAGACAAAGATGATGTGGTGAATAAGATAATGTTCCCCCAGGGTGTAGAGGTTTCAAATCTTACATTTACTCAATATGACAAAATAGACTTTGCAATAAAAGAAAAGAAGCTCCCTTCTTCACAGTATTGCCATGGCCTCCGTGGTAGAATGTTTCCATTCTGCTACAGCTGACCTGTTCCGACATGAAGAGGTGTCTATTGAGGCATAAGGGGGCTTGTTATTTTCCCAGCAGGCGCCTCATTAGAGTCCCTATGACCTTTCACAATTGAACAGACCATTGGTCGCACCACGTTTTGAATACAGATATCCATTCGAGTGACATTTTTACGAAAGAAAGGACAGTCTGCCTTGTTTTGCGAATGTGCTGCCAACCTCCACAATTGTTCAGGCCTGCATGGCTCATTTATGCTGGGCCACTGGCAAGTTTGACTTCTATTGGCAAAATAAGACGCAAGGCAGGAAATTCAACCATATTTGGCACAAATGACTTGTCTTGTTGTACAGACTCATAACCAGAGAAGGAACTGGGCTTTGTTGAATGCTGTGGTCCAGGGTGGTCATGACTACACCAGGGAGTCCTGGCCCTGGTTTCAGCGTTTCCAGCTCAGTTGTAAGAAAACTAATTAATCAACATAAGGACAATGTGAAAATTAACATCGAAATGTAGGAATTTTATGTGCCCACCAAATGCTTTAGCAAATGCAACAAAAGTGATCGAAAGTTATTTAAATGGATGGAAAACTTTCCAGTCTGGCAATGCTGAGGCTTGTGGATTTAGAAAAGACATTGATCAATGAGCTGCTCATAAATGAATAAATAACACATCAGAGATTAAAAAAAAAATGGTTGTGGTTGTAGCTCGTACCTCCCTGGACACCCCTCTGCCTCTTCCCCTGGCCAGATTAAAACTTAGCAATTAGGACTGCCATCTGTAAATCTTGCAAAATACACTCACTAAGATGAGAGATTAATTTCTTGGTTTATCATAACTAGATTTGTACAGCTGTAATGAAAAACTTGATTCCAACCGGCCGTATTTTTCTACAACCGGCCAAGTCGTGCCTGCACCTCCGTTATTGTGTCCTGTCCCTGTCCTTGGTTGTCCTGCTATTTTGCATTTTGCACATCTCATTAGCACAAAAGCATTTATCAGTCTCTTCAGGAAAGGTTTAGGACCTCTTGTGTATGACCTACACCTAAACTAAGTGTTCAGTTTGAACGGCTCTGTGGCTCTTTTTATCCATATTTTTAGTCTTCTCTTCACTCTCTTTATTTGACTCCTCTTATAATTCATGTTATAGTTCATCACAGATTTGCTTCTTTTGTGGCACAACCGTAATGTCTGACGTTATGTTTTGTTTTGTTTTGAAATATGAGATTGATTTACATTCCTCAAAGGTTCCTGGATTATCAGAATAAAAAGTCTTCTTCATTTCATTTAAGGTTTTTTTTTTTTTTAAACCCCTGAGCCATCCTGCGTATTCTCCTCCCAGAGCTAAGAAGCTGTATATCTGGCATGACCTCATACCGCGTCCATCATTTAAAAGATGTAATGTACCAAATGATACAGAGGTCCAGAACAGAAATAGAAGGGCTGTTTAATTTGGCTTCAGTTTAAGATCTCTGTGATACGATGGTATGCACATATAATTGCAGGGATCTGGGACAACCATCTAGAAGGGAGGAAGATGCCTTTGGCCTTGACAGTAATCGCTCTGCCTGTTTTCTCTGCGATTCTGAAAGCAGCAGCAATAAATAAAAGTTTACCTCCACCGAGGGGGAAATGCTTGTTTGTCTGTCTGTTAGCAGGATTATGCAAAAACGACTGGGCATCAAACTTGGCGAAGGAGCAGCATGAGCCGGATTTGTTTAAAATCTGGAGGAAAAAAAAATGATAGCCAGAGATCTGCAACTGCAATGATATCTGGATGATTCACTCATCAATTCACAAGTAATACCAGATTTCAGTGGTTATAAGCTGTATTCTAGTAATAGCATCCATACTTGTGCGATTGGTCCAGTGCGCTCATGATTAGACAGAGCTAAAGGTTTTGGTTGACTCCAGTACTGTAATTGTAGTAATATTTCACTTCATTATTTGTGTTGTCATGTTCTTTTCTTGCATCACATGTAAATATCCTGAATGTACAGTTAAGGTGAAATCCATCTTGGCTTTAAGCAGAAATCCCTTTGTACCACTCAGGGTGGAAATAGGTCAATATATCAAATGGTTTATTTTCAATTTCATGCTTTTCTGGTTCCATCATCATGTGTCAGTGGGTAATACATCACGGCCCTAACTACGCCAATGTCAAAAAGATTAGCTGACTGAATCCCCGCTGTCATTCTCATGTCATTCAGCATCCTTAAATAGCCCACATGTTCTAATCAGGGTCTTGACTTGGGTAAAATGTGGCAGACTGGGAAGGTCTTGTCTTGCAAGTTTATTTTCGTTGAGTGAGATAAGACTTTGACAAAAGCACGTGTGGTTTAATATACAATTCAAATGACCAGTGCATGTCTGTTGTTTTAAGTACATGGTCATGGGTTACATGAGGTCACAGAGGTCACTACCGTGGGGCCAGGGGTTATACGACATCATTAAACTTCAACCAGAGGGCAACAGAGGTGTCCAGAACCCTGACTATCACCTTCTGATGATCACCTTCGCCCATCATACCCAAAACGTCAACCTCAGCACATTCAGCATTGCACAGACGTGAATGAGATAAACGGTCGTTGAGTTCGTCAGAAACATACAGAGATTTCTTCTTCTTACATTTAGTTGATCTTCTAATTATTATGCTGCTTATAAATACCTATTCTAGACATTTCTACAGTATATTTTTATTCATTACATTTACACTAAACATCATAGGTCCATAGATGGTGCAGCTCGATCATGAATAGACAGAGTGATTTTCCTTTAATTAAAAGGAGTAAATCTATTCTGACTTCACTCATTAACTCCTAAAAGACACCCCAGATGTTGAAGGCTGCCTGTTCGGAGTACAACTATTTCTACTACTACTATTTGGTTATATTGGATATTAATAAAGCCTACAAAAATATTTCAGGAATAGACTGAGTAAATCCATAACCATAGAGAATAAGCAATGCTAAACCAACTAGCCTTATTCAGTATCTTGCAATAGTCCAACATATGCTACTGTTTACTCTCCTGGCTTTCTTGATAGGCTTGCAAGATTATTTTTGAATACACGCTGGTGTAAGACACTCATTTAAATGCAAACAAGCTGATTCATTGCTTTCTCTTCCCTCAAATATGCATGTTTTGGGCAAAGAAGCACAACTAAGTTATTCACACCCGTGGGACATAAACAAACTTCAAAAGGAAAGCGAGATTTGCTCGTCCAGTTCTGAGAAAATGAAAGCGAAAAGACAACAATTGCAAAGAAACAAAAGATTTTCCTCAACATATTTTTATACAAAGACATTTTATGCTGCATTAAAACTTTTATAGCACTTGGAATGACCCTGTCAATTATTTGCCGCTGGATCCAAAGCAGTCTTGTTGGGACAATATGGCAACCCATCAGATGATAGTTAATTAAAAGTTAATCAGCATAACCATTCGCCTCTTTCAGTGGCCTGATTTCTGGCTGCAGAGGAGTTCTCAGCTGACTAATATGACCATGCCTTTCTGAGGGAACGGATGGAAATGGGCCTTGACCCAAGGCCAAACATTATGATGATTAGCCTGACAAGTTGTTTCAGGAGGGGTCCCTCAATGCAACCTCAATTAAACTTTCAGGGTCTCTCGACAACCCCAGGCACGAGTCTTCAGTTTATTACAGCTCATCATCATGTGTGCGTGACCACACCTATTCTCAACTGGAAATTCCAATTTTCCACTCTCGGTTCATGTTGTTACAAATCCCGTCTTTGATTGACGTCATTTCTAACGCATCAGCGGAGAATCTTTATTAGAAACGCAACTTACTTACTTGCACTACTTTTCATTAGGAATTGTGGTCATTTCCACAGAGTTGTTCAAGGCGCCTGTGAAATAGATAGAACCGTATTATGCTGTGGAAAAGTGGATTCTTAATTTTGGCCATTGCAAGAGTTATTCCTTTATAAAGTACTCATCATATTGAAACAATCAAACCGCATATTTCCAGCGAGGAAATTGAACAGCAGCTCATCTCTTTATGTCTTCCCCTCTGCTGAATTATATGGCTTTATTGTTTTATTCAGTACTGGGACTCATTTTGAATTATGCCATGCGGCTTTAATAAAGCCAGTTTGAGGTAATCACTGATGCAGTTTGCAGAGATGGATTTTCTTTCTTTGCTGTTAACACCTGCAACACACTTGCTGTTCACACCTAGAAGGAAAAAAAATAGGGAGCAAGGGAAGAGAGAGCTCAGTCATTACGCACAAAGAAAAACAGCTTAATAGCATCAGCAGGACTTGAACAAATATGCATGAGGTCACGAGTCCTTAATCAAGTAGCTGGAATTATTCAAATCTCTTTTCTCCCCCCAGGGTTTGATGAGAAGTGAGAGGGAACAGGTACTTGACAACTGAAAGGAACTGTATCTTTTCTCAGTACTGTTTGACATTGTGCATAAGTACAGTGTATTAACTAAGACTATTTATGACCAGTGATAAAATTATACAAATGCTTGACGACTAAAAAGCAAAACAAAGAGAAGTCACAAGAAAGGAAACGAAGGAAAAGTCAAAATATAATACAATAAAGTATTCCGACTTGGTCTTATTCTTAAACCATTTCATGATGCTGGGATGAACATTTCACCTTACGATGTTGGTTTTATATTTGAAAAAGAAAAAGTGCCCCATCCGTCATTCAAGTTGGGGTTTGGAGGAAATTGAAAGTCATTTGAATGGGTGTAACCCTTGAAAGCAGCAGCTGAAAAGGGGGAAAAAAAATCATTAAACCCTCATTTGTATTCTCTGCGCTGCAGTAAAGCAGTGGTGTGGCAAACAACAGCACCGCTTTTGCCTGATGTTCCAACCACTGCGCAACAGTGATATTCAGTTTAGTATTTGATTTTTCATATGTCTTTTGCTTTGTTTCTGTTTCATATTCTTTCCGTGGTGAAAATAAGCAACCCAGTGTGATGTAATTAACATCTTAATACCAATGGGCAGGAAAATAACAGCCCAATATTGGTTTTACCGATCACTCCACACACAGTGTCTTGCAGTGAGTCACTTCCTCATTGTGTGCACATCTGCTCAGAGGAGGAATTCAGGGTGTATGGTGCTTTGCATTGTAATACGTTTTCAAAGCATTTGGTATTCTGCCGTTGCCCGAGAATAAACGCAGCTCATGCTTCCTCATTCGTCTCCATTCCGGCTCGTCTCTGATGCACTACACAAACACCAAAACTGTGTATTCATAGGGAGACACGGATCAGTCCCCCTCCCCTTCTCTCCCGGTCACCGCATTGCCTCCCCTCTTCATCCCGTCATCATCATCTGAACACCTGGTGACACAGCACCGATGAAGCTGCAGTAAATTGGATTCAGTCACCCTGACCCTCAAGGTCCACATCTGTAATTAATCACTCAGTGTTTTGAAACACAAACAGCTTGTTAATGCCCATTAGGAGTTCCAATCTGGGTCTTCATGACCCTTCACACAGGGGCTTTTTACAACACAGCTGTACATTTGTAGCCTGATAGCAGACGGTGAGGGGGACTTCGTTCTCCCTAACCAATCGGTAAAGACACATCCAACCAAACATCATTTGAAGAGTGGACAATGAGAGGATGAGCTGAATACTGAGGCAAAGGACACCCAAACTACAACGGTGGGTGATACTGATATTGCAGCCATGTGCAATACCCCTCCCATGGTGCTGACTGGCTAATCGTTAGTCCCCTTCTGGTGCTCAATGGATGAATTGTTTCATGTGATGATGTCATGAGCCTGTTCACAAAGTGGAGTTAGTGGATTTAGGTCTGGACCCAGGCAAGTAAAAATAGCTGTTCTGTATAAGATGAAGATTAATTACTGACTCATAAAAGTACAAATTAATTAATTGAATAAAATGTGTTTGGTGAAGCAGTCGTGATATGTTTGTCATTTATTCTTGACACTTTATTTCTTCTACTTGGAGGAACGTGCAGGTATTATATGGTGGTTTAATACAGGCTCCATATTTTGTCTTAAAGCAGCTCTCCCAGCTTAATATCCTAATAAAAAGAGATCAGCATCCATGATTTCATTTAATCTTGGACAAATGCGACAAAGTGCACTGGAGTCAAACTGTCCAACTGCTGCACAATGAACCAAAAGCAATAAAGCATCACCCCGTGGGACTGTGCCCATACATGAACTCATATCTAAAACCACACAAGCACAAGCAAGTAAGATAGAGTGGACAGAGATTAAAAGAGCATCTCTATGGCGGAGTCAGGGACATTGTTAATGCACAGTCACACATATTCAGCTGTGCATTTTGCTGTAGACACATGAACACACACGTTGTGTAACCCCCTGGGCACAAGCCACATTTAACATTTAACAGGCCATGTTCAAAGGAGACAAATGGGTCATCTGAACCCACAGTAAATGGCAATTTCCGAGAATTCACAGAATCCCCTGCGTTTGACCATTTACCCACACGTGTAGGAAGCGCTGAGGCAGACTGAGGGACAGACAGTGAGATTAGCAATCTTGGCTGCTGCTAAAGTAGTCAAGCTTCACACAGTTGGCAGCCAATGGAATAATCCTTTCCCAAATGCTGGCACCCAACCACCTTGGGTAGTGTACGTTACACCTTCCAAAAATTCAACCGGGAGGTTGATTTGGAGCCATAAATGACATAAAATACAAGTTCATTTGCTGCTGGAAAATGTGAAAGCGTTGAGTTCTCCCCCGTGGCAAATAACATGGTCGCAAAATAATGGGATTTTAAGAGTATGTTTGGGAGGCCATTTACCGTTGCC
Source organism: Aulostomus chinensis (assembly GCF_037954235.1). Classification (NCBI taxonomy): domain Eukaryota; kingdom Metazoa; phylum Chordata; class Actinopteri; order Syngnathiformes; family Aulostomidae; genus Aulostomus; species Aulostomus chinensis. The sequence continues at coordinate 7,661,541 of NC_141334.1, forward strand.
CATCACAGTTGTGGTCAGTTGCTAGTAAATGAGTGTTTTTACCTGAGTTTAAGAAAAAAATAATTAAATAAGACTAATAATGATAATAAAAGAAAGGAATAGAGACCTCTAAAAGCCTCTGAGGGCATCTAATGGGGAAGAAACTAATATGATTGAACAAAGATGTTTACCTGAAATGAATGCTGATTTATGTTGCATGAAAAATGAATAATGCAGTCATCTTGTGGAGATTCATTAACCCCCCTCCCTGAACACATACACAGAAATACGAAAATATCAGAAATAATTATGAGTCACACAATTTCATATAAATCGCTTATAGGGAAGGTTTAGTTGTGGGCTTCAATGACAAAGTTCCCAGACTGGTAATTAGACAGTGTTGGAAAGCACGATGTTCAGATGAGCCGGCGACATTTAGAGGCAGAGCAAATGGAAGGCTGGAAGGGAAGATGGAGGATGGAAGGGAAGATGGAGGATGGAAGGGAAAAGAGAATTAGAAAACTACAAAGGATAAAGGTGGAGCAGAGGAGTGAAGACATGCAGTGATGAAGGCTGAGCATTTCTGGAGGTTTTAAGTGTGTATGTGTGGGGGGGGGTGTAAAACATTATGACTGACGACAGGAAGTATGGAAACACAGGATTAATGGGGGCGGATCTGGATGGAAGGACAAATTCAGTGAGAAAACATGAAAATTGTTGTCATTCATTGATAATAATATAATAGCTGAAAATATATTTTCATTTTTAAAAGGGCCAAATGGAGGGGGATTAAAGGTTTATGTGAGGTAAAAATCAGAAAATCTGTAATGAAGTGTCTTATTTTTAGTTGTTATTACTTTAGATAACAAGATATTGATAATAAAGAGCAATTTTAATCATCTGATGCACCAAAATGAATAAAAGAGCCCTTATCCAACACCAGGATAACGTACTGGGAGATCATCTCATAGCTAAATGAACCAGGTTCACTCTGGGGTCACGATTCTGTCTTCCTTCTCTCTATTTGCTCTTAAAATCTACCAGAGGAGGGAAAGTGTAAAGAGGCTTTTCCTTCAGGGATTAATAAAGCATCATATTAGAAATAAATTATTTAACAATAATAATACTAAATTTCCTGTCCAGTGGGGATGATCTCACAGAATGTCTGGGAGAAATTTGGTATGGTTTAGGCACAGAGAGGGTGAGTCAAGATTGGGAGACTTTTTGACTTGCTGCCCTTTGTAAGACTTCTCGCCACAAATTGAAAAAAAAAAAAAGGTTAAAAATAAATCTGTGTTGGAGTGTGACACAGTTACTGCTGGATTATTTAAACTATGCAATCTATAATTAATGCAATATCAATAATCTAGTTAGTATACATATCATAGTTACCGGTGTGTAAAGAGCACACAAAGCACCTTTCCACTTAAAGTTTGATCGTGCTCGTCATTAGCTGAGCTTTTTAACAAAAGATGTAAAAATGTATTTGGCAATATTAGCAGTGACATTGCCTGTGACTTTATGAAGAAAATTAGCTAAAGCTCATGTTATTTTCCTCACCTCATGCATCTCAGGGTCAAGGTCCTGTTTGACGCTTTCTCAGTCCACCTACGTGATGTCACACTAATGAGGGCAAGCAATTTGGATTATGTGATTTCCGAGCTAGAGCTCAGCATTAAAAAAAGAAAAGAAAAGGAGAAAGTTTTTACAGTACTTACCTCATCAGGACCTTGTGCAGATATACTGTCATATTCATATGACCCAAGTATGACCTCATGTCTCAATCAGCCTACAATTATCAGATATGCAAATAGGGATGGATGTGAGGGGGCACTGTGGGATTCGGGAGGAGAAGGAGGGGTGAACGGAAGTGAGAAGCAGAGAAAAAAAAACAAAAAGAAAGATGGGAGTAAATCTGGGACGCTACTGTAGGTCTGAACAAAGTAAGGAGACATACAGTAGAGACATAAGGAGAGACGGAGGGAGATGGAGAAGGGGTTGAAAGGTGGACATTGTTGGCACAGTGTTGCACGTGTCCTGGCATGGCTGGGGAGGTGGAGCAGTACACCTGCCCTCAGTCCCTGCAGGTGTCCTACGGGCAGACTGTCGCCTCTCTGGTTCGAATTTAGTGTAGAATTTGTATTTGCTCATTTTCTGATGTCAGATATATAAGGAACTCATGTTGCACTCGAAGAGCACAGACTTCAAGGTCAAAGTACATGCAGTAATTCCTGGGAAATCGACGAAAACATAACCAGGGACATTTTTATTGTTATGAATGTTACTAAACATGAGCCAAGGTCTGAACAGCCGATGTGATTCAGACCGGAGAATTCAACTGCAAAATTTTTAAATCTTTTCAGGTATGTTCGTCTTACTAATTGTAAAAATTAAAAAAAAAATATATCCATACACTTAAAAGGAAGACGGAATTGTAAAACGAGTAACAACTCAATCAGATAAAGGGTCCTCTTTTAAAGACAGAACAATGATATTTCAGTATCGCTGAACTACCACATTTAAAATTTAAATTCCTCATCACAAAAAAAAAACAATGCGGAGGTTTTGTTTGCTCGTTACACACAAAGCACAGACGTTAACTTGTTGCATTCGTCTAGAAATTGGATGAATGCAATTTTTAAGACGTGTTGCTTCTGATGACTTTTTAGTTTCCAACTGGCAGTTAATGAAGGATCTAAAAAGCCATAGAAGGCACAGCATTTTACATCTAATCCTGGCTTAATTAACAATTCTATCCTAAATCTGAATTTGAAAATGTTCACCTTCACTAAGGGGATATAAACGGAACTATCACAGGGTCTTTTTTCCTATAAAGATGAAACTGACAGTGCACGTATAAATATTTTCAGTTGTTACACCTCAGAGAACCTTAATGATCTAAAAGATTAGTGGATCCTTTATTCACATTCACTCCCATCACGCCAGTCAGGTTTTTTTTTTCTCTTTTACACCTAATTTTAATAACTCGATTCAAAGGATTCTTTGATTTAACGACGAAAAAAAAAACCAGGAATAATTTCAATACTGGGAGGTGTCAGAGTGTCTGATCACACGCACCCAGAGGGGTAAGTTGACCCCCGCCATCACAGTTGGGAAACAGAAAAATCGAATCATCTAAATTTCAGGGCTTTTGATTAAAAAGTCCCAAAATTTGATGAAAAATCAACACCTGTAATATTTCACCCTCATATACCCTAACATAACCGTGTTACTGCGATATATCAAATGACTACTTAATTACTTACTCCTACATAAAGAAAATGTGTGTAAAATTTGTTTGCAACCCTGGGATACACAAAAATTTTGAATTGCTTTTTAATTTAATGTCTAAAAACACAAGCAAGAGATAATTTACAAAGTATCTGAGAGAGGCAGCACTTGTAATATCAATGTTACTTCATTATAGCGAATCAGTGCACTGATATTCAATATCTTTTTCACTGTGGGAAACCTGTACTTTCATGTCTGGTTTTCAGCCAGTTTTCATAAGAACGTGACTGTAAAATCCCACACAAAAGTGGGTGAGTTTTATTTTTGCATCCAAAAAAAAAATTCCTGCACAAAAAAAAAAAAACGGTGTGTTTCTATGCACTTCTTTTATCAGCAGTACTTCGATATCACAAGTGTTGAGTTTCTGTCTGCCGCTCCTCTTCCAGTCATCACTCAGTTCATACTAAAGACGACGTCAAGGTAAATAAGTCTACATGTCGGCCATCTTCTCAGCTCATGTTACAAAATGACACTTTCACTGTCCAGTCTTATGATCAATACATGTTATTTCCCTTAATACTCTGCTACAATAGTGTGGTAATCTGCCAGTTCTCAAAAACTACTACATTAGGATCTGCGAGTGTTCTGTATGTTAGCTTTGACAAACATGGGAAGTTGCAGTTGCTCATAAAAACAAAGGCTTCCTTAAATAGCAGAGGTTTGTTGTCAGAATCCTGATTGGATGTTTGTTTCTTAGTCAATGAATATCAGATATTTTTTTCACAGTCATTTCTTTGAATCTTTTGGAACTCTTGGGATTTCCTAACGCCTATTAAAATTACTTACCGGAAACAAAGGTAAAGATGTCATGTTCTGCTTGCTTTGTAAACAACTGGGAACTAAAGAGTTTTTTTATTGGCGAGAATTTGACTTTGACTTTTATTCTTTGCCCTGAACCAAATATCTCTTTTCAATAAGTAGACAAAGTGATGCTTTGATGGCCTTCCCTGGGGCCGAGTCAGGTAAGAGGACTATCGTGGACTGAGGTTGTTGACCAAAGGCAATCTCCAAATAGCCCACAGAGATGTAAACATTACATGGAAGAATGGCCTACTGATCGACCTGAGAGATTGCAAAGTGAAGGTCAATGGTTTGTCCAGGAGCCTATCAGAGGGTTGTGAATGTGCCCGTGCATGAGTGTGTGTGTCAGGCTGGGGGCGTGTACGATTGGAGCGAGGAGGTGGGGGGAAGACGGTGGTAAATTGAACCACAGAGTTTTTGAAAAAGGACTTAAATGTGTCTGTCACAAAGGATAAACTTGATCTCTTCACTGCCGCATACCTTTTCCTACAGATGTGCATCCACACACACACACACACACACACACACACACACACAGTGCCGCAGGTGTTGCTGGTGATATCTCCCTTCTTTATCTCACTTCACATATAAGTGTGTGTGTATCTGAATATGCTCCATAAATTTTATGTGGCATTAAGCCTTTGAAAGAGCATGTGTGCCATTTTGAACCTAATCTTTTTTATATATATATATATATATATATATATATATATATATATAAATATGCCTGAAAATAAACCATGTTAGTCCTTCAAAATAAGGTTAGAAATACCTGACGTAGTACTTTTTTCCAGTATGAATTTGTTTATTTTCACTTCACCTTCACCTCTGTTTTTTTTTTCCGTCAGGGATATGCAATTCATCCACTCAAGTACTTGAAACTTTAATCTAACACAGCAATTACAGAAGTGCTACCTTATGTTTAAGTTATTAAGGCATTGTATGAATATGGGTACAGGCTACGTCGCTTCAAATTTATGGGGAAATGAGCCCCATTTGCATAACTCACTTGGCCGTGCTTTGCAATTATGCCCTCTGTTCCGACACAAGCTGCATCGTTCTGCATGTAAATTCAATTTGGATGATAAGAGTACCTTATGAATATACAGTTAATTGGCAGCAAATTCCCCTGTTCAATTTTCAATTGTTGCACAGCTACCAGGGGAATCATAATGGCTTATTTCTCCTCTTCCTCACGCTCTTTTCGTCCACAAAACAATTGTTCCTAGGGCAGTAGCTCTTAAACAGCAAACCAAGAGGAAGAAAGAAATTAAAGATAAAAGAAAAAAAGCGATCAAGGAGAAATGTGTGGCTCTTGCCTCCAGGTATCATGCAACTGAGTCGGAGGGAGATTGCAGGCGACATGGCATCTAGGAGAGATCAAAGAGGTTCCACTCTTTGCTTTGCATAGACCTCAAACACTCTATCAATAATGAATTTTCTTGCCCTACCTGCCGAGCACAGTGGGTGTAGAGTCACACACATGCATACGTACAACAGCCCGCAGCAGTGCCTGGCATTAAAGTACGCTGTCTGCTGGGCAGTTTTTGGAGCAAAGACGGATACACGCTGACAGCTACCTTGCGGCTGGTGAAGGACTCTGAAGGAAGGTGAGAATTCAGGTAGAAATGCATTCTAACAAAACATAGTTCAGGAACCAGCAAGTTATTTCTGTGATAAAGTCTTGCCATGTGCCATGACCTCTCTCAAGAATGCAATGGGAATTTAAACCATCACTGAGTGCACATTCTGATCCGACATTTTGCTGTCTGATCATAAATGAGAGAGAACGGCGCAAATAAACACGGAATGAGTAGATTTTCTACTTGTCACTTCATTCCACATGCAGCATTTTATCGACTTATTGAGTTTATGACTGTTCCAGTGTAGAACTGTGTGTCCTTCCTGTCAACAATGGTGGGGTTATGCATTACTGGCTCATCCAGTGTTCAGTCAACAGCACCCAGCAGACTAACCATGATCAATGACCTGCACCTCACATTTTACACACAAATTCAAATGCATTGAGGTTCAACTTCGGGAGAAAAAAATTACCTTGGCTAATTCCAGATGAAAGGTGTGTTGTAAAGACATTCAACAAAGATACTCCACCAAACATCATGGTAGCAAATAGCCATCAGGAAGTATTGTTACATCCATTAAGGAAGCTGATAGATGACTTTTCTTTCAGTTATGATGCATAGCTATTTGTTTCCATTCTTGTTGCATTAATATGTCAATTTCCATAGCATTGCACAGGCTGGCTGCAAGTCTCCTTTTCAACTCCAGGTGAGTTGAGTGGGGATGAACTCTTATTACTCTTACACTGTGTAGTAAGAGAGGCTGTTCATTAATGCTGAGAGGAGCTATGAGACGTATGTAGTTGAAGACTGAACACCAGATCATTTCAAGAAAATTGCACTCACCACACGGCTGCTTGTTCAAGCAAATTTATCCCAGACTGGTAATGTGGCAGAAAAGTAGCACATTTGGGTATTTTGGACATAATCTGCTGGAGCTCAAACAAGCCAACCTGCATTACGTTCCGTCAATGTCAGTGGAGGTACCTCTCCATACCAGCAGGTGGCAGTAATCTGCATTTATGATCAAAACAGGGAAACCGAAGGACCTTGAATGGTGGCTATGAAGAAAGCGGTGTTTGCCAGTCACACCGCACTCACATGTCATCACGAGGCTACAAAACACACAAAAACTGACGGTAAGTGCCAACTAGTGCAAATGTGTGGGACTCAGAGCAGAGACGCGAGCAACAGACAGCTGAAAGAGGACTCAGTCCCATTTACTTTGTTTACCATTCGTCTCACCATCTCTTTAGTGTAGTGTTAAGCATAAATAGACTTTCACGTATGGAAAAGCACTATAGGTATCATTATAAAAAGTATTAATTTAAATGACTGCATCTGAACATGCAGAAGCCTGCTTACCATATCCATCTCTTTACAGCCATCTTCTAATGGCCACTTTCATCAAAATAACACTCCAGGTCAGAATGCTCTTAGCATCCAGACTGGTTTCATCAGCATGATAATGAGGTCTCTGGACTCAGACGGCCTCCATAATCAACATATATCAATACAATGACGCACCTTTGGGATGTGGCTGGATAGGAGATTCACATCCTAAAATGTATGGCAATTGCATAATGCTGTCGACATAATAGGGTCCAAGCAGTTGTGGCTAATAAAGTAAACGTGAGCCTGAATGTCAGCACTTCCAAGAATGACTGAGAAGATGTTAAAGTTTGAAAAGGTAATGTTTCTTTAAGTCTCCATCTTAAAACTAGGAAGAAGCTTGAGATGAGAGGTGTAGGCTCAAGCGCACAAGTAGTAAACGTACAGCGCGCGTGCCGTACACGTGCAGATGAATGTGTGAGAATGTGAGGAGCTTTTCCTCCATCTTTAGGTCAGACTTTGAGCGAACATTGACAAACTTTGAAAAGATGAGATGACAAGAAAAGGGGGGGTATCTTTTTCTTCTCTTTGCTCCACAGCGTATTAATTTCACTTAGTGTTTCCCAACAGCGATTAAGTGTAATAGAAGGGAAACAACTTTATCATGCTACAATTAGACTACTTTTTTTTATAATGAGGTCATAAAACAGGGCGAACCTGTTAATGACGATCATTTATATCCTAAATTAATGGAGTGGAGTAGCAGCTTATAAGCAAATATAAAGACAGATGTGACAATCAAGGTTTAATCACAAAAGTCTAAAAGTGCAGCAGTTCGCCGATGATGGAGAATTGTGCCTCGGTGATATTTCATGTTGAGTTTAATGCCTGAATGGAAGCAGGTCTCCAGTATCTCACCATGACATTTTGATTCCTTTTATTTATTTATTTTTAGTCAACTCGCCGAAAATGTTTGGAACAGATGGAAAAAATTGGCCTGCTGCAGGGGTTTGGATAGAGTCTCATAAAAAAAGAAGAAAAAAAGAATATATATAAAAAAGTATTTTAGAGGATGATCCATTCAATGATGAAAAGAGTTGTATTGGATTAAGGCACATTAATTAATATAAAAAGGTTTTAAAAAAATCCTTATTTACAGCCAGTTCAGTTCTGCAGCAGCCATTTGAAACCTCCCAGAGATTTCGCATGTATGATTGATATAATGCTTTAATCTTGAATATATCTTATACCAACAATGAGTGATGGAATTAGATTGTTTTCATTGTTTGTCATAATGTTAACTCTCCACATTAGAAATCAGCCTTCAGTCTTTATTGTGTCACCCTGACAGGTTCTCCAATGTTTGCACTTGCTGCCGTTGTGGTGGGCTGTTCAGTAAAATGATTAATGTCAAATAAGTATCCGTCAATCAGCTCACTAATTTTGTTTTTGCCAACTTTCTTGTGCGCACGAAACCCCATCCTCGATTCCCTCTGAGCAAATTGCGACAGCATATAAAAATGCAGTGAGAGGTTCCAACAGACAGTCTGTTTTGTCTTAAATTTCAATCTAGCTGAAGCATCTGGGATTCATCTTGAAAATCAGCTGAACAAGAATAGTAATCTCCTAAATGGTCACTACGGGCCGCTTGAAAGTGCAATTATATTGAGCTGAAAAGGGAGACTTGTTAAGTTTCTGTTCAACATAAGAATGGAAGTACTAATTCCAAAAGAATTACTAAACAAGTGTAGAATGCACTTGTATGTCCATCTCATTACTCTTTATGAAATTTCAAGTGGTTAAAAACAAAAACATGTTCTCATTTTGCCCGTTCGGTAACATCTTCAACCCTTTTGCTTTCCTGAGGCCTCTATAGAGAAACGTAGTCCAACCTAAATTAAGCTGATTAAGACTTTAACTACCTTGTTTGGGTTCGATTGATTAGTTTCCTCTTAAGGCAGTTTAAAAAAAAATATATATATATATATATTTATGTTTAAAAGGAAAAAAGACAATCACACAAAAACAAAGTGGTTCTATTATTTAGATGTTTTAACAAATAAATTAACATTTCATTGTCTGATCAGTGATTATATTCCTTAATTCCATACACTTCCTTAGCAGTTTCTAGCATGACCTTAGATCTCAAAGTGCCAGACACATGTGCATAAAAGCCTACACACACACACACACAGCAGGTCATACATATTAATGACAGATCTGCAGCATCTTCTTTGCCCTACTAAGCTTTTGCCCTTTTCTCATGTACAGCTAAGGACACAGACATGCCATGAGTGAGTCCACACTAACACACACTCAGCACACAAGTAAAGCACACTAAATAACACTCACAAATCTGCAGCATTCATATTCAAAAGCTGGCAGCAACGGCAAAAAAAACGGAAGTGAAGGCTGAAGAGTGCCCCCTGCTGTTACATTGAGACTGAGGCTGGTCCACCTGTTCCCGGTCACTCCATTGCCCGGTCCCTTCTATTAGCTGGGGGCTTACGTGGAGGTGGAGGGAGGTCGATATCATATAGCAGCTGCCAGAGAAATAAAATCACAAGGAACTCCTACAGAGCAAGAGAGAGCTGGAGAGCGTAAGACAAAGCTGGCAAAGTAAGTATGAGGATTTAGGCAATGGCCAGAAGTTGAAGTGAAAGCAGAGAAACTCCCAAAGAGAAGTGTGATAAGGTAAGAAAGGCAAAGCTTACACATAATACCATGAAAGAAGTGTGAGGTAGGGTGGGGTGGGGGGGGGGGGTTGTTGAAAGATATACTGGGAAACTTGTCAAGACAGAAGGGGGATCTGCAGGAGAAGATGGAGAGGTGAGGGGTCTGGACAGGATGGAGAAGATTAGTGAGAGGAAAAAGCTCCTGTCACAGTTTCTGAAACGTGTCTCATTAGAGGACTAATTCTGTATTACACTGAACGAATCTGGCCAAAGATATTAAATGTGGACGATGGTTTTGTAAAGCAGCAGTTGTTTTACTTTTCAAAACTTCTTTTCCCAACTCATATTTGCTTACCTAAGAGGATGGTACAGCGATCGTGTGAAGTAGTGGGATGTTGTTAGATCCACAACGTCTGCAGCAAGGAGGACATTTGGATTATGTGAGGATCAACAAAATGTCACACATGAAAGCTTTTTTTTTTTTTTTTTTTTTTTTTATCTCCCCATCTCCTACCAAGAGTCCAGTGGGAAACCAGATCTAATCTAGACATCCGGGAGCAGAAGCTGTTTGTGAGAGCCGAGTACAGGACCTGTGGGTGATTCAGTCGGAAATGACATTACACAGACCAACTCCAGCTTTGGAGTATGAAGTCTGGGTAGTTTCATGTTTCAAGCTTCAATTTTAGTGAAGAGGAGAAATAAACATGAAGATGCTGACCTGAGGGAGCGGCTCCTGTCCGTAAGGGGGAAAGATTCAAGGAACGGCAAAAGATTCAAACAAATTTTGATCTCTCTGTAACTACAGCAACCTTCCGCATCATGTCCCACCTCCTGCATGCCACACTGAAGCACCACCCCTCACCTAAACCAAACACATTTATCAAATGTGTCTCACACACAGAGACATTGTCCTGCTGTGTGCTACATGTGTGAAACAATAGCCCAAGTTAACGTGACTTTCTGGTTATTATCTTAGTTTTTGATGATGATGTCATTCCTAAATAGTTTATTTTTATGACCATGGAAAAAAAAAAAGACCAAAAGAAGAAGGAAGGAAAAAAGTCCATGAGAGACATTTTACCACAGAACACTTTTTATTAAAAAAATTAAAAATTAAAAAAAATTAGAAAATGTACATATGCCATTTGGGGGGGAAATTATACATTTTATAGTTCAACTTGGTTCAGTTGATTAATTAAGACAGAAAGTATGAAGCTGGGCCAGAAAGTACTATCAAATGTAATCATTGCACAGAAATCTGCATCAGTCTTATGTGACTCTTAAGGGAAATGTCATAGCAGAAAGAGCAAAGGTCGAATTAAAACTACATCCATCAATATTATTTTAACAGCAGATCGAATGTGATGGTTGTAGTTTATAATGACACGTCAACAGATATCACCCCAACCTGTAGTTGTTTCTCATCTCTAATGAGCACTGGCGCATCTACCAAATCATTGTAGTGGTTTAATGGCCCACAGATTCACTCTTTTAGTTTACTCTCACTGCTCTCGTCAACCCCATTTTCAGCTGCTTTTGCCAGCTGTTTTCAGAGGGAAAAAGCTCTGAAAAGCCCATTGTAGGATGCCTGCCTGGTACCAAATGACACACACATTTTGGACGTTGTGGAGCATTTGGGAGTTAATAGCTTGAGAACAAAGCTGAGCTAAAAAGGACAGCCAGTGCAGGTGGACAGAAACACGACTCCAAATGAATGCTAATGTTGCGAATAGGGGGGGATGCTTGTGAATATGTTCAGCATAACGACTTTGTGAGGTGATGCATGTCGTGCTTGCTCAAAGTATTCCAAAAAGAAGAGAATCCAGCTTTATCAGCGCCATAAAAAGACATTTCTCTTATGTATTACAAGGTCTTGATATTTCGCGAACGAGCTGACTCCTGGCATGGATTATAGGATACTTGAATGGGTGGTTTGGAATTTATTGAAGTGAGGTTGTATGAGGTAGTCATCCATAGTAAGAGTTTTACCTTCAGTAGATTTGGGTCAGCATGTCTTCAGTGCAGAGGTCGAGCGCAGCGTCGCTCAGACTCTCAGCGCTGTGCTGCTGTGCACGGGGTCACAGAATAACCTTTTTAATCCACACACACACACACAAAAAAACCCAATATCTATGTATATGTATGTGGTGTGACAATTTCACTGCTTTACTTTGCCATCAGGCTTCCCTTCCTTTTGGTTCTACAGTTTTTAAATGTAGAACTTCCTTTGTATTCCTTAACACAGCAGATTCTGTTGTACTCCACACCACCACAGATCAGTGGATTAATACACAGCGTGACATAATTCATAATGTAGCTCTTCATTTGTTTATTGTTTCCCCGAGACCTTGTCCGAAGCAGGACAGCGCTCATCATCGGAGCACCGCTTCTCTCATGTTCTCTGCACAGCTGAGGCGCCGACCAAACTCTACTGAAGGAAAGGCCCTTCCTGCGGATGACTACCTTATACAACCCCACCACAAGAAATCCAACAATCCCTTTCAACATGAACAATCATCCATTGTAAACTAGTTCTTCACCCTATGAATCCCTCAGCCTTGTTCCATCCCCGGTAATCAGTGTTTTATTCACCAACTACGTAGTAGTAAGTAGAGGGAGCACAAAATCCAACAAACACCTTCAGATAAAATTGGAGAGGAGCATTAGATTTGGGAGAGAGCGCAGATATAAGTGAGTTAACACAAAAGAGAAAGGTCGGTGAGGTAGTAGCACCCCAGGACATATCAGCCAATATCTGAGCAATATGAAGTCACAGAGCTGGAAAGAACCATACAGTCATAAAATATCAATAAAACAGCTTGAAGGGAAGCCTGAGTAATTGCGGAGGATCTTTGAGGATATCATCCCTGGTCTCCAACTCCCTTTCCGTTGACAAATGAGAGATTTCTTGGCTAGCCGATGGAAGACAGGGCCATTGAGATGAATCCAGCAATAAAAGAACCACTGGCACGAAGAGAGGTTCATTCTTTATGGCAATTCCTGTATGACTGCGCGAGTCCCACACTTGGGAGTCCTGGCTTTATATGTCATCATCAGGTAGAGAATGGTGAGGATTGAGATGCGGAAGATAGACGGGGACAGCAGAAGAGAGTCGGGGAATTGAAGAAAAAAACCCTGATAGATCTGAGGGTAGATCAGAAAGACATCAAATCTAATACAATTACGATTTTCGTTTTAATGGGGAAAACTGGTGGGAGGATGAGGGAGATGTAGAAGTAAAAGAGATAGCTGGCTTGTTAGGTAGTTGACAGGGGGCCTGCAGTGCAATCACCTCAGCAGAGTACTCTTAAATGGGTGTCGCTACCACAATACCTGCCCCTTTCTTGCACTCCCCATAAACAAGCTCCTTATGGTTCAGGCCATTACGGAGTGAACCGTGTTTGGAGGAAACTGAAAGTCATTAGTCAGTTGGGAAAGAGGAAAAGCGATGAGGAAGATGGAGAACCAAGAAACTGAGCTTGAGTCTAAAAAGAGACCAGCAGTGGAACAACTTAAATGGCGCATAAATAGCCTGTATTTTTAGTTATTTTCTTCCTTTATGGCAGTTTACAAAAGGAGCTCATGCACTGATGGTGGACGCTGCCATGCAACCGTCTCATCAGAAGCAATTAGGAGTTCAGCAGTTTCGTCTCCAGGGGAAGCGGGGGTCGAATCAGCAGCTAGAAAGCCCCCCCCCCCCACACCCCCTCCTCAAACATGCTTTCATCTCAGCTCTTCCATTCTGTCTTCACCAGGGATTCTGTGTTTCTGAATTTTACTTTTCAGGTTGAATGATGAGCACTCGAGTGACTTCAGCACTTATCTCATGAGTCTAACAGGCTGAGCAGATTAAAAGCGGGGCAGCATAAACATTCATTCCAATGATTAATACAATAAGCAAGCCCAGAGCAAGTACAATAGATAATGAGCAACATGGCGGCACAGCTATAGTAATCAAGTATGTATGTCATAAAATTAGGTTTCTATTAAAGATCCCACGGACGTCTTCTATGACATAAAAAATGCTCTGTTTGAAACGTGTCTGATACGCTTACTACACCGACGTACAATCCCCACATTAAAATGTAATCATTTTTCCTCATGTATTTTCCATTTCAAAAATGTAACTTCCAGATTTGAGATGTCTCCTTCCCAGTTGAAACCATTCTCAGTGTTTGTGCCCCGAAGACTCAAAGCTCTCCCGTCACTCTTGTGCACTTGCCTACTGAACCACGACTGGCTGCCACGCTGGTAGAGATGTCACAAATCCTGCTCGTAGGCACATGCCCTAATTCCAGTTTTGTTTTGTTTTTTTTGTTTTTTTTAAATGAGCAGGGAAAAATTTGACACTCAGGAGACAAATTTGAAAACTTCAGTGAGTCTGCTGTCAAACTCTGCACATTCACCAGTCGATTTAGAACGGCAGAGGAAGACTCGGCCTAGATATCCACTGACTTTAGCTGACACCCTGAAATATCAGGTGCTGTCGCCCGAGGCTCTTCATCGCCAATGGCTTACGTGATCGCATGCAACAGGAGCAGTAATTTTGTTGCTTTTGATTTTTTTCTTCCAATAGATAGTTAAAGCTTAAACAGAGAAGGCATGTTGTGACTCTTAATCCCCCAGAAGTACCGGACCTGTCATACTACTCTAAAGACAGCATTTCACTTTGTTGACTCCCCCCCAAGCCCTAATAAGTAAGTCTCGCTGATCTAATAGCAACACTATTGTAGGAGACCAAGATTTTTGTATGTGAGCCCTGGGGTTCTTTATGCTTATGCCACACACACACACACACACACACACACACACACACACGCTGAAAAACAGACATGCAAACAAACAGACCTTTGCAGACGGATAGACATTGAGCCAACTAAATGTCAGATTGGCAGATGCTCCATCTCATCGTCTGGCTGCTTTGATTTTCATCTGTTTACTCGATCTCACAAATACAAAACATGCCTAAATTAATTACTATCAAGCCAAATGTCACATACAGGTGGAATGCTTAATGACACCTGGCTTAATGACATTTGATATACGGAGAAGAACATGAACAGAAGGATTGTTCATCATTAACACCGACTGAATTGGTTGTTTAGAGGAGACCAGTGTCAGTGATTTATGTTGAGTGCATTTTGAGGAATTGTTAGTGGGTTAAACAGAAATGCTTTCATTGTTAGCTTGACCTCATCATATAAGACACATGTTTGTCATAAGAAACAGCTTTGATTCAAATGTCCTTGGTAACCATGACCTGGAGGACTTAGAATCTTTACAGAAATGGAAACATGCAACTGCCACTGGAAGCTTTACAGTGATCCTTTGCACGTGTTGAGATAATTACAGGTAGGAGAGATTTAAACTGTACTTGTTGTTATAGCTATTAAATTATAGTGATACTTTCCATCAAATAACAGTCTAAGAACTGTGGGCTTCGAACCGCTAATCCACTGTTTCATTCAAAAAGAAAAAAAGAAAACAAACAATATATTACTTACGGTGTATTGTTGGTATATTTTCCTCATTTCTGCAGAAAACATGTCCAGGCGTTACTATCATTAAGTCCCATGACACATCTCCAATTACTTATCCAGGGACCAACTCCACAACCAAAAACTAACAACTTCTGGCACTGTGGCCTCGAAGATCAGTATCATCAAAAAACAATTAAAAACACATAAACCAGGTTTACCCTGACTGCTGTGTTCCTAAATTACATGAGCAATCAACACTTGCTCATTAATGGGTAGAAATATTTAGGGTTCCCTGCCATGTAAGAACTCAAGCAAACCTCCAAAGTTTGTTTGAATAGTACAAAAGTACACAAATTCAAAGCACTGAACTGGTTCTTATAGGCTGTGGGCTTGTGACCTGGGCCTCTTGAGACCCCCCCCCCCCCCCCGCCCCCCGAAGAAATACTCTTAAACAGAGTTGTTTCATGGGCCTAAAGCTGTGAGGGTTATAGATGTACTAGCTTGTTGCTTTTGAAGCAAGCTCCCCCCCCCCCCCCCCCTCCTTTTCCAAAGAGAGCCCCCTTCTGAGCAAGTAATACTTGGGGACAGTGTTGCTTTATGGGATCTGTGAATTATGGGCTCATGGCTGTGGGAGCTAGATTCCCTCCACGGGCCTCCCTGCGCTCTCAGATGTGGTGTGTGGGCTGCCTCATACTGTGACAGACTATGATCATATTTCATGATGAAGAAGAAGAAAGAGTTACAGTATTGATCTATTAGCTTGTGGCTGGGAGAAATAGATGTTCCTATACATAGCTTTCTTTGGAGAGTTTAATCTTTAGATTTAATAGTTAGGGTTTGCGTTCTTTCCCCGATCCCTGAGGTGTAATCACGGGTGTCACCTATTGGTCCTCCTTTTTTCATCTCTTCCACAAAGGCGGCTGCTCCTTTCCTTTAGAGTCTCTCTCCTCCCTCTGATCCTTTTATATCACTTTTCTGTCATTTCTCAGTCTCTCTCCTTCCGATTTCTTCAGTCCTCCCCCTTCTATAGAACCTCAAAAGAACATAAACATGCATCTTGATCCATTCAGGGGTACAACGAAACTAGAGATGGTTATTTGATGATTTGCACGTCATATTTTACAGAAAATGTGCTGTTTTTTTTTATATCTCGTTTTCTTAAGGTTTAGGCTGCTGAAAAGTAGGACAGTGACTCGCAGATTAATTTCGACGGGGAAGGAAATTACACCAACTTTATTAAAAAAAAAATGCATGGGCTTCAGAGATGAGTTGAGGACCATGTATGTCCTGGTTCCCATGGTGATTTACAGGCTTTGAGTTTAATGCAAGGGTTCAGAACGCATTAGAGATACAAAGAGGAAGAAGTAGCGCAGTGCTAAAGATGGATCAGTTTCTGTGTCTGTGTTCAGAACTGAGACCTGAAAAGGGGACAGGTCTTGATGATTCAACATGAATACAGAGTCAATGACAAGTTTTATTGTCTCTGTTCCATGAGAGTGAAACATGGAATGTGTTTTGGTTTGCAGCAAAATTAACTTGGATTTATACCAGAATGCGGCTGGTGTCATCCTGTTTGAGTGTATCCTTCAGGCAAAATGCTGACCAGGAGATGTTTTACGTGCTCAGGTTCATGATTCTGTCAGTGGACAGATTTTGTTACCATGCCGATGTCAAAATTGCACAGGAGTCATGAAACTTTACAGTTGTGTAGTAGAGATGGAGGCTGAGTTTATAAATGGGTTTGGCCGGTGTAAGGGCGCTAGATGTAGGAGGATTGGAAGGAGTTTCTGGCCCCGAGGGAACCCTAACAGGTGCTGAGTTGAGGTCAAAATGAAGGCCATGTCAGAGGATCAAACTCAGCTAATATGTTTATCTTGTATTTGCTAGCTGTCCATTCTATGTGCACGCTTATATGAGGGGATGTTTCTAGTTTGTCCCTCAGGTCAACTGCTTTGGGAGGGTGTAAGGGTCACAGAGGGGGACTGCAACAATGACAGCACTGTCCTCCGCAGCTGAGCTTCCAGCATCATCACAACTTTGAGTTCATTCAGGTTGACAAATACTTGGGCCTGAATTTAGAATGCTTGGGGTGTCAGCATTCCTCCTTTTTGGTTGATGCCAAATTGCATTGTTATGTTCTTAACACCAGACAAATGCTGGCGCTAAAGAACATAATTTTTTGCTTGTTAACACCCCGCCCCCCCCAAACGCACACACACTTTGTATAATCAATCCCGATCCACCTCGCATCCGGAGCATGACCCCCCCCCCCCATTGCTATCACCCAGGTTTCCTAGGCTTCTGCGAGCTCATATTTGGTAAAGCTGTTCGATGACAGTCAGCTGGGTGTTTGAGTGTGAGCCTGCAATGGCAGCAGGTTCCTGCATTAATCCCCATTTTCTTTCCTTTCTTTGTGTTTCCCCAGTGTTCCTTCTTTCTCACACATCCATGTCTTTGTCACACTTCAGTCCGCCTTCCCCACTTCATCCCCATCTCTTTCAGTTATTCTCAATTACCTCTCTATTTCTCTCTCGTCTCTTGCAGTCACACATCAACTTCATCTCTTTTACTGCCCTTGTCTTCTTTCATTGTTCCATTCCTGTTGCTTTCTTTCTTCACTGCCTTCATCTATGTACTTCTCCAGTGTGTTCTTTAATTTCCTGTGCATGAAAGATTCATCTAACTGCTTGAATAATAAATAAGGAGACACGGTTGAAAAGTGCAGAAGGCACCCTTGACTATAGCAGCAAGGCTCCAAAAGACAAGCAAGGGTAATATTCATGCTCAATCTTGCCACTATCCCTCTCAATAAATCTTTCTTCTTCTGTCACTGTGTTCCCTCTCTTCCATCCCGAAGCATCCTGAAGGAGACCTTCTGGATAAAGACATGGCATTAAATCACTGTAGGTGGCATGAGCTTGTAGTTATCCACAGTAAACTGATTTCAAGAGTCACACTTTAAACTTCAAACATTCACAGCGCCTGGAGACTGGCAGTCGCTCGTCTGTACTTAATGTACATTGCTCAAAAAAAAAAAAAAAACACAAACACCTGGTGGACTTATTCACAAACTTGATTTTGTTTCCTACTGACATGAAATGAAACTCTTTCAATAAGAGAAAATCAAAATTAGCATTTTAAGTACATTATTTTTCACCGTATTTTCTGGTGCAGTGTAGTATTAATATCTGGTATTGATATTTAGAGTCTGCTTTGAAAAATAACTTGAAAGCAAGTGGAAAAAATAAAACACTAATTTTTGCTAGAAAACAAAACCAAAACAACAATACATGAAACCAGTTCGGGGTCCCTGGGTCACATGAATTGGAAGCTATTGAAAAAGTATATTAAGATATCCAATATTCAAATAAAAATCAAGATTAAGGTAAAAATGCAATAAAAAGAGTCTATCCTATATTTCCAGTCTGGTACTTCTATCTTGTACAGTTTGATTTCTTATTAAGATTTTTACTCTACAGGAACTGATAATATACTCATAAAATCCAGGATGCACAAAAATGAAATAAGTGTGTCCAATATTTCCAGACTAATATGTGGTATTTGGAGTCCCTAGGTCACTTTCCTAAAAGCTGTTGAAGAAAACAAGTAATTGTACCCAAGTCTGACTCCAGGCTTATCCTCACAAGACTTCTAATTGCCATCAGAGGTGCATTAACACTGTTTAAGTGATCATAAAACTGTAGTTCTTGGGGTTATTAGCAGGATTGGCACAGATTAGGCAATACTTCTAATGAACATTTAGCGTGGAAGAGGAGACAAACCAGGGTATTTGTTGTCTCAGTCATACACTATAAAAGGGGTGGGCCAATCCTCCGAGTCCTCTGTAATACACTGCAGAAGTTCATTTAGTAAAATATTGATCTCATTGAGAGTAAAACAGACAATATAATAAGGTATACTTTAGGAAAACTGACAAAGTGTAACCATGGTTCCTCCACCCCCTCATCCAATGAAACCCACCTCTGTTTTTCGACTTATATGGTTTACAATGGACAACACCACCAACCAAAAAAAAAAAGCATAAAAATGTTCTTGGTCATTCAGTGAGTCAGTTATATAATCAATAGTCAGATATGCTTATGAATAGTGAGAAAGGTGAAATGATTGAGTACCTGACTGACACCTCTCATCCCTCCTCCTCCCCTGACATCCTGAAGAACACCTGGGAGCACCCAAAAACAGGACCAGCTGCTCATAACACCTTCAAATGCTTCTTCATCCCATCACACTTTTTCTAGTTCATGTTGACTTTGTCACCAAGAACAACCTCATCCCTCTTGCTATTCTTTTGCTCCAGCATCCCGCTGCTACAGCCTGCCTGAGGATATGGAAACAAGAAAAACACTGAAGCAAAGCTTTGGCAAGCTCAAACTAGATGCAGTAAATAGCATCAAGGCCAATCAACGTTCCCTCTCCACCTTTGCTCTCCTGAGATTTGTGGGTGGTGTTTGGTCAGTCATTCACAGCAAAACACTGCCCTGCATTAATTATTCATCAAGGAGTGTTTACCTCAAGTCAGTTACTCTGTAAAGGGATAATGTGTTAGTGCTCGCCTTCATGTCTCGTAATGTTTCTTCCCTAAGAGGCAGAAAGGAGTCACCATGGAGGGAATTGGAGACTTGTCTCTGCTCTGTGTCCAGATGTGTTAACCCGGCAACAGGTGAATCCTGTCGCACTTGAAACAGAGAGCTGGCATGTCAACCGCTAAGGTCAGTATTCAAAGCCAATAACAATTACCACGACATATATAAAGTCATTATTTTCCTAAGGAACATTGTGATGAATTCATTTGGAAAGTGACACAGCTCCTCAGTTTCTCACTATGCACTTTTAGAAGTTTTTTGTTTGAAAATCCACTGACCTCCAGACTCAGCTGAACATGAGAGGAGCCCCAGTGTGTTTGAATAATGACCATAATCTCAACACAAATACTTGGAACTATTACTATTTTGTATTTGGGTGACCTCCCTTATCCTTTTTTTCCTGAGTAATGCATAATGTATTGCCTCCATTATGCATTTTATTGAGTTAATAGTGAAAGAAGGCAATTAGATGTTTTTTTTGTTTTCCCTTTTACAGGTACAGACCTACGACTTGAGCCGAGATGGAACCGAGGAGATTTCTGTATCATTTGCTTCCCAGCCCTTCCTCCGTTACACACATATCATTAAAATGAAATGCTTGAAGAGACTGCAATGCCTTACTGTATATGAACTACACTTTGTATAAACAGAGCATATAACACAATAAGCCTATATTAGGAGAACTGTCAGGCAGGATGTGCCCTAGAAATGCAAAGGTTAAAGTGGCTCAGAAATGCATTTGAAACGCTACATGCCCTATGATCATCTCATCATCTTAGCTCCATGTTGCGAGAGAGGAGAGAGAAATATTATAAAGGGATTTCATTGACATGCAAAATGAGACTTGTGAAAAAGAAAAAAAAAATACAACCCTCAACTCATCTTCATTAGATTAGGAGATGGTGACGTTACACTGCGCTATTTATAACCATCAGAAAGAGCGGACAGGACTAAAATCCTTCAGTGGCGTTAAGATTTGTCATGTCTCATAAATCTCTCTCTCTTTTTTTGCCCTCAAAAAAAGTGTCACACAAACATATTTTCAAGGTTTTGTTGTAGCCTAAGACATGGAAGTGTAGAGGAAAATGACACGCCAGCCAAGCCACTGCCAGCCATTTTCACTTGATGAGATGTTTCATGCTTCTTTAAGCACAGATTGCAAAATAAGAGTCACGTTGTGTCCTCTAGTACTGAGGGAAATGATTGTGGCCTTGCGGGCAAAGCCGCCTCAGAGTATGGAATGAATGTGTCAGTGAAGCATACCGCATTAAGATGCTATGGGCCAAGGCGTTCACTTATTCTGCTGTTGATAATGCCCTTTGGTGTAATAGACTCACAGAGAACTTACCACAGTGACAGCACACCATGACAGGCAGTTAAAACGCTCAAGTTATGATAGATTTCCCTCCAACAATTGATAATCACTGACCTCAGATTTTTTTTTGGCGCTCTTTTTTTCCTCAGTTCAATACATCTTTTACACGCTCCCTCATAGAGTCATGCATACATGCCAGCCTCCTTAAAATGTCTGTAAATTATACAGATTTTCCCCAGTTTGAACTGCTTACGGGTGTATACTTAATTTTATGCATGAAGAGTCACAATGTGCAGGATTTTCTATGGATCTTAAGGGATTTTTCCAAAAGGGTTACACAGGTGGGCATCAGGAGGGGTTTTTCAAGATTCATATGCACGGTATCCTGACTCATGGTGCAGTATGATGCATTATGTAGTCATAAAGTTTGTGGCTTGTAATATTTCAAGGAAATTTGTGGAAAGAACTGATTTGTGTTCTGATTAGTTCCACTGACATGACACCATTAGACTTAATTTCAGGGACTCATATGAGATCTTTCCTGAGCCAGGAAAACCTGCTCCAGATAGCATGCTTATTAATTATTCAAAACCATCTTAAGTGCATCCAAAAAAAAAAACCTGTAAAAGTGTCAACAGCAGGTAGTGTTCACTGAGTGTTACCCTCCTATTAGAAACCTGAACACATAATTGAGGCAATGTGTTATTAGAAAGAGTTTAAAAGTAAAACACTTAAAAGGAAAACGATAAAACTTAGTTGACACAAACAGGAGAATATATCATATCTTCTGAGAAAACTACTGTTACTGGCACACTTAAGTTGGTTTGAATAAATCTGACATCAGTTAGGTGTCCCTCCTGATTTAGTTTCTGCTGGGGTGGTGACCTCTTGACCCTTGACAGAGATACTAGCTTGATGCTGAGTTTCGGGTTTTGAGATGTGAGATCTCATTCGGCCAGTTGTCACCACATTACGGATGTCATTACAATGCAGTTTTAACCATCAAATGGGGCATAAACCCAGTACACTAGTATCTGCTGTACCAACTCAGATTTCCCACACTGTACGTCCTGGTTTCTGAAGGATAAAAATAACATACCAGGCAATGCCTTTGTTGTAATTCTACTGGGGAAGTAAACAAAACATTAGTTTGTGATGACTAAGAAGTAGCTGATGCAAGTGCATTGTTAGAGCTCCTTCAGCATCACAAGTTTTCTGATCTTTTTTTCTCTTTTTTCTTTCCCCTGAACAATTCACAGTTTGGAGAAAAGTCCAAGGCGTTATCTTGCTTGTAACTCACCTCTGTCTTAGTTGTTTGTGCCGCTTGTCTAAGAACTAATAAGAAGACAATATATGACGGATAAAACTCCTATAGATCACCCACGTACTCCTCGTGCTACGGCTGTACGCTTCAGCAGTGACATCACCGTTACTCATCCATGCAAGAATGAGGGTGGACATCCTCGGGTTGGTAGTGATGGTGGAAAAACAATGTTATATAACACGCGACAACAATGCATAATACAAATCAAAGGGTCAACACCAGTCCACCACTATGTGTAATCATGTGCGGTGTCATAGAAAACAATGCGTCTTCCCAGCTGCTGCTTTTCAGCCAGAAAGGAAACGCTCCTATGTGGGATTCTCAGGCAAGGCTTTAGAGCTAGAAGTCATATTATTCGGAACTGGGAAGAGCATTAATGTCCCATTCTCTTTAAAACAAACTTCCAATAATTCATGCAGTGTTGCAATGAGGCAAACAAGAAGCCATGTTCTTCTTTCTTTCTGTGTCCGTATTTGCTAGAACTTCCTGCACTGCTCCCTCTCATATTAATTCAAGAATTGCATTATTTTTTCCCCCCTGAAATTAGTTTCAATCTATACTGTTTAGCTTTGTTTTTGTTTGTTGAACTCCACATGCCTCAGTATGTGGGACACGTAAGTGTCAAAGCAGAAGAAAGTCGAAAACACTATCGTTCATGTCAATAATGCTCCTCTGGGAGTTTGCTATATAGGATTCAGGACAATGAGAGTGTGGAATGGAGGATGAGAGGGTAGGGGGAGCGAGTGGAAAGTGGAAAGGGGGGGGGGTTGGATGGAGTGAGCTGAAGAGGGACAGAGAAAGAGGAGGAAAGGAGAAAGGGGGATGGGACAATGCTTTGTTTTGGAACATTCAAGTCTTAGTGCAATTTGATGAAGATGAAGTGAAGTGTTAAAAATCAATAACCTGCTCAATATGTCCTCAGAATGGTTTGACCACTGGGTCCCCAACCAAGAGATCCATTGGAGACGTGGATTGAATATATCGAGACGAAATTTTCAGCGCCGCTCTGGCAGCATTCAAGTGGGATACTAATAAATCTGAGCAAGACACAATCAAACTCGATCAAAACCGTAGAGACAAAAAGAAAATATGATCTTTTGATAGACTAAATGAAAACAGAATTGTATGGCAACAAGAAATCATACTTGGACAAACGATGGATGTTGAAAAAGGTGCTCTGATGAGTTAAAAACATATATTTGAAACCATGTACCCAAGTTGAAGTGAATCATAAAAATTCAAGGTCCAATCAAGATCAAAGTGCAAAGTCAGGCACGTATTTTCCTGCATTAAAATCCTTATTTTTCATCATCTCTCATGGGCCCCTGCTTAGCCATAAAGTTAGATGAAAGACCATTAAAAAAAATCTCAATGTATTATACTCTTGACCCAATAAATGCCATCTGTTATTATGGAAGGGATTTGTTTGTTACATGAAATGACAGAGCCGTTTCTCACAAACATTGCCCTTGATGTTGCATTGGAGATTAGGTTTGTTCCCCTGACAAGAAAACTATACCACAGGGAAATAGATCATCTACAGGGATTCTGTATCTCACTAAATTGGAAGTATAGCCTCATAAGGAAGCTACTGAACCATGGCCATGCAAACCGAGTATTGATCTGAACGGAGGAGAATGAAGATAAGACCATTATGGCCTTTCTTATTCCAGAAGCTATAAAACACAGGATCATCAAGCCGGGATAAACTCAGGGAGGCGGCGGGAGGCCAATTGGAAAGGATGATGTGCAGGGTTATGGATATATCTCTCAAACATCTGGGGACGCTTGATGAGTCACATGGAAAATTAGACCATTATCTGTATATATTAATGTATTTTATGCATGATCATTCTGAATTGTTATTAGAGTTTTCATCATTTCCACTTGACTGCATTCATCTTTACTAATCAACACAGTGGAACTCTGCTATCAGAATGATGGCATGGCATGCCTTCATTCATGCTCAACATCCACATACACCGCTCAGCAGCCCCTCCTACCATTCACACACACCAGAATCTCTTCCTGTATTCGTGTCACTTGGGTTTCACAGCTGCCCCACCCTTTAACAGACAGCATGTCCAGAGTTTACCCCATACTCACCAATATGTCATTTATATTTCTGATGATTCCGACATTAAAACAGTTTTCCCTCATACAGACGAATCAGGAGAAAATGAACTTTGTACAACTTACCAGTCCATGCTCCAGCAGCACACTCGGCTCGGCAACGCTTCTGTCTCCCTCTCTCTCTTTCATGCTGATCCTTCCGTTTAACAGCAGTAACTCTCTGCAAAGAGCAGAATTGAGAAAAACATTTTACAAATGTGTTTGAGGAATTTATACCATGGCCTGATTGGATCATCTTTTACGACTAGCCAGCAGATGTGCTTTATAACTGTGTGTATGCACAAAGGCACAACAACTTGAGGGGCAAGACGGAATCTTTCAAACAGAAAGCCTTCATTGGCGCTGTAGAGATGAACAAAATCCATCCATGTGCATGTAGCACTGGGTGACCAACCCCAAGTTCTTATACCAGTGTCTTCTTCTAGGGCACTGATGGGGGGATTTACTTCCTCACATACTTGTCTTAGACGGGGGACAGGGTCTTGACCCAGGACCCTTTCGCTGTGAATTAAGCGTACTAACCACTGAGCCACTGCACTCAGTAGCCTTCCATCCCAAAATAATAATCAAACTGTGATGAATGAGTCTGAGGGAGCCTTCAATTAATTTTCCATGCCAGGTAATGTGAAGGTGCCATAGTCCTGGTACATTAAGCGGAACTAAATGAAATAATGCAGACATTATGGTTCATTGCAACAACTCGGTTCCATATAACCTGCAATCTATTTTGGCTAATCAATCTGCCAACGCCTACAGAAGATTAATTATCCTGGTCTGGATCTTTTACGATCAGGAAGCAACTGCTCTCCTGTCCTAATCCACAGCAGAACACCTTCTTCCGATTGATACCCGCTCTTCAATAAATTGTACCGAAGACAAAGGTAATGACCAATTTTACAGCTATCCAAACCTATTCAGTCCAATCAGGCCCAGACAGATCTGCGGGCTGAGTCCACCCAAACACTAACAGGACTCTTTATCACAAGATATAAGACCTTCTGAGACATATCTATGAATATCAGTGACAAATGTCTTCCTGTCTCAGAGGGCTGTCAGATTTCAATATTGTTTTTAATCCACAAAATCCAACATACATAGAATTAACAAGCTATCAACCCATGCAGGGGTCCTCAAACTCAGGTCAATGCAGGAACAACCTACAAATATTCACACACCACCAACAAATAATACTGATGGAGGTCATAATGAGAGTGATGTCACCGTTTATAACATGCCCACATTATTTATGTCCAATAAAGTCTGAATAAAACTCTCTCATTCCTTTAAGCGATGTGTGCGATAAATTATCCCAGTGCGGTGTTTGAGCTTTATAGTTATGACCCATTACATCTGATTGAAAGTCGGCATTTAATTTTCCCCATAGTCTCATGACTATCACTTGATGTAAGCAATCGCATCATTTGACTGTGCGAGAGACACTGTAATTCAATTAATGATGCTGTGGTGAGACAGAGGTGCTGTAAATAACACTTTTTTCTTTCTTTTACCTTCTTTTATTTTCTTTCAACACACACACACACACACACACACACACACACACTTGGCTGTTAGGGCTATGTGTTTTCTTTAAGCAATGCAAAGAAACAAACATGTTGCAGCAAATCAACAAAAGATCCATTCTTTCAAAAATGTGCAAATCCATTGTTTATGGTTCAAAGACAGATGGAACAAAAGCTTTCAGCATCCAGTATTACAGCGACAAAAACAACAAAAAAAGAAAATATAAATGAGGAAGGTTTTTCTTGGGGGGGGGGGGGGGTTCTCAATGTAACAAAAGAGAAAAGCCTTTGGCCATCGCAACCAAGAGCCCTTCTTTGGAAGAAGCACAATGATTTACAGGATTGATTTCCATCAGTGATGGCTACAGAGCATTGAGAGAGTAGAGAGGCTCACCTACATTCATGATTATTTTCCAAAACTAAAATATTCTTATTTCAAGAACACAGGGCCAGAACCACCATTAGCGCAATCCAAGGTCTACACTTTGATCCAGGTTGCCTCTGAAAGGTTTCCACTTATTCCTTGTAATATTATTCTTTTCCCAAAATTTCATCAAAATCTGTTAAGTGTTTGAGGTATTTTCAATCGTAGCGTGCGAGTGATACCAGTACCTCCTTGGTAAAGCCAACAGTGCAACAGATATTGAAGCAATCGCTTACTAAAGGAGTTGTCCTTTTGCTGTGGTGGTGCTGATGTGTTACATTCCATTGACAAATATATTGATATTATAACTGCTGCACATGTGGCACAGTAGCATAAGTAACAGTCACTCTGTATAACAGCAGGGAAGGCTTTAGAGGGTTTAAGTGTTTGTTTTCATGTGTTGTGTTCTTCCTGCCAAAAGAGTGACTCGATGAGAAAGGAAAGCGTGGTGTAAGTAATTATTAATAGCTTGCTTACCTCATTCTCCATCTGTTTAGTCAGCTTCCACATTTGCTCGTGTGTTTTGCTTTTTTTATTGTTTTGCGGGAGAAACAGGAATTGGATCAGTCTATGTTCATATACGCAAGAGATACTTTACATGCAACATCACAACAGAGGACAGATGGGGACATTTGAGAATGATGAGTTAAGAGGCGCACACCTGTGTAAAACCTGTGTCAAAGGTTTGTTTTATCATGCTCGGCCGGATCGACATTTTACAAGCCACTGACTTCCCATCCTCACCTCGCCTCTCATCTTCTTTTGTAAGTTGGAGAGCACTTAAGCAGATGTTCCCCATCATCTTGCTTTGCTTCCCCCGTCACATCTGCCCCAGTGCATCTGCTGCTATTTCTGTGACCTTTCAAACAGCTCACATAATTGTGCTCTATCCTCTTCTGTTTGGACTTTTTGCTTTTAACGACCGAACTCAATAAGAACTCCTTTGTGGTCCATGGGGACATAAATTTGTAGAAAATGTCAACCTGGTGTGTTGACTCTTCCTTCTGTTGCGTTGCAGAGTAAAAAAAGGCAGCTTTTCCCAGCGTGCCAGACAAGAATATGTTCCTATTGTGCTTTGAGATTCACAACTCAAACAGAGAACGGAAGGGTTGAATCCAACTTTCCCTCCCCCGCCCCCAACATGTGTGATATACCAATCCAAGCGGTTTGTCAAGTGTGTATTGTTGAGGAAAATCTCAAGGGGTGATGTGCATTTCTTTATTTTCTTATGGGCCAATTACTGTGACTAATGACTACTGAACCTGGGGCAAGGACTTTAACCAAGCTTCAGCGGCAATTAAGTGTTGCGTTAAGGTAAGTAAGATACACACCGACGGACACCCTGGCACACGTTGAGATTCGGAGGGGCCACAATGCTTAGGTCAACATGAAAGGGAGTCTAGGAGTTATTTCAGTTATATCCTTAATCTTCACTCTTACTTTCAAACAATCACGAGATGACACACAAAATTTCTTAAATGTGACGACTCCAAGACAAACGGCTACTTCCTCCTGTGGAAAACCAGTCACTCTCTCATCCACAGTCACTTCTGTGTGAAGCTGAACCGATACGCTGCTGTGATTTGCTCAGCTGGATGAAGAGCCGAGTTAAGGCTGTGCTAAGGTTGCATCCTGTGCTAATCCCAGAATGTTTGTAAGCATTTGAGAGCGAGAAACATCAGTCTTTTATACATTAATATATGTACAAGGGGGTGGGCGGTACTGTATGCCGAGCATATACAAATACTGCCGTCTCATACAGTGAATGTGCCCTTGACATCTTTAAAGTTTTACACTCTGACTGCGATTTTTTAGGTTTTGCATCAAAAAATCGTGATGCAAGAGTGAAAGTAAAGTCCTTGTCTGGTTTGGCCTTCCACAAATGTGATTACTACGAGAAGTAATAATGATGATGATGTGTTTGGTCTGTTAAGAGCAACTGATGGCTTCATTTGTGTGTCTAGTCCCAAAAATAAGTGAAGCAATCGTGTGCAGTGGTTAACACTGTGTACTCAAGCAGAGTCCTGGATCAGACCCTTAAATCAAAATCAGACTATGAGCTATTATTTTGATAGATGGGTTGATTGAATTTGTTGAGGATCGTAATTATAGAGATAAGCATTAAAATCCTGGTGATCAATGATCCAGAAGATTCTGTTGCCTTTTGGAAGAAAATGTAACAACAGATTTGGTGATAGTGTGTTCACATTCTGAGTCCGCGTCGCCTCCTTGGCAAAGACAGGTTTCGTTTTTTTGTTTTTTTGACAATGGGACTCTTTCATTACCCCAAATTTTCACATGGCCACCTCACACCCACCCCACAGTAAATGTCACAGCATTTCCAGACCTGTGCCCTTTTCTTTCCTTTCCCCTGAAATCCAAGACAACAAGTGATGATATGCATTGCTCTGGTGTCCCTCATGGACAAAACACCATAGACCACTCTCCAGCACTGTGATATTATTGCCTGACAAAAAGAATGTGTCGAGCCCTGTGGGCCTCGATGGCATTCTCAGCCTCATAAATGGATCCATACACTTTATACGGTGTGTTTTACTGTGTCTAAATACAACTCAGAATTCCATTTTCAAGCTCTGTGGTCACCTTTTATTTTCATATCCAAAAATGTCACCCTCTTTTTATTCTTGTCGTATTTCTGTCTCTCTCACTGTTATAAAAAATAAAATCCAGCATTCTTTCATCCTTCCTGCATTAGTCAGACTTGTCCTCCTTTCCCTCCATTACATTTACAAGCGCCTAAACTAGTGGGTTAACTTGTTTGCAGGTGGAAACCCTGGCTATTTGTGTCAGTGGGATTATGTGATATGTCCATGTGTTGCATTCTCCCAAAGGGAACTTCCCTTGCCAGCCAGTTAATTAACAGTTCCCTGGTGTTTGAGCATTTTGTGTGTGTGTGTGTGTGTGTGTGTGTGTGTGTACTGGAGGAGGGGCTGCTGAGTGGTGTATTTGGATGTTGAGCATGAATGATGCCTATTTGTCCATGCATGTGAATGTATTTGGGTGTTGGGTGGGACTTGTGTTGTTATACCTGTTAGATGCCAGTAGATGTGACCACAATAAGGACACGGATATGATTAATGTGCAAGAAAATGTAAATTCAGCATTTATTATGACGGCTCAGAAGAAATAGAATTAATGGTTGTACAGACCTTTAGATCGGTTCTCAGTGTGTACTGACCTACATGCTGAAGATTGTAGCACCAATGCTTTCTTGAGGCGCATATTAGCTGGAACTGTAATGCTGAAACAATTACAGTAGTCTCTTGAATGCCTTGTAGATGCCGAATCATTATTAAGTTTGATTAACTTGGAATCCTCATGGACAACTAACAATTTTAGTGGTGTTAAATGGGACAGTTTGCTGCTCACTTCAGGTTGGTGAAACAAGTAATTTGGAAACAGTTTTCGGTCATTCAGTCCCTTACAGTCTTCCTGGGGTCAAGGGTGTTTTTTTCTTCAAGTCTTCCAACCCATTTCTAAGCTTTTGATACAACACATCAGCATTTTTTATAATTTTTTTTTTTTTACATGTGATAAAATAAAGTTGTTTCTTTTGCCACAATGCCCTGATGAGGTTTCATTGATGACAATTTCATTCAATTCACCAACAAAATATGTCCCCATACTCAAAAGTTCTTGTTTTACATTGAGGTCATCTGATTTCCTACTTCCTTGTCGTCGTTATTACTATTGCCACTAGATGGCATCATGGGTTGGTGGGTGGGATGCTTTGTTTTGCGTGCTCCCGCCCGTGAATGTTGACGCATCACCGTGTAGGATGATGCATGTGCGCACGAGAGGGCTGTTTTAACTTTAAATGGCAGAAGTGTAAACTGAATATCGGATTTTAAGAGACAGGCGTATTGAAGTTGTTGTCGACTCTTAGAATTTTCAGCCTGTTGCGCGACACCATTTTGGATTCTCAATGCAACTGTACAAGAGCCCTTGAGCAGAGCCCTCAGACCATAAGCAACTCCCTCCTGATTAGTGTGCACTTGGGTGAATCTATCACGCTGGTGCTCCAGTTGCTTTCATGATGCTACAGTGGCACTGAGGTTTTCAAGCCTTTCACTGACACGCCAAAGAAGGTGGAGGCAGACAATTCCCAAAGCCATTGAGAATCCCTCTAGATGATCATTCAAAACAAGCAAAGGTGAGTTCATGAGCAGAGTGCAGGATGGTAAAATCCCAGTGGGAAAGCACTTCCTGCTACAATTCATCCTCAGTTTGGCAGATGTCCATTTCCCACTCAATCGTGTTTGAGGGCCACAATGAGCGGAATGAAATGTAGAACCCAGCATCAACGGAAATCTCCAACGATGTAGACAGACGTGCAGTAATTTCATCACTGGTTGAGTTAATCTAATTTAACATCTCTTAATTTTAAAGCACAATCAATAATTCAAACATTTAAGCCAACTCGTTTTTTTTTCATTACGTTAAATCATTATTCTGCATTGTTTGCTGTGGCAATTTGTACAAACACATATAATAAATGGCTCTCAGCAGAAGAATATTGCCATTTAATGACTTTGGAGAGACTGTATTTTTCTTACAATATATCAGAATAGTCTGAGCAACGATTATGGAGTTCAGATCTCTTCTCACCCCTTGATAAACCTAATGAATTATAATTGTATGCTCGTGAACTTTGATGACCCCTCCGTTTGTCCAGTTTTCTCATTCAGATTTTATTTCTCTCCTGAATGTCCTGTTGTCAACCTCAAACCAGGCGTCCTTGCTAAACACAGTGACATTCTCTGGGCTAATTAGGACCCATTACTTATTTAAAGGTGACTTGTTTATGCGAGAGAAGAGCCATAACTTATTCAATAGAAGATGTCTTTGGGGTATTTTTTTGAACAGAGCTTTATTAACAGCAACTGGTGAGGGCACTTTAATGGCATCCCAATTATTTCTAGAGTCCCTGTTGTTGGTGGTGCCAGCCAGAAGCAGCCAGCTAGCACCCATTTAGCAAAGCGAGGGACTGTCGGACTTAATGACACTGTTAAAAACATCTTCTGTGGACAGATGTGCTTTTTATTTGGACCATGGGGCAGTTTGGTCATAAAATTGGAGCTAATGGGTAGAAAAAAAAATCATTTCACTTTTTCTTTTCATTTGTTTCTAGAGCAAGTGAACTCGAAATAACCGACTAGTTAATCTCAAATGAATGCTGCATTTTGTTGGTGCAGCAAAATTTTATCTTCATAAAGGGCTGAACAGGAATATCTATCTGACTCTTTTCACTCCGACTACTTTTTCATTACACTAACAGAAATGAAGTCAAGTGATTGTTCTCACTGACCATTGTTATCGTCTCTAAATTCAACCATTTAGTCACCAGTTGACATTGTGAAAAACACAGTTAAGTGCTCTTTAAATGAGCACTGTGCTCAACAGCAGGAACACTCCACAACACTTCACTGGTTGGTATGGTGGCATGCTTGATTACCACAGGGTAAGTGCTTTTGGGGAGTTAACACAGTAATTTAGCAGGTAAGATGTGTCATTAAGAGATCAAAAACAATAACCATGCTTTTTCTGCATGTGTTCTAATTAAGTAAATATTACTTGGCTAATTTTTTTTTCATTTTCTCTTAAATCTGACACATTTCCATATCATGTAACAGGAAGCCACTCGTCTTCATCTCTACACCCCCCCCCCCCCCCAACCTGGCTTTCTATTCTCTTACACTGCCACCTGTTCTGTCAAAACTTTCTTGTTCTCTCCAATATTTTCCATTTCATCTGAAGATGTCAGAGGTCCTCCAAACAGCTGCTGCTGCATCTGACTTGCAGCAAAATAAATTCCACACCTTCACTGTAATGTAAATGAGTCAGTCTAGCTTGAATAATACATTCAGTGCAGTAAATACAGAGCTTAGCAGGTGGAGTTTTGTGTGTTTGCTTTTTGTAATGTAATGAATCCACGTGTTTTTGAAGACCTTTCATATGTCTCAGTAGATTACTGCAGTGCAAATAAAGCCTCCAGTCTGTACTTTCCTGTCTTCCACACTCCCCATAGTCTGGATAGCTTCATCAATTTTATATTCAATTAGCTACTGTAGATATGATAACCAAAACACATTAACCACCATGACAGCTGGAACACAAGGCACAAGAGCTAGATTAATCAACTGCGTATGCCGTACTGCCAGAGTGGCACCGTCCCAAGGCAGTGTGTAAATCAGAGGATGCCCACCGTAGCTCCGAGACCCAAATTCATCACATAGCAAATCTAGAGGTTATGCATATAACCAATGTTCCCCGACATGGTTCAGCACATAATAGAAATTGCATCCTTGCGAGACCAACCTGAAGAGCCTCTCTCAAAACACTTGTTTCAGCCAGTGAGACTGTTGCAGGCAGGGGAGACACTGTCCTCCTCTATGGCTACAAAAGGCCCAGTGCAATGTCCCCTCTCCCTCAGAACTGTGCTAAAGTTTGTTGGTGGTGAGATGCAGGCTTAGGTTGTTACTTGTTTCTCTCCCTCATGCAGGGAACAAGAGTAACATAACCCCCTGCTGATGCAGCACAGTTTGGTGATATAGCATCATGTCCTGAATCACCCTTTAGGCTAGACAGAGGTTTGGGCCCTGGTGGTCCAGTGTTATGACTTTCCTGCAATGGCTGCCTAACTTCCTGAGCTGTTATGTTCAAGGCAGGAAAGTTTTGTGAATATGCCGGGAAAGTGGTCATCCTTGGCGGAGTGAGCATAGACCCTGCTGGGCACCTGTGGGCCTTTTTGGTTGCAACGACAGATTGACTCGACAACACAAGACAGGTTATTGCAACTTATTCACTCACCTTCCTTCTTAAAACCACCCGGATTTCACAGGCATTCTTCGGTGTTATGAGGCTCGCATGACATTACTAACATCATGTGTGCCAAACAAATTGGTCTTTTCATGACTGTGCGCGTGGAATGTTTCCGCCGCTTGTTTAAAATGCTTCGTTACTTCACTCTTGTACAACTCTTAAGTATACAAACTAATATCAGTAAGACCACTGCTCCAAGATAGAGGCCAAGAGTGTGAAGGGAGATATTCCTCTAACACCAGCTAGGGTCTCTTCCCAATCAGACGTAAGTGAAGTGTAAATCACTGATAGTTTCTCTTTAAAAAAATGGCAATGTCTTTGTTGAAAGTATCATTTTTACAAAAGTTTGACACCAGACATTTTGCATTGAAATGTCTGCCAGATTTTAGTACCACACATCCAAACACTGGCATTTACATGCCACTTTCTTGAAATAAATTATAGAGCGATGAAGAGAAGAGAGGAGAAGGGACCTACTACATCAGGAGCTGCTACATCCATTGTAACCTTTTAATACTGAGCTGTCAGACTAAACATAATGGCTGTCATATTAAGAACAGATCAATCAATCATAGTCTACCACCCTCTGTTGCACCCAAAACCTAAGTATAGTTGACTTGTGACACAGAAACCTGACAGATTATATGGCACTGAAAAAGATGTGCAGACGTGGCAGAGCAGCAGCAATCCACACAGCTGTATAGGCTCCCAGTCTCCCAGTCGCTAAAATTATTTCCTGCAAAGTTCCACGCACATTTTAGGGAGTGAAAACCAAAGGAGACATGACTTTGAGGAATTGGTGGGTGGGTGGGAGGGGGTAGGAGGAGGGAGAGCTTCTCTTCCTGTTTCCAGCTGCAGGAGGACGCACAGCACAGCGACAGTGTGATTGAGCGGCTATGACACTCAGAAGGTCATTTCTGACTCTTTCCTGCAGATGCAGCAATCTCAGTATGAAAGCAATTCTTCAACTCCACATTGATGTGAAACTATCTGATGTATTCGGGGACATGACTTGATTTTGTCCCTAAAACAGGAGCCCAAACAGCACCAAGAGATTAGTGTAGTGGGGGGTAATGAACGGGGAGATTATGGTGGCGATTGGAAGAAAGCTAGAATGAGGAAATATTGTAAA
Source organism: Aulostomus chinensis (assembly GCF_037954235.1). Lineage (NCBI taxonomy): Eukaryota > Metazoa > Chordata > Actinopteri > Syngnathiformes > Aulostomidae > Aulostomus > Aulostomus chinensis. The sequence continues at coordinate 7,695,974 of NC_141334.1, forward strand.
TAACATATTTGTATGAAGAAACCTTGGAAAAAAACAATAAGTCATTCAGGATCATATAATGGAATTCATCGGCTGGTATCACTATTATATCACTTCAGAAGGGCAGAGAGATGTGATTCGACTTTGTTTAGGGATAGGCACAAAAAAACAGGGGTTTTGAAATCATTGTGACACAGGTTAAAATCTACTTCTTCAATCAGTCAATCAAATTTCATTTATAAAGTGTGAAAAACCAAATCAGAATTTGGCTTAAGGGGCTTGAACATCTTTACAGGGTTTGACATTCTCTGTTAAGATGAGGAAAATCTTCCCAAAAAAGTCTTTTAGCAGGGGGGGGGGGGGGGGGGGCAGAAATGGCCATAACAATAACAATCACATGGTCGATCATGGTCAAGTTTGATTGCTTTTGACCGTACTTAATCCTCTGCCTATTGCCGACTGTGCTACACATCAATGTCACGTGGTTTCCTCCTTTGCTCCACTTATAATTGCCACGGCTATTCGAGGGCACCTGGTGCAACAGGACCAGCCGATTTGCTGGGGAGGGCAATCTCTTACCACTAGATGATAACATCCCACTGAGCCAATTTGGAGGTAAAATAGGGCCATTCCACCTCAAATCTATGCCCCCAATGACGACTGATAACAGCCATTTAACTGGCTGATAACATCCAAAGTGAGTGTAATGAGAAAGGTATTAGCTGCCCCACATGCAGAGTTCTTGGGGAGGCAGCAAGATGTACAGATCCCCCCTCCGATGTTTCAGTAAACTCAGGTCATGTTTCTGTTGTCTACTTCTCCTTGAAACTGCCCATCATTGCTACATTACAGCTGTGCGGCAAGTTTTGTGTCAAGGCCTTGAAAGGTTGCAAAAACAAGCCTTTTACAGTGTGTGTGGACTTCTCCAAGAACAAAAAGTACATGACTCTACTGATACAATGTTTCTGTAAAGAGCTCAGCTCTGGCAAGACTGTAGAGGGCTCCTTGAAGGCCTGCACCCCCCACTGCCTCTGATAATATCGAGGCAGGCTTTTCATTATTAAAGAACTTCAAAGGCTACACACAGTATCTTCCAAAGGGATACATCCCATTATGCTGTGTCCACTTTGAAAGGTTAGCAGCTTATTCTTGAAACCAAAAGAACAAAAATGTCTGAACGGTTTCAACACAGAGATTGGAGTGGAATGCTGCTGATGTATGTTTAACTTCAAACCAGACTGATTTGTTTGGCCAAGAGAGTTCTTAGGGAAGGTCAGTGGAAGACTGAAAATGACAGCCTACACAAACAGTAACAAATCTTTTGTTTTGTTTGTTTGTTTGTTTTTCCCCATTCAAAACCTATTGAATCTTCTTTTTTTTTGGAATATGAAAAAAAGAGGCAGCATGACGTTTGTTCGATTTAAGCCTACAAGCATGTGTATGTTCTTCCCTAACATTATCATTCAAACAAATGTATTCATATCTATACATCCAGTATATACGTGCACCCGTAAACTACATGCATCATTACACATACCCATCCACATCATCCAGCCCATACGAATGGAAAATATCATGCATGTGCAAGCGGTGCACTGATAAGTGTTTTGAAAGAAAATATATATATGTGTTCCCATTTGCATGCATAGATGCATACATCCATAAACATACATGAAGCATGGTTGGATTTAAATGTAAAATTTGCATCATGACAAACGGTGAAAAGAGCAGCCCTCCCATCAACACGGGGCTTCGAGATTATATATTTACTGGTCTGAAATGGTCAAACAGGTGGTGATGATGCATGAAAAGACAAATCCCACATACAAACCTACTGTAGGGAAATACAAATTTCTCTGTTAAACATCAGGGATGCACTCAAGGTGATGAGATTAAAAGTACCGGTCTACTCGGGCGGACCAAAGTTTATGCCTACATACAATTCATAACTCATGCTCACGCCGAGAGGAAGTGCAGTCATCACATTAGACCTAATTGCTTCAGTGTGATGCGGAGAGCAAAGATCCACAGCTTATTCATGCTCAACTCAGTTATGATGGCCATCGAATGAAGTGGCCATATGTGTGGGTCAGCTCTTTATGAATTCCTCATGGTGACAGAGCCTGGCAGGGGAGGATTTATCCGTGAAAACAGATGGGCAGGAAAAGAAGGAGGGAGCCATCAAGCAGAGAAAACCCTGCTGGGTGTCTCCTTATGGTGGATGAATTACAGACGTCTGGTAACACTTAATGTCAAAATGCAGCACATTAGCCCTGATTGATCATTTTTTATTGACTAGACTTAATTAAACATAAGTGCATAGACAAAAATAAGATTAATAAAGAGAAGTGACACATTGTAGAAGGTTGCTAGAGAATTATTCCAGAGATTATTTGTCATATTTAAAGCTCAGACATGTAATTCCATTCCACAATCAGAGGATTTATAGATTGTAACAATTATATTTGTTTTCTCCTTTTCTTTTCTGTTCCAGTTCCTAGGAAGTGTGAAAAAGACTAATTTCATATTTGGACAGTCACTTTAAATGACGACAGCAACAAAATTCACATAATTCTCATAAGCAGTCCCGTTGTCTAATTAGCACATCTCTGTTGTTTTCTTTAGCATTACAGATGTCTAGTCATGATCATTAAGCCATAAAGTTTAGCAGAAATGTTCCCAATTTGAGTTAATGAGCATAGACAAGATTATTTGGCTGGTAATCGCGTGTCTTGCATTATTGATTATTTTCTTTGTTATCGAGGAGGTAATGTGATCACCAGTGTGTGTTTGTTTTCTTGTTAGCAGGATATTGCAAAAACAAATGCACATTTTGATAGAATTTGGTGGAAAGATGGGTAATATTACAGGGAATGAAGTGAGTAAACCTTTGAGGCCGATCTGGATCAAACTGTAGATCCTGGATCCTGAAGACTGTTCTTGGCCGATGGCAGTATATATCATGACATCTGCTCTCTCTTAAGGCTAACAAAAAGCCCAAATTCCAACAGGAATGGCAAACTAGCTATAGCCTTAAGCATCTGCTGTAGCTGGTTAATATCAGGGCAAGGATTCCTCTTACTTAACCAGTTTACAGTTCCATTAGCAACTTTGGAAGCAAGAATGGAGCTGAAGGCAAGAATGTATTTGTTTGCTTCTCTAATTGTATGATTGTGGATGAAATAAAAGCTTAATCAAATGACAGCAAATGAGTTGAAAGATTGCAATTTCTCGCTCTTTGCAGAAAGCGTTTACCTGCTTGGAACCAAAGCAGGTTACTACTCAAACTACATTCAGATATCTGTTTATAGACTATATAGCAATTAACACACTCCCTTTATGCATGACAGTGATTAGTTAAAAAGGTACAAATGAGCACTTATTGCTCTAATTAAATCCTTTATTCCCTCTTGAGGGTAGCCAGATGTTACTGCCGCACCAGCACAGCCCTAAAACAAGGTAAGAATACTGGCGTGTGTATGACAGCCTGCATTACCATTCCGTCAGTGCTGGCTGCACACATGCTTAAATGATAAATAGTTGCCAATGTGCCAGACAGCACACCAGCTCAGAAGAAGCAACTGCTAAAAGAGAAGATTCTTGTCCTCGGGAGGACGAACAAGAGAGAAATCCTGCTCTGGCATTTTTGTTGGGTAGTTTAGAATCATGAGCTATGCATATCTATGGGTAGACATCATATATTTTGCGCTTTTCTAAACTCAGAAAACAAGCTAAAGCCTTTTTTTATTTGTCTATCAATTACTGACATTTTTAGAGTGAGTGTGTGTGTGTGTGTGTGTGTGTGTGTGTGTGTGTGTGTGTGCGTGCAAAAAATGTACTTCTGTCAAATAAGGCTAGCTAAATAAGAAAATCTATTAAATTATTAAGTAGTTATTTTTAGCTCACTTCATCACAGTGAATATTGCAGCTAGGCAGAGTATGTGTGTACGTACAAACCCTTCTATCTGGTTGTCATCACTTTAGTTCTCTGAAAATGAAATTCATTTATTCAATAATAACCCACTTTAGCAAGCTGTTCCCCCACTGTCAGCACAACCTGCTTTCCTCAGCTTTAATGGCAGCCTAATTATGAATGGTGGATGGTATCTAATAGGAGCTCTGACTGGGCCCAGGAGAGGAGAGAGAAGAGCGCCATCACCTCTCCCATCTACTATACTCTCATCTATGGACAAATATTAGATACAGTGGGAAAATGCCCTTTGAGATCAGAACTGCAATTGTTTTCAAAATTTGATGTGAACTTCTTCCACTTCTCTGCTGGCTTTTGGCAAAAATAGTTCAAGTTCTAGTTTTGTGAAGTGTGAAGAAAAAATAATATGGTGCTGAGGACAAACAATATCTGCCCTGATCCCAAAAAGCCAATTTTAATCATCAGAAACATCATTTTTTGGTAATAAAAGCTTAACGGAAAACATTCAATGCTGCTAAAATACCTCGTGGTTATTTCTTCACATCTTTAACATCTGTTTGGGGCAAAATAATGTCCAAAAATACACATAAAATACAGTAAATTGTTAATTTAATCTATTGCTAAGATGTCTAATAAGCCGATTTTGATCAGTATGCAGACATTGTTATGATATCATTTTAATGATCAGGCCTGGCAACAGAGTGGGGACATCAAGGATCATGCTGAAAAAGATCCACAGGGAGGGAATAATTGACCTCCACTCAAAAACATAGGCATTTGAGTTTAAAGGGGCATCTATATTCATGGCTCTGTAAAGCTCACAGACTTTAAATCAGGGGGCTTCGTGGTACATTCATGTGCAACCCGTGAAATCCCAAATCTACACTACATCTACACTTTACACTAGAAAGTTATACACCAAGATATCAGGGTATTTTATACAGCCATGTCCGTAAAACTTCTAGCAATAACAAATAACATGAAATACATTTTAAAATATTTACAGCATTTCAGCTCTTCAACTGTTGTCAGATTATATTTAATTAGTAAAACGCAATGAGAATCCTGATTTTAAACATAACTTGTTGTGTATTAAATTTATTACATTCTTTCCTGTTATGGTCAGATATGATTAGGAAAGGAGAGAAGGGAACAGTTCACGAGCGATGGCCTTAATTTGTTGCAACATTTCGTGCGAAGCCACAGAGGAGACATGTCACAACCTTCTTACTGTCACTTGTAACTATCCTGACCTTTATTACAACCTGCAGGCAGAAATCCTATTCAGACTGAGCTTTGCACAGCCGCTCACAATGCAGCTCAATTTGCACTCAAGCAAGAAACCACTGAGACTTCTTAACAGAGGAGTGACCTAGGGTGAGTCTGCGAGATTAATCATGGTTTAGAATAAAAGCAAAAGAGTCAATACCTTTTCTCCCACAGGGGTCCAATCAGAAGTGCAGGAGGCAGGAAAGTGACACTGACACACACACACACACACACACACACACACACACAGATATATCCTGTCATCCATAATCTAATCTCAGCCTCAGCATGCTAATACATCACAATTACCTACTCAGTCTGGATGGTGCCATTAGAAATGCATTGTCTCCATTACCACAGAGAGTCTGCGTGAGTGTGTTCATGCAGGAGTGTGTGCCCTCATAGGTGTGGATGTCTGTTTGAGGACAGAAGCGTTCTTGATCTCTCCACAGACTATTTCATATTCAATTACATTTTCCTTGCATCAGTGAGATTGCTTTGTGTGCGCAAAGTCAATAATGGGCCGGATCACTTGTCTGGGTTGGAGAGAGACATTAGTGACATTTAAGTTGTTAGCACCTTCGTTAGAGCAAAGGCTTGAGCAAGCATCAAGTAGACAGAGGTAGACAGAGTTCCAATATCCAACCTTAGCCAGATTAAGTCCACTTTTACCCCCCTTAAATCTGGACAGCACTCGAAGGAGCTGGGAACTGGACCTCAATACTCTTATGGCACCTACCAAATAGCCTCAGTACCGTGGAGTACGGTCAAAGGCGCTTTGTTGTTCAGTTTGGTTGCAGTTTGTTTTTTCTAAGTTTTTTTTCTCCACCATCAGCGTGAATGAGGAAACACTGTAAAGCGCCTTGAAAGCCTGAAGATGGAGAAGCACTTCATATAATGAATCCATTAACATTTTTTGCTTTGAACAAACATATTGGTTACAAACGGCTATGGACGCCGAGGTATTTCTATACTTGGAATGATAAATCAGTCCCAGTATTAAGCCAGTGTTTTATTTTGTAACAGTGGAATTGTACCACTTGGTGATTTAATCCCCCAGGAGGATGAGACTCGATTTCAAGGTTGAGGTTAATAACATTACTTTACTTAGATTACTCAAGCTATCGCTGTGATAAAATGCTTCAATTTGGCCCTCTGAGGATTGTTGTGGCTTACCTTTAAAAATACTGTTGTTGCTGTTTAATGGGTCACCTAATGTCTCTGTTTATTTAAATGGGTGAGCGAGACATGCATGGCTCAAATGAAAGGGGCACCAGTCTGATTGGAGCCCTAGATTGCAGAATGACTGAAGACTCAAGATAATAAAACGTGTCAAATTTTTTTTCCACTGGCTCGCCGTTCATGACCTACCAACTCATCCTGTCCTAAACATGGTGATAAAGTGCCATCTCCTTCATCATATTTGAATATTCATCTTGACCTATATTCTAAAATAAGCAATCTATCCACAGGGAAGAGGACTGGACAGCTTTGATGCATGGGCCATCGGACAAGCAAACACAGAAAAACTTTCCTGCTTAATTAGCAAAAAAAGAAGCAAGAGAGGACGCCACTGGTGCATGGACACGTGCCTGCATTACTGAGGTAAGTGTACTGCAGTGGTAATCCTAAGGTAACCTCACAGAAGAGCAGTGAGGAGTGACAAGGCAAGTCAGGAGAATTAGCACCACAAAAAAGACCACCATTAGTTTTGACACTTCATTAAGTAGAGACAAAGAGAGAGAGAGATAGAGAGAGGAGAGGAGAGGAGGCAGGAAGAGGATGTGTCAGTCAATGTTCATCCTGTAGCGATGATGACAGCTCTGCTGGACAAATGAAGTACTCCACCTGCTGTAACCTCAAACTCATGATACTCAAGGACATGTGTATGTAGTCACACTGTGTTTCATATCCGTTCCTGAAATCCATAACACAATATGGCAACTCCTGCTGGCACCACACACTCTCCTTCATCACGTGACATCACAGCAACAAATTGTATCTTGTTCGGATTTCAACAATGAAAAAACACACATATTTTAAGTTTGAATAATGAAATGTCAAAAATAGAAGTGCCCTGAGAGTCTGCAGACCTACACCGAGGTTATGTAATATTACCTAAGATATTAATGTCCAAAACTGTCCTAAACTTTAATCGCTTCCTCCTTGGCCTGTGATCCATTCCTCCACCAGGTTTCCTGAAAATCAGCCTGCTGGTTTCTGTGTAATCACACAGCCAGACAGGTGGGTGTAGTAACATTAGAGTTAATTACTACAGGGGAGTACCGCAACATTACAATTACACCACGGCAAGTTTGTCTTTTGCTTGGACCATCAACACAGCTCCAGTTAGCTCTGAGCATATGACTTGGTGCTGTTTAGTACCACCAGGACCAAACAGAAAATCCAGCCCACATTTGCAGGTCTGGTTCAGCATAAATTTAAGTCAAGTCCTGTTTGCATGCAGTTCAATCCTCATAACAAGTTCTGTCACTTGACAGGAAGGTGAGCCGTGCTCTCCAAAACATAATAGAATATATTATATCACACAAAAGGGGCCAAATTTAAAAAGCCTTTATTATGCTCTCTTAAATAATAGAGTAGTACAAATATGCCCCAGGCGTTGAAATATGCCATACAGGATTTTTTTTTGTCTTTAACGTGCTGAGGGTTTAGGCTCTGAGGATGATGTTGCACAAGGTAAAGGTGGTAATGTCACTGAAGGCTGTATTTGATATTAATTAATTCGTTTTAATTATTAATGGAAAATTTAGCATTAGAGGTTCAGCGATATTACAAATTTGGAAAATATCAAGCAATATAATAAGGGAAGGGGTTATATATTATTTTGCATTTACATCTCATCCATAAACTCCAAGTTCCCCTTTTAATACAGCAACTGGTTTACTGCTTTTTGTTTTTGCTGAACTACAGTTTAAAATACAGAGTGGCCAGTTGCCTTTTTGCCACTCCCCCGTCACCAGAACAATGCTACACCACCGTCACATTTATTCTTGTCAGGATTTTTTGTATTCAGAAATAGCGAATGATATTAACATACAGGCATGAGCCACATGAATCCCAATTTCACAACTGCAAACAAGGCCTCAACAATCAGGCACCTTTACATATGACAGAGCTCATAGTTCCCTATTATCCTGCTCCTAGGATGCAAGGTTACCTGGGGCTCTTAGGTTCTCTAAAAGTAGAATGGGAGCCTGGGCCTTCAGCTACCAGGCTCCTCTCCTGTGGAACCGTCTCCCAGTTTCAGTCTGGGATGCAGACACCCTCTCTATGTTTAAAAGCAGACTTAAGACCTTCCCCTTTTTGATGAAGCTTATAGTTAGGGCTGCTTAGGCTGGCCCTTAGATATGCTGCTATAGGCTTAGACTGCCCGGGGATCTCCCACAATGCACTGGGCTTCTCTCTCCTGCTCTCTGTCCTCCTATACTCATGTGTGCTTCATCGGAGCCTTTGGGCTCCCTACTTCCCAGATCCCCGACTGATGCTGCTGGAGGAGGCTAGACCTGAAGAGGCTCAAGCTGCCACCCTTAGCACCACCTGCTCACATCCCCATCTGTCCATCATCCTCTTCACCTCTCTCTCCCTCTTTATCTCTGTCCCTCTCTTTCCTTTTGTATATCGGTCTTTGTGTCTGCTCTTCCCCCCCCCCAACTAGTCAGAGCAGAAGGCCGTTCCTGTTGAACCTGGATCTGCTTGACGTCACTGCCTGTGAAAAGGAAGGTCTTCATCACCGCTTTTGCAGGATGTGCTTGCTCACGGAGATTTGTTGGGTGTAAATTCATTGAAGGGGTGCGGTACTAGACCCGCTCTACTTGTAAAGAGTCATGAGATCACTTTTGTTGTGATTTGGTGCTGCACAAATAAAACTGACTTGATTTGAATTGCATAGCAGCAGCTTTTGCCTCATCTGTACCATCCATCACCTGCAGGTTACCACGAGTCAGTTTGCCATTTTGATATTTCGAGTTTTACCCCACAACACATGGAAATATGCAATATTTCCCCAGGATATTAAGACAAAGGTAAACCTAAGACTATAAATAACTTTCCTAACACATTAACATGTCTACAACATATGCAGTTCCCTCAAGATGACACTGTTATAGTTTTCGCTTATATTATGGATTACAACAGGACCAAGGCAGAGTACATTATTTGAAGATGCATCTAAAAAAAGGAGTGACAATCTTGTCTTATAAAACGCAATCCTGTTTATCAAAGTCAGAAAAAAAATGAACAGGAGAGCATTGAGAAAAGACAGAAGAAACTGATCTGTTGGGGAAACTATTAAGCCATTAACTGACATCTCTTTAAAGAGAAGTAATAACAGAACTCTAAAATGGTCTACTGAAGCATGAGGGAGATTTTAGACATCCAAACTGATCCATCCTGAAGATATTATTGGACCAAATATAGAGTAGAACAGTACAATTACAATAAAATCATTTTGCTGCAACAGGGCAGATTTTTGCTTAATAGATTATATTTTCATAACAAATCATAGCTGCATTTATATGCTGTGGGACTTCTTAAAAAGGCATGAACGGTTTCTTGCAAAAAAAAAATTCTCGTAAAATAATTTGATAATTATTCATTTATATCAGCATGGAAACCTAACTTGTACATGACCACATATCACCTTTCCATGCCTCGCCACATTCACTTTCTTCTCGTCTTGCGTGCTCTGATCTGTCGTCTCCCTCCCCTTTTTGGCATCACCCTGTCTCATCTCCACTCGTCTTGTCTTACCTACTTACAGTTTTCCTTCCTGTAGTTTCATTTGATTGTACAGCTCCTTCCCTGCAGCCCCTGAACATCAGTTTACATTTAACTGGATCTGAAAAAACGGCACGACTAAAAGCAAATGAAATCTGAGAGGAATATTAGTGTCATGGCAAAATGCTGTTCATTGTGGGAAAGGATTGTGTAGTTAAGGTTGCAAAGTGGTTAAAAGGCTAAGTGATAGGACTGTATAATGTAGGTGTCCTTGAGCTACAGGTACTTTTGTCAATATTTATGAGAAGCCTCTGGTTGGTTTGGGCTGTTATTGGTTATTCTGCCCAGCAGTTCTCACTGTGAACATGCTCAAGCATTCAGTAGATGAGGAACCATTCGCATACAAGTTTACATATGATTGAACCTGACATGTAGTCATGCATCTCTGAAACTTGTAGGTCTTGAAGGTCTCATATGCTGCATGTATTATGTTTTACCACAGCAAAATTACATCCTTTGAAACTGGGATTCAGGTGTATAAATTGTCAGCTAGCATGAAAATATTGCATCAGATGAAGTCTGATCATCTAAGGCCCCCATATTTTTCCTTCCATGAAAGTGATCTGACCCTCACAGCAATGCTTTTTTTTCCAGAGCTCACATCAAACATTTCTTTTTCTTAAACACAGAGAGCTTTCGCAAGGTTTTCTTGTAGAAGAAAATGCCTTGAAGGGAGCATGTTTTCAGTCCAGTTAGAAGGAGCTTGAATGGCAGGACCATTAGGAACGGGACCATTAGGAGCAAGGGTCTGTGCTTGAGTTTCAAGATGTGATACAATGGACAAGAACAGAGTTCCTTCTGTGCAACTCTATCCAGCCGTCTGTGTTCCTTCCATTCCACATGCGGCAACAAAAGTGAATGTAATTCTTTTGGAGATAGAGTTCCTCCTTCAATCAAGGGCCTAGTCACACCGGACAATCCAGGCACATTTCTCCCCAAGGCCTCGTTCATTGAATGAGTCAGGTCACTCTGTACTCCACCCCAGCAGGTTTTCCTGGACGTGGCATTGTTGGAAGAGGTGGGCTTCAAAAGAGTAGGCATTAGTTGTACAAGTACAGTCACAGGACAAGGACACCTAGCATACAGACACCAAACTCCAGCACGTGGAGGTTGAAAAAGTGTCCAGATAACCAATGAGTGGTGTGGTTTTTCACCTGTTATTTGCTTGCTTGCTGTACAATATGTTAAATTCATCAGTGAACCTATAGTTTGGGCAAAACTCCTCATTTTTTAGTATTGTGTATACACGCACAGTAGTATATACACGCACAGTAGTACCTGACACAGGAGGAGATTTTCAGTCGCATCCCATTCCTGCAAGTTTCCTCCTGTCCCGCTGCTGTGACTCAATTAAATAAATCCTGACCCGCGGGATTCCTGACTAAATGTCAAGCAAAGTGTAAAGCTCAGTGATGATGTAAGCTTGTTCAGGCCAGGTCAAGCCCGGAGGAATGTATGCGCAGGCCAGCGCAGGAGTGGGGAGGTGGCACAATTGTGCCTCAGCTCAGTACAAGGCAACCGGTTGTGAGTGCGCCCCAAGTCTTTGATTCAACCTTTCTAGGTCTACCTCTTTCACTGCTTTCCACCATGAACGTTTCTACTTTTTGGGTTTTATGTTAACAATTGTGTTGAAAGCTCAAGGGCTGGAATGTGAATGGATGTCAGTCCTGGCAAATAATCCATGAAGGACAGTCGAAGAGCAAGACATGGATGATGAGCACTAAAGCACTAAAGAGCGGAACGAGAAGATGAGTTAGATAGAAAGGTACAACAGAATAATGAGAAACAGGTATTACGGGGGAGGACAGAACAAAGTGAAGAAGCCCGAAGAAAAGAGAGAAATCGTGTGATGAGAAGTGTAAGAAAATAGTTGGAGAGATGTGAGTGAAAAAAAGTAGACTGAGGAAAGACAGATACGACTGCCTGTCACCTCTCTACTTTTTCAAACTTTGGTTCTTGCTGCCTTCAGGGCCCAGTCATAAAATGGTGTGAATCAGGAGGAAGGCAGGGAATTGAGAGCTCTAGGGACATAGAGGAGAAATGGGAAATTGCAGTGTGAAAACTCTCTGACTCTGAAAGTTTGAACCTGAAACTGTCTGACTGTAAGAACCTGACAAATACGACTTTGGAGCGTAATAGGACACTAAAATATTCACGAACCTCGGTTTGCCCACAGCATAAAATAAGTATGAGTTGGACCCGTTTGGGGATTCTTTTCTGAAATACTACACTAAACACAGAAAATCTTTTAGGATTTGATATTGTGTCCTCTCTTAGCAGATATTCACTTCACCCATGTTGCCATCTGTAATGCACGGTGGATCATTTAGTCTCATTTGCTGCTGTTAACTGCTCAAATGACTAAGAAGAAAACCACCATGGAAACATGCAACAGCTTTATAAAGTGGGTTTATGAGCAAATCCTTTCTAGATTCTAACTTCCTGGAAGACCACCTTTTATGAATCATCACCAATAATGAAGACAGACTTTAGGATGCACTCGCACTGCACAATCTGTTCCATGCCTGTTTGTCCCCAAAGTCCAGTTTGCTTGAATTAATCACTCCCACTGCAATGCTGCCATAGAACGGTTCAGTTGTGCCAGGTCTAAGAAGGCAGACTAAGCCTTCTCCAGGTGAAGCGCTTCAGGCTTCTGGTGCTGCCACCACTGCTTCACGCAACAGAAAAATATGCCATTTTATGACCGTATCATCTCTAAAAATGTCAACGAACATGCAAAAGCAATCTTAGAATTTGTTTCCCTGCGCAACAAGTATCAGCGATAGAAATGTTTAAAAATACTACAAAAAAGATTATGACAACTGAGAGTTTTATGAGAAGAAAGACCGTTAAATCTGGAAGATAAAACTTGTTTGTCCAACATAGTTCTCAACTATTTTCTCTGCCATTTCATTCCTTTAAGATCATAAATTCCACTCCCAACCTACACTCATTGGATATCTCCGTCTCTGCAGGTAGCACGTAACATGATGTACAGTTTGAAGAATGACCAAAGCTGATATGCAGGATTGTGGGAGAACAGAGGCGTGAAACGAGCTGTTCTGCACTGTGACGAGACAAAGGAATACTGATATCATCTTCTCTCGTCCTCTCTATATATCTACTGCATCTTCTTTTGTTCACATCTGCTATTTTTATCCCCACCAATAATGCCTGCAGAATGATGATGGTGGTAAATTTGACAAAAACAAAAGTTGGCTGCAGTGTTCTTATTTTATATTTGAGTACAAGCATGTTTAAACAGCAACCAAAGCAGGTCCTCACACCCCCTTCTAAACCTAAATACAAGCAGTAGGTTCCTGATTTTATCGTGCAATGCAATAGCGATGGAAAAATACCTCCCTTTCACATGAGCTGGACTTGTTCAGTTCATCAGTCAATGCCGATAAATGGTGAATAACATGAAAGCAGCTTGAGGTCATCATTTGATTCCCATTTACTATTCAAACAGAAGACCTGTTCTTTTCAGAGATGAATCTGCCCTTTTCAAAAAGATGTAATGGATACATGTTTGTTAGATCCCAAGCAGACATATGCTAATATTGGATTCATTAGGTAAATGACATTTTCTGTTGCTCAGGCATGGGGATGTGTTCACTAAGTGAAAATGCAACACGCATACAAGTTATTTCAGTGAGTACCTGTGTTGAATAGTTTGAAAAACAACATGTGGCAACACAGGACCAAGTTTAGTTTTTCATATTTGAATGTTTTATATCATGGATGCTATTTAGAGTTGCATTCAGTCTCTGCATGCACCTTTCATGAAGGAAAAAAAGTGCTCTCATTTGAAAGTCATAATTTGCGAAAGGTGTGTTGATCAACAAGGGGACTTCTATCACACTGCATATCCCATCTGACTGTTCTCAGCCATAGAGAAGGTAAACTGTCAGACAAAGCCAGAGAGCGCACGGCGTTGGACACGCTTATTTTTTTGCATGTAAAGGAAACATGCTGAGGCACCCACACAGACATTTTCTCACAAACTAAACCTGATGGCTGCACGCAAATGTCCACCTCAGGGGTCAGCAAGTTTTGATGGAGAGTTGGGTCATGGTGAACCGTAGGGGCACAGATTAGGGAATGAGGTGGCATCTGGCTGTGGGTTATTCGCTGTGAGCGTCTCAGTTGTTTTATTAGTCTGACAAAATCACTGCAGGATGCTCTCTAATACCACCAGTGATATACATGCATTCGGGGACACACGCTCTTATGCACAAATACTCAGGGAAACAGCCTCCGTCTCTCATGCACCCTCAGACACAAACCAGTGAGCGAGCGCGAGCACACACACACACACACACACAGCTTTCCTGACAGCCAGACTTGGGTGTGTTTCTCATGGCGCTATGCAAAGAGTTTCCATTCTTCTACATCAGCAGAGCTGGAAAAGTTTATGAAACTGAAAGAGAATTGTTACAATCTTGACACATAGAAAGGAAACTCCTCTTTACCCTGCATTGAAACTCAGCGAGTGTGTGCTCAATTTATCCTGTGTGTGTTATGCACTTATTACATTATTGCTTCAAAACCATCTCCTGAACGCAAATTTAAAGGGAAAAAAGATCAATAATCAATATTGGTGCCATGCTGTCAAGTGCAGGAATTTAGTTCATGTACTTCGAATACAATTACTATAAATCTCTTGCCATTCACTTTTTTTTTTGGCTACTTGGAACAAAATACATACATAATTTGTGTTGAGACTAAAAGATGGTCTGGCAAGATAATGAAATGATGTAGGGAACAATTTGTTGTCAAAGTGTTGTTTATTTACTCATCCAGCAGTTATGGAACGACATGATTTATCATAACCTGTTGAATAAACCGAAGACTCATTTCCGTTTAGCTGTGTTTCTGGTATCCATGACTTCCAAAAGGAGGGGGCAATATGAAACTCTGCTAAATGCTCAGCTGTGTTTACACCATCAGTGAAAGGTCATCGGCCAAACAATAAACCAGAACCATGAGGTTCCGTAAAGCTGAAGGGGAGATGCAGAGTCGGGTGTTAAACGACTTCCATTCAACCTTTGTGAGCACTAATAACTTGGGTTTGAGGAACCTTTCCTCAAACCCAAGTTATTAGTGTTCACAAAGTATTGCTTTCATTTTAACCAACAAAAGAATCTGACCATGAAAACAAGCAACAATGGGGAAAAGTACTTCAACATACAAAAACTCAGAAGTCCAAAGAAACATGAGAAAACACATCGGTGCAGACAGACAGTGCCGTCCTACCGTCTGACTATTTTGAATGATCTGTAGCTCTTCTACCTCTATCATCACATTTTAATGGCCCACATTAATCTTTGAACTTTACCTAAGCGGATCCAACAAAAGTTATCATAAGCCTCCGATTTCAAAATACTTCTTGTGAGCAGAGTGACTTATCTGATGCCAGAGGCTGGGAGATGAGTCAAATGTAGTGAGACACACACCCCTTTCCTTCACACCTCTTATCCTCGCATGCAGACGTGTTCCAAAAGAGCCTAATACCTCACTCAGATTTATCTCTATTTTATTTTCTCCCGTATTTTTTTTCTCTCCCTTGCTGTGACCTACTTGCAAAGGTAACTTCTGTGAAGGATCTTCTCCCTGCTCAACACTGCTTGCAACAACAAGTCAAGCATCGAAAATGTAGTGCTGTTATATAGTCAGGGCCTCACATGTGTCATGATGGGCCCTTCCTTATGCCTCTCCATTCATATTACAGCTTGTCAAACCCAACACAATAACCCTTTGATGGGCCCCTGGAATGAATTCCTCATGCGTGAGTCATCTTCATCATCAATTCCATTCAATATCGATAACTCATTAAAGGCTCGTTTTCAATAAATGATTGAATAATGTGAATGTGCTCAATTTCTCTCAATTGTTCATGCGTGACGTTTGTTCGATAAAATCAATAACTCATTCTCCTGGAAGCATCAGCAGACTTTGGCTTGGAAATGACCATCAATATTATCTCCCCTTAAGTTGTTATTCCTTATTTTAAGCAAAGTGAGGAGGTTGACTTCTTGTAAGGAGTTTCACACTGAAAGAATCTAGATTTTTGTTAAAAAAAAAAAAAAAAAAAACTTGAAGGTGAACAACGAGGAAAAACAAGTCTCCAAACTACCAAACGATTCAGTAGACAGCCTAAATATAGCTCTTATTTTTATATGCAGTTGTGACAAAAACACATGCAGGTGACTGGTTGATTCAAATGGACTTAGAAGACATTGCCTGTCTGAACACACTATCGTTTTAGAGACTTAAAATTATATATCTGTTTTACAGCAATGTTTCGGATGTGCTTTTCATTCTAATTTTTTCAATACATAGAAAATAGATTTTACTAGAGAATTCATGTTAAATGAAAAGTGTGCCTGCACAGCACACTCCTGAAAAAAGCCACTTATGTGGATTTGCAACATCCATTTGGCTTTTTGGATTTATGGACCTCAGAAAATATTGATAGCCTACATGTCTTTTTTTGCAGGGAGCTGCCATTGTCTTGCTGTTGAGATGGAGTAGTCAGTTCTCCCTGTGAGGTTTGAAAAAACTCAGACAGGAAGCTGAAATGGGTTCATTCAAAGAAGCAGAGAAGATTCAACTGCAGACGTCTAAATCTTTCTGTTACAGTGAAAGGCCATGCTATCCAAAGCTTCATGATACACAGCCAGAAAGCTTTAGTGACTAAGTGCAGCTCTACCCAAGGGAATTAGAGAGGGAAGAGGCCTCTAAGAGTGATTCTGGCAGGTTCTGAATTATTGTCCTTTCCCAGCTGGCTCCCTTCGCCTTTGTCTCCCCTACCTCGTGGCTGCAGATACAGCCAAATTCCCATGGCTTTGCCTGGTAGGGTGCTTTATTCTGATCATGTAGAAAAAGCCTGCAGAGGTTTAACGGATGGTTTTGTCTAATAGCAAGACTCAGTATAAGGTTTGAGCCAGGCAAAGACGTGATAGTAATAACAGTGATAAGTAAAGACGTCGCCAGAAAATAAGTCTCCTCGTATTCCTGTTCGATTCTGTTCCACTTTGGGGGAAATGCTTTCTAAATTAAAGTTTGCAGAGAGAAATAGACAAACCAGCAGAAAAACAAAGCAAAAGCATCTCCAATCAACATGATCTGTAATTTTTTTTTCCACATTCCATTTCTAAAGGCAACATTTGCTTCAACATAACATTTGCTTCAACATTTCAATCAGTTTCCACCACAGGAAAACTCACACACATAAAAAATCTTTACTAACCACATTGATTTTATTGTACCTGAGAGAAATCATTTCAACTCACCTCAGGCTCAATGCATCTGTTTTATAGGTAGCACTTTCTAAAATAAACTTTTTAATTTGCACTCTCTAGTAGGCCTATGTATCTATGTGCAAAAGCTCCTTCGAGGTTTTTATCCCTTCACTGTTGCAAATGATCCGCGTTTGTTTTATTCCAAGAGCTAGGGTGAACAGAAATTGGTGAGGGAGGTTGATAACATTAGGATAGATCCGAATTTTGTGAGGTGTGCATGCAAGTGTTTGTAGTGCATCCATGCTAGTGTGCAAATGCGAGAATGTGTGTATATTTTCAGTGAGTACAGACTCACTCTCCCTTTTAGAATGCAGCGCAGGGGCTCCACATGAAAAGAGCTATCCTAATTGGAGACAGCTCTCTATACAGGTTCCGTTCCAGATTGCCACATCAGGAATTCACAGAAAATAATAGCACAGAACAGCACAGGAAGAAGGGCGTGTGTGTTTGTGTGCACATTACTATGCGGGTGAAAGAAAATGAGGCTGCTATAGAGGTAGGCAGATAGACGGAGAAACTGAGACTACGTGATTATGGCTAAACTGTCCTTTTCCATTTTCGATCTGAATGATTCCATTATCTTGACATAATCCATCCAAGATGTGCTTATTCTCCATTCCAGCCCTGCAAATTTCACAGTGAAAGAACCAGTTTCTGCCACTGCATCTCAATCAGGTCATTGTCTTACTCTTCAAGGGCGAGCGTGCACAGTCGGCACTCGATAAAAGCCAACGGGGCCCTGTATAGCTTGACCGCTACTTGAAGTCATTGATTATACAATTTATTAAATTTGTATGCTGTACATTGTTTTTCTTCTCTTTTTCTCCTCTCTGCACAAATGCATATCAACATTCTCTGTCCACTCCATCTTATGCACCTTTGGGAGGTTGGCTGTCAGTAGGATGGCCAGGAGCTGAGGTCATACAGAGCCCCTGAATGGGAATGCAGCTTAACGGCCAGCTATGGTAACGGATTGGTCTCTGCAGCTGAGCATGAGCCAGGTGCTTGGTCAGATATTGGAGGAGATTTTAATGTGGTTTGCATGCATGAGAGCAGCAACTCATCCACGCAGAAGATGAGTTTGGCTGGCATGGTGGGAAGGGCAGAACACAAGACGGGGGAGGAGGGTTGGTTGGTGAAGAGGGATCCCAAAAAAAACAAAAAAAAAAGTGTGAATGTGCAAATGACTGGGGAGAAAGAATGACATGGTTTTAAATGAGCACAAAAACAGGGCAAAAGAGGCCCTGAAAGAGGGGAATGAGACATGGAGAGCAAGCGGAAGTCTGAAAATGGAAGAACGAATAAGAGGAGGAAGAAAGGGGAGATTGGTGCAGAGTGTGGTTTAAAAATGAACACAATAAAAGAATTTCACCAGAGGCATGGATTGTCTATCCAGAACATTTCCTTTTCAGCACCATCAAAGACAGCAAAACTTGCAGATGCGGTGCTTCTTATCTCTACATTCTCTTTCTACACTTCAGTTTTCTTTCTCTCTAAAGAGGACCTCTGAAGTGACTGACATTCAAGGATGACCTCAATGTCGTTTTGTTATTCTACTATTTGTTTTCTCCCATAAAGCAAGCTTTGCCGTCTCATGCTGGCAAAATCCAGAAAGCTCCGCTATGAAATTGCACTGATCTGGGACAAAGATTAACCTCTTTATCTCTTTTAACGAAGCCAGGCCTAAGGATGTGCATATTATTAGCTTTTAGACCTCTGTGGTTTAATATTACTCCACTACATATGACTTCTCACCACAGAGAAAGACTGGTGATATATCTTGCTTCCATGTGACAAAGAGATGGTGGTCTCTTGTGCGAAGCCCATCAATCATACATGAACAATTAGGCAGCAGACAAGAGACGGCTCAAAATTTAGAGATGATTAAATAAGGGATTTCTTTATAATGGCAGTCTCCTCGTGTGGGAAGGGAGGGGTTGATGAGAGAACAGCTCTCATTCAGATGGAGTCTTTGTGCCTGCTATATACTGGACTACGCAGACACACTCACCTGCTCATTTCTGGATCTAGATGTAGGTTGGCTGACCGTAATCATCCCTTCTGACCGGTGAAGGAATGTTTTTCACAGGAGCTCAACCACCAACTCACTTGAATAGTCTTTGTGGTGAAGTTGGCTGAAAAAATGTCTTTTAAAACATTCTTTTAGTTCTAGATAATGCACATCACTTAATAAACAAGTGAACTGACATTTATTTTCTGGCTGAGAAACAAAACTATGAATAAAATACCGTGTCAGAATTCAGCAGAACTGTTTCACACGTTAAGATTAAATAAGTGGAAGACATTTCAATTTTTTTTTTTAATATTAGCTTCCACAAGATGACTGTAGACTTTGGGGTTGTTGTTTTTTTTTCAGCGAAAGCATCCAACCGTAATTCAAAACTATATAACTGCTTCATGGAGAAAGTTTGATGCGATTCCACCATAAAAAACCACCATGTGTTTATTTCCACCAACAACTACAGCCCTTTACTTTTTAGAGACATTTCTTGTCAGTTCTACCTTCATAACCTCAAGTCCAAATATTTCATCCATGCAGCCCCAAGACCTGTCAATCAACTTGATGTACTGTCTACCTTGGAAAGGAAGCTTTTCAAGGAATCTTTTCAGCCTTCAGCTGAGGTAAGCAGAATCCATAAATCTGAGAAACAGAGGTGTAATCGGAGCAATGTAAATATGGAATTTTAACAAGTTTAACTGCATCCATGAAATAAACACCTGGAGCGACTACAATACACAAAGACAGCAAACGCCACAGGAGACTGAACTGATGCCTCCATGATGAGCTGAGAACTGAAGTGATCTGGGTCTGAGGGACACAGCAGAGACCTGCATCACGTAGGGCTCGTCATCGCTGACAGTGAGGACAGAAAAATGAAAAGAAATTCAAATGCAACAAAAAGAAATCAACAGGATTCAACACAATGTTTCTGACTCAATAACACATTTCCTTTTCATACTTGTGGCAGGATTTATCTTTTTTATCAAAGATAAAACTCAAACGTGTTGTCTTCCTCAACGAAGAAATACATTTTCAATCCATATTTCATGATGTGTCACATCTGCAGTACAGGGTTTGGATAGTTTGTGGCAACAGTATCACTCGGTCAGGATTAAGTAAACATTGTAGCTTGAGGAACATTACTACTTCTTAATCCTGTGCCTGTTGTGTTGTCTCAAAATAACAGGTGAAGTTAGAGGATAGTTGTGGATTAAAAAGAAAAAAGGGTCTGTATCCACATTTGTAAATTTGAAACTTGCAGTTGTAATCACAAATTGAACAGCTGTCACCCATGGCAAGGAGTACTTTATTTGTATCATCCCACCCTTCATGATCCAATCCCACAGAGCCACAAATTTGATTTTTAAATGTAATTGTGAATTTAAATTAAATTGGCAAGAAACTTTTCCCTGCTGTCAGAAGAGGAAGTACATTTACAATGGGCAAAGAAAATAAATGGCCATTTAAATAATTTGTCTTTCTTGGGGAACATTGTGGTGAGTGTCTCAAGGGCAAAGTGGCATTAAGATAACACATCGCTCTTAAAAGTGCGAGGAACTTTGCTGCTGTGTCCCATCAAACATGTCCCAGCAGAAAACCATACTGAGCTCTCTCCTGATGCAAATGGCAGAGATTTGAAGAAGCAAGCAGAAGAAAAATAAAGAGGCGGAGATGGACAGGAAGTATCAGAAATGTTGCCATGTCATTATGAGCCACAAAGAGTGGAAAAAATGCAGAATTGTTTTAGAATGTATCCTAATCACTCTCAGAAAGCTTTTAGCCATAATGCTATTGCAGCATTAAAATGCATGCAACTTGTCAAACTACTTCAGTGTAGTAACTCAATGTCCGCTGCTTACACTGTATAAATGCATTTTAGATTAGGCACACAAAATCGCCTCCATTTCACCATGATTACTTATGAGTATTGCATAAAGAAAGAACATGCTCACTAGGAAACATGCTGTCAAAATGTGGCTAATGGGAAAGAAGATGAATAGACCATCTGACAGAGGCAACGTAGGAAGCGGGAGCTGAGATAAGAACTGCACTTTTACTGTCTTTTCTCACATCACTCCAGGTCTAAACAGGCACCTTACACTAGGGGAGCAGGAAAGAAGATGATTGGGTAAGAAGTTTATTTTGAGAGAGAACTTGAAGGTTTACATTGACATGATTAACCTGAGTTCCTCTGGCAAGGCCTTTCAAAGTTGTGGGGCCTTGACAGCAAAGGCTCTGTCACCTCGAGTTACCATCCTTGATCTGGGAACAACCCAGATATCTTTGGCAGGAGGCCGCAGGCTTCAGCTGATGACAGCTAAGGAGACCAGAAATGTGGTTTTGAGCAGGACCTCACTGAGCCTTGGAAATAATTGATAAGGCTTTAAAAAAAAATCTAAAATTAATTGGTAGCGATGGCAAGGAAACAAAGGCGGGAGAGATGTGATCATGTGTTGAAGCATCTTCACTACAAAAACGTAATTACCCAAAGATGATGGGATGCAGGCATCAGCAGAAAACTAGGGCTTTTCTTTGGGGTGCATAGACCTCATCAGTAATGCTTGTTTTTCCCACTTCAGTAAAACAGGTGGTATCATGGAGTCTTTCCACCAGTAATGGGAATCAAAATGTATCAGTAGGTAATATAAATTCATTCTAAGTAAGGAAGGAACATTTGCAAAGAATACTGCTGAATGTTCTGCTGGAGAACACGGCTTAAAAATAATGTTGCTAAAATTACTTAATGATGAGAATTTTTAACATCTTTCAATCTTGATTTGAAGATTATGATAGGTCTGAGACTTTGAGACTTTAATAATGAACTGTCTTTGGCAACATAATTCTTGACCTTCTCTCAAAAGGAAAAAAAATGAGATGTCATGTAATAAGATTTATTACTTTTCACACTCTCTCTGGCTGTCACTCTCTTCCTCTAGGCTCCAACGTGTCCTTAAAGCATCCAGCATTCATCCTTCCTCCCAACACGTTGAGCCGGGAGGTACCGTCTCTTCTTAGGAGTACCATCCTCATGTACCTCTCCATTCCTCTTTTCTCCATCACAAGCTCAAACTACTGACAGCTCCCATAATAGAGAAATCCAATCAGTCTACCCACCTGCACGATGGGAGATATGAGCCCTGACTTACACAAGCAGATATAGAGACAGGGAAAGAGCTGGCTACACAAAGAGAAAGTGGCTTGTTAGGATATTCACCTTCACTCAACGTTTTCATAATTTTCTACCATGTGTAACTGCATTTTATGAGCATTCTGTATTCTGCTCGTGGATCCACTTGCTGTGACTGCATTTCACACTCAAGATACAAGCTGCCACAGACAAACAATGCATCCATGCCGAGGGGAGAAAAAAAGAGCCACCTTAGACCATGTTCCTGTAGTGTGCCGGGCAGCTAAGATCAGATTTGGAGACGTGAACCAGGTGGCCTGGGGCTTTCCTCGTCATGGTGGAACTAACAAATACTTTTTTTTGCTCTGTGAGATGTCAACTATAATGAAGAATGCATCTTGGACCACTGTTTTCTTCCAAGTTAGCATTGCAAGTTCCACAAATAGTACATTATCTGAATTTCACTGCAGATGTCACCAGCACTTAAAATTCATCAGTCTTCAACTTAAGTGCCCATTATTGTTTTTGTTCCTTTGTTGGTGTCTCACTGAGAACCCCACATGGAATTGAAAAAAAAAAATTGTTTGGCAAGATTACAAGAAAAAGGGTCCATTGGACGTATTGAGTATTTAAGATTTTCTTACCCAAAACAAAATGTGAAATATGATTCCTTAAATTAAGATTTCCTTCTGTACGTTCTAGACTTCATACTGAATGTCACTGCAAATATAAATCAGCAACTTCTGCAATTCCTGAGCGAGTTTGAAAACATGCAACTTCACATTAATACTCCATTGTCCTTTTTAAATCTGTTTGATTACAAATTTAATTAACCAAAAAAACAACAACAGTGTTTTAATTAGAAAGGTTTAAGGGGATGTGCGGAAATGTAATGCATTTCTTACAGGGTTTAACATTGATTTCTTAGCAGTGCAGTGTTTTCTGTACTTTTTTCCCCAGCAGATCAGTTGTAAATATTGCAGGGAAGAATGGAAAAATTAAGAAACATTCATAGCTGCAGGTGACATGGTCTTACCTTGGGTTGTATAATCCAGCTTAGCTCAGCGAGGGGGGTTGCTGTGGGTGTAAACAAGAGAAAGCAGCTGAGAGAGAATAGTCTCATCATTTATTTGTTCTTCATTTTATAAATTGAAAACAATGTTTTAAGGGTTTCATATTTACAGATCAACACATGGGCACCAACAAGCTGTTGGCTAACCTCAGTCCTGGTGCGTTAAAGTCTGCTTGACTGAGGCAGTAGAGAGAGGAGGATAGGTGCTGCATGATGTTAGAGGAGAGCCAAAATGGTCTCTCTGGGCTGGAAGTAAATTGAGACCAGAATGAGAGTTGTTGTCTCGCAGCAGCAGAGTGACTTATTCTGCATGGCAGAATAAGTCACTCTGCTTGAAATCGCTTTAGGAAGGAAGAACATGTGGAACTTTTAAAATTATGACAAGGATAAGTTAATGTGTTGAGTTGATTAGAGGCCAGATTTTGATATTATACAGGCCAGTGCAAGATTAAAGTCTGAATAAAGTGTCTTTTTCTTTTCCGTATCTAAATTCAACAGAAAGACTCAAACTCCACTTTACTGCGTTATGACATTTTGAAGGACCTGATCCAACCCTTCTCGTAGCTTGCATTCATTACTCATTCAATGACTTGCCTATTTTTGATTATTATTCTCCAAAAGTCTTGCCTTAATTTGAACTACTTTCTTGAGCTGACGCAAATGTCCACTCAAAAGTTTAAAGCAAAGTTGTTGAAGCTTACAAGGGGATTTAGCAAACTGTACTTAAAAACTTTTAACCCCCCCACCACCACCACCACCACACACACACACACACACACACACACACACACACACACACACACACCTGTTTGGATCTAAATCTGTAGGCTGTCCATCTTAGTTTCATCTTGGTTCACAAAATCAGTAGTCAGACTCATCACCCCATCCTTTAAACATTTCCAGACCCCCCCCCCCCACACACACACACACACACACACACACACACACACACACACATGAATAATGAATGACGCATCATGAAGATTTCTCTCTAAGACGAGCAGCCGCATTTTGTGAGTCAAATGCTTCTAATTTCACTCGGCATGTCAAGAGTAAGTAGAAAAAGTTTTGAGGAAGATTCATTCTTTATGATTTACAAAAATGGTCAACTTTTTCATGAACCTGCTGTTTATGAAATCAATTATTTAAAGTAAAAAGAGTTATCACACTCGAGTGAAGAGAGTAAACGAGTTCTAATATTTTACTTAAATAAGTTATGATGCATTCTATTGGAAAATAGATAATTTGATTTTTCTTGGCCGCTCAACTTTTAGATCTTGTTAATATTCCTGTTTGTATAAAACAATGTCGAGCAAATCAGGATGATTATGCCCCGATAGATAATCTGGACTATGTTTGGTGTTTGATTTGCAGGATTTCTTTACTAATCTGATAAAGTACTTGGGATCTTGGTGGTAACAGATCCAATTATTTTGCAAAGTTTTATCGTTTATCATAATATTAAATTAAATATAGGATGGATTATTTGCCCAAGTGATCCAATATGGCGTTAAACTGTACTTCATTACACTGAATTTCATTTTGATTAATTTAAGCAGTATATTCAGTGTACATTTATTTATCTTAAGACACGACATCATTATTTGAATATTTTATTATGATTTTTGTATCCCTAATATGATTACCTCTTAAGTATTTCACCAAAAAAAAAAAAAAAGTCATTGTGGAAGCAAAATTTAAATTAATCACAGCAGCAATGACAACAAACTTAACTGAGGGCGAGTATCACAAAGATTTCAATATTTGTGGCTTCTGACTATTCAGTTTTGGTACTTACATGAGGGAAATAGAGTGATGAACAATTTCACAATATACCCTGCAGATAAAAATGCCATTATATGATTCTACACTAGCCATCGTGACTCCTTCAACCTCTATCTCCTCCCTCACGCTCTCCTCATCTAAGGGAACAGATTATGCTGCAATAGCTCCATCGATAAAGTGGACTCACTCTGAGCTCAGAGCTACGGCTGTTTGAAGAGACCCAAATTGCGAAATAGATCTGGTCATTACGGATGAGGATTACGGCAGAACCTTGTGCCCTCTACTCTCAATAATTAGCTGAGGGAAACATTATAGATTTCAGATAGAACTGAAGTCTTCTTGATGCAAATTTGACTTCAGCTAATCTGCATTTAGCGGAGGGTGTTTTGCTTTCAATTGTTAAGTGGTCTGTGTGTAATCAACTCATTTCTACTGCTTGTCTTGTATGTCTTAGATAATGTGCATATTTTATAAATGTGAAGAGGATGTGGTTGGTTCCCATCAGCCAATTTTTTTTTTTTTTGGGTGGGGGGGGTCCCTTTCCTGTTTCTGTTTCAAGTCTGATCATTGAGGGTACATACATACATTCCCTTTCACCTCATAGCCATGAGTGCATAATAAGGAAACAATATTAGCTTTTGAAAATGTGGGCATTTAGTTTAGTCCTCCAATTTCACTGACGAAACCTTCAAGAAATGTCCTCCACTTCTGGGAAATAACATTTTATGATGTGTCAATAGAGATAATGTCTGGTTATACAGTAATTAGTCACAAAAGCCTTTGGTTTGGAACACATCATTTGTTAGGTTACAGTGGAGACACCCAGTTTATTAAATATGAGTCCAGTGGAACTCCAATACCTCTCTCCTGCTCGGAAGTCTACAGTTTGCTAGATCCAATCGTCTCCCCAACCTGCTCACCAACACTGACGTCTCTCTGCTTTAATTACGGTACAGTCTGCCAATCGTCCGATGTTCTTGAACGAGGGATGTGATGCAAGCATGAAATAGCTGAAGAGATCGGACTAAGATATGATTTTCCAATATTTTCATGACACTGTGCAGGACTTTTCTGTGTCAGTGAATCAATACATTCTATTTCACGACAACGACAAGATCAGGCAGCATTCTCTCAAACACCGGTCCTGTGAAGGATTCCCTCTGCTACAGCAGTCTTGACTTGTGTTGAAAACGTGATACTGACATGACCGCAAAGGCCAATAGAAGAATGAGAGTCATGTGGCTGGAGTTTCTGGGAGGGTGGGGTCTCATGCTTGTTGCTCTCAACAGTTCATTTGAGTGCACTTGTGTGGATTCACCTCAGGCTTCAAGTCAAACCACAACAAACCTAAAATAGAAGATATTTATAGAAACTCTCAAAATTCAACTGCCAAAAAGCCAAGTTAATTTCTGTAGTTTGTCCATTCATGTGAGAAAAACACACACACACACAAAAATAGAAGACTGAACTGCGCTTACGCACCACCACACACAGCTCCCGCATAGTTTCATTGATTACACTGCAACGGTGGTAGGTGTTGCAGTTGTTGCTCCATGAAGAGTTGAAAATATGTCATAATGTAGTGTGTGCTTCAGCCTCTGATGGAAGAGATGAAGTTGAAGAAAGCAGAATGAAGATGATATTCTCCTCCTTGTCCTGGTTAGTTCCTGGTTTTGTTCAACAACTGTCTATCTATTTTGAGTTATTAATGGAGTTCATGAGAAGTAAAATATCAGTGACTGTATGTCGTGACAATTTTGAAAATATCAGGCCATCATATATTTGGTTTTATCATTCTATTTCAACAAATACACAAAGAAAGGGTGAGCAAACCCATATCAGTGAAGAATCTGCTACGCGAGCCAAGAACAAGCCAGTTCTAGCAAGATTAGACCCAGTAAGATTGTTTTTGGTCAAATGCTGACTTGATTTTTCAGGCAGAGATTGTGATTTCTCAGGGAAAAGAAACCAAGGACATATAGGCCTCAAACATGGAATGTATGTTGCAAGTTACTATAACAAATATCATGTACTCCTTTAGAGTGAATAAAAGGGCTCTCCTCCAGCACACATGGGACAAAAGCTTTCTCACAAATGGCTGATGGTGGAGAGATCAGTGACAAAAAAAAAAAAAAAAATCTCATTTTCCTCTGTCAGTTTAACAAAATATAAAAGCTATAACCAAAGAAGCATAGATCCTCAAAAATGAATTCAGCTTCATAGAAGGTGTCAAAAATATCCTTTAAGTGGGGCAGACACTGCCATTTTCCTGCATCAGTCTCACTTGCTTCTGTCAGTTTTACTTTATAATCTGACAATGAGAATTTATGTTTTTAAAGCAATTTATAGGATTATAAACATTAAATCTCCTGACCTACAGTACACTGGCCAGTGGTCTGAGAGTTTTCTTCAGGAAAGAGGATCTGAACTGAAAGAAACCCGAAGAAATGTGGACGCCAAAGTTTTTCAATTCAACATTTAGGTCCAGAAGCATTCTATGAAACACATACCTGCTCTCCTTTCTTGAGGTCATCGGCCTCACTTGAGTCAAGATATTCATTCTTGGCTTTGTCCACAATAGAATGGAGTATCCATGGACAGTATGGGTTAAGGAGCATGTCTACCAGTGCATACATTCAATCTCACAGCAACGAAAATAGCTATCATAATAGATATATTCACTGAAGTGAAAATGCATGGCTGTGATAAGCTGTAGGTCTCCGAGATCTTCTTTGTGAGCAGTGGAGTGAGCTCTGAGTGAATGCATGACTTTTTTTTTTTTCCCCAAACAGACTTGACACCTATCTGAAGCGACAAACAGCGAGGTTTCTCCTCAGCTGATTAAAAAGACGCTCTCACCCCGACGTGTCATGTGCGAATAATCATCCTTCAAATAGACACGTCATATTACCCGCCTTTTCATTTCACGCACACTTCAGGGGGGTATTTTTTTCCCCTGTTAAAGCTCGCGCTTGTTTGCATATTCTCTATTGCTGTTGAGATTCTTCTGATGGGATTATTTTCATTAATATTCAATTTTTCTTAGTAAATGCTGATTACTGCCGTAAATTACATTAATACTTATTGGAAGGTTCCGCATTTTAATAAGGCTTGTCATTCTTTCCTGCATAAACGCATTTTAATTTCTTCTGTTTTATTGCAAGTCATTCCAGAGACATTAAGAGTTTTACATAGCAGACGCTGCCCAACTACAATATGGAGTCATGATTTGTTTGGAGCCATAGTTCATTAACATAAAGACTAATTAAAAACAACCTTGCTGCTCTTGATAATCTACGCACCATACAGCAGAGTTCCTCTAGCTACCAGTTCATAATGAGGAATGTCTTCCAATACAATAGTGGTGATGTCTTTTACTTCACTTCTGAAATTAATGCAGCTTTTGACCTCCCTTCTGTCCCTTAAAGGAGAATTCTGATATAATTACCACTGTCAAACAGCCATTTGAAGTAGTGAGGACCGGCCTAACTGCTTAAAAATGTGTACTGCTCCTCACTATGTAGCAAGTACAAGTACACACACTCAAAGTGCTCCCATGCCGCTGGAGGCAGCGACAGCACTTCAGGCCAAATTCTTCCACTGGTAGTGCTGATGGGGAGAGTTATTGGAGAAACATCTTGTACAGGGCCAGGCCTCGGGGCGGCGTCACAACAGATTCCATCTGACCGCGTTTCACCTCAACTCAACTGCATTTTGTCTTGAACCCCAACACACCCCAGCCCCTTCTGTGCCTTCATTACATCACCAGTAATTGAGGTTTTAGCCTTGAAGTATTGTACCAGGGGAGGCAAGCTACTAAAGCACAAACACACACACACAAATGTCAGTTTCAGGTTCTATTTTTTTTTTTTTTTTTTTTTTTTTTGCAAAGAGACTTGGGTTGACTGCAACGTAGGTCGATTTTCCCTTCATAGCTGAGCCTTTACCAAAATGGAAAAGAGACAAACATTCCAACTTTTAAGGATCACTTCACATAAACTCAGGAAAATTCAAGAGTGTCAACACATTGTGCTTGCACTAGATATTGATACTGTAAAGACAAGCTCTTGACAAAGAGGAGGTGTAATGGCTTCAGGGAAGTATGACCCAATGTTGCTCGGAGTTTACTCAGCTAATTTTGGCATCAATGACGTGGTCATCATCCCTTTTAAATTTTGTCTCTCACAGTGAGACCTGCAAAAATGAAATGTCCTTTTTTCATCTCAATCTTAGACACAGCACTGAAGCAGAAGTCTCCGTGCATCTTCACAGTGCTCTGGGTTCTTTTGTCAATGCTGCACTCTCTGGGGGGGCCAAGCCTAAGATGTGCCGTCGGCTCTCAGACCCAAGTGCCCACATTAACATTGACTTGGAGGACTTCACACTTGCTTTTATGTAGCAACTCTCAAGAAGTCTTTCCACTGAAGCATGAAGAAAATCATCCCCTCAAACAGGATTTTGAGGCTGCGACAGAGATTTTATTCATTCCTCTACTCCCCAGCGGGTGTGGCATTGTAGAGGCAGTAGAAGGAAAGATGGTGCTGACGAAGGAGAATAGGTGACTGTCTATATCATGGGACGATGCCCCCTGCCTTTTGGTCTCACATGCACAGGGAAGCAAAAAGTGTGCAGATATTTACAGGTTTTACTTATTAAATGCAATTTGTTACAAACGCTGTTTGATAAATTAATTTGTCTATGCAGCATCTAAAATTTACTTTTGAATTTTTTTTTTAGACAAGTGTCTTAAATACCAACCTAAGAAAAAGGGACTATTTTTTAAATGATTCTGCTAAAGTGATACTTAATACAAAATATTTTGATAGAAACATGGCTACCTACTATGACAAAGGTTGATCAAAAAC
Source organism: Aulostomus chinensis (assembly GCF_037954235.1). Lineage (NCBI taxonomy): Eukaryota > Metazoa > Chordata > Actinopteri > Syngnathiformes > Aulostomidae > Aulostomus > Aulostomus chinensis. Next base: position 7,726,132 of record NC_141334.1, read on the forward strand.
TTAAATTTAGTTCAAAAAATTTTACTCTGACGTAGTTTGTAAGGCCTATAACACCATCTTCTGATATTGTTTTTCTTGCCCCAAGCCAGCTGATGAAAGTGCATATAATTCACGTTTCCTAATTTGCAACATTTTCAAAATTCGCTTAAGATTCTGTTGACAATTAACTGGAAGTACAACTAAAGACATTTTTTGACTGGATATTGGACGGGTCTACGGGTCATTAAGACACTTTATACTGAATAGGCATTTTGATTCTGTAAGACCGAGCACAACGTGTCAATCCTTGTCTCTCACACACATACAAACATTTATGTGCTGTCATCCGCTAACGTGCAACACCAGGATGCTAACAAGAACATAAAAGTTTCTTGAAAAAAAATTCAGGGCATTTTTAGGCGTGAGCTGAATTGCAAGCTGAGAATGTCCGTCTTCCTGCACGGCTAGCTTGATGGCATGCAGCTCCAGTCCTCGGCATAGAGGGCAAGACAACAGCAGGCAGCCATATCAGTAGCTACCTCTCTTTTCTTGTCTGTCAGTAATGAGGCTGAACAGTGGCTGGGAGGAAGGCAGGCAGACAAAGCATCCACAAATTGACACATACCACACTGGGCTTTTCCCTTACCTTTATAACACTTACACAGCGCCTTTGCTAAGTGTGTGTGTGTGTGTGTGTGTGTGTGTGTGTGGTGGAGGGGGGGGGGCACATGCTGAGTGCTCTAAATTACATTTTACACTCATGGCTTTGTTGGCCTCTCTCTCTAGATTTGACCAAGGGCAGAACTTAACACATCTACAAGGGGGGTTGAACCAGGTGAAGGTTTTTAAATCAGGAAGAGTTGTGGGGGAAAAAAGTCATTTTACCTATTTTGTCCGATATTAACTGAAAGAGCATCTGCCTTTCTTGTGGAGGGGTAAAACCTAGGGGGTGGGTGGGGGGGGGGGGGGATCCTGTGGACATGCACTTATTAGAGAATTCCGAGAACCAGCCTTTTTCCTCGATGCAGGTATTTTGGGGGCAGCGGCAAGAGAAACACTCCTTGACCAAGAGAAATCCCTGGAATGGAAGCAGACGGGGGGGCGCATCTGTGTCCAACCGCTGGATTAAGATAGAAAGGACCACAGGTAAGCCTGAACTCTGGAAACAAAGGGGTTCTAATGGGGTCACAAGGTATTACAATCTCTTTGACATTCAACAGTGCCCAACCACCCAGCTTTTGTGGGTGAGGAGACGTTTTTTCAGTAATACTATTCAGTATTTTACAAGCTCTCAGCGCAGAGATGCTAATATGGTTGAACTATGATCTCTTATCCGACTTCCAGTCAGTACATGTACATCAGCATTCTGATCAGCTGGAGTCTTGCTGGAACAGCCTAATAATAAGGGATTGCAATAATGCTGCCTGGAAGTTAAAAGTGAAAGGACTAGTTTTGATTTTTGCAAGCAGGCAGTCCTGGAAGTGTGTTTTATGTGAGCATTAAAGACTTATCCTGATAACTCCAAGGGTCAGCTCAGAGTTGCTTGAGAGCCAGTTCAATATTCTGAGGTGGGTTTAATAACAGAATTGCAAGTTATGCAACTTTATGTTCTTAAAGAGTCAGTTTAAGTTTAGTTAGTCAATTTGCATCTTTATAAAATTAGTATTATCATCATAACAATGGAAGGTGATGAGTGTTTCATTGATAAACCTGCTTGAGGTTAGCATAGACACTATACAGTACATGGTGGAGAGGAAGAATAGAAAGACAAAGCTCAAAAAAGGTCCAAACAAAGAACTATGGAACTTCAGAACCAATTTCTGTGTGCACAGTGATGATCTTTGAAAACTGAAACAAGTGGATGTTATAAACAGCTTAGTGCAGTTTCTTTAATGACAAATCTTCCTGTGTGAGAAGATGCGCGAGTAAATGCTATCTAATGCAGTGCTACAACCCAACAAGACAAATAAAGGAATAAATCCTTTGTGTGTTGAAATGAGGTAATTTCACCATCGCCATCTCAGTGGATTCTGTATCCAGGCAGAAAGTCCTGGAATAGGCCGTCATTAATTTGGCCAATGCTTCTTCACGGATCTTCCTCCCTTAAGGTGAAAAAATACATACACACCAACATTCTTTAATCAAGCAGTGACTTTGCAGAAGCTTCTGATCATTTACGTCACCATCTCAATTTTGCAGCTAAATTGCACATTTGGGACATGTTCAGCTGTTGCTGTTCAGGCGTGGTTGCTTTCCCATGGGTTTCTCTTTTTTTCCCTTCTATGCCATTTTCAACTTCCGCTACTTCCTGTCACTCTTACAATATCTAAATCTGCCCACCTTTCCTCTCACTGAACGGTTGTCTACGGAATCCAAGCTTTTGCTGATGAAACTGATGAAATTAATCTCCGCACTCTGTACTTGTGGATTACTGCAAGTTATTTTTGATATCCTGAGAGTAGAGAATTTGATTGGACTCTGATTGGCTGCCTCCTGCTGCAGAGACAGAGAGACGACTGATTGCTCTCCTTCTTGCTGTTCTTTCCTTTCTCTTCCTCTAGATAAGCTTTTGAAAGTTTGTCCAACATTGCGGTAAGTCTGTGACTCGGCAAGCTTCAAAGTACGTCTTTGCCTGCATGCTGTAGCCTTGGAGCACAGGCCGTCCCTGAGCACCAGCTCCCTGCGGATCCAGAGCAGGTTGCTGTCACTTTGTTTGATGAAGGCCTTGCCTTCTATTACATCAACTCTTTCTTCTTCGCCCCTAGCAGTCCTCTTCTACGTATTGCATATGGTGATTTTATTATTAATGCATGCTCAGCTTTTCACTAATGAGTGCACTGATCTCAGAGATGTTTCGTTTTGGACTGTCAGACTCCAGTGACGAAGTGGCTTTAATTTATTTCTAAATTTGTTTCTTGGGTGGGGAAAATGTTGTTTTTGGCTGATGACTGAGATTACAGTACAGATGGATTACAAATTTGAGGGAAAAATAAAGTAGCAGAGGTGGTAAGTCTGTGGAAATCGAAATACTGGAAATGCAGAATCAACAGTTGGCTTATTAATGACCTTTCCAATGCAAACATTGATTTTTGCAAGTAATATTTTATGCCAATTGCAAGGTAGAAGTAATTTCCTTGATTTTAATTCACTCGTCTTTCTTCCATTTCAGGCACAAGTGGGGTGAAGGCCTCATTCTTTTTGATAAAAGATTTTTCTTTTTGAGCAACTTAGTTACACTTTAGGAGGGCTAAAGGTATTCAGAAGCTCCTGAAAGCTTGCACACATAAGACGCGGTGAAAAATTATTCCACTGGTTTTGTATATGGCTCTGGCAAAAATGGCTCAAGCCACCCTTTTTTCATCTTTGTACTTTGACCAACCCCTCCTTGACAATCAGCCAGAACTTTTCAGTAATACATTGCAAAGCTACATTGTCATTCCAGAATACTAAGTGCAAAACTGGGACACTTTCACAAAAGTGAACCCCACCTCCATGGAGGACTGAAGCTCAGTGGAGCGAGGCTACAGCTGGGAACATTAGCTGGAGGTCTCTGCCAATGCTGCTAGCAGGGGGCAGGTTAATCTGCAGGCATCAGAATGCCTCTCAGACCTGCAGCCTTCTGAGCATAGAGGAAACCTCCCACGGCGGGCATGGTATCAGGATGATTTGGAGGAGAAGCAGCTGCTGCAGGACACTGAAAATTTTTCCAAAATGTTTCTAATTTCAGGCCTGAAGACTTCTTAATGCCAATTTTGAGTTACTCAATGCCACAAAACAGGAAGCACTAGCCTACTGAAGACAGGAAGCAAGTCATACTGTAAATGACAAAAAAAAAAAAAAGAACAGTTCAAATTAATTTTATATGATGCCGGTCACTTTGGCAGGTGAATGGGGTTAAATGACACATCGTTCCAAAGAGGAAAAGATAATTATTAACCATTGTGGAAAATAACTAGCCTCAAATATCATATGATTGATGACCAACACACTCATGTGACATTCATGAGGCATAGTTACAGCACCACCTACAGTATATTTAAGCAGGTAAACTGCGTTCAACACTGCCTGCAGTTGTAATCCCATTTTCTTTCTCTTGTGTCACTCATTTCATTTTTCTTATCTCATTTGCTCAAGCCATACACTGGTCGCAGCTCCTCTACATCCACCGCCCCCCATTCTGCTGTTTACCAATTCACCTGTTAGTCTGGGCACGATGTAGCCAGAGAGCTGTCGATGCACAGCCACACCCTGTGGTCACAGCACCAACCTAATCAGACCCCCAGCAGCAGCTCTTAGCTCCTTGTCCTCGAGCAAGATCGAAGTGCTGTGGTTTGTTTTCCTGCTAGTGTTAATTATGTAACCAATTATACCATCACAGAGCTGACACAGGGAGGCTAAATTAAAAGTGATTGGCTTCATTACAGTTGCCTGAAAGCTGCACAGGGGGCTTTCAGAAGGACCTATTTAAAGTTACTTCCCAGTTGAAAAACATTCCAATCTGTGGGATGTCATTAAATTAGATTCTCAGAATAACATAGGTGCTGAGTATATTCAGAGCAAATTGGATTTTCGTTCATTTCAGTGGATGCATAGAGAACGATGTTTACAATGGCCATGTGATCTGCAGGTCTCCATCACCTGCAGTCATGTTGCTTTGCTTGTTTGTATTGTGTGGCAGGTCATTACCTCAGGGAGAGTAAAAACTCTCCTGCATGAGAACAACCTGTGAGCTCTCTGAATAGAAAGGTCGTGATCTGCATATATTCCTCCCTCTTCACACGTAAGCCGTGTTCTAACACAATGAAGCTTTCCTCTAAATATGCTGCAACATTTTGCTTATTTCTAGAGTTGATATCGGGGTGTTAATGTAAAATAATCATTCGTCATATATGTACAGCCCATTTATATATTTGCAAAGTTCAAGAAGTGCTAAAGTAATACAAGTGCTGTTTTTACACAAATCAAATGGCATTACCATAACTGGACCATAGCCTAGATGACGATCCAAGCATCCATCCATTTTCTACCGCTTTTCCTGTTAAAGGTCGCTGGGGGTTTGAGTCGATCCCAGCAGCCTCCAGACGAGAGACGAGGCTCACGCTGGACAACCATTCACACTCACAGCCACGCCTATGGTCAGTTTAGAGTATTCAGTTTGTCTTTGTGTGGGTTTTCTCCAGGTCGTCCGGCTTCCTCCCACAGTCCAAACTCCACACAGAAAGACCCTATGCTCGAGCTGGGGCTCGAACCCAGAACCTTCTTGCTGTGAGGCAACAGTGCTAACCACTGCACCACCGTGCCGCCCTGATCCAAACATGATGTAATCACACATTAAAGTATTTGTAGAAAACTACAGTTCATGGTGAAACTAGCAGCAATGGAAACTGAATTGGAGGTGAAGTTATGCGTGTTTTTTTTTTTTAGCTGTTTGAGAGTAAAAATGTTAGGCAAAGCAGATTTTTGTCAGGATATGGCAGTACATGCAACATCACACATGGTTGTAAAAAAAAAAAAAAAAAATAGACGGAGCTGTTTTATCTCAGCGATCAACCAGCTAAAAATGCAGACCAATCTTGAGAAATTACTTTCACAAGTTATGCTCAGTCTTTTATGCCAGCAAGCAGAGGCCATGTTGCATGTTGTCTGAAGGCAAAGACAATGTTTGGGAACATCTGGGAAGATGCCAGGAGCAGAAACAGCTGGTCAGTCACATGAGTTCAAGATTCACTTCATCAGAGCTTTAGGTTTTGGTTTCCATCTAACATTTACTGTTAGAGGCAAAAACCACCATTAGCAAGTGTAAAACTAGAGTGCATTACTGAAGAGAGTTTCTCATTTTGCAGTTTCTGTGTGCCTTATCGAATAAGATACAGTACTTCAAAATGCACATCAAAACATGAAATCGATCATATACTTGAGACAACCAAATTTTCAACTTCTACCACATTTGGATTCAAATATTAAACCTAATGCTGATTTAAAGTTGAATGAGATGTGAGGAGCTTGAGGAACATGAGTGCTGAACACACAGATTCTGACTTAAGTGATATTAGCCAGGCCTCACAGAGACACTGCAATGACATGGTGCTACTGCTTGTATGCAATAACATTTTTTTTGCCACCATTCTGTGTCAGTCTGACCTACTTTTCTGAGTAGTCAAATGGAAAAAAAAATGACAAAATGAAAATATGAGCCAGTCACCACCTCTGTAAGATGGAAGACCAGAGGAGGAGGTTTGGGCGTAAGACCCAGAGACAGTCTGACATCTTGTCCGGAGGATGCAGCTGAACATTAGTCTGCTTCAGGCTACAAAACAGGAGATTAGCCGCAGCTTTGTGGGCTGTTTTGAAATTATAACTTACTTAGACACTGTAGTTGCTTGCTTTATTCTTTTCTTATTTACTTTTTTTCCCTTCTGACTTTTAAGTTCTGCTAAGTTTCTGAATTATTACTCGCCTCTGAATTATTTTTTGATGCACACCCCTCTTGACCTACTTCTGAAGACAAAAGCATTCTAAGGACACTTCTGGCATTCAATTTGTTTGGAGTGAAATCATTTCTCTGAGTGGCTTGATTTGATATCAACTCCACAGCATGACACTGACATAAATGCCTCCACTTGATCAAGGACCGCATCTACCTGGAGAGACAGCAGAGAAAGGGGAAGAGACCGTGACGAAGGGAAGAGATGAGGACGAGAGAGGAAGGGGAACAAAACGAGGGATGAGGACCCAGGGATTGGGAAAGCAGAGGCTTGAAGGGTGTGAAAGAAGGACATGCACTAACTCAGCTCACCAAAGTGTGACTGCCACACTTTGCTGTATATTCAGCCTTCATAAACAGAGAGCTATTTTTATGCACCAACACAAAAATGATGCCTCGCTCAAGTTGCTGCTCTTCAACTGCGCTTGTCTCATTGGTCACTGCTCATCTCTGCTTCCAAATATGCAGTTAAAGCTTGTTTTGACAGTGTCATGGTGATTATTTGAAACTGGAGGAGAGAAGAGACAATCCACATTCATCATAATTAACTTCCTCGTTGCTGCATTACAATTATATGTTCATCACAATCATACCCTAATGATGATCATTTTGCAGCCTTTAAAACTTAGCACTCCTCCTCGGTTACCGCCCACCTTTTTGTTTTCATCAGCACGTCCTGCTTTTCTTGCTTTCTTCTTCCCAACATTTCTTATTTCTCTAAACTCCCACCGTTCCATGCCTCTTCTCCTTCAGCTATGTCAGTCCCCTCCTCCAGAAAATAGTTGTAAGCCCTTTCAACACGTCTTCAACATGAGGTATGAACCAACACTGCCCCCTAGAGGCTACACAATCAGTGAAAGAATTCTGGATGTTGAATAAGATTTTTCACCCAAAAATCAATACAATCTATTTTTGAATGTTTTTATTCTGAACTATGCACAAAAGCAGCAAGAAATAATATCTAAAATCATGAACATTTTAGATCCATGCACTTTTAGAAACGTTCATATAGAGCATGCACACTTATTAATGGCTGGAGTTTCGTATAAACTTGCTCAAACCTTTGTACCTGGTACACTTCGGTCGGAATAAAGATCCGTTCATTAGCAGTACACTAGATCTGTGTTTAGCACACTGAAGACGGATCCATCCTACATGAAGGAAAAGAAAAAAACACTTCTCTTCTTTTGTGATATTTAATTAAAATAATCTGTGATAGTTGACACTGAAAAAAAGGTAATGTTAAAATTGTAGGACTAAGTGCTGTGCTTGCAGGAATCAAGTCTTGCCATCATCTATAAAAAGAAATCTATTATTTTAGCTGCAACTTTACAGAAGAAAGAGCATCAAATCAATAGTTGTTCTTTTAGTTATAAGTGGATGTGATAAGGCTGTGGGGTGGCTTTCCCGAACTATCTAAAAGTAATTAAATTAACTCTGATGGATGTGAACTTACATAACTAACTTTTACACCCTAATTTTAAATAACAGTGACAGTTTCGCTGTCCATCCAATTGCTTCCTCTCGAATGTTGGCATTTTCTGAGCCAAACTCATCATCCACACTAGAATAGGATGAGTGCTGATGAGATAATAAGGCCACTGCAGTGAGTTGCAATATGCGCATCTGCAATGTGCTATCCAACCTCATTCTGAAGCATGAGTAGAAATTTTATGTTTTATTTAGTCAGATATGGATTGGAAGATATGTTAGAATCACCAGCGATGTTTCATAGAAGTTTAGCAGGGGAGCAGGTTTTTCACATGAGTGTTTTGCAGCATTGCAGTCACAAACATCAGCATTTCCAATTAATACTGCATGAAAATTACCATTCATCCCCCTGCGCAAGGCACTGCTGTAATACTAAACCTACAAGTCATTGATATTTAGTATTCAGGATGGATTCTGAGCTGCTTGCAGACTTAGCAAACGCCATCAGGAGCCTTTAGTGTTGCCACACATTCTCATCTATGTGTAACAGAAGTTGCTGTGGTCTAACAACAGAAGGAAGAACCCCCTCAGCCAAAATTACAGCATTTTTTCCACCCTTTTGTCATATTTTCAGACAGAAATTATGATGACTCAACAGGACTGTTGTAACGTGGTAAGGTACAGGACCAGTGTGTGGAATCTGGCACGTAGAATCTACAGTGGCTCCCATGTTCAGTCCCACGTGATCCTACATTTGACTACTGAAACTCAAAAAAAATCTGATCACCCACAGGGAAATTACTTTGCTGTTTATGAACACTTGAACAAGTCAAAGAAGAAAGAGAAATGTGGTTTCACATGATTAAAGAGATCATGATGGGGTGCAGCGGCAGATGCCCACAGATAATACATCAAACGCATTTACTGGTTAAGCAACAACTCCATGAGTATGCAAACGTGTTGCTACTGGAACGTGACCGTGCAGGAGGGCGTCATCTGTCAGTGCTCGTCTTTGCACTGATTTATTCCCGTCTGCCTGAACCATACGAAATCTGTCACTGACAGCAATGGGGTCTGTGAGACGCATGTCACTACTTTCAAGAAAGCCCCTCTGAATCATGACTAGCTCATCCATTTTCGAGCAGCCATTACAACCCATAGTAATAAAAGTGTAATTTTTAAAATTTCTCTTCTCCATCAGTCTCAAGTGTCTGGCCCTCGTCTTCTTCCACCGTCACTTAGTCTGCATTCTAATCATTTCTGTGGTTGTCTCATGATATCGGACAGATCTCTGCCTACTTTTGTAATGATGTTCACCTCCAATTATCCTCCATAATGACAAAAACCAGAGACATCAGGGAGAGAGCTGAAGGCCACCGGACAGATGATCAGGCCCTGATAAAAGATTGTGTTTGTTTTCAACTAATTCATGGGATTTGCTGCAGAAAGCAACAACAACAAAAAAATCCCCATGTTGCTGGTATAGGGTAAAGTTTATTGCATACGACTTCTCCATGTCACCATCCCAACTTGAACAGCAATTCTAAAAGATTTGTGATTGGTTCTGGCTTGTGCGAATAACCAGCAAGTAGCCAAACATAATCAAATAAGCGATGCAGCAAGATAATTAAGGGCTTTGTTTCAAGAGAGTTCCGTTCATGCAAAGTTTCATTTCTTTCAAGTGTGACAAATGAAATGCACAAGTGCAAACTATCTGTGCAACAAATGAAGAGGCGCTCGGTCTGCCAATGAGCAGGTGATTCTGTATCGTGCCAAAAATACTCAATAGCTGCGCTGTGGACTTCAAACAGGAAGACAAGCTGCTCACACAAACTTCTGCATTTATGCAGGGGAGCAATTTAGTGGCAGACCCTGTGTAAATCAGAGGGCCGAGAGCGGGACATGTCTGCCTCAGAGCTGTTGTTGAGGTTTTGTCAGGGGCACCAAAATGGCACGTCTGGCTGGAAATTGCAGGCAGGGATATTGTTTTTCTGCTATTCTGAGGTAACAGATGCTTCCTCCGAAATATAATTTATATATATAATATAACAATATTTACGAGTAATGCTACCATGAATGGCAAAAGCATTGTGTTGCATTTAAATTTAAGGAAAAAAAAACTGCATAGCAAACAGTGAAAGTTTGTTGTGTAAATGGCTTTACATGGCTTAAAGCTGTTGTGCCTCACTGTACCAGCATTGTCCTCGACAGAAGTCTATGTCAATATCTATGCTGTGATAACAGAGGAGAATGTCAGATGACTTGATCATAATGACTCAACGTGTATCATCTAATAAGTCTACAATCACTCAGATCTGAATGAATCCTGCAACCGGCAGCACCTACTAAATACCACAGATCAAGACCTGTGACTGACTATTTTACATTTTTATTTGCTTGTGGACCACAAGAACATTTGAGTCTTCAAGAAAGTAGCACTGGGATCCTTGAATGAGTTTGAATATTTCCAGAGGAGATTAGTTTCTGTTTATTGTAGAACATTCTTGAACTTATGGTTGGCCACATAACAGCTCACATTCCATCGCTTTTTTTTTCATTCCTCTGCCGCAGAGATATGGGTAAAAACACGACCTGTTTGTTTATCCATCTGTTTGCAGGATTATGCAAAGAGTACTGAGTGGATTTCCACAGAAATTGGTGAAGCACACAACCACACATTTTGCACCATGATCCTCTAAAACTGATGTCTGTTTGAACTTTTTTACTTACGGTATATTTTTTTCGTAGTACTTTGAGTTCATAACTGGCGTGTATCCCAGAGGGACCAGTCTCTGTGGACGAAGTCAGTGCTGCTGCCATCATTTCTATTCAAACATAGATATGTCCAACAGTTAATGTTAATTTTCATATAAACAGAGCATACCGTTAGCTCAGGCAGGCCATGGAGTCAAGCTCATCTTGTAACGCTTCCATATCAGCTGACAATCAGCCCGCCGGCAGCAGGAGACCCAGCCGTCTAATTTCTTAGTATTTATTCTGATAAAATAAAGTTCCTCTTTAATTCCAGTAGCACTCTAAAATCTTTCAAAAAAGTATGCTACATTTCTTGTAACTAAATGTATGTCGTACATAATTTCACAACCGAAGCCAACTACATATTTTCCTGTCTTCTTATGTGAATTACTGCCCACTTTCAATAGCGTAGCCATGTTCAGCTGTTTAACACCAGCAGTAACCCTAATTATCTTCTTTCTCCAGACAACACAGACCTATGCGCTGCATCATCTGTTCTTTGTACATCTCCGTGCCCCTTAAAAGATTAGGAATTGACCCCCACCTCAAAATGTCACTAGAACACTGCCTAATGAGACCCATGTATAGTACACACTCACACGGGAGGTGGGGGGGTATGGAGTAATGAACATAATGCCAGCTACAATGCCAACTGTCCAATTACTGTCCATGTGCTGAAGCTGTGTGTGTAAACAATGCAGCCCTCTAAGGAAACCTCAGTAGCTTTAAACCTGGAAAATGACAAAAACCATCAGGGCTTCTCACTGAATGTATGTGCACCTTGAGAACTCCGTAACAACTTTTTCTTGACCCTTTAGATTTTTTTTCCCCCTCCCGCTTGATCTGCTGTTGGTCTACCTCCCGCTGCCAATGAATCCACTCATGCCTCAGACAATATCCTGTTCAAAGGGCAGACCTTAAAGTAATATTCATGGGGGATTTAGAGGGAATGTGATGAGATGCATGGCACAACCAGCATTAGGGAAGGACACATGAACCATAGCACTGGGACATCATAAAAGGGTTTTCAGGAGACGCTGCCAGTAGGGGCGTCAGATCAGACTGGCATAGAAACAGTGTATCTGGTCATTTAGTTTGAGTAATTTGCCGGTTACCTTGTGCTCCGCAGCCTTGTGACATTTGTGGAACAGAGCGTTGAGACATTTGATTTAAGGCCTCTCCTTGACGTGTTACGGTTTGGACGTTTGTACATCAATTTGGACAAAAGCATCTGCCAAATGAATGAATGTAAATTCACACATAAAAGCAGACAGTTTGTCCTTGCTTTTGTCTCTTGAATTATAACCATTTTCTTACCACAATTCAAGCACAGGGAGGAATTGCCCTTTTAATAAGGAATGGCTGCCAAGGTTACATTCCTATTTGCAGAAGAAACATAGGGAGAATAACTGCATATGAATGAATGGTTACACCAGCTGACACTCTCACACCTGCGGGAGCTGCCCAGAATGCCACGGCACAACAACAACCAAGGGATCGGACTGCACATTGTAAAAGGAGACCAATCAAATAAAAAAAAAAAAAAAACTGGTTGTGAGGAATATTATTGGTTCATTATATGGTTTCAACGATTCATTTATTAAACTGTCGCTTCTCTCATGCAAATGTGACATTTTGTGAACCAATCAAATGACATCAGTGATTGAGAAGACTGCTAGATAATATGCAGATTTTCCGGGTTTTTAACCTGCCATTCTGGGGGGCGGTTTGGCTATAAGTGAAAAAAACAAAAAAAGAAATGTCGCAGTTCTATTTAATGGCCATCTTTTTTTGACAGTTGCATTTTCTACTCAGAAGACAAAGTTGCTTTGTCACTCATGGATCTCAAACATTAACAGAAAATGAAATTCCAATTGAGTCCTTAAAAACGAATATTGCCTTATTAACTTTGACCAAATTATTCTGTACGAGAAAGTGATAGGTTCATTAAATATTTCTTTTCTAATGCATTCGTCATTGAAAGCTGACTGATTAAGCTGTATTGGCTTCATAATTAACTACAAAACCAAATTGTTCACTTAACATAAAAACACTAAAGTTAACAGCAGAGGTCAAGCAAGTGTTTGTGATTTTGACATTCCTGAACATTTGTGTGTACCTGAAAATATAATGTTGTGTCATGGAGGAAGTGCAGTCTCATAATTCCAAACAAACCTACCTCAGTAACATCGATGTGATTTATGATCTTGGTCAGTGATCCCCTAGTGAAGTTATGTCCCTTAATAAATATACTTCGCTCTGGTGAACCCAAGTCTATCATGTTCAGGAGCAGCGGTTATAGCCCTGTCCTTGTTGTCGTAAAGGACGAACAGAAGTCACAAAAGTCTACTTTTATTTTCACACTTTAGACTTAAAGTGGTTTCTCCCTCCATTTATTTTAGAACTCCTGTAGAGTGTCCTTGTTTTCATATTCATGCTTATTCTTTTCACTCCAATGACAATCTGCTGGAAGGGCATCTTTGATGCATTACTTGTTTGGAATAAATGAAATCTGAAAACTGGAATGACTTTAATACTATCAACTTGATGGAAGCAGAGACTGTGAGAGGTGCCAGTGGCAAAGTTTCTCTGGCTTTGACACTTAAAAAGCTCAGCTAATATGAACTGCTCATGTATTCAGAACCACTGACCAACACATGAGGTTACATCAGGAACTCAATTCGTTTTCAGGGCACCAAGTAACCAGCAGATGACTCAGTATACATAATTAAATATTATGACTAATAAGATTAGTTCCTGTCAAAATACATTTGGATAGTCACGAATAAAAACTTTTGTTTCATTGGTTAGAGCAACTTCAATTTGGCAAAATCCAAACAGCCTCTCGTTGTGCCCCAAGACCTTTAGTGAAGAAGCAGCCGTGGCTGCAAGAAGCAACTCAAACCGCTAAAGACTCTTCTGCAACACAGCTGGCAGGAGACACACAAAAAGCTATTCATTGGACTACAATGAAAAGGTTAATTGCATGTACAGTAATCACTGTTGATGTTGGGAGTAGATGTGGAAAAGAGAAGCGGAGCAATAGATTTAGACTAACTGAAATGCAATCTTGACAAAGGGAGTCTGAAAGAGGAAGACGTGAAAACAAAAAGAGGTAATGAGATATCGGTATCTCACCAGCTCAAGGCCGTAGTCCTGCAGCTATCTCTGGTATCCGAACTATCTAAAACCAGTGTAAGTATAAGGCCAGACTGGCTCCTTCAGCCAAACAACACAAAACATGTGACCATCACACGAAAGAGCCAGTTGGATTCCTAGATTCACACAAGAATCATGCAGGTATTGTTTAATTGCTGCTATCAAGTCCACTTCAGGAATAACTGCACTCACAGCTGGGTTCAACTTCCGAGCTCACAACATTCAGATGGTCTCTCCAGGCTATGAAAAGTTCCTATGCACAGTTGTGATGTCACATTTTGACACAACTTTCAGCATTTTGTTGCCTCCATTCATCTTTCCCAGGTGACCTTCCAAGTGTTGGACTAGCCATATCCCAGTGTGTCAACACTTCAAGGAGCTGCTGAGTCACCTGACATTTTTCCTCTAGCTAGTCACCATCTACTATACGGACCTCAACAAATTTACACCCATCTGTCCTTGCATCAAGTACTATGTGACAACTTCATTTTACTCTGTAAATGTTAATTCTGTGTAGTGCCACGTCTCATCGCAGTTCTTAAACTTACCCCATTTATGAGCATCAAAAATCCTGTATTATTTCAAACAAAGCCATCTAGAGTCCCTGTCACGGAGTTGTTCATTATCAAAAAGCCTAAATGAAACATGCACCTGGGGGAACATGAAGACAGACCAGCGTTGTGGCTCATGTGGTGCTCTACAAGTGTCATCTACTGTACTTGAGAGAATGGTGGAGAGTGAGACGTCACTGAGAACTCTTGGCCCGGAGGCTTCTCGAAACTTTGGAAAATGGAAACTTTTTCAAAGTGGCTTCAACTTCAGCATTTAAATTACTGGAAAGCTGTCTCTCTAGTAATTTCATTAGTGGTTACTTGCCCCCCCCCCCAAAAAAAAGCAGAAGGCTCTTAGGAAAGTAGGCCAATTTTAATTGAATCACAGAAAAAGGAAAACCGATTTTTAATTTGCTCATCTCGAGGCAAAGCATGAGCGGTGCAAATTATTTAATTAGCAATGGCTGCCGTGGTGTAGGATGTCTGTATGACTCACTTTAGAATTTTGATTTACCTTCATGGTAACCCTTGAGTCATCATAGAGCATCACACTGCTTTTCTCTGTCTCCTCTGAGAACAGTACCAAAGCCAAGCTGATTTATTTTGGATTTTGCCAATGCAGAATTCAGACAGAGAAAAGGAGTTAAACATACACGCAGCTCTGCTGCTGCTATGGCACACATGAGAAATTGGGCAGACATTTCACAAAAGAGGAAGACTGATTCCTGCAATTCTATGGCTTGGCCTCTAGGGAATCAGAATATTTAATGTCTGCGCATTTTCAACCTCCCAGGAGATGAGTCAGTTTCAACAGTTCATGGCAAGTCGCTGGATGGAACAGAAGTTGCAGAGACTAATTATAAACCATCACCAACCACAGAGGAATCACAAGACATTCAAGTCTACAATCCTGTAATACTAGAAACTGCTTCAAAGTCATGTGATTCTAAACTAATTATTGTGCGTAGCCTCAGGCAGCTCTAATTAAGTGCATATATAACAGGATTATATATGTAAAAATCTGCATTCAAATAGATGTTTTTATGTCCTTTCTTACTCCAACCTCAGAGCGAGTGTCATAAAAAGGCAACTGTTAAGATTTATGGTGGTGTGTGAGAAAAATGTATATGTGTGTATGCTTAACATTCTAGTAAACATTATTTATGCAGTATATTTTTACAGCGTGACCTTTAACCTCATATTAGAGGTCTGACCCATACACATATGTCTGCGAGACAGTAAATCCTGGCACATCTTTAATGCATCACCATGAACTTTATGGGTTCGACGCCCCTTGTGCAATGGGAATCATATCTTTCCTCCACAGTTATTCAGACATTAGCACACAGGTGATATGAAAAACACACAAAGACACCCATTCGAGCTTTGTGCGCCCATATCACATCAAGTCCTGCTGGAGTATGATTGGTTCCATGTAGCAAATGCTGGTGAATGTTTTGAGTCACATATTATAAACTCGACATTGGATTCAGCTGCTAATGATAAAGGCACTGCTCCTAAATGACCCCAAAGTGCTGCTTTTTTCATTATGACTATAATTAATACATGATTAAGTCTCACGGCACTTTCCCACTAATGTATTACACAGCCAAACCAAAGTGAACTGAAGGAAGTTGAGCCAAAGCTTCAGTGGAAGCACAACTACAATTCTCAAACAAACTGAGTATCAGTGTTGCTGATTTTGCCAAATTTAAAACTCTCAGGGTTTCCCAGTAAAGCCGCTGAGAAACACTTTGATGTTTCTCATTCCAGCCTTGTAAAACTTTGATGCAGAGGAGTAACGACGGCTAAATCAGGAGAACTCAAACCCTGAAAGTAGTCTAAAATGATGTCTTCTGTAGTCAAAAATAAAAGCAGGATTTACTTCTCAGCCCAGTCTCACTGCAGTTCATGTAATAGTCATGAAAGGTGTTCATTCATGTACATTAACACAAATGTCCTATTTTTGTGACGCATGACTGTCTAAATTAGGTCAAATAGAAGCCTATTTCATGCCTGCACCATGGTTCCAAGCTGTCACATGACAGCCAGCGATTGTCTGTGTCGGGGGAGCATTTGGGGCAGTGGAAGGAGAAGAATGTTTGGGCCTCCTTCCACTCCCATCTAAACATTATTTTCTTACGTTAAAATATTTTACGGTTTTGGTATGTTTGCAAGGTCTCGATTTAAAATAACTCGTAAACAAGCCTGTAAGAACAGGCGGAGTACAAGCACCTCAAATTTATATGCAAGAACACTATCAAAGTTAGGTCACCCATGTTTAAAGCAGCAGTTACCTGTCACAGCTGCGATGAGGAGGATGGACCCACACGCAGAGACGAGAAAGGCAGGCAGGAACTTGATGATTAATTGAATTAAACAAATGAAGAGTCCAGAAACCAAGTAAATACACCAAACAGAAAGACTTTCATGAGATTGAAAGTAAAAGTATGAGGACACAACTCGTGAGTTAAACTAGCAAACAAGAGAAACGGGACTAGACAACAAACTAAACTAATCACCAAACAAGAAAGAGGGGGGGGAACTGGGGGGTGGGGGGCTGCTGATTGGCCGAGAGACATGGGGCACAAGGCTGGGACGAATTAAGACCAATTAACAAACAAAACAAAGGTGGTCAGGTAAAAATGGAGGGAAAAGACAGGAAGTAAAGCATAACAAGACAGAAGAGGGAAGAGATTTCAAAATAAAACAGGAAATGAAAAACGGTCTGTTTAAAAACCAAAAAGAATACAAACCAGAAACACACCAAGGAGACCGAGGAATAGTAAATTGAAAAATAAAGATTCTATGATAAGAAATGTAATAATACAAATTTAGACTTAAAGTCCAGAGCTAAACTTCAACCAGCCTAAATGGGATGGTGACAGCAGATGTCTTGTCTCACAAATCTAAAAGCTGTTCTATTGTGGAGTAAAACCTGTGATGGAAACCTTGTAGTGATATAAGAGTTTAGTCTGTTTAGTGAAAGCTTTTTTGTTTAGTCAAAGCAAAGGCATGAACTTTAAAATGTTCAGAGCAGTAAATTTTGTCCTGAAGAAAATACTGATGAACCAGTCATACCTCAAAATATCTAATATTCCTGATAAGACAATTTATATATAAATGTATGTGCTGCAAAGGAGGAAAAACTGTATATTTATAGGATACATTCACCATATATACACAACAACCTTATCTAAATAGGTAGTTTTGACACCATACAAAAAAAAAATTCCATATTTTAACAACTACTGGCAAAACATTTATTTTAATTAGTGATACCCATTTTAAAGACTATAGCAGACACTAACCTGAAGCCATGAATCAGGTTCTCTGCCTCTTACAGTCAACAAACTGTGTTTGTAATCCTGTTTACAGCACACGCACACACACACACACACACACACACACACACAGCTAAACTCTCTGCCAGGCAAAGCTAAGCAGACAGCAAAATGGAGTTGCATAGCCACACAGCTACTTATGCATGCTGCAAAGTAAGCAGTGTACTTCAAAACTGAGATTGCTTCCACTAAACACTTGCAAAAAAAAAAAAAGTTGGCAGGCGGAGTGATTTTCCACAAAAGGAAGAGGAGAGAATAGAGAGATGGGTTAAAGGATCGAGGAGGGTAAAGGAGGTGAGTCTGGGTCTACTCTACAAAGTGGATATCAAATTAGATGATGAGCTTGGACTCCTTTTGTGCACTCAGGGCCTTCGCACTTTATCTCACTCTCTATCTTCTCCTGTCACACCTGACCAAAAGATAATATGAGGTTAGATGATGAAGCACTTTATCATTGGACATCTTCCACTTGGCATGCAAGTAGAAATATACACAAAGTAATACACAAACCCATAAACAAATACTGGAGACTCCATTTTTAACTCTTTGCTAGAGTTGCAGCATACACCTTTCTCTGAGTAGGTGGATGGCAACCAGCACGGATTACAGCCACATTTGTTGACTATAATTTAGCTTTCCGAATATATAAAATTACTTTTATTTACTTTTTTTTTTTTTTGCACCATCTTTCAAACATTTCTGAGTGGATTTCTGTTTCTTCTCAAGACTTCAGTTAAAGTTTGCCAGTTTACAGATCTTACAATTTCACAGAGTGGGAAAAAATACACTTGTGCATTTGTCTGTATTAAGGATCTTTAATGAGAATACTGAGAATGCCACTCGCCCATGCACAGCATAACTGTGAAGGAAAATACTGTGTCCAGCAGTGAGACAAGATAAAGAGGAAGGAGTTGCAGTGAAAACAGAGAAATATGTGGAATAGAGGAGTTAATTGGGATGAGAAGAGCAAGGGAAAGGTCAATAGCTACATGTCTGTAATCTCAGACCCTCTCTCACAAGGGTCCATGCAGGGTTTATAAACCTTTACTTGCATGACCTCAGATTTAGTCCCCATAATTCTCCTGATGGCAGCAATTAACTGTATAATTGAGTAAGGCATTATTTCATGATTTGTCTTAATGAGCATGAAAGCTCAGCACTAAAAAAGAAAAAGATTATGTATTTCAAATATTTGTATTACCTCCGCCAAGAAGGTAATATTTCCGGTGCAGTTTGCAGTGTTACGCCAAAAGTATGAAGAATATTTTCACCAAATTTGGTGGAGGAGTAGAGTATGGGCCTTGGAAAACCCATTAGATTTTGGAGCAGATCTGTAAAACAAAGACAAATTACATTTTTAATTATTACTGTTTTTCTCAGGTTTAACTGGAGGTTGCCTTGGCAATGAATGCCTGTGGTACTGGTCCTCAGTGCCCCGCAAAACAGCAGAGAAGATGGTGCAATGACATGGACAGCTTTAGAGGGTGAGAAAGCAAAAATGCGGGAAGTAAATAGGCACAAAAATGAAATAAAGTGATTATTAGTGAGTCTAACAAATTTAAAAAAAAATGTACACGAGACAATGCACATCATGGACAGGCTCTCCAGAGATGCAAAGAAACACCAAAATGCATACAAATCCTGGGATAAGGGTAAGGCATTATGATGCCAGCACACCAAATCTGGACTGAAATATGTGCATACAAGATGAAACTTGACTGGCCGCGTAGAATTCTCAATCATCCATTACCTCTTAACAGTCTCAAACATGAAGAATACATTGTTATGTGGATTTGGATGTTGTTAGAGACACAGAACACGCAGACTGCTTGTTGTATTCAATGCCAAAGCAAGCAGAAATAAGTGATGTCAGACAGATTATGCCTGCTCAATAGAAAAGAGCCTCAAGAATAACACACAAGTACCACTGAGGGACCAAGGTTGCTGATAAAAACCCTACAAGGTACCCTTCAGGTCAAACTGACCAAAAAGCAATCTCTCTGCATGCAGCATGGATGACAGATTCATAATAATAGTGCATCTCAGCTGTCCATCATCATGATTACAGCAGGAAGTGGAGTAACAGAAGTATATCCCTCTCAGCATTCAAGCATTGAAAAGCAATCCCCGACTGACCATCATGTCTACTGCAGAGTTAAATATGCTAGCTGTAAGAGTGCTCCCATGCACCCAGAAGCTACCTATAAATCAAGTATAATCAATCATCCTTGAGAAAAGGCAGCGTAATGATGCTCCAAATAGCCCCAAACCAACCGTGTGGCAGTCAGAGGATCATCTGTGTCCTTCAGCCATTGGACAATCAAGCTTTAAAATGTTTCTGCAATGACATCTACAAAGAGTTAGAGTTTGTCCACGTCTACAGGAGCTGTGAAAACTACTTGTGTCCCCGTAACAGGTACGCCACGAAGGGCCAGGAAATGACTGAGTACTAGGAGAGAGGCCAGAATCATGAAAGCACACAATACCGTGGTATTGTCTTTTGTTTCACAGACCTCTGTGCAGTGGTAGCAGGTATGAATGAGGTTGCAATTCGGCAGAACAAAGTGTCTGATGTACAGTCATTCAGCTATCAGAATGGGTGGGAGATAAGCACATCAGATAGCAGGGCTTACCTTTAAGTATAAAATGGCTATTGCAAAACTTCCCACCTTGTAGCAAGTGCGGCAAGTGATGTGTCAACTTATTTCAACAAAGAAAAAAATGTTTGATAAGAAGGTTTCAAGATGAATAGGCAAGCAAATATGAGACTCATGATTACAAACTCACAGCTGAATGAGGATCCTCCGCAGGCTGGCTGGGTTCAGCCTTAGAGATATGGTGTGGAGCTCAGACACCCGGAGGGAGATCAGAGTAGAAACATTGCTCCTTCATGTCAAAAGAAGTCACCTGAGGATGCCTACATTCACAGGTGTTAGGGCAACTCCGACATTTGAGAGGCCCCAGCACCTAAAACATTCTGGAAGGCTCATCTGCCTTAGGAATGCCACGGGGGTCCCCCAAGAGGAGCTGAAGTGGTCGCTGAGAAGATGATCTAAGAAATGGAAGGGTAGGACTGAAATACACAAGGGAGTACAGTGAAGGAATCTCCCAGCCGTCATCCAGTTGTGCTTAAAGCACCCATAGAGGCTCAGGCCCTTGTGGTGGCTCTTCTCCCAGCTCTGCTCGATTAATATTTATAACTCTGAACATTCTGATCTAATCCACAGAATTTTTGGAGGTAAAAGTTCAGTCTTACAGTTAAATTTAACCTGTCATGAATGAATCAAGAGATTTATCAAAGAAAAATCCTCCCATGCTGTCATCTTCCTGCGTGCACCCTGGACCCTGATCTCCACAACAAACACTGACTACTCTGCCTGTTCTTTTGATGTTGCTGCCAAGACAATCACGTAGCATGCGGTTGCTAAGAGGAATAAAATGCTGTCTGTGCCAAATAACTGCAGATGAAAGTAGCCTCACAGGTAAAAAAGGAAAACGCATGACAAAAATACACAGACAAACACAATTGTTCTCTCGATGACACCCTCTCCTTCCGTCTCAGCTGCACGCGCACACACACTCACACACACATACACAAACAAACAAACAAGCAAGCACACAGTGGATGAGCCAGAGAAACAGGGAGGATTTGCCAAAATGAGCTGCATGTGAAAGATGAGTGTAATCCCTGTAGAAGGTAAATAGACTAGAGAGGTTTTATATAGAATCCAGGGACCAGAGTTGTGAGTGTCACCTCCCGCTGAGGCTTTGAAGACAAGGGTTGGAGAGCACAGAGCCAGATAGGACAGGGAGAACAGGGAGCAAGCATCTGTCTTTTGGATGGTTGGGCTGTTTTATCTGTCTGTCTGCTCTCCTGCTTCTCACACTGTACATTCCTTCTCCTCGTCTGTCTTGTCCTATTTTCCTGCGCGTCTGTATTGTTCTGTCTGACAAACTTTTCCTCTATGAAGATAAGATGAATCTTTAATGATTCTCCATGGAAACTTTTGCTGGTACAGACGTCACAGGATAAAGCGGAATATGTATAAATATGAATAGGTGTTATATAAAGTTATCTAGCCGTCAAGTGCTGTGTCTTTAAGACTTGAAAGAAAGGAAACCTTGTTTCAGTTTAATAATAATTAAATTAATGATGTCATTTGAGGGGAGTTTGAAAAGGCTGGAAAACAAGATACACAATGGATTTACATACATATTTGCAATTGGCACATTTAATTTGACAACTGGGGGTGGCACGGTGGTGCAGTAGTTATCACTGTCGCCTCACAGCACAAAGGTTCCGGGTTCGAGCCCCGGCTCAGGGTCTCCTTGTGGAGTCTGAATGTTCTCCCTGTTCCTGTGTGGGTTCTCTCTGGTACTCCAGCTTCCTCCCACAGTCCAAATACATCAAGAGGGGACGAGGCTGATTGATACTCTAAATTGACTGTAGGTGTGACTGTGAGAGTGAATGGTTGTCTGTCTCTATGTGTTGGCCCTGAGATGGACTGGTGACCCCCCCCCCCCCCCGCGACCTTTAACAGGATAAGCAGTAGAAAATGGATGGATGGATGTTGACTGGTGGTTGGATTGATGACAACTGTTGTTGTCCCAGTATGAACTTTAGAAGAGTTTTATGACAGAAATAGTTGGCGGAATGCCCTTGATGGTTGGTTACAATTTTAATCATATCTGAGGCATATATAAATTGTTTGAAGTACACATCGAAGTTTATGCTACAAACTAACAACACCCCAAGATGCATGACTTCAGTTTTAGGTGTGATGACATTTAAAATGTTTGATAACCTAACATCTGGTTTAGTCACTTGTTAGAACCCTTTGTGTGCTAGAATATCTCCAGACCTCCCTAAAATATTTTAATGTAGTGTAAACCGCTGACCTTCTTTCAAGCATTTACTTTCAGATTAGGAAACCAGACGTTTTTTCAACCTACAAATCATTAAAAAGCAAATTAAAACGACCAAAACTGAAATTATTTGGTTCAGACAATGCATGAATCGCTGTCATGTTGGCGAATCCAAAAGGCAGCAAGAGGAAATGAAATCGTGTTACCCAAAATTATGAGAAGTATGCTGATGTTGTTGTTCTAGGCATCTGTGACGGGTTTATCAATGTGACAGAGGTCAGGTAACATTAGTGAGAGCAGGTTTCTCCTGACAGAGTTCTCATGCAATACCATTTATAGGACATTTTTTATTTCACTGTCAGGTTTTGATTTATCTCCTCCTCAGAGCAGAGATCATTTCCTGTCTGTGAGTGAACCTGCCAACAGAATTTAATCTGGAAAATATGTTTAATATAGCATCTTCATCGCGTGTAGGAGAACAGGCTCTGCCGCAGTTCCGCCTCATGATTTAAATGGAACATTTTCAACGAGCCAATTTCCAATCAGCTTTCAATGATTGCAACGCAGCTCGTATATTTGTTTAACTTCTTTCCTTGCTCCCCTTGTCATTTGGCTTGTGCTTAAACTCCTAATTGTACTTTGAGCTCATAACTAAACAGTCTTACTCATACTCAAAGGTGTCTTCCTCCAGGGGTTTGACAGAGGAAGACCTCAGTTCATCTTCTTCATCCAAAAATAGATAAAATTTCAGTCACAAGTGGCATGGGACTGACCTTGAAAGTCACCTACTGCATATTCTGGTTGTTTGCACGCAGCCCCTCTTCTCTGCTCTCTCTGGTCAAGTGGCACCAATCACAAAAAAATTTTGAGTCTTTCCTTTATTCACAGCTGAGTTCTGTGAAAAGATCATTGTTCAGGACCCAGATGAGCAGTCAGGAGTCACAGGTGGATTCGAAGAATTTACACAAATAAAATACAGTTGTGGACCCATTAAAGAGATCAGCCGAACACAGTCCAACTAAGGTGAACAAAGTGAATGGAACTAAACAGATGAGCTGACAAGACTTTAAAAATACCTCTACATTTTGTCATGCAAAACATTGTTGAGAAGAAGTGGCCAACATTGTATTATGAAACCCAGAAACACTGAAATTAAAATGGTAGGCTGCTTTGTTTGTACCCCAGCCTCATGTCCTCTGGCTTCCTTTTGTGAATCCTGAATTTAGACAACTGCCACCTGCTGGCAGGGAGAGTTACCTCCTTTCATGTTGATGTAGACACTGTGCGAGTTACCATCAGGTGACCGCGGTTTCCACTTGTCCTGGGTGAACCCCGCCTCTCGCTCAATGTCAGCTGGGATAGGCTCCAGCCCCCCAATGACCCTTAACAGATAAGCGGAATAGAAAATGGATGGATGGTGGGGTGGAGAGTTGCCATAAGGGTTTTTTGCGATGTGTTTAAGGGCCAGTTATTGACTGAGACACGTTCAGTGAATTATTTGCACCTTCACGCATCTTCTTTGATTTTCTCATTCATTCTTTCCAGATTTAAGTTCACACTGAAGTGCATTTTAACAGGTTTTCTTTGACATTCATGGGTAGATATTAGTCACTTAAGAATTTATACCTACTTCATATGTTTAGCCTTTACAGTTTACATATAAAACAGTAAGAGGCTGCATCTCATTGATGACAAAAAAGCAAGTGTATAAACTTTTTTTTGCAAATTCGTGGTCAGTTTTCTTCATCTGTCAATACATATTTACAATCATCTTGTTAGATGGGAACGCTTCTTTGTGCAATTTGAACCGATTACACTTACACAACACAAATTTATGAAATACTTAAAAAAGGGTAGCTTTACTGCAGCTGCAGATTGTATATTATTATCTCTCCTCTGTCACTCAGTTTCTCATCTCTTTATCTGCATTGCAACACTTTCCCCAACCCACACTCCACCTCCCCTCACCCCCTTCCCTTTCCCCTTCCCTCTCATTAGCCTCCATTTCTACCTCCCCCTGCCCCTTCTCCCTTCATCTCCCACATTGTCATCCTCTTCCCCAGCCAACCATCTCTCACTCTGTCAGCAGTGAGATCAAAGCATCAAGACATGGGGTATTTAACCCATCACTGGTCCTGCTGATCAGCACCTTCTAAAGTCCTGCTGGCAAACTGTGAGCTTGATACATACAAACACACACACACACACACACACACACACACGCACGCACGGATTTACATTTACTCATGGGATGCATGAGAAGTAGGGCAATACTCATAAATAGCATACTCTTGAGAATACAGTCAGTAAGAGATATACTGTAGGGCGTGGAAACATCAAGGCAAGTTTCGCAAATAGTTTTGGATATATTTTACAAGTGTTGGTTATTGCTATGCTATGAGACAATATAAATATTTGTGCCTCTGTTGATTTTTCACTTGTTTCAATATTTTCCATGGCAGGTTAGGGTTAGGGGTTAGCATTACTTTAGCTGCTTTTATTTATTTTGACACACAGAATTAAATATATATTATTGCTAAATGCTGTTCAATTAAACTCATGATTGGGCAGCCTTCATGATTTTGTTTCCTGTAATTGATTTCAAACCAAGAGGTTCACACACACTCATGCACACAAAAAAAGATGGCACTAAGCAGGCTAATCAGAAATCAAAACGTCTCTCACAAAGTCACATAATAGAGCAGGTATCACCTTCAAGATCAATACTGCTCAATGACAAGTGCCTTTCTGACTGTTTTTTTTGTCAATTTGACACAAAAAAATACACGTAGGCCAACACACACACACACAAACACATACACACACCACAGAAGTACTCAGAAGCTTGCAAGGAGAGAGAGAGAGAGAGCGAGGAAAAGAGGACAGGTTCTTGGCCTTTAAAACACAGAAAGTGCTGATGCTTGCCATCGATTGATATCTTTCATCTGTTCGATGGGGCGAATGCATGCATAATCCCAATTACAGAGGGCTCTGATCTTTAATCTACAGCCAATTCATTTCTGTCGATCCCTTTCATTTATATTCATTAGCTCTTTGAACCTAAAGGTAGATTTCCTTTCACACTTTTGAGGTCAGAAGCTGTTTGCTTTCACGTAACTTTAATACTGCAGTCTCTCTCTCTCTCTCTCTCTCTCAGTCTATGTAGCCTATATCCATCCATCTGTCCATCTACTCAACTTCTATTCATAAAATGTGTCCATATCTCAAGAAAGTCACCTTGTCCTTTGACTGAGAATACAATGCCGAACATCCAAGCCAAACTCTGTCTGGGGGGAATTAGCTCCTTCATCCCTTCTCACAAACTATCATTGTGAATTCTCCTGCTTGCTAGAACATTACTTCAGTTACAAAGTGGTTTCATCATTAAATGGGTTCTTCATAACATCCAAAGAGAGCAGAGGAGATGCCATAAATTAGCACATTTATTACTCTTTCATCAGAGTTGCCAGAGTAAGCGACTGTTTGAAAGTGAGAGGAAGCAGACAAGTTTGATGATTCAAATCTTTCCCAAAGGGAGACAAAAGCAAAACAAGAACCCTCGGGGTCATACCACTAATTGACCCAGCAAATGTGCATGTGAAGATACTTTATGCAACAGCGCATTTCCAAGACAAACAGGAAATGCTATTGTGAAACAACACACGAATAAATCCATCAAGACCTATGAAGCCGTCAAGTTTTGAAGAGAACGTGACGTTGACAGCTTGAGAAATCTTCATTGAGCACCTGAGCACTAAATTCCATGCCTACCTTTTTCTCTCGTAGTCCTTTAACCTCAGATGCACCATATTTTTAAGTGCAGCGATAAAACATGACAGTGTAGCAAAGTGACTCCATAAAAAATGCAATTACTGTAATGGGTATAGCTGGACGTTCATTTTATGAATAATTGGGGGGCAGTTTTTCTCCTGACCCCTGTAACCCTGTCTCTGAACCATCATGACTGAAGTGCTGTGGGCAGCTAATATTGACATATCTGTTTGGAAGGGATGATTGAGCTATTGATGGGACGGGATGGGACGGAGGTAAACGTGGGGAGAGACACCCTGTGGCTGTAAGCAATAAAACCTGTAAACGGAACTCAGATGCTACCTTTACCATCTGTGAGTAAAACCCGATAAAGACAGAGGAGATTGATGCTTTAAATGCCTTTTGCCAACTGTAATATCTTGTTTCTAGTCTTGGCTCGTTACTCAAAGAATGTAATTTATTGCTCATTACTGGTAAATTTTTTCAAAAGTAATATCATCAAATTGCTTACTGGCCTAGTTCTGCCGTCAACAGTAATTCATTACACCGCTCGTTAGATTACTTTTCATTACACCTCACAAAATTGTTGATTCCATCCTTTCACATCCCAATTCAGGCTTTGCCAAGAACAGCTAAGGCTTTAAACTAGCAGGTCTTTTTCTGCAGTATATGGAACTATAACAGCACACCTACCTGATCCACGTGTGGGATGTGTTCCTGCAAGCTTCATGCTGTTATGCTTTGATAAGAAGCATTTTGGGAGCTCTGTCATCATGTTTTTCACAGTGGAAAGAGTCTTACCTGCACATAATTTAAATCTGACAAAAATGTTGTCATTTTTCTGCAGAAAAATCTAAGTAATACTAAAATATATATACACAGCTGAATTTGGTTCTATCTTCCACCCTTGATGAGCAGATGTACCTGTACAACAAGTATGACAATGAATCCTACCTGGTCACTAGATCTTAAATCTTAAGGGGTCTGACATAATTATATATTTTGAGGTTTGGTAACTGTCATATTATTACTGTATACACATTACTGGGAAAGTAACTGTAAAAAGTAATAAATTATGTACTATTTAACGTCAGTGAGGCAACATGTTATTGTAGATAACTGGAAAGGCATGCAGCAAAAAAATAACTCCCAATATTCTCTCAAAATGTCATCTGAGAGATCTGAGAAGAGATGTATAGTATATTTGAAGTGCCAACAGTTAGAATGTGATGTGCACATCTTAATTTCTCCATCTCATGATGGTAAATAAAGGTAGGAGGGAGAAGATGTCAGACTGCAGTGCAGTGCAGTGGTCAGCACTGTGGCCTCACAGCAAGAAGGTTCCGGGTTCGAGTCCCGGCTCAGGCACAGGATCTTTCTGTGTGGAGTCTCCATGTTCTCCCTGTTCCTGTGTGGGTTCTCTCTGGTACTCCAGCTTCCTCCCACAGTCCAAAGACATCAAGAGGGGACGAGGCTGATTGATACTCTAAATTGACTGTAGGTGTGACTGTGAGAGCCAATGGTTGTCTGTCTCTATGTGTTGGCCCTGAGATGGACTGGTGACCTGTCCAGGGTGAACCCCACCTCTCGCTCGTAGCCGCTGGGATAGGCTCCACCCCCCCGTGACCCTTAACAGGAATAAGCGGAAGACAATGGATGGATGGATGGATGGATGGAGAAAATGTCTAAATGAAGGGCTCCATGTTGGGGAAAAAAGACTCTTGTCTGTATATTACCAAAGAAAAACAGGCATAATAGAAACCAACCCATAATAAAACTGTCATAAGTCTGACAGCTATAAAAAAAACACCTGAATGAAGAAAAAAAGAGCAAAAAAACATCTTTTAGGATGTTCTATTTTCACTCAGCAAGGAATCATGGAGAAATACAAAAACAAAAAATACAGAGATGAAAGAACCAGAAAAAGGCAGACATTTCCATCCTTTTAAAGTACATTCATTTCTGTCTATCCTCACATCTTTTTTTACCCCCTTTCAAAACCACTTTCTGACTCGACGCTCATGGCTCAAGTGAGAAACATGGACAGGAGCTTGTTAGCGTGTTGCAAACAATTTGTTAGTCAGATTTGCGAGTTGTCAAATCCTTCTTTGTTAACAATTTTGAAAGCAGACCCGCCACATCACCAATTACACAGCATCAGCGGGAGGCCTGAGCGCAACTTGTTGTGGTGGGAAAAATTAATTAAAACGTCTTGGCCATAATTTTAGTCATCACTGTTCATGTCATTATGGTTCATTCACAAATCATCCATTTTTAATGACTTGTCAAGACCTGGCTTATAGAGATTGTTCCTGTGAGTTGACAGCGTCGGTGCGGGGATGCTCCCCATGAGGTTTGATTCTGAATGTAATTACTGTTTTGGAGTTTAATTTGTCAGAAGATTAGGCTTGACTCTCTGACAAAAATACTGGCTGACTTTGAACATCTTATAACATTAACCTCACGCTTGTTAACAACATGACTCGCTTCAGTGACCCGCTGGGCAGATCCAGGTCTCAGAGTTGTATATTTAAACGCTTATTTTTGTCCTCGATACAGTTCGTTCACCCCAGTCACACACACACACACACACACACACACACACACACACACACACACAAATTCCTTTTGATGTGCATTGGGAAAAGTTTTTTGTTTTGTTAATTGAATGTGCCCATTAAGCAATTTTCACCTCTGAGATTTATGACAAACCAGTATGGTGGAGACATGCTCTCATTCGGTCTACTTAAAATATTGACCTTAAAATCACAACAGCTTCATGCAGAAAACACAATTTCCCATTCAGTAGCAGTAACAATAGCTTTTGGAAAATCGCTCTTGATGTGGAAGGTTCACTTCCACCTGCAGGCCACATGTTTCATTTCCCTCCATGTTCAGCTGAGTTTTTTCCATGATCTTCTTTGACCTGAAGTTATTCCCACCAACAATAAGACAAAAGTCTGAAGATAGACATAGAAAAAGAAAGAGACCAAAAGAAACTACAGTTTTGTCAGGGTCAAAGTACTCAAAGTGCTAAAAAGTCGATTGGGCTGTGTAATTCAATTTCCTCTGAGTCCTGGAACATCATGAAGATAATGGATTTCTTGTCTGGGAAGCAGCAACTCCGTGGTGTAACATGCCGGCTCTGTGCACACACACACACATCAAGTACTGTAGCACATGCGGTGTACACAGGAAGCAGGGTAATGTACGGCACTGACGCCGCTGAGGATCCAACATGTCTGCCAAGTAATAAACATATTCAGCCACTATTTTAGACTGTCTTGATTTTAGGAAACGGGGGGGAAACTGAGGGGGAGAGAGTAAAGGTTGCATAACAAGGAAATGAGAGAAAGCGATCCAAAGAGCAGAGGGAAAAGGAAAGGTTGAGGAGAAAAAGCAAGAGACAATGTGTGAGAGAGAGAGAGAGAGAGAAAGAGGGAAGCAAATGAAAGGGGAGATAAAGTGAAGAATGGAAGACAAGAGAGAATGGGGGGGGGGGATAATTTCACCAGTGGTTTAAATGACATCCTAAGGGAAAGAGCAAGACGAGGGAGAGTTGAGGAGGAGAAACTGATTCAGGGAAAGAAAAGACAGAAAAATCCTATAATTATGTAAAAAAGCAATAAAGGGTCAAATAATATTGCTTTAGGAATGCATCATCAAAGAGACAGCAGGTTGATCCAAAGAGAGAGAAACAGGGGGCGGGGGGGCGTGAGAGAGGGAAGCAACGATAGATAGTTTCACTGGAGGATTAAGCGGGACCCTAAGGGCCATGCCCAGAGGAAGGAAGGATGATCAGAGGAAAGCACTGACAGTTGATTTTAAGACTCACAAGTTTTACATGATATACCAAGGGCTTTTCGAGCACAGTGGAGTTCACTTAAAGTTTTATACCACTGATGGCATAATGTTTAAACTGCTTGCCAAATCAACAAACCATATGGTCATATTTGGCTTCAGTTTTTTACAATTTTTCAAGAAAAGACATAAAAACAGTGAGAAAATCAACATGAGGCAGCCTGGAGTGGTTTGGTCTCACAAACACCAAACTTTTGCAGGTATTCGCAACCACAATTTCCTCATTTATGGCAAGACGTGAGTAAACAGTGATGGTGATCATAAAATGTCTTTCGTGAGCTCCATAAACATTTATTTCTTATCAACTTGGCTTGCACGAGAAGGCAGTATTAGTTGTTTCAGGTGGGAGCGGGCATACAGGAGAAGTACTGCGAGTCCTGATGATGGAGAGTCAACAAAGTTTAAAAAAACAAACACATAAAAGCAGCTTTTACAAAACCAAAACATATACCTCCAATTTTAAGCCATCCGATAAGGGTTCTCCTTTTTTTTTTTTTTCTTGCTTTAGCTTTCGTGCTTTTGAATTGCTGAGATGTGGATTATACCCAGCGATGCCTTTAGGAGTTTGTAGACATACTTTCTGATTTTCTGGCATGAAAATGAAGCAATAAAGGAGGGAAAAACCTCTTGTGAGTGCAGCATATTTATCTGTAAGTATTTGAAAGGCAAAGTAGACTTTTTTGAGATAATATTGTTTAATTATTATACAGAAAAACAACGTGGTTTTCCCGTGGTGCAAGATAAGACACAAAATGAATGGAACTTGACTGAATGATTACATCTTTCATGGGTGCAGACAGGACACAGATGATGCTGTACTGGATGCGAGTGAAACCCACGTTGCAGGTGTGGCCAACGATGGTGAGAAATCCAGGGGGAGCCGTCATAAAATAGCCATTCTGCAGGGGCTTCTAACATCCTTTGGACTGTATGAGGTGACACGTTTAGACATACAGACATTTAAGGGTTGATGTGGGCTCAGATAAAGTTATTATAGTTATAAAAGGAAAAACAAATCAATTTTCTCTGTCTCCATTAATATACAAATACAGCAGAACTGGTTTCCAGCCTTGTAGCGTTTCCCCGCACATATTCGTCTTCCGACTGAACAGTAAAAGTGCATTTTCTCCTTATTGTATTTTTTAAATGGTACATTTCCCCACTGCACAGCCATTGCCTCAGTCTACAACCTGAATCGCTTAGTGAACAGCAAACTATGAAATGCTTTACAGTACATCAGCTGTTGGACCATGTGTGTCATCCATATGGGAATGAGGGAGGGGAAGACACAGAGCAGAAAGTGGAGAGGGGGTTGTTTCTCTGTATTTCAACCATGACAATACTGACATTCAGACTTGTTAGATGTTGTTCATTCATGTGTACCAATGAACGCATGAAATATTCAGAGCCACACACACAATTAAACATGCACTGGAGGCATGGGCGAACATAAATATAGTATCTGCAAAACAGAGGTTCAGCTACACTTCTGCGCATTAAACTGTAAATACGAGAGAAACAGATGGTAACACGTTAATTTATTTAAGATTGACTATCCTAGCCAGGCGGTGCAGTGGTTAAGGTGGTGCGGTAGTCAGCATTATCACCTCGTAGCAAGAAGGTTTTGGGTTCGAGCCCCAGCTCCAGCACAGGATTTTTCTGTGTGGAGTCTACATGTTTTCCCTGTGCCTGTGTGGGTTTTCTCTGGGTGACCCGGCTTCCTCCCACAGTCCAAAGACATGCAAGTGTGGATGAGGCTGATTGATACTCTAAGTTTACTTGTTGTCTGTCCATATGTGTTGGCCCTTAGATGAACGTCCAGGGTGAACCACACCTCCTGCCCAAAGGCTGCTGGGACAGGCTGCTGGAAGTCCATCCATTCCTTTTCTACTGCTTATCCTGTAAAGGTTCGTGGGGGGGCCGGAGCCTATCCCAGCAGCCTTCAGCCAAGAGGTGGGTTCACCAGTCCATCTCAGGGCCAACACATATAGACAGGCAACCATTCACACTCACAGCTACACCTACAGTCAATTTAGAGTATCAATCAGCCTCGTCCTCTCTTGATGTCTTTGGACTGTGGGAGGAAGCTGGAGTACCAGAGAGAACCCACACAGGAACAGGGAGAACATGGAGACTCCACACAGAAAGATCCTGTGCTGGAGCTGGGGCTCAAACCTGAAACCTTCTTGTTGTGAGGCGACAGTGCTGACCACTGCACCACCATGCCACCCCTCATCTGGAAGTCAACATTTCCAAGTGTGCCAGGACCAGCACACATCAAAGCACTGGAGAGAGAAAAAGGACTTTAACTTCCACTGGCTTTTGTCACATGGAGCATCACAAAAGTGATCGTGGCTGATTGAAGGCAGCTGGTATGAAGCCAGCTGTAAGTTAAAGGAGGCTGTGATAATGGAAGGCACCACTGGGGATACTGATTAGAAGTAATGGTCAGGAAAGTCTGAGATGAAAAGACTAAAGGGCAGAAATAAATTGAGTGAAAGTCTCTGCAGGGAGGGCCATTGTATGCTGTAGGTGTCTCATCTACAAGGCTATTTGTTTACAAGGAGAATATATTCCTCTCTGGTGTCAGAGCTGTCTCACCCAAACATCCCCTAATGATTTGTTTTCACGGAAATGCGGTCCTCTGAGCATGACACCACTGTGTACTGTGGATAGAATAGTATCAGCTGACACCATTTACAGTGTGACAATCCCAACAAGACCTGGTCAGAGCCCAATAATGTGGCTATACTGTGCATGGTCATCTGTAATTTTCTTATTAGTTCTAGCAGGCTGTTAACTATTACAAAATTAATAGTTATAAAGTTAACTAAATCACTTCAATACAGGCTTCAGTTTGTTTTAGAATTGTTTTCATCAGTGCACTACACCATAAAATGGAACATTTCAAACCACACTGAAAAATACTGGCAGCAACCAGTACGCTGCAGACAAACATATTTGTTCAAATCAGAGTTCACTTTTGCCTTTCAGTCAGAGGCGTCCGACACCTGCGGTACAAACGCCAGAAGAGCTTCATTTCCCCGCTGTACGAAGATGAGCTGCAGCAGGGCTCCGAGTTCTGTCTGCAAAGTGGAGCTCAGTGGCTCAGCGCAGACAGTTGGACACTGCCTCTCTGGAATCGCAGATTTTCTAAAGGACATGAAACATCTGAAGCCACTGACCAAACATGTCACATTTTTTTACGACTGAAGCTTCACTTGAAGTACAAAAACTCTGAAAATATGACATTTTAATAGAGGCATCATTCATTGGGAAACTCCAGCACTCACATTTTTCAGGACATATATGTGTGTATATTTTCTGTTCTTAAAAGATAAGGCATCAAATACTGTATGTCACCCAACTGCTCACATTTACTCAATCCAGCTGCCACTTCAGCACTGCCTCACAGTTGAGAAACCAGTTAGAAAAACATTTGCCTCCACAGTACTTTCTTTTCTCCTCACTGCCCTTTTTGTTTCTCCACTTTCCTTTCTTCACTCCCACTCTTGTAACTTTTTTATCACTCGACAGTAAATCAAATTTTTCCTCCTGCGCCTCTGTACTTTCATTTCTTAACGATTAAAGCTCAACCACGCCCATTCTATGCTCCCCCTGTGGGCCCTTAACAGAATTGTATCATTAGTGACATTACTGAACAAGGCCGCATGGGGATGTCGATAGTGAAATGGGCTTGGATTGTGTGTGTGTGTGTGTGTGTGTGTGTGTGTGTGTGTGTGTGTGTGTGTGTGTGTGTGTGTGTGTGTGTGTGTCTGGATGGGTGTCTGTCTGCTTAAATCATTTCCATGTGACGACTAATAACCTGCACCAACAATGTCACACTTGGGCTCCAGTGAGGCGAGTATAAACTTCTGATTAAGGAGCAGAAATGTCTAGATAAAAGGGGTATGTGATAGCGAGATCGTTCAAATTCATGAGAAAGGAACTCTGGGCTGGAGAAGTTCCAGTTCCCAGTTTCATACAGTGACTGCTGATAAAATACCATTGTTGAAGTTAATTAACATCAAACTGTTTCAATGGTGCAGCACAATGGCCAGAAGTAAAAGACTCTTCCTCTACTGGCCACATCCCATAGTTCTCAGTCTGTCTGGCAGAAAATTAAGGCACATGAAATACACCCTAAAGTAGATATTCACCACAAT
Organism: Aulostomus chinensis; assembly: GCF_037954235.1. Lineage (NCBI taxonomy): Eukaryota > Metazoa > Chordata > Actinopteri > Syngnathiformes > Aulostomidae > Aulostomus > Aulostomus chinensis. The sequence goes on from NC_141334.1 coordinate 7,760,498, forward strand.
GTCCATGTTGATGAAGCTATATAAACGTGCATATAAATAATATCTACAGTCTTAAATGCGTAATAAATCACTATCTTTCATGAACCTGAAATTGACCATTTACTTTTTCGGTATCAAAAAGTAAATAAGTGTCTTCAAATGCACCTCAGTCCTGTAAATGCGGACCCCAGATTACATTTTTAAACATGAGGCTTTATCGTTTTGCAACCATGAGACCTGTTAATAGAAACAGTTTTCAAATTGAGGTTCAACAGGAATTCAAGAGGGCAAAAATATAATCCATCAGTTTGTCAAAGCTATGACTTACCAATAGAGATGTTAGACCCATGAGTGAAAATTTGGTAGTATGTTGTGGGACTTCTGTACGCCTACAGAGTCCAGAACAGAGTAAGCAACAACGACAGCAGAAGTGATGCTGATTTGGTCCAACAGAGCATGTCAAGAAGGAGTTGGGTGGAGGTAGGGGAGAGGACACCATGCATGCAGAGGAAGCAGGACGAGTTGATGGTCTGAAGCAAAATCGGACACAATGAATGACATTTGCCAATAGAATGTGTAGAGCAGCCAGTTGAAGGCTTGGAAGGAGAGAACTGGGCCCTCCGCTGAGGAGGATGAAGAACTGACTGTAATGAATTGCTCCATCTGGCATGTAGCATTTGACACATTTGAAACTTGACTTTAGGACAAAATTATTAGCGTAAGTAACACGAGCCAGAGACATGAATTAAATGCCGGGTCACTGCAAGTGAATAGTTTGACTATAATTTATGATTTATTAATGTGAAATTATAGCTCAGTATCAAAACAAATCAGCTTGTCCACCCATCCAAACAGCTTATCATATGGCAGCCATGAGAGACAGAACCATCAATCAGAGCCTGAAGACAGCTGGGTAATTTAAACTGCTGCACGCCTGTGGGGGCTTTTGTGTGTGTGTGTGTGTGTGTGTGTGTGTGTGTGTGTGTGTGTGTGTGTGTGTGTGTGTGTGTGTGTGTGTACGTAAAAGGTCCTCTACCTTTCAGCCCCACAGCCACTGGCAGGTAATGAGAGGTTTATGTGTTTTCATTACTTTGTGCCAGACAACAGAATCAGTCTGAGGGCTGTTGGCAGCGACAGAGGCTGGAGGAATGCAGTCAAATCAGATTAAGGAGCTGAGATATATGGTACCACAGGTGAGAAGGTAGCTGACTGAAACAACGAATGCCTGCTCGGAGAAGCAACACACTCACACACACACACACACCCATGCATGCACACTTACATCATAATGTGTAAAAGCTTGTACACAACTCATGCACATTCACAAGGAACAATGATGTGTTTGAAGATGTAGGTCAAATGCATTTGTGTGTAACTTCTCATTTTTATTTCAAATACCATTTGAAAAATTTAAAAAAATTGCATCTTTGCTGATATTTTCAATTTCAAAATGTATAACACAAAAAGAAGATGGTTTATTGTATTTGTAAAGATTACACTGTGATTACAGAGCAGCAGGCAGCCACGTACAGGGCTCAGGGACCAACTTAATAAAACTCAGAAGCCACAGGAGATAAAAAGTTTTGTCTGGGCCTGGGAAAAGATTAAATCAGCTGCCAAAACCACCTCCTCTGGCCTGCTAGCGATGGTGCAAGACTGGGAGCTACACTGACCTCCTGAAACAACTGAGCTTCTCAGAAAGTGTTGCAACAACAGAGGGTCCTGGAACTCACACCGTGGGAGGAAGACTAGTTCCGACTAGTAGTCCGATTCAAATTCTAGCTCTTGGGGAGGATGGCACATAATGTAGGTGCATTTCCCAATAAATGGATGCATTTAAAATCCAAGTCCAAATTGATGCCCATGAGTAGCGCACACTGCTATTCCATTTTGTGTACGCCAGCAAAATACATGCAAGCAAAGATTCAATCTTGAGAGATTAGGAGAATATTCTTGCTCAGTTGGTTGTGTTTTCAAGTCACAACTGACTCAAGAAGAGGCAAAGTAATTTAGAGATGCATCAATCCAATTAACCCCATCATCACCAGCGACCTTGCTGAATATCAGAAATGACCTGACCACTACAAGCAGGAAAAATATCCCTAAAAAGACCAAGACGGCAACTGGGAAATGATCTGTTTAATAAGAATAGAGATATTTGGTGCCTGTATATCAATAAAATAAACTACAAAGTCGTCTGTATCAATTCTGGGATGAAGATATTTCCATGCAAACTTTTTTTTTTAATGAATATCTTATTGGGAAAGAAAACTTTCCTAAAAGTTTATGGTGAAAGTTAAAAGAAATAATCTGCAGAAATATGCAGGAAATACCTGTATTTCACGCTTAATTTCGAGATCAGTTTGTTTCTGAATGGGAACCCTGACACTCAGTCTGTATAAGATTTAATTGCTATAACAAAAGTACCATCAAGGCAATGAATCTTTAAACCAAATAAATATGGATTACAGAAAGATTTTGGTGCATTGATCTGAAATGAGAGGGCGAGTGAAGGAGAGACTTATCCAACATGTATACGGCTGAAAAAGGCCTCGGCTAAGGAGAGCAAATGGCTGGGTAATAGAAGTTAAGTGCCTCCAGGATTCACATACATCCCTGATGAGTTTGGCCTGAATCCAACCACTTCCTTTGGTTTGTTTCTTTTTGCTACAGGCAAAGCAAAGAAATATGAAGGATAAGACTTTTTTCTCCTCTTTTTTTTTTTTTTTTTTTTTTGATAGGACTGGCTCAGAACTAAAGTGAAGCACAGGTAGCCACACGAGTTATTAGAAGTAAATTATGGATGTGGGACTGTGAGAAATGAGTACGGAGACAAGGTGACGGTCATGGTGAGTGATGAAAACAACATACAGAGCATTACTGTAGGAGTATAGCTGATGCATCATCGTATCAAAATTGTCATATAAAAATACTGTATGTTTTGGTTTTACAGCAGTGGTTATTTTCACTAACAGAAGTTTAATGAGCATCAAACTCATCTACAGCGATGTCAGCTAGTCAGTTGTGACATCATTATTTCTGATTATATCACTCCGCCTTCCAAAACCTTTACTGTTGAGACACATGAAAGTTCTATGAAGTGTTCAGTGCCATGGTAAAGGTCATGGCAAAGGTCTGGACAAATACTAGTTTTAGGGAAAGTTGATGGTCACTTGTGCATGTACCTTATGTTTGTTGTGTTTTGTGACAAAATAATTCCAGTTACATTGTGCAAGAAGATGCGCTCAGAGGATTTAAAGAGGCTGTATTCTCCCAATGCAAGCCAGTGCACGATCAAAATGATTTTCAATGTAATAGCGGCATTACACAACGGTCTTAAGTGAGGATTTTAATAAGAATATGGATTCTTTCTTTATTTGTGGACAAAGCAGATTTTCTTTTTCTGGATAACACCAGGAAATAAGAAAGCTAAACTCTACCAACACTGTCTAAGACAGACATTCTGCTATTTTTGTTCAAATTTAATCTGGGTGGAGAGAACATGTAACTAATCACTGGTAGCAGAGGTCGGCAGAACCAGATTTTTGGCTAAAAGCTGATCTACAGGAAAGGTATTCAGTTCGATTGCTTTGACTGGGTGATCTTTAGTCAGGCTTGAACCCACGGATAGCACCCTTCAGCTGAGTGTGTTCCTACACTTAGAAGTCTATCAATTCCCCATGAAAACCTCTATGATGTCTGATGCGCTTGCGTAGTTCTTCCTTCCGTTTGTCCGGTTCGGTATTTGCCTCATGTACTTTGTAAAAAAAATTTAAAACTTAAAAAAAACTTTGGATAGACCATTGACATTTTACCAGCAAAAAACAAGCTAACATGCTACAATTGAGCTAAACAACAGGGTATTCTATCAATTTACCAGTACAGATGATATTCATTTTTTGGAAGACCATTCATGTATGTGTACCTCAACGCTCAAAGGAAGCTTCTGAAATCCCTCTCGATTTAATGTCCCAATATCATAATGCCAAACTAAAGTGAACCATTTATGATTAGCACCTTGGTGTTCACATTTAATTTGTCTGAAACAGAAAAATATAGGAAACTAAACTTTGAAATTTTTTTGAAAAGTTGTTTCAGGTCAACCTTTATCCTCATCTCTCTTTCCACTGGTCTCTCCACAGTCAGGTCAGTCACTGCGTCTCGCCAGCATGCATGTGTTCCACTGCTCTTACACAACCTTACCATGCAAAGAAACAGCTTGGGATTCCAAGATGAGCAAGATAAAATGGGAACTGAGAAAAAGGAAAATATGCACTACAGCTCGCTGTCTTCGAGGACAGATACAGATAGAGGGAAAGAGAAATGAGGAACAGGAGTAAATAGAGAGGCGCTTGTCGTCTACAACACATCCTCCTGAGACTGTCATCTATTTTTCGCAGCCTGACAAGCATGTTCTCTCCCAGCGATGCACATCAGGGCAGGGGGAGTCACAGCGACTACACAGTGAATACACAGTGAATCAGCGCCACCTCTCCCTCTCTCTCTTTCTCTAAAGCTCTCGTTTTAGCTATCTGCCTCTTTCTCTCTCACACACACACATTCATCTCCCTCTGGATACCATGTCACTGACTTGAAGAGCGGAGCATTTGCATTTCTCTTCCCTTGTGTCTTCTAACTCACATGCTGATTCACGTGACAGTGTGTCTGTCTGCGTGAGTACATTTGTGTGTGTGTGCGTGTGCGTCTATGTTTATGTGTGTGAATATGCAGATACAATATGCATCTACCAGCTCACAAGCACACCATGTTTGTGCCAGTTTGTCCCATCTTGTGCAAGCCAGTGTGCATGTTTGCATGTTTTTGTACTTTGACACATGTTGTATGGTGGGGAGAAGGGACGCTCTTTAGCCTAACATCTTTATGTTGTTAGACATGGAGCCGGCAGAAGACAGAAACAGTAGAGGGATCTCGTCAAAGGGGTGTATTCCAGCAGATAGCCTCAAGGCAGAAGAGAACATGTGGAGAATATGATTATCAGCAAAGTTCAGCACATCTTTCCACCTTGTGCATTTTACATAAACATCTCAAGTGGCAGCAGGCGTGAAGTTTGAAAGGTTTGATGTTGCGATTTTAAATCCCTTGAGACAGGCTGAGAAAACCTGGAGGGGTGAGGTGTATAAGAAACTTTCAATTCAAAGTTCTATTTTTATCTCTTTTTTTTGAGAAATGAAAGACCTCAAACTACCAATTGCGACATAAATTGAAATCAAGCTTTATATATTTAAGCATATAAGGGAACATGGCATCCACATATTCTCACCATTCCTACCACAGATATCTCCTCGTTCTGTGTTTTGATGGTGGATCTCCTTTAACCCTCACCTGAGCTGTGGTCTGTTGACACTACAAGATTGGCATCTCTTCCATCCTCATTCAACCATTCATTTCTCTGTAGTTCTCACAGCTTGTGTCTCAGTTCAGTTAATTCAGATTTTATTCAGATGTATGGTCCTATACGCAGTTTCCTTTGCATTTGCAACACAGCACAACTCTCTTTTTATTTGAGAGAGTGTGTGGAGTTCAGTTTGTTGTCGACAGTGTGTGATGATGTCACACAGACATTTTAGTGCCAGAAGTCATTTGGTTTAAACATGTATCAACTGCCAGCGCAGGAGGTCATAAACTTTCAAAAACAGAGATTACTTCATTTGTTTACTTTTTAACTGCTATAAAATCTTTTTCTTCAGACACCATGCTGAAAAACAAGTTTAAATGGAGTAGCAGATATAAATATTATCTCACAGAATCCCATATCTGTCAAATCTGGCGTTTATCTTTGAAATGAGCTTAGAGAACTTGTTTTAAATACAAAAGCAGGGGTTTATGATGTCATTAGGAATTGGATTAGCAAAACTAAATCTCAGAGGTCATTTGTTGCTGCAGAGTCATGACTTTTGCAAGAAGAAACGACATGACATAGTAGTTATTGATTGATGTCCCTATAAAGTCTGCTAAAAACAGACCCACCTAAGTTTTTTTTTTAAATACTATGCATTCATCCATTCTTCAGATTTGGTGGAAGGACAGACAGACAGGCAAACAAACCACCAGATGCAGGTCCCTCATGGCAGGTAACAAGACCAGCTGAAAACACACGCTGTGACAGATTACCTGAAAGTATCTGAAAAGAGGAAAAACAGGATTGAGGACGACAATCAAGTACCATAATGATGAAATACAATTAGATACATTCCAACTGCTAATGACAGGACTGCACTGTCATTCTTTAATATCCTTAGATAAATAGTGAGGTTAGTAAAAGTAATAATCAGGAGCATGTTGAAGTTCCGGAGCCATTTTGGGATTTCCTGAGGGTTCGATGACTTCATGACTGATGAACAGACACGGACGCGTCATGCTGCTGCTGTGATTAACCTTGTGGTTATGAGTCACAGAGGACACAAACCCAAGAGGAAAAGACAGAAACGTGAGACAGCCAGGAAATTTGCCTCAGCATTTTACCTCAACCTCAACTTCAAGTCCCTCCCCTGCCCTGACCTGCAGAGCTGAAGAGTTTTAATTAAACTCGCTCTCTTTGGGGAGAGGGCAAGCGTAAGCGGGAGCAAAGGTGAGAGCGCTGGCGAGGGTGGGAGAAGGTGTATAGAAAGCTGAGACCACAAATGGTAGAATGAAATGAAGGATGGAAGTGTGAGTGATCCAAGTTCTACCTCTATGACATGCCTCTGTGTGCTTCAAACTCAAGAAAATACTTTCCCGATTAAGAGAAAAGTTCACTTACATGATGTATTTGTTTTTACTTTACATGCATTTTCAACAATGACTGAGCTGGCATGCTTTTTCTAAGGATTCGACAAGCTGTGACAACAACAGTTAACATTTACATTATAAACTGTGAACAGTAAGACAGGCAATTTCAGGGCCAAAACACCTGCAGTCTGACAGATAAAATGTACATACACCTGAACTTAATTCATCCAGAGAGCAGAAAATCAGGCAAGCAATTATTTCCTGAATATATGTCAACTTTCTTCAATAAACATGCTGATGTCAAATGCATCAGAGCAACAGAGGCGGGTAAAAACTCTCAACACCACCATTGATGCTTCACCAAGACAAATACATCTGACAAAATAGAGTATAATTCCAGTACATGCAGAATATTATGGTTAGTCGTCAATGAGAAGTCATTTTCATGAAAACAACGTCCTTCATATTTAAAACGCAGACAGTTAGAAACCCTTTACAAGTGTCTGTTATAAGTGCCTTCCAAGAACTCATACACAGGTATTCAGTTGCTTTCCCATGCCCGTTCATGGTACCCGAACCAGAACTGTTGATGAGCTCAAATCAAAGTGTTTGGGAATTACAGAGCGTCCCGATTGAAGAGGAGGATAGCGATTATACCCGATGGTGCACTTGAGAAACTGTAAACTGTGACTTTTTGGCAGTCTTGCAGTCGTTAGCTATCAGTCGCCATTAGCCTCAAAGCTAAATGCACATCGCTGGCTCTTTCTGCATTTGTGAGTGACAGAGAAGAGAGGGGGAACACGTCTTGATGAGTTTCCAGCTATTTCTGAGTATTTGAAAGATAAAATAGTCTTTTTATGGTGACGTATCCCTTTACTCAAAGGATGTTAACAGTTTGCGCTGAAGGATTCACCACTAAAACTGGTTTGTGCTGCTACATAGTGGATGTTGCTCAACTCCATCAGCACTGTAAGGGTTGTTAGAATTCCACCATGAAACAGCCAACTAAATTTAGGCTCTTCTATTGGATTTGTCCACCGAAAAGTGACTGGTACGTTTTCTTTTTCAAAGTTATTTGGCCACAAATCCCATCCACGTGATGTGATGTGCTAGAGAGAGGCTGTATCACCTTGTTAGAAGACTTGTTCCAAACATAAAAACCTGATTCATTAAAATATGCCCCAACTTTATTCTTCTGGGAGCCATTTATTTTTGAAATTTGGAAGTGCATTTTAAAACAGCCTGTGGTTAGCATTAATAAGAGTCAGGTTTCATGTTGATTGTGATTCCAGTCAGGAGTCCATCGCTGTGAGAACTCTATGTAAGTCATCATAAGTCACGGGAAGGTTAGGAACAGGCTATCTATCTGTAATAAGTTTGTCACTGTTTTCCCTCCTCTCTTTCAATCACACTTGCACCATCTTAATGACTTTGTGCCTTTGAGCATTTATCAACGCTTTACCCAATAAATCAAACATATCACAACACGTCAACCCTCCTAGTGACTGATAATTTGTAATTCTTAATGCAATGCACAGAAATACACACACACACACAAACACACACACGCATCCTGGTACACAGACGCAGCCTTCCAGTACTGCACAAAAATGACAACTTGCTACTCTGACGGCGGTTTCCGGCAATAAGACAAAGGGAAGGGAACTAAGGGAACTAACCAGGCTGGCCTGGTTTCTTCAAGGTCATGAAGTTCTTTTCTCATGCCATTTGATGTCCAATACTGATACACAAGTAACCTTTTGGCTAAATGAAATGCAAACTGCTTCAGCTTCCTCCATTCTACAGGAGATTCAATGAGTTCTCGTTCAGAAGGACAAAACGAAAAAAATGTTGAGAATTAAGAAAACAAAGGGGTAATTGAGGACCAGCGCTCATTTCTCCAAAGGGTCCCTCGGGTATCATATTTAAGTTTGCTATGTTATGGGGGGCGCTGGCTCTCTAATGAGGTGTCTAAACCCACAAGTCAGAAAGATATATTGAATACTGGCGCGTGTCTCATGCGTAACAAGTACACACATATCCACACATACACTTCTAACCTTTGACAAATAATAGACGTACACAAATGCACAAAAAACAAGCTTTGCTGTGTTTTATTCCACAGCAGACAGTTCAGTTCTTGGGTCTTTTGGTTATTAGACTCAGCAGCGATTGAGGGTTGTAAAGTGAGCAGTGCTAATGTACCCGTAATGGAGATGTCAGTGTCACTACTGGGAGCATTGTTCAGGTCTGCCAGCCTAACATGATGCAGACGTCGAACCAATTACAGTGTTTATGCGTCCAATTAATCACAAGGAACATCTGACTTTGGGTGTGAGGATTCTTTGGGAAGCACGAGGGAACGTGCAAATACTGTTTGGGGGGGTAAATAGTGTATGTGCTTATATATGGTCTGAAAATATATCAGGATTTTTCAGTAACACTGACACTTGATTTATCAGGTTTTATTATGTGGTAAATAATTAACACTTAACCTGTAATGATCTGTTGGAGTGCAAATTCAAAAGCCTTTAAGTTGGATAAGCATGCCAAACCCTGGTTTAGCACAATTCACAGGAGAATGTTGGTACTGTAACTCCTGATTCTATGAAACCTCGAAGGAATGTCAACACTGGGTTCAACAGCCATACACACGACATCCGCAGTAATGAAGTCCCCTGTTTATCCCAAAAGGTGATCGCCAAGGAGCCGGACGCCTGAATGAACAGAAATGTTAGATTCAGTGATTGCAGTTGCTCACAAAAGAATTTGTAATAAACATTTCCACTAAAGTCTCAGTGCTGGAAAAAGTCAACTTTCCATCCAAGATGTCTAGCAAAGTTCATCCTCTCCAATCAGGTTGGATTGGAATCTCACTGGGATCAAACTGTGCGATGGTAAAAGTGACTAAATGTCACACCAAGGTTTAGACCCCCAGTTATGTACTTCTTGTAATATTGTGCCTCTCATGTTTGTTTAAGGTTGGAGATACTAGTTTCAAACAAACCAAAACACAGCATATCTTTGCTCAAGACCGATCTCACCTAGCTCACAGAATATCTGGACCCACAGCAGATGTGTACACGTTACATTGCAGTTGCTAACAGCTAGCATTCCGCTGGCAGGAGACGAGGATCTTATGTTTATCTCTTCTTTGCTTCATCCATATACTTTCACTTCTCTGTGTTATCGATGTTACCCATACGTTTTAAACCTATGTAAGAAGAACAAGATCTGAGGGAATCAGACTTTAAAAAAAAAAACTAATAACTAATGGATGAGAAGATGTAAATGTGTGGAGGAGCTCTCTTATTATTATTCTTCTTCTTATTATTTTATATTATTTGTAACTCTTTTCAGGATGGTGCCCATCATTTGAAGATTTAATCATACTAATATCCATCTTGCAGAAGATAACAAATTAAAATAGAGAACCAAAGTCAAACACAAGTGCCGGGTTAACGTTACTGAATACTTTCACAGACAGAAGTCCTCAGTTGACAACACGTGTCTTCTGACATATTCCTGAATTCTTCTCCTTGTTCATAACACCAGGATGAGGAAAAGCTCATTTCAGCAGGTCTAAGAACAGGAGGTCAGATCTGTGTATCATTAAAATGGGGATCTTTCAAGAAATCAGAGGGTGGATGATTTAACTGTAGTTCTCTCCAAACAATGATGGAACTATGTATTGATTGATGGCCAGCATGAGGACGTCTCAGACGGCGGTGCCCGCGCTGACTCAGCGGGAGAATGCGGTGACTTTTTCTTGGCCGGTGTGACGATGTCCACACACCGACAGCATAACTCCATCCTAACTCATCACCTTAATTTTGGCATTTGAAAACAATTTATCCGCTGTGATTTTGAAATGATTTTTGTTTGTTTAACCCGTCACAACTCCACAACAATTTATCCATCATTTTATAGCGGCAGCTTTTAGTGAAGTAGATCTATAATCAATAATGATGTATTTTGTCCACTCAAAACCTCCAATAAGATTTTAAAAACCTCACTTGTGCACCCTTGACTACTTTGATTTTTGATTTACTTGAGATCTGTGTGGTAGGTTCGTTGTTTATTTGTTGAACTTATTACCCCATTAGTAATTTTCTTGTTTGCTGATTGCTTTTGGTTGTTTGTTCAGTAGATTGGTTATTAGATGGATCATTATTTATTCATCCATTTAATCTTAATGGAACAACATCAATGACTCTGCAGATGATGTGCACGGACAAAAAGATTTAATGTACTCACTTCCTCACTACAAAGACGGTAAATGCAATCCAGCCTCAGGAGCTCCATCAGCCTGTCCTCCTCGTGTACTCCGCTGCTCCGCTGACCCGGGGATTGATCGCAGGTTGGCAGGAGAGGAGTGAAAAGAGGCGTGTCTTGAGTTGATGCAGTGAAAGCTGATGCAGCATGCAGCAAGGGTAAGGTGACTCAATTCTAATAATCCCGATGAGTGTTTTATTAGTTTAGTTTCATAGACTATAAACATAATGGATGCTGCTGTGCTCTAAACTACACAGTATACAAACCTTGGCTGGTTTTACTTCGTAGCATATTAGGCCAAACCAGCTTATTTCACTTGCGCAATTCATATGCGGAACACCACCGCAGGATCTTCCCTCACGGGACTTGTAGGATCAATTAAACGGGATGAACACTTGAAACCTTCACTCCTCGCTATAAAGTTTCAATTGTTACACCAGAACGGTTTTGATTCCTGTGTCCTTTTAAATCATGACCGTCTCCTCACAGATGCTCAGTGTAAAGGAACATTAAACTAAATAGGATCTGTATTTTTTTTATGATGCAAACCAACATAATTCTGCATTTATGCGGAATGTCATTTGTTAGAGCTAAAGGTGAGTTTCTGGTATAATCTGACTACAGTTTTCATCAAAAACTAAACACGTACAAGAGAAAAAGGCCCTCCTATATCCTCCATGACCCTCCTGCCTGGCCAGGTGAACGACTCCTGGACGTGACGTATTGATCCATCCTGAGAAGGAGAGTGAAAGCTGCTTGTGACAGTGTTTCCCACAGACATCAGGGCTTAAGTCTGCCTGTTACTTCTTTGGAAATCCGTGTGATGAGTGTACCGTTACAGTGAGTGTGCGCTAAGTTAAAAGCAGCGTTCGAATAGAAGCTGAGCCCGAGCAGTGAAGAGGAGGGCTGCTGGGAGCGTTAGGCAGCAGGCAGAATTGGCAGAGATACAATATAGATCTTTATCTTTATGGATTCTTCTTTTCATTACATCGTATATCATTCCTCACTAATAGAAGGCTTCAAATAGAAGGCATCTGCCCAGTGTGAAGTAACTGCAACTTCTCACATTGCCTGAATTAACGCTTTCCTGGTAGTGGTTTTTATTTTTCAGTTCAGTGTTTGGACTCTTATGTATACAACACACTGTGTATCCTACTGACAATTAGGATTAGTAGGTTGGTCATTGTGTAATTTTATGTAACTTACAAGCACAATTCCTGCTTTACCTTTCAATTGGTCAGTGGATGACTTTGATCAATTGTCATAGAAATTTATCTTAAAATGAGAAAATCTGTAGAGGAAATAAGCCTTATTAAGTTATTTTGGATCTGGATTTCAAGTTGATACAGTTGCATTTCGAGATATACTCCTGTGAGGAAGTCATGCAAGATGAGCATCAGTTTGAAGGCGAGCCCTGCTTCACGCTCAGGTATCTTCTTCACGAACATCTTTCTCTTGATTGTGTTTTTCTCATTCGCATCCCTCCATCTCATTTCTATGTTCCTCTTGTGCTCCCTTCCAATATTCATCTTGACAATTCTCTTTAATGTCCTGACATACGTCTCTTTTCTCTTTTATTTCTCCCTGCTCCTTATAACTCCTACCATCTCTCCACCAACACTTCTCATAACCCCATACTCAAAAATGTATCTGCGCTGTAGTCGTTCTCGCTAAAGTATGATGATTTTTTTCATGCTTGATCATAAAAAAAAAAAACCTGCAACAACTGTATTGCCATTTATTAAAGTTCTGCATGACAGTGTCAAATATCTCCTGTGGCTATATTTATTCAAATCAGGGTTATTTAAATCACTATTTTCCCCCTACTCATAATTCCATTAATGTGCTGATATTTTTGACTACTTGGTCTTATAAATGGAGAAATTTTGATCTTGCTGTAAGCCAAAGTACCGTCAGACAATTTATATAATTTAGTTCCTGTCCAGTGCTCCTTGTTTTGGAATTTGTCTGGGGGACAAATTCTTCCAATTGTGCAGTGCCTAACATTAACTGGTACATTTATTTCAATGAACAAGTCAGCTATAACACGGGTGCTGAAATTTCATTTAATCTTCTCTCTCTTTTTTATTGGTCTTTGTGTATTTTCAAGCCTCTGTTCCCTCTTTATCTTGTGCCACACTCCAGCTCCTCCCCTGTCTCCCTCCATCCTTTCATTCTCCACCATGATCACTTTTTCGCATCCCAGATCCGATGGTGTCAACAGCGTCCGGAGGTTTTAATGATAACAGTGTGGATTTGACTGACTTGTTGCTGTGGTTCAAGCAAGTTAAAGGGAAAAAAGAGCCTACAGGATGACAACCTTCAGTACATCATGGATCTGTGGCAGCTACTACAGTATATACTCGAAATGTTGTGTCGTTCCGACTTAGTTCTGCAATGCACGCCTGTCAAAACTCCCCAGAAATGGCGCTGGATTATGTTGACTTGAATAAAACATTGAATCAATTCAAATATCAATTTATGCGCATTTTGTGCATAACAAACCAAAAAGCAAAAGTAGTAAAAGAGCCATAAGGTCCCACGACCCTGAACAGATAAGAGGTATAGAAAATGGATGGATGGATAAAAAAAAAAAAAATTGTGTTGTTTTTTTTTTACTTATTTAAGGTAAAGTTTTCAACTTTATTCACGCAGGAGCGCCTTGTCACAGCGCTGAGGCAGTTTGAGTTAAGGGGCCTCCTCAAGGCTCGTGATGAGGGTGGGACAAACGCTGCTGCTTCACTTTCGTGATTTATTCTGGATTGAACAGGTGACTAACCAATCACAAGTCAGCGGTCAGCTCTCTCTTGCTTACATCGCTTATTTTTATTTCAAGATGCAATTTTGCCGTCACTAAACTCAAACGTATTTCTAAACAGAACTGTTGAGATGGCTCAGAGTGCATCTCTGAAAAGTTTGGTTGTGGGCTCTCTCTTTTTAAAATGTGATCATATTTGACTGATTTCATTTCCAAACATAGCATCGAAACACCAATGTAGACCGGTTTTCTTAATTTCCTCTCGCTTGATCCCTTCTTACTGTCTTTGTTTGTTCTTTTAAACTCTTTACTGTAGCAGCGCGCTAAAATGATCACTCGAACCATGAACATTGCACACAGGCATATCAGGTATGACTCATGTAAACTGCTTTTACTAGATACATGTGAAAAATCATGTTGCCTGTTCCAGCGTCAGAAGGTATGAGCAACTGCTTACTGCCAACTGCTGATATGAGGTATTTTTGTGCTCTAATCTGCACATTCAGCTCATCTACATTTTTTGAAAAATAAAAAGCTCCTGAGGCTTGTGCGCTATTCCGGTAAACACTGTGATGATGGGTCTTTTCTTTCAGTAACCTGATCTCAACTTTCTACCTCTCTATGCAATTTTTTTTTTTTTTTTTTTGCATATAATTGCTTTGCAAAGCTCATAAAATCAATGTAAACCTATGATGGACAAGAGTACTGTTGTCTTTCCGATACAGCTTTAGAGAACCATGTCCTGAGGGGCCTTGCTACTGTACATCTATGCATTAAACCACACACTAGCCTAAATGGTAGGACTCTGCTTAGGAGGCTGCCTGTAAAAGCAGCTGGATGGTACGTGGCAACGGGAAGCACAGCCGTTGCTAACTGAGGCTTCATTTTACTTCTTTTCTCTGTTGATTTTCCTTCATTTGTTTGAGATTTCGTTGGCTGAATTTCAAGGAGCGACTCCTGTGGTTGATTCATGAATAGGGAAACTGTCAGAAAGCTGCAGAACTTATGATGAGTGCAGTTTTGAGGACAAAATGTTGATTTATTTCAGTGAGGCTGGATGAACAATACAAGCAGGATCATTTAGGTCTGAGTCACCCATCTCTAGAAGTTATCCTGGCTGCGCCTGGTGGCCCGATATCTAAAACTTAATGGTGGTTGTCCATTTAAATTGCCACCCATCTGTATTTATAGTGCTGAGGTCAAACCAGTTACCCCTGAAATTTGGAACTTGCCCAGATGTGACCTTGGCTGCTGGCAGGGACAATTAGGAAATTTAGGGGAAAAAAAAAAAAAAAAGTACACTGATTGAAATACACCTACCAAGTATGAACTTAAGTACAAGTGGTGTTCTTGAAACGATAGAAACAAATGCTACAGTCATGGTTGTCATGTCGCCATGATGTGTGCTTGTGACAGTGACCTGGACCTTTGAATGTCAAAATCTTTTTTTCAGTGTCAGAATGGACACTTGTGCTAAAATTAAAGGAATTCACTCAAGGCATTCTAGAAGTGACAGTGACCTTTGACCCCACAAACACTTAACTGAAACTAATTGAAATATAACTTAGTCTTGTAAGGCATTTTTGTGGCATGAACAGAGCACTTTAATGTAGTTCCGCTCCATACTTGACCCATCAATGGAAGAGTACTGGTGATCCTGAGACAAACTGTAAAATGATGTTCAGGCTGTTGTGCTTTCATAGTGAAAGTTTTGTCTTTCAGCCTGCATTTCTTTCAAAAGTATCTTTTAGGCTAACTGATGTCCTGGATTGTCACTGCAGAGATTCTGCACCAATGTAAGGAGGGTGACATTTCCAGTTAGTAAATACACACTGCAGGTAGCTCCAATTCCCACAACTGCAGCCGCTGAGATTGCAATCTTGCAGAGCCGTGCATGCCTCCAAGACTTCAAAGGGATCAGATGGTTCTTCTGTGGGAACTTCAGGGTCCAAACTCTCCCACCGATCTTCCTTTATTAGCTACCCTTGACGCTGGTATGGACACACACTGCACACGTGACGGACACACTCAACATAAGAGCAGAAACTTTGCTTTACTCCTGATCTTCAACTATCCTGATTAAAATGTGACGGCTTCCGTATTCCTCTTCTCTTCATTTTTTTTTTACATTCCTTTGCTGTAAACCATTGATTTCTCTGGCCTGATCTAATCCTGGGTGCACATAGGTGAGCATTAATTAAAGCGAGAGAAGGAGCACAAGAGATAACAAGAGAGAGCCTGTATAACATACACTCAAGGATTTAAAACTGCAGGTTCAATGCTGGATCAAAGGCCAGTAGAGAAAAGGAAATGCACAGGATCGCCGAGTCAGCTGGCTGCTTTGATTTCATTTGTGTTTATCAGACCTCAGGATATCTTGTAAACTGCATTTAGTAATCAGATCTGAAGTTTCACGATGCCAGCGCCCTCCTAAATTTCCTCCCTCTTATGCTGTTTCTCTTCCTGCTCCTGCTCTTCCCATCAGAGTCCAAGCTCCTTGGATGTGAACTGGCTTTGGAACGAAGCTCTTGCAGGGCGCCTGATGTAAGGAGTGCAGTCGTTATGCCTTTATGGAAGCTTGATTGAAGAGAGTTAAAAGGAGCTGTCTCTCTACTTGGGGAAAGAAGGGCAGGCCAGCTCCTTGTGCAATTCTCCATCTAAAGAAACTCCCACCCAACTATTTTTTGGTTAGTTGGTCTGTGTAGCTTTGCTTCCATCTACTGGGCAGAGGGTAAACTGCAGGGAGATATGGGGGAGGGGAGACGGGGAAAACTTGCGACAAAGCTTGTCATCACTAGAATAAATTATGTGACATGCTCTTGCTTCTGCTTCTGTGTTGCTCTCTGTAGCACTTAGTATTTTTAGTTGTTTCAAAGATTCAAACATTTGTCTTAACATTTGGTGTGGGTTTTTTTTACAAGCATGAACCATGTTGTCATGATTGTGACGTCACATGAAGTGTTTTCCTTTATTTTTTTCTTTTGTGGGGGGGGGGGTCCAGAAATATGTAGGTATATCCCTCATATTTGACGCAAAAACGAAGAGAGCAAAGGAGAAAAAAAGAAACCTCCACATTGAAATGTCTGAGTAGGAAGCTGCAAATCTGGGATTGGTCGAAGTTAGTCCACTAGGGGGTTTTTTGCTACATGGGTTGGAAACAATTAAGAGTAAAAAGAAAATAATGTGGCAAAACCAATCAAAAATCTCAGGGGTTGAAGCAGCGACGTGCAGAGGTCATGACCCTTTAACTCGCTGTCCGAGCAACAGTCACCAAAGAAAACTCCTTCATTTTGTTGATAAGTGTTGACTTTGTGGCAAAACGTACTGCTTTTATTAGGATAGGATTCACCCATCCGTTCTGACCACGACAGCGAAAAGGTGATTGCTACAGCTCAGGTTTAGCATAATTTCCGGCAAGGCATTCAGAAATCCGCTGGTTTGGCAGAAGTTAACTCTGTCTGGTATTGCAAGAGTGGCTCAAAGTCAATTCCTTCATATCGTTTTGAGATTCATATTCTTTGACCCTGTATCCATCCGAACGTTGCAACTAACTTGAGGTTTCTCTTATCTGCTCGTGTAACTTGGACCTTTTGACGTTTATATGGTGCAACCCTGCAGCGCCGTTACAGTAGCTGCTTACTAACCTTGATCAAGGTCATTGACAGATACAGCAGATGAAAGTTTGTTTTTTTACAGTGTGAACCCTTGAGAAATGGCGTCATTGAGGACAGATGAAGCAGGTGGCGGCTTGATTTATTACGAATTGATTTTGTATGGAATTATAACCAAACAACACAAGGTTGCATGGCTCTGGAGGTAAAAGAAAAAGGCCACCTAGCTGAAGGGTCGCTGGTTTGATCCCTTCTTCCCTCAGAGACCATGTGGAAGTGTCCTAACTGCTTATTGCTCCTAATAAGCACCTCTGCAGCTTCTACGTTCAGTGTGTGAAAGGCTATATGAGGCAACCCTGTAAATCGCTTCAAGTGTCATAGATGTGGAAAAGTGCTATTTAATTACAATCCATTTACTATTTTATTTGAATCGAAACGGAAGATTTTCTCCATCGAGTGAAAATCTTTTTACTGACTTTACGACTGTCTGTTAATTTCATGCTTCTGTCCTTCATGTAACATTCCTGAGAATTGGCCCACCTTGAAAATACATTCAAGTCTCTGTTTCATGACTGTTTTAAGACTCAGGAGTAATTTTAATTTTATATTTCTTTGAAAGTATCACAGTATTCAAAATCGACATCCCAAAGTACTGCTGCACGGAATCTTTGCTGAAACAATCTTGATTTTTAAAAAAAAATCTATGTTCCTATTGGAATTACAAAGTTAATGCACACACACTTTTTCTTGCGTCTCTAATTTCAGGAGTGACTTTTGGGATGATGACACTCACACCAGGAATAGTATAGGAATGGGATTTTCTGCTCTTTTGTGAGCACACCAAAAGTGACCTTGACTGAAAATATTATAGTTTGCATGAGTGAGAAAGCACTCTGATGGAAACTAAAAGCATAAACTCACTGTTCAGGAACCAACTTTCTCTACCTGCTGACTTGATAGATAGCAGTCAACTGAATCTCTCTGTTTCAGCAAAGTCACAATTCCATAATTATGACACTGAAAGGTTGTTAGCTTCATTGTTGCTAGATGACTTGTAAATAAAACGCTTTAGACAAGAAGTGAACTCAGTGCACATTTGCGCTCATTACAACAAGGGTAAATTGTTAAGTGTGGCGTGGCTGCCTGTGGGCCAGAGCACGATGAGCACTTTCACATGAGTTTTCTGGTTGGCAGCAGCTGTCTTCTGCCAATTAGTCACATTGTGAGTGTGTGTGTGTGTGTGTGTGTGTGTGTGTGTGTGTGTGTGTGTGTGTGTGTGTGTGTGTGAGTGTGTTACGCATATTCATCCCCGGACAAACACATCCCAGTCCTCCTTACACCCTGGGCACATAAGGCCTTCTCCCTGAGTCTTGGCAACCTTCCTGACACAGTTCATACACACACACACACACACACAAACACACACACACACGCACACACACACACACAAACACAATATTCTCTCTCTAACATCAGAAACCGCCATCTCTGCCGACTCTAGGCCCTGAATCGCTCCCTCTCACATCGATTCATCTGTCATGCTGTCTAAATATTAAATGAGCTTGTGATGAAGGAAAAAAACACAAGAAGGTTGAAAAGACAACAAAGGAAAGCTGAAACTGCATGTCTGTCCGTGACAATAGGAATTTCCTAGATTAAATGGATGTTTTGCTTTGATTTGTTTGTGCAAATTAAAGTTTGAAGAGTTTGTAATGATGCCTCATCACCATGTACAATTTCACTTGAGTCAAAACCATTTGCCAAAATTGCTACTGTTGGAAAACAACACCTTTATCATGCCCACCTGTTAGCATCGAGAACATTTGTTTTACTCAAGCTCTGCACTTACTGTACGCTGTAAAATGGTGCATAAATCGTTTTGTGCATCACACAATCTCAGCAAAATGACTCATTTCATTATCACATTTTGATCCTTTTGCTCTGAAAACATTTGGAAAGTCTAGATGAGTAAAATATTTAAATATATTTACCCACGGTCAGGTAAGCAGAGGGGCAACCAAGTCGCCAGCTCGGCTGACGTACTCTTCTGGTGCCCGTGGAGTATTGAGCATGTCACCACGAACTCCACTCAAGCTTAATGAGGATTGTGTGAGCTTGTTTGGCACAGACTTTACTTTGAGGGACATTCCTTTATAGGAAAGCAGCTGTAACACTCCTCTGCTACGGCCAAAATGTGCACCATGAAATCTATCTATTATGGAAGCATAAATCGTTATTGCAAGTTACAATAGAAATAAAAGTAGCGGTGGCTTTCTAGTCCCATATTGATACTCGGATTATAGTGTAGTGTGTATTGTGCATCTCCTCTATAGCGCTTTATATCACATTTAAATTTTTAAAAAATCATAATCTCATAAAGCGATATTAGAACAATCACAGTAATAAGAGCATTCAGTAGAAGCAACACATCAGCTTAGGATGCCTCTATGCTACATTTTACAGGGTTTTCCATTAATTCTGCAGGAATTGTCAGTTGGTTGATGAATTGCTGCAAAGATTGTTTAATGTTTCACAATAAGAAAGTAAAATGGGATTTTCAAGTCAACTTGTATTCCATCCACCATCCATCCATTTTCTTCCGCTTATTCCCGTTAAGGGTCACGGGGGGGGGGGGGGGGGGGGCTGGAGCCTATCCCAGCAGCCTTCAGGCGTGAGGCGTGAGGCGGGGTTCACCCTGGACAGGTCACCTGTCTATCCCAGGGCCAACACATAGAGACAGACAACCATTCACACTCACAGTCACACCTACAGTCAATTTAGAGTATCAATCAGCCTCGTCCCTTCTTGATGTCTTTGGACTGTGGGAGGAAGCTGGAGTACCAGAGAGAACCCACACAGGAACAGGGAGAACATGGAGACTCCACACAGAAAGATCCTGTGCTGGAGCCGGGACAGTGCTAATCACTGCACCACTGTGCCGCCGAACTGCTATTCCACTACTCAAAAATAAAATATTTAAAACTAAAACAGCAGTAATGACGGTTAAGTGATAAGTGAGACTTTTATTGTACGTCACAAGTAGTGGCCTATTAATGCTGGAGAATTGTGGAAAAAAAAAATACAGAAACAATGATGCAGGCTCCCTAACTTTAGATTTTTTTTATCTTGCTCATAATCGTCCCCTTAACAAAATCTTACCAAAACCATAGCACCATCTCATCATAATCATCAAATATCTTAATTTAGTTTCCAAGAGGAGTGTGCAACCTCTTCATCTTGTACAGAACAACTGATCCCAAACATTTAGTAACCTCAAGAAATAATGGATGGATAAAAGGTTGAGTGCTCGGAGGACCCTGGGTCACACTGCCCTCACACAGTAAACTTTGAGTTGAACAAAACTCACACAAGCAAACATGTTCACTAGCATCACGCTCATAGTTGTCTGTGTGCCAGCTTTGACAGCTGTGTTTGTGGGAAACCTCTGGCCGGCCGCTGGGACCCGAACCAAGCCTTCCGTCCCTGCTGTTTACTTTGGCTCGAACTGATGCAACAAATACAGACATACCAAACGCACATGAACATACAATGTCAGGAACGTCTTCTTCTTTTTTTTTCCAAGTGACACCTGAATCACCTCTAAAAGAACAGAGAGGAACTCTGCTAACCACCAACCATCCCCACCGCACAAGACAAAGATCTATTGGGAGGTCACGGTCAGTGCACTGCATATCCATTTCAGCTTTTTGGCATTGCCACTGCTGGGATAACACCTGCCTGGAGGGGCGACTCGTTGGATGGGTGAAGCTGTTTTAATCTCAGAGTGGCAGACCTCTTTGACCTTGTCAGGAGTTGTCCTAGGTCTGGGCGACTGACGAGAGTCTCCACAGGCCCGGCTCATGGCGGGGAGCATGGCTCACCTCTGATGAAGTGGAGAGTGTTAGGAAAGGACAGATGAGACCGAGATATTTCAGACCTTCCATTTTCAGTCTTTAGTACAAGAGACATTTTGAATTAATACTAATTATCCTTATATGTCTTGAATTCATGAAGGTTTTTTTCCTCTTCCTAACTTTGAGGTGAATCCAGTCTATTTGTTACACGAAGCTGAGGACTAAAGATTAACAACAGAAAATCTTTACCAAACATCTCTGAACAAACATATCAACCAGTAGGATCCAGACTTGGATTATAGTGGATGGTGAATTCATTACATGATTTAGGATGTTGCTGTTTGTGGTTCATGTTGTATTGTATACTGTCAAAAACCTAATTGCCCCTCGGGACGATAAAGTCTTTCTAATCTAATCCACCTTAATCCAGTTTTGCTGTTGTAAATTGTCGGCCTCCATTATCTACAAGCAACGAGTTTGTGGCATTTTGTGAATTCTGGATTTACCTACAGTTAGAGCTGTGCAGGGGACAGTGTTTCTTCATAAATTCAATAAATCTACCGGTGAGTGACTGATGAAGAAATAATCATTTATGGGTGAAGCATCACTTTAAAGGTCTGCTGAGACACAGAGTGAAGTCTGATTCATTGGAAATATGATATGCAGAGCTTGACAGACAAAAAGTGTTAGTGATACTGAGACTAAAATGTGGTTATTGATATGCCACTGTTGTTTTACTGGCCACTTACTGCAGCAGGTGCTGTTCAAATCTGAAACTGAGAGTGAGAAATGGAAGATAGGGCTGTATAATGGATAACACATTGAGCATACAAATGTCTGGGAGAGCAGTAAATTGCGCACCTGCAGGGGGTTTTACAAGTTTCTATGGACATTTAAGCCATGAACCTGGTTGCTGTACGGATCAGCCATGAATCCACGCTGACAAGCTATAAACTGCGGCTTTAATCCCTCTTTTCAAGCCTGTAAGTGTTTGACACAAACAGAACTGAGTGTTTCTTAAACCACAGAAGAGGGAAGCAAGAACGAAGCAGAGAAAGAGAGAAAAGAGTTTTGGTCTTGTGAGGGGAAAAAAGTATTAAAGTGGATCATTTTTAGCACCTTTTTTTTTTTTTTGCTTTTTCATAGATTTGTGGATGAACAAAACTACTCTCTGGGGCTGTGCAAAAGGCTAAGAATCCTAATGGGCTATTGATGTTAAGCTCAAGATTTCAGAGCCAAAAAATATGATTCATGTCAACATTTCCAGATATGCATGTCAATGTTACAGTGATTTAACTGCTGACGGCATCTTTAAATGTCACTGAGTGGTATCGAACCCGAAATTCACCAGAAAATCCCTAACAACAAAGCATGCTAAGACGAAATTCCCTTTCAAAAACAGTCATATCTGGTGTTCGGACTGTAAATGGCATCATAGTTAGTAATGTTAACAAAGTTATTGGTTGAAAAACTGAGATGATATATATTTAGAGGTATGCAGAAATGTTAAACCTTTTTTTTTAACAAGCTTAATTAAGCTTACGTTTGCTAATAAGCAGTAAACACAGTACACTACCGCTGTGGTGGAGGAGAATGCCAAAATAGTTCTGCAGACATTTGGTTGTAAAACAAAGTACTGTGCAAATTAAAATTTTAACCAGATGATGATGACAGATGAAAATTGGTGGTGGGCCGACCAATTGACAAGGCGACGGTGCACTTTATGTAGCTTTATCAGCGATAAACAGGCTGCATCATACACTGAATGCTCTCCCTTGCTATAAACATCCCCTGGAATAAACAGCGCTACCTGCTTCATGGCATACAAATGGGGACTGGATGATCTGGATGAGCCCTAAGTAAAACATACTTTTGTTTGTTTGGGGTTTTGTTCTGTTACCTAATGCAGCTAATTTGTCTCGGCCTTAAATTAGCACACTGAGTGCCACAGAAAGCTCATGTTCTATTCACTTTTCCCCCCCCAAAAAAGTGGAAGTCATGCTGAAGCCAAGATTTTCTCATTCCTGCAAAGTCACAGCAAATTCATTCAGTGCACAGGAGCTGTCTGTCTGGTAACCTGGCAACAAATATTTTCAGCATGCAGGGCATGGAGAGACAAACTGATGTTCAACCCAATCAATTTGTGAAAAGAAACAAAACTTAATTTCCCCCAGCATGCTCAAGAGCCCACAGATGTCCATATCGACCAGTTTCGGCCAACTTTGGAAGTGCTTTGAAAACAATGAATCCACTCCCACCATATCACAGAGGTGCAGGAGCCAGATGGAAGGGTCAATTACTAAAATCTTGACTGATTGCTGTGCTATACAAGAGCACCGGCCGAGTGACGCATCACATCCTCTGTCCTTTAACGTAATGTCATTCATGCGGTTAAATCAATGACCATCTAGACACTTAATCTGTAATTTATCTGTGGGTGGATGGGGAACACCAGAGGAGGGGAGTGTTGTTGGCTGTGTTATCTCTGTCTCCTGGCACAGCTGTTGCACCAGTGTTGGCAGTTCCGAGGCTGGGCGGTGTGTGTTGTCACTGTCTACCACCTGTGTCGAGGCTGCCTGGCAGGTTGAGTTTGGCGTTCAGCCTCTCCTCAGGTCTGTGGTTCACACTTTGGAAAGTCTGTCTCATTTGAGTGACATATTCATTCCAACTTCAGATTCCATGTTTCTTTTCACACTGATAATAAACCGAGCATACCCAATTACAATACCCCAAACCATGTGACAACTTTCATTGTGCTCAATTAGTTGTATCTTCGGCCAGAGGAATGAAATAAACCCAGGCAGAAGGTCCCATCTGCACAAAAACCAAGAAGACAATGCATTCTACTGCAGAGTCAAGTTGGACCTCCATTCATTCTCTGGCTGCAGCCAGAGACTGTTGGTTTAGTTCTCCCCATTATGCAAAGCGCTTCTGGCTGTGAGAGCAGAGGAGCTTAAACAGACAGACTGTTGAAGGAGCTCTGCACAGTTTGTTTTGCAACAAGACCAAGACCACATCCTCTAAAGCATCTTGGAGGAGATGTTTTGGTCCACATCTGATCACAGATTTAACCAGAACCGTGATTCCCAAACTTTGGTACATGTATCACCCCCTCCCACACACACACACACACCCACATGCACACACACACACACACACACACACACACACACACACACACACACACACACACACACACACACACGCACACTACATCCTCCATTACAAATAAACCAGTATTTTGGTTTTCCCACCCACATCCTCCTCCTTTTCTTCCTCTGGTGATTCAAACCTAGCAGGCCTTTGTCAGTTTTATCCTGCTAGAAGGCCTTCAGCGCTCAAAGTTTTGCCAAACTTGCTCAAATATTTGAAAATTATTGAAGCACCCTCAACCGTGGGAGTGTTAGAAACCGTCACAGGACGCAATATGTCAGCTGAAGAGTGCTGACTGGAGGGAACTATCAGGGCCTCCAGCCGTGGGTCTGTCATAGCTATCATTCATGTTTAACTATTTATGGAGTAAAACACACATTTCCATTCTGATATTTATACTTGTGACCAGTTTCTCAACTTAGTTTCCAGTAAATATACTATATAACATTGATGTGGTAATGATAATAAGAGTAAGTCTCAGCCGCTCCTACTGCAAATTCCAGTAATATCTGCAGGTTTTGAAACATTCTGCTCTGTAACTGGACCCGTGTGACAACAGAATCAACCCAGTGGACAGTTTTGAAACCAATGTCAAAGTCATTGTTAAAGACACTGTGTTTTGGTGGTACATAAGTACACTCTAGACAAACACTGTCGTTTTCCCGTAAGAGTATAAAAATGTGAAGAGATAAACGGAGGTAATGGTGTAGTGCCAGTTTTATAGGGTCTATTTTTTATTGTTTTTGGAATTTTTTTTAACCCTCAGTATCCAGTCTAGTTTGAGAACGCAGAAAAACTTCACGAAGATGATAAAATAAACAGAGAGATAAACGTCTGATAATCTGTATTTATGTGTGGGAAAAGAATTAGGATCAGGTCGAGACAAGAACAAAGCTTGAAGCTGAACGAGGTGTAACACAGTGAATCGTAACATTTATGTTTAAGATTATTCATAATCCCGAAAACAAAATATGTCATCTACATGGTGTCAGAGCGTGATGGGAAAAACAACCCTTAACAATGGACTCCTGTTGGAATCCAGAACCAAAAACATTAAATCTTAGGAAAACCAGCGCAGTAACGTGGGCTTGCCGCTCATCTTTCTGAGAAAAACAATCATTTAACATAACTCTGTAATTACTGCTGATTACTGGAATTAATCAATTCATGCTATTTCCAGTGTCAAGGTTTAGCTTAACACATGCTTACATGATTGACTTAAGCCAACCAACAATCCATTTTATACAATTATCAATAATGCAGCAGCGATTTAATGTGATGTCATTGTCTGTAATGTTGGCGTAATTGTATACTCTGCAATTGTGAGGCAAGGAGTGATTCTTTGTTTGGGAAACAATTACATGGAGCGGTGAACAAATGGTCAAGAGAATCGGCCACAGCGGAATGTGAATCTGATCCAGGTGCTTAATTTAAGCCACTCATTCAATGATGCCTGAATCACGTGTCAGCAGGAGAAGAAGAGCGGGCGGTTCATGGTGTGTGTTTGTGTATCCGCTCGTTCAGTGTGGCTTAACTTGTTAAATAAAGCTGCGAAGCCATTGTTTCGTCTTCTCTCTCTAAAAAAAAAAAAAGAAAGAAAGAAAAAGCACAGATTTGCAATTAATGTTGCGAACCAAGGAATGAATCAGATCAGTCAGTGCTTTCTATGCTCAATGCAGTTTCATTCAAATATGCAAACTAAAGATTACAACTTCTTTCACTACTGACATTTTTTCCTTTGTGTTCTCTCAAATCCTCTCACGATCAAGGATGGATGATAGCAGCATTAACTGGGTGGGGAAAAAACAACATGGCTTGTTCATCATATTCAGCTTAATTAGAAACTTCAGGCACAACAGTCACCGATTATGAGGTAGCAAGGAGGGGAAGAATAGAAAAAGATGCTCTGACAAGGCAGACAGCCCACACTGCACTTAAACTCATGTTCCGTCTCCTTGGAAATTCCACTAACGATGCTGCGCCGGCTGAGGATGTATTGGGTGACACAGAGGCTGGCTGAGATCGCCTTGGTGGAGGTGTTCGCTCTCCTTACTTTGTTTGTCTTGAGCAGAACTACACCAAAATATATGAGGCTGAATTTCACCAAATGTGTTGGAAGGGGGCTGCATGGTGGTGCAGTGGTCAGCACTGTGGCCTCACAGCAAGAAGGTTCCGGGTTCGAGTCCCGCCTCGGGCGCGGGATCTTTCTGTGTGGAGTCTCCATGTTCTCCCTGTTCCTGTGTGGGTTCTCTCTGGTACTCCAGCTTCCTCCCACAGTCCAAAGACATCAAGAGGGGACGAGGCTGATTGATACTCTAAATTGACCGTAGGTGTGACTGTGAGTGTGAATGGTTGTTCGTCTCTGTATGTTGGCCCTGCGATGGACTGGCGACCTGTCCAGGGTGAACCCCGCCTCTCACCTGTAGATGCTGGGATAGGCTCCAGCCCCCCCCGCGACCCTTACTAGTAAAGAATAAGTGGAAGATGACGATGGATGGATGTTTTGGAACGGTTAGGTTTCATTTGGTTTTGCGTGGATCTGTTTAACGTTTCAAAAATGGCAGGATTAGGCAGAGGTAGGGTTGGTATATGGTCTCCCAGTACCAGAATTCAGGTATTTTTCAATCTGTGTTTGCATCAAAATGATTGATTCCGCTGGAATGAGTTACAGGAACAAGATGATCCTTTAAAAGCTGCTACAATTTAGCATGTTCTCAATCCATTTCAGTGTATTCTGATCATATTCAACTCGACTAATTAGGCGATCAATGGGAGGGAGCTTTGTACATTTACAATAACATTATCCCAGATTAACAGACAAGATCAGACATTTACTGACAGATTTTCTGACCACCCTTCTGAAACCAGCTCAAGTCTCCTTCCCTTTTCTATGTCGGTCTTGCATTTCTTTTGTCCCCTGATTTACACACTTGACTCTCATCTCCCCTCTGTCCTTTGCCGCCAACGCTTATAGATTCTGATAATGAGACAACAGCCTCCTGCTCCGTCTCGTCTTCCTGAATCCCCCGCGCACCCTCCACCTAGGCTGTCCAGCGATCATGACGACAGCATCGCACCGAAATGAATCTATAATCTGTTGAATCACTTGGAGACCATTAAGATACGCAAATGCACATGTCAGATTGCATAATTTTGTTTTAAAGCGCGAGTAACAACATGCAGGTTTAGCCATTATGATACACGTGTATGAAAAAAAACACGCTGATCGAGGTCATCCATCAGCATGTGACTCGTACATGAATATTAGATAAGTTTAGGGCACGGCCAGTTTTCTTGAATTGTACGAGCGTTCATATTTATGCAAACATGTGGCACGGTTCCATATTTGTACCTCCTGTATTGCACGTCACTAATGAGCAACAGCAGGCTCTTCCTGCTCGGCGTGCGTGGCTCAATACTCTGCTACCAAATTCTGTTCGTTCTGCTCAAGGTTAATTGCTTTCTAGGACAGACGCAGTTCGCTTGTGAGTAGCATGTTCTTGCAGCTGTTCGGGTCATGTTTATGTTTGTAACGTCCACTGCTGTCAAGCCGCATAATCATCACAATTAATGCCAAATTGTATATAAAATAGGCATGCATATGTTTACCCACCTCTGTGAGTATATACAAAGTGACAAACATATATGCGCAAATGCATTCTGGGAGGAAATGCTCTGCTGTGTGCTCACATGAATAAACAACCACCTCCCCCTTCAATCAGTCAAACACGCGCACACTCACACACACACACACACACACACACACACATACACTCAGGAAGAAAAATAAACAGTTTTATTGGTGGTTACAAGCCCTATGCAAATCCAGGGTTGACAATCTCCAGGTCCAAGTTTAAATTTCCAGCCCACCCACAAGACTGTGCTCCCATGCTGACATGACAGCTGTCTTCCTCTCTCATTAAATGAATCTTATGTTAAACCATCAAGCACAGCGAGCGTAAACTTCTCTTCCGATGTTTAAATGCATTCTAGTGTCACATTCAAAACTTTGTAAAAAAAATTTAAAAAAAAATACAAATGCAAGCATAAAACTCCCAGCATCGCAATGGGCCTCTACAGTTGGACAAAGTCAAATGTACCCTTAAAGTATTCTCATGTCCTTCCGATTACTAGATTTACATGAATTTCTTAATATTCTCAGTTTTACACATCACCAAAACCTTCGATTAGCTCCTGGGTCAGATTTGCTGATTTCAAAAGATGAGTGATGTCATTGCATGATTTAAGTTACATTTGAAAGGAAACACATGGAGCGTTTTTTTTTTTTTCCTCTTCGTAGTTTGAATCCATTTGTTTTCAAGAATCATTGCTATTTAATATGGCATGAGTAGCCAGTTAAAGTAAAAGGTTGGCGCAGACCTCACTTAGCCAGACCTTCACACCTTCGTAACACCTTCTCCTGCTCTGTGACATCACCCATTTTAGCCTCTGAACACTTAATCAAATTAAATGCCCCATCTTGGTCTGCTTATGAAACTAAATATAATTAGTGGAACCACTCTGATTCATCTGTGCTTCCTTGGCCCATTTTCAGTCTTTGTATAATCTTGCTAACAGACGGCATGAAAAATAGAACCTCCTTGATGGGTAATAATAAAAATCCTGAGAGCTAAAATCCATGAAAAAAAAAGACTGTCAATTATTTAAAAGTGATATAAAACATTTGATTTCCCAGGGTGTGATACAGCCTTTTCATGAGGAAATGAAAATATTCATGGTGCTGGCAGATTATTCATCCCATTTAATTTCCATTCGATTTCATCGGGGAGTCTGATTCTCCCCAGGAGAAACAAAATGTGATGACAAACCAGAAGCAGAGTAGAAGGTGAGAGAGAAGTTTAACATCAGTCCATGCTGAATATTGCACTTGATTTGTTCTGCTGAAGGTTAATGGCAATCTGGTGCAACTGTTTTGTGGGGTTTTTTTTTTTTTTTTTTCTAATCAGACATAGTTACAAGTGTGTGTGCCTGTCAAACTAAATCAGCATCACAATTAATGTCAAACTGTAAGTGAGACTGACATTCAATCCGATTAAAAGACAAACACACAGGTAGACACACACTAACCAATCTGAAGGGTTGCCGGCAGCAATTATTGAGGTTATTAAGGCCGGCTGCCAGAGTGGAGTTCCTGTTTTGAAATTTCAACATCAGAGAAGTGATTTTATTATTATTATTATTATGACCGCTTGGTTTGGCGCATTCGCACGCGCGCACGTGCGCACACACACACACACACAAAAACATGCTCTGACTGCCTTTCCTGACCTAACAGCTTCTACCAGGTCAGTCTTGTTATCTGAACTCCACAGCCACTTAAAGCCACTTAGGAAGCAAGTATCTCACTCTTTCTCTCTCCTTCCATCTCCTCTGATTCATGAAATCTCTCGCTTTCTCATTTTTGTTTGTTTTTTGACAGCCTCCCCACCCCCCATTGACTGGGCTGTTGCCATTTAGCAAAGCCTATTACAGTCTGTTGTCTTTGGAGACCAATGGCCAGTCAAACCAGCGCAGCCTAATCAGAGTGCAGGGAATTCATCACAATCTTAGGGGAAGAGAGCGCTCACTGCCATCTGTTTTTCTCTGACTGTTCAAGAGGCATAAACACACAAAGCTCAACTAAATAGCTCCATAGAGAGAGGGCTACAACGATAAATTGTCAAATTTCAGGCCATTAAACTTGCACAGTCACAAATATGGGACTGCCACACTCCTGCAACTGGCAATAAATCACATTTAAGCTGTTTGAGTATTATAAGTAATTGTTCCTGAATTGCTTCATCATATGCAGGTCAAAGAGGGTAGAATTAGTGTACGTGAGCATGGCGGTCACA
Organism: Aulostomus chinensis; assembly: GCF_037954235.1. Taxonomy (NCBI): domain Eukaryota; kingdom Metazoa; phylum Chordata; class Actinopteri; order Syngnathiformes; family Aulostomidae; genus Aulostomus; species Aulostomus chinensis. The sequence goes on from NC_141334.1 coordinate 7,790,712, forward strand.
GTGACGTCAGTGTTTTCAGCGCCGGCTGCCACGTCTGGCTCGCCGATGCTTAAAGTGTCATCTCAATCAAGTAGTAAGTCATTTATAAGAGATAAACGGCGGTGAAGTCAGGCAGGAATCAGGTCAGCTGAGCGCTGAGCTAGCAAGTCTGTATACATGTACAAGACAGGCAGCTGCAAAACAAAAAAATTAACGTAGAAAAGTAAAAAGAGGCAGAAATGACATACAAGAGTCAGGCTCTCAGCATGCTGCTCACACAGTCAGTCATTTCCCAATTCAGCTATCCAGACAGACATTTAATCAATTGAATGTGCCAGTAGGCGTGATGCTCGCAGCTCTTTATTCCCTCCAGCTATTCAGGATTCTAGAGTGGCCTTGAAGATTTGGGAAATTAAAATTTTAAATATGTCCAGATGCTAGGAAGAAAAAAAAACAGGAGCTGCCGAGCCCATTTGTCTTGGTTTTAATTGCAGGATGCTCTATTACTTTTCATTACAAGTGGGATTTTTTTTTTCTGTAATTTGACTAAATGAGCTCTGAACTTGCAAATGGAAACCTTCTTGTTTAAATTTCTAGGAAACAGAGGATTTTTTTTTTAGAATTTGTGGACTTTTTTTCAGAGTGGCTAAATGCATCATCATTTGTCTTATATTGGCTTTTATGTCTAGAAATTGCTGCAAATCAATCTGACCACCTGTATGGGAAATAGGTGATATACTGCTAAATGTGTTTTTGCCTTCCTGGCTGACTTCATCACTCCCACACAGGTCAGACCAGTAGCACAGTGATGACTGTAACCCTTCCAATCAAAAACAACACATTCTCCTTCCCGGATCTGATGGATGGATGCTGGGTGGGTTGATGATGATGAATACGACGCTGCAGTTAACATGTTCGGCTTCAGTTCTGCCCTCCAAAATAAAACAAAAATAATTGTGTTTTATGTTCAGTGAATGTCTCGGTAAGGTTGCTCCAGAAAAATCCTTCATTGAGGTCAGAAAATGTAAGATTCCATGACTTGTGTTGTCATGGTAACAATTGACAATAATGTTCATAGCGTGCTCCCATGTTGTGTCTCTAGTCTGAGTTTTACTTTAAAAACCATTCAAATTTTGACTCATCGTGAAAAATAAGACACAGTTGCCAACGGGACACTAACACAGGTCGCCGTGTTTACCTGATGTGCCCTTTCTCACTCCGTGTAGACGCACAAGCAAGGTGTGATGTGGCAGAAGGACGGAGACGGACAATACAAAGATGTGTCATTAAAATGTGTCATTTGTTTGTTGTGTTTTTAGAATATCCAGAATGAATCAAAGGGGATGAAGCAAATGCTTTAAATATTCATCTGATTCTTTATCATCCAACTCTGTGGTTCCTTACAGGACGCTGTGGCCCGAAGGCTTTGATATCCACCTTACTCACAGCCTCTCATCACAAATTACATATTTCCGTTTGCTGTGAATAAAGAGATAAAGTGAGTCTTCTCATTTTGTCAAGGCCTAAATTCCTTGCTGGTGTTTGACTGCAAAATAAGCAAAGTTCGACAAGAACAAAGAAATGAAACTTATTTAGTGTGGTGCAGACATGCAAGTGGGTTATTCCTCGCTCCTGTCCTGGGTCACAGGTGGTACACAGCATGACGTTCATGCACGTGTAGAAGACCCCCAGGTCACATGACAGCTATTGTTGAGTGTTTATGCCATAACTGAATGAAACCATTTGTCAACTGGAGTCGCATTCATTATTTGCTCTAAATGACAAGACGAGCTCCAACAAGGCTGGGTTGCTGTCAGAATTAAGTGGATTAAAGACATAAAATGTAGTAATAAAACAAACTGTTTTGCATCAGAAAGACATACCAACCATATTACTTTTAGGCTGGAACTTTGTTACAGTTTTGCTGTGTGGGAAGTTTAATTTTTTTTCTCAAAAACATCCCTATTAAAGACATTTGTCAATGTATAAACACAGATATGAAAAAGCAAAACACACCTACAGAGATTCACAATGGAGGAAACGTAACAGGCTGCCTGCAGCCTCCATAAACCAGGGTACAGTAGTAAAAGCTGTCCCTAATTACCTGGGACGTTTTTGTTCCCCTGCTTTAAATTCACGGACGTACATAATGTTTCAAGGACATAAATGCCTCGAGCCTCGTTAATTTTAGGCTGTTGGCCGTGGAGCAATGTTTGTCCATGCTGAACAGGTCTTTAGTTTCAAGCTCAAGGCAACTAAATGGCGGTTGAGAGTCAGGAGAGCGTTCTCTCTTCACGGGGAGGATAAAATAAAGGCAGGCTGTTCGGCGCTGCCTTGCCCTGCCTCGCTACCATCCACTCTCTCAGTGATAGCAGCTGCAAACCTAGACAGCCAATATCCATCCACATGAGCAGTCTGTTCATGCCTCAGACATTTCTTCTTCTTTCACACTCTCTATTCAAATATCCACGCCGGTTGCTTCTTTGATATTCTGAGGCGGCACGCATTCCCAGGCTCTTTATTCTTCATCCCTTCTTATGTTTACCTTATTGATGGGGATGTTGGTGGCAGGTAATGATTTAAAGAAGCAATATTATAGTTGCAATTTTCTTTGTTTTCTCTAAATGAGCATTCCTCCCAGTGGCGTTACTCTAGTTTTCTATCAGATAATTGAAAAAAAAATCCATTGATGGCACTCATGCATATCATAACAAATGCGAGCACACACAAACAGAAACATGCCGGTCAAATACTGACTGAATGTGTACAATGAATTCAAAGTCCAACAAAAGGAAACTATGAATGCAAACATTATGAAACCAGATGAGTGTCTTTACTGGACCTTTTTTTTTTTTTTTTTTTTTAACAATTTCAGCTTTCATTCATTCATTCACATTAGCATAGAATTCTAGAAGCATAGAATTACTTCAATACAAATATGCCCCGGTAGCTTTTTAAGGATATCGCTGCATCTCCTATACGTGGCAGGAGACAGAAGGAGCGAGCAGCTTAAATCATGGACTATTTTAAACACAGGAAGATAAGGAACTGGCTGCAGCTCTCTTACTGGATCGTTGGCAGATACCTTCTAAATCCAAGACAACGGTGAGCCTGAGGAGGAACAAAGAAGGACTGAGAGGGACTAAAAATGAGATGGGTAAAAAATATATATTGATATTGGGGATGATGATGCCAACCAGCCACACATGGGGATCTGTGTTAAAGAAATATAATTTATTTTATCACAGAAAAATGTAATTAGTAATCTGTACTTCAATAATTCTGCCCCACATCTCAAGTCATCTTATTATTTCAAGCTACAATGCTTCTATTTTGTGTCACATCTTTTAAACACAGAGGGGGGGAAAAAACTAATCCTTTTAGATGACAAAACTCATCTGCATCACAATCTGACCACAAGCAAAGAAACAACTGGGGCTTAAATCATGTACACTAATAATTAAATATTTAGATATCCTAGTAAACTGGCTTTTAACCTCAACCTTAGGTCCACTTACATCTCCAGAGGCTCTAAAAGCAACAGCAAATGCTAGTTCACAAGGTCAAAATGAAAACCATACATTCCTCCACTGCAGGCCTCCCACCCCCACAAAGTCCACACATTAGATTCCATGCATGGACGAGTGCGGATGTTCCAGGCTCCAAGTCAGCAAATGAATAAATCACCAAACAAGTGTATAGAGGATGCAGCTCAACTGACATGGAATGTACTTTAGCCAGTGTTGTTGAATAATGTATTCTGACTCATGAGGTTGAAATTATTTTGACTGGTTATGCCTCTTTCTCTCTTTTTTTGTTGATGCTGAATATTGTTTCCTCGGGAGAGACATTTCACTGGTCGATAGGCACCTACATTGCACCATGTCTTGTTTTTATGCCAGTAAAACAACTTGAGCTTTGACCCTGCATGTGACCTCATCCCACACCTGCTTTCTATTAGTAAAGTACAAGAGCAAACACCAGCAGAAATATGACGTTTGGAAGATAATATATTCTGAAAATGTTTTTAACGAAGGAATCCATCAAGCCGCTAAACATTCAGTCTGCACGTAAGACATTCAACAGCATAATCAATCGGTAAGAAAAACGACGGCTTTACTGACTGAGGGAATGATGGATGAGCCTCAGGTATAGGATTTTCCACACACGTGCAGTCTGTGATGGTAAATTATAGGGTTTTGAGCCCAGTTTATCCTCAAGTCCCAGTGAAAATTTATGGAAAATTTTAAAGAAATACCCTCCAGGTGTTGCCGAGACGTCCTGACCACGTGAGGTGACAGTAGCCGGGTTTCCATGTCATTGTAAGGTGAATCTTTTGAAAGTTTAGGGGCATTTTGGCGGGATGGCTCAGAGGTAGAGTGGCCATCCAGAAACCGAAGGGTCGTTGGTTCGATCCACACTTCCTCCTTGCGCAAGATACTGAACCCCTAATTGCTCCTGATGGCCCTGTGACAGACTGGTGACCCATCCAGGGTGAACCCCGCCTCTCGCCCAATGTCAGCTGGGATAGGCTCCGACCCCTGTGACCCTTAACGAATAAGCGGTATAGAAAATGGATGGATGGATGGGGCATTTTCATCAAGTGATTACAGCAGATAAACTACACTGGTTTGTTAAAATGGCAGTTTCAGCAACATACCCTCCCACTGGGATATTGCAAAATGTACCTCATGAAAGGGTGATGGAAACCCAGTTAGTGACCTTGACCTTTGACCCCCAATATCAGTTCATCCTCGAGTCCAAGTGGATGTTTGTGGCTCATCCTACGAGAGGAGGATGGACAGAGAGGCTTCACTTTAAAATCAGTCCCATGTGCTGGAAGCAAGTGAAGGGAGAATAGAACTGGACTGATAGGGTGGATAACATTTTCTCCATGACTGAATGAGAGGAAAGTCTTGAGGCCCTGAGAAACTCCGAGATCACACCGAGGGTCTTAATATGGTAAGTGGACAACTTGCATAGCAGCCAATAATATGAAGAAATAAATATTCCATTATCAGCTGCTACACATTCGCCCTGAGCAATACAGTTTAAGGGGATCCCAAAAAAAAAAAAAAAAACATAACTTGAAATTCTAACACCAAAAAAAAAAAATCAGCAAATGTTCAAAGCCTTCTGAGCTTCCCAGTAATCTTAATGTGAAAGACTGACATGTGAGAAATCTTCTTACATAACACATTTAAAAAGGCATATATAATTTTATGGATGTAGTATCTTAACTAAACACTCAGCTCTTTTTCATGGTTCTACAAAACAAACACCTCCAGCTCAACCAAAGAGTACAACAAAAATAGTGAGTCACCAGGGATACAACCTGAGACGATTATTTTTCACCTCACACGGGGTTAGCGTGAGGGCAAATCCAGCAGCAAGTCACACTGAGTTCATCTTTAACGAATACAAGCCGGAAACTTTAAGGCAAATCAAGAATTAAATTTTTACCAAAGGGATTTTTTTCCTGGTTTAAGGACTTAAAGAGATTCTGGGAGGCTGTTTGAATGTGGAGCATGCAGAAGTGTAGCTGAACGGTCACTGAGAACGCAAGCACACTTTTTTATAATTGATTTTTTTTGTTTAGTTTTTTAACTGTGTACTCTGAATTTTAACATATCTTCTCATTTGACTGCAATCCTTCAATTTACCCCCTGGTGGCTTTTCACTATCAGCCGGACCAAACAGTACCAGCATGTGGACAAACTTGTCAACATGCGCCCTCACAAACTGTTTAGACGCAGCTGCCTGCATGTAAGGGTCTACTGGGTGAAGTGGATTTCAGCAAAATGACACACTTACAAAGTCAATGCAAGAAAAACATCAAAGTCAAAGCTTAAAGGCATTTAACAGCAAGAACAGAGGGCAAAACAGAAGACACCCGTGAGCGACAACCAACGACAAACCAGCTGGGCAAACTAAAGTAGAAACTGACCTGATCACGCGACAAGAAACAGGTGGGTGAACGTGAGAGCACCGAGGTAGCTGATTGGATGACTGGAAACAGGGCTGTGGTCGACGAGGACCAATTAAAAAAACGAGGAGCAGGTGAGTCACTTGAAAAAAAGGCGAAAAAATACACAAAGTAAAAAAAAAAAAAAAAAAGACACGGGAGGGAAGTGACACTACAACGTGGTAACTGAGGAAAACATCAAATAGCATAAAAATCAAAACTGAGTCCATAAACATACAAACTTAAACAGTCCAAAATCACAAGTTTACAACTAAAAAGGTGCTGACAGGATCGGGACCTCTAAGGTGGGCGAGATTTGACCCTCGTTTGTGATTGTTGTGAGTCAAGCACTTAAAAAGTAAGGTCACAATTAATTTGCCATTTCCAACTGCGAGTTTGACAAGCAACATCGGGATGCAAAGCACAGTCGAAGCGACACTTCACCAACAAAGTGAATATTGAAGGTGGCCTATCAAATGGCATTTTGAGCTCTCCAAAACGTTTGCGCCGCTGCGTCACTTCTTTTTGGTTCCGGGATGCAGAAACGCGTATATTTAGCTTGAGTGCCTCATGATCCATCAACTTTTGTTTATTACTTTACCAAATCCACAATCTTTTGCTAACCCTGTGGTGCTAAGCTCTGTTGTTTTGGTTTTTTTCAACCTGGGCCCTATTTTCCTTTTCCGGTTTCAAAATAATTGACATGAAAATCGTATTTGGTCTTGCGCAGTCGTGACCACTGAGACAGCCTGACAACCTGGCCAACAACTCGATTTATCAGAGATTCATACAAACGTTTCACCTCTTGTTAAAAAAAACACCTTCTGTCATTCTGCCCTTTAGATTTAGAGGGGAAAACATCCAGCCGATGTTGACTCAACCTTTCTGGATATAACATGACGCGACCGAGAATTTCCCCAGACGATTTGACACCTTTCCTCTGAGAACTTTATCTCATTTCTAACTCATGGGATAGTTTTGCTATTTTTGCCTGCCTGAAATACAGAAACATTCCGCAGAGATGAAACTTTTTGCCTCAGGTCAGAAAAATGAATCATTACCCATCACCTCTTCCCCTCATTTAGTCAAGCTCACGCCCCCACGTAAGTCATCCGTCGTGATGGGCTGTCTACCTATATGCACCATTGTAGGTGCTGAAAGTGTTACTGTGCGTTCGGATCGCAAGCCAGGCGTTGGTGTGGTTTCTACCTTATGTTGTGAAATCCATTATCGTGATGTGGACAGGCGATTACATGAATCTAATGAAGGACAATAATACAGTGTAGCTGGAGGACGTTTAATACAACCAGACTTTAATTTATGGAAGGCCGACCTGTGCTTTGCTCAGTTGTGGCCTGACCCTTTGTATGATCAATAAGATACACAATCATCTATTGTGCCAAACAAATAATCCAAAGTATGAATATCTGAAAATGAGAAAAGGTCAAATACACCTTCTATAAACTATCAGTTCTAGAATGGCAGCTTGAAAATGTGATTAACAGGAACATATACTGAAGGCAGCTGGGTCACTGCAAATTACCAAATCGATAGAGGACTGTAAAAGCTTGCAGCGAGCCTTCAACGCGCACGTGGAGCATTTCTGCAAAAAGAAAGGCTGGATGTAAAATAATCACACGACAATATACTTGTGTATCTGTACAAGTGGATGCTTCACATGTTGTCAGCACATAGTGAAAATACAGTTTATGCAGTCTGTTGCACTGGAACAGATGTAGTGGAAACCCACATGCCTCGCAGGAACATAAATTCATGCAGTTCATTATCTCGGGGGAATCCAACGCCGTCTGCGCTCCGTGGAGGAATCTTCCCTACGCAGACCCTTACTCCCTTTTAATTTTCCAAGCTTCCAACATTTGGTTCAAAGGGCTGCAACACTTTGATGATGGAGCCTCTTAAATGTTTAATTTGGTTCAGAGCCATTAAACAGTAATGCCAGAGTCATTTAATTCTAATGTACACATTATGGCACAACCTGAGTACAGTATGTGTGTGCGCGGAAGATGCGCGCAGTCCACCAACACCTTACCTCCTATATTCTGGATAGAAGCATGATCTTTATAGATGTTTTTTCTTTTTTAATTATTATAGCTGTTAATCATTATCCAAAGGCCCTGCTATTAAATGGCTGTATAACTGATGACAGATCGGGATTTACTGTCTGTTTTATTTGATTAATGTCGCCCTGAAACGCAGGTTTTGACATTCGGTTTAACCTCAGGCCACCACCTACCAGGTCCTTGATGCAGATGGAAAAAAAAACATCTGACAGTTACTGTTTGACAATGTTTCATTCTTCATTTTATGTCATTTGAGGTCCGGCTATATTTAAGGGAAAAATATGTGATGGGATGACGGGAAAGTGTCACTGCTTAAGCTGATGTTAACCACAATGCTATGAATGAGACTGAAGCAGGACTCCTGTCTCTTGCTGCACAGTGGATTGTTTTTTGGTACCAACCTGGCCAAACCAGCAAAGACTACGCAAACACAAAGACCTCCATTCTGTGTGGCCTGAGCTGTGTGTCTTCATGTGTGCAAGTCCTTCAGATAATATGATTTGTCAACGGCCCTCCTTGTTTCCCAATTACCACATATAATTCCCCAGCACATCAAATGCATGTCCCATTACCTCCCTGTTAGCCCTCCTCACCCTCGGTGCCTTGACTCCCTCTAACAAGTCATCTCTCACTTCTATCTATCCACGCAGCCTGCAGCGCCGTGACGGATGCATGACGACACCTTCACCCGTCGGCCTGCACACTGGTAAAGTTTGACTGGCAATCTGACTTTTAATTGTACTTTATCCAGTTTTTTCTCTTCGTATCTTGTAGTCTTTTCTATTCCCTGAGTATCTTGGTTTTAAATATACTATTGTGTTTGGGTGGTTTTGACATTCTTGCTGTTTCTATCATTGTGCTGTGAGTTAATAAAAAGTGTTACCCAACTAAAGTCTCTAAATGTGTTTATTTAAAAAAAGACCTAACAAAATAGCTTCATGATTCTCTTGACAGCACAGGAGCAAAGACGCCACCTATTCTTCCGGTGTGACTTACACTCACATGCTTCATTTAGGACGTATCTGCAAAACCCAGTTTATCTCATTTATGCTCAGACCATCTTTCCAGGCTTCCTCACCAAAAGTGGTTCAGCCAATCAGAGTCCATTAAGAAGAAAGGGGCGTGGCTAAGACGACAAATGGGACTCCTGAAGAGATTAGCGCAGCTTCTGCTACGGCAACAGTTACAGTACATCAGAACCGGAGGGTTATTATTTCTCTAAAAGAAAAGCAAAGAACAGTTTCTAAACAGGACGTCCCAGACTGCTCTTGTTCACATTTACATACATGTGGGGACACACACGGGGACAGTCAACTATATCAAAACATCATGACATCGCATGAGTGATTCAACTGAAACGGACATGAATTTTCATACATCAGTGAGCCTTACCACGACCAGAAGGTTAAAAGATGATTGGAGCGCAGGTTCATTCACTGATTCTGTTCTGTACCCTGAAGATGATGAGAGGCCAATAAAACGGATGATAGCATCCTTGGAACTGACTTCAACTGAATAATTAGAATGGCCCTTTAATGCGTCTGCGTGTGTGTGTGTTCATGTTGGGGGGGGGGGTGTTATTATCTCACAGCTGTTAAATACTGTCCTAATTTTAAAAATGGGGCAAAAAACAATTATTTGAGCAGTTGAGGTAAATAAAGTAGCAAGAGCTTCCGAGTGTAAACGTGAGGAGGGTGTGCGTCTGTTCCTCTGTGTGTGTGTGTGTGTGTGTGTGTGTGTGTGTGTGTGTGTGTGTGTGTGTGTGTGTGTGTGTGTGTGTGTGTGTGTGTGTCCGTCACCTCATTAACGAGCACCTTCCAGGCAGGTTGCAGTGATGAGGACAGGTGCTCCCCTTTCCACAGAGATGAGAAATGATGGTGGCAGCCCAAAGTCTAATTATAAAGTCGGCCTAACAAACCAGCTGCTCGTTTGTCTCTCATGACTTCATGTCTCTGGGGAGGGAAAAAAAAACAACAACAAAAAAAAATTTCATTGGAATTTTCATTCTTTGTCTTGTTTCCTTGGAAGGGCGATGGTTGGTTTGTCTTCCTCCCCCTCCACCTACACGCTGGATGTTCTCTTCGATGCAGATACTTTTTTTTCCGCAGAAGTAATGACATCACCAGTGGGTTGTCATGGTTATCAAACATAGCAACACACTTGTCTTCGCTGTGCTTTTGCATTGTGTAGTTTGACTATTGTTTCTTGACACCCACTTAAATCTGTTGAGGAAGAAGGCGTCCTGGTGGTGGAAGCGCTTTGCAGTCTAAGTGTTTTAATGCTTTGCCCCTGAATCTCAACCTTCTACACCTGAGTTTAGGTACATTTGGGGGGTCACACCATGACTAGTAGACATGAGATCGGCTGCCAGCGCTGATGTTACTCACGCATCGGCTGTTTTCATTCACAGATTGCGGGTCAGACTGACATCAACAGTCCACATACTCAAGCAGTTTTTGCTGCTTGTCCAACTTGATTTGTCCTGCACAGAAGTTTTAAACTTGTTCATATTTTTTTATTTGATCTTTATGTTGGATTTTGTTCACTTTTTAACTGTGTGTGTGTCTGTGTGTGATGATGTCATGCCTCAGTTTTTCATTTTAAAATCTGAAACAGTGGTTATGAGTATTAACGTACATCTCAAATAAAATGCTTCAGAATAAATTGAAATATAATGCATTTGTGCATTTTCTTTAAGTTGTATTGTAGTTTTATAAGCAGTGCTGTGTGGTTTAGCTCAGCCTCATGGATTGAGCCTCAAACACAATACCAACGCCATTATGTTCAAGAAGAAACTCCTCTGGTATCAGAACCAGTGCTGGTACCAACAGTAGTGGTTGGGTGCATCTTAGAGGGGGTGAGACAGACAAAGGAAGTGTTTTCTGGCTTGTCTCCTCCAAATCAAGTCACCTTCACATCTGCAAGGGCTTCCTATCAAACAATCTGAGAAGATCACCCGTTGGTTGAACAATCATGCAGTCATAGGCCAAGACACTTCAAAGGAGATCCACTTTTCTACACCAAATCAGAAGATTCTTGCTTCAGAAACAGCCCCGAAGCCTCAGAAGCAAGTAACCATTTTTCACATTCACAGTGAGGGAGTGCAGCTGAGAAACAGCTGGGGAAGGTTTCGGTGCAGCATGAAAAATCGGGAGCTGCAACTCCTCCTTCACCTTGGTGAAATTAGACCGGAAGCCTCTTTGATATTTCAGCATGGAAGCACCGCTCACATTCATTAAGGGCGAGTACCTAACGGAGCGATTTCCTTTTGGGGCTCCACAGCGCAGACTTCAGGGTCATTTTGACCACAATTGCATTGTTCTGTGCAGATTATAAAACTGCTAATAATTCCCATCCCTAATCTCAAATGAGCCCAGGACGACAGTAAAGAATGCCCTCGCAGGCATCACCAGCATCATGTTATGTACAATAGTGGACAATTAGCTGCGCAATAATGATTATTATACAGTGGGTGGATTCAGCCAAGCAATCCACAATAAATTTTAATTTGTCTAAGGCCCGAAGTTAACCCACATTCAATACTGATTAAGCCTAAATTTAATTCTTCACCAGAGGTGCAGAGAAGAGTTTTAAATGGAAATGTGCTTATTCTGATTTAAGCGCTTGCATGAGACTGGTGATAGGATCTTCACTTCCAAGTTAGCAGGTATATGTGACTCACCCTGTCAAAAACAAAACGAACCAGCAAATATTTGTTAGTTCAACACAGGAAGCATCCAATGGCCGTATCAATTAGTCAGAACTGAAATAAAACTTAAGAGGTAACTTCGTTTGAAGTGCATTTGAAAGTGTAAAAAAAAAAAAAAAAAAAAATCCAACTTCACACCCAAGATAGAGAAGAGAGCAAGAGCACGAGTCAAAGTCAATATCTATTCTAAAATGGAAAGTTTTGAGCTTGAGAGGCAAAAAAGGCGACACAAAAATCAAAGATAGAAATTAACTCAAAAAATGAAACATATTGAGTTCCCAGAAATTCCTGGCTGACTTCTTCTCTGCCTCCAAGATGATTTTATTAAATAACATTTCCTCCTCTTCTTTGTGCTCAGGAGAACTTTTGTTGAGACGTTTAGAAGCAGCACACGCTTGTGGAACCACACTGCCCCCTTCTGGTGAGAAAACCAGCACTGTCAAGCCTGACGTGTGTCTCATTAAGTTTCTAATATCTGTAAGACTTCTGGACTTTTATGGATTGTTTGCAGATATAAATGGACCCTGTTTGTTCTTTGATTACTTTTCTTGCAAGCAGCTAAAAAGAATGTTGGCTGTGCTCAGACTGAAATGTATTTGAAGTCTGATTTTGCTGAGGATTGAGTTAAACACGTGGATGGGTGATGTAACCTTCACTGTTTTATCTCCATCCGTTATGACACGTGGACACACTCTGAAGCAACCACCTGCCACCTTTCTATCAAACACACCATGAAGTTGACTGAGTCGTCCTCGGTGTCATTCTTTCAGTGTTGTCCATTTTCTGTGTCCAACCTTCAGTAATGACAGGAGGTGTCGGGAGAAAGGAACACTGCGTTATTGAGGTAATGGTCAGCGTGACCGTCTGATCTCACTTCCTCCTTTTATTCTCTCACAATGTGAAGTCACAGGAGAGTCAGCAGAAGATATTCAAGGGGTGAAATCAGAGTCGATCCAAATCAGGGCGCTTCGGAGGAAGAACAAAGGGACTTCTTCTTCTTCTTGTTCTTTTTTTAAGTGAGCATGAAAAGGGCATGCAGTTCATCATTTCATCTAAATATCAGAGGAAAGATGGAGAAATCAAGAAAAAAATGTGACTGAAGTGAAAAGATGCTGTCAAATGGTCAAACTGTATGATCTGGCCTTTGTCTCCCCCCAGTGGTCGGTGATAGGACTGTCAGAATTAACAGGTTTACATGTAAATTCTCATGTCAGCTGGTGAGATGTAAACCAGTCTGCAGCATTATGATGGCCACCGTCCAGTTGCTTGGATGAATGTTGAATACACAGTCAGGTCTGTTGGCCGGGAACCATCTGCTAATCTGCTTAAATGCTTTGATTGATGCTTAAAGCTGACCAGGAATGCTAAATACGTCAAATATTATCCTGCTCTGCTGCAATATCCCCGTTAGATTTTATACAAAAACTAAAACTGTGACCAAAATAAAAGTTTACAAACACCGTCTGCTTTTAAAATGACAAATTTCACTCTAGATCTGGAGTTTCTTTCATTCGGGAAGCTCATAAGAAATTTATTGTGAAACTCAGTGTTTTGCATTTAAAACATCTGCTGTCCAAGGTGAATTGAATGCATGAATTATTACAGTTCAAGGTTTGTGCCGACTTCTTTGCAAAGCTACAGCTACCACCAATTATTATATCGGTCACACCTATTACCCAGTAAATTACTGGAAAAAGCTTCCAGGCACCACTATTAATTTTCACTATTCACACCAGGGGCTTGATTCCAGAACATTCTTGTCTTCTTATGCCTGTTACATGACATGGTAATGACAGTAGCCAGCAGAGCGTGATGTCCTCTGGAGGGCAGTAATAGGTAATGTTCCTGCTTCCATTCACAACACAGAATTCCTGGCATAATCCCTAGAGTTAGCAGTGGCGTTAATGTTGCTACAGCCAGATTTCCCAGGAGATCGATTCTGACTCTCATTCATACATGGCTCCTTCCAGGTAAAATGCTGGAACCCACGTGAGAAAAGGCTGCCTTTGTGAATTTCTGTTCACCTCTCAACCGGAAGGAACTTTAGACTCTCACCAAACTCTCGTTCCCTGTGGAAATGATCGCTCTGTTATCTGATGTTTCGTTTATAATGTTTATACGTCGTAAAACATGTGTTTTATTGTGTGTTTTTTGTTGCCTCTGTTGAATATCTTTTGTGTTCTCTCTTGGAATAGATCTTAATCTCAACGTGACTGCCTGATTACATAAAAAAAAAAAAAATGTCATTAATCCTGAAGAAAATTCTTGCGGCCTCAACAAGCTCAGTGCAGCAGAAAGGAGAGAGGTAAATACAACAATAACCATAGAGAACAAAAGAGTGTCTGTCCGATCAAATTAAATACAATTGTCTGTGCACAGTAGAACAGGTAAATGGAGCAGTACTGAGCAGTATTACACCAAAACAAGCGTGCCTCTGCGGTGGCGAGACTTCCATTTTACTCATTTTGGTTTTAAAACAATTGATTAGTCGATCCATAGGATCATCAATCATTCACATCATCATGTAATAATTATTAGCTTCGTTCAAGTTCAGCAGGAGGCTTTGCTGCACTGGATCTTCCATCCTTGTGCTGAACATCTTGGGACTGAATATCATTTTTTTTATGCATTTAAAAGTCTGAGTTAGTGAGCGTCCATCAGTGAGATATTTACAGTGGAACGAGACTGCTGAATGTGATGTGAGAGCATGGAGTGAGGGGTCTGCTCCTCTCCGGTTAGTCATCTATAGGGATCTGTACCATGAGTCAGTACATTATGTTCTAACCATGAATTCCTGCTCGCACGCACGTACACGCACACACGCACACACACAGGCATCCGTGTTTAGCTGCAAGCCTGCCGGGGCCACAGTACTCCAGCGGGGCCTCCGAAGATGAAAAGAAAAGCAAAAACATCTCAGTTTGGCCCAACAGCCAGTGATCAAAGTCAGAGATCAGATGTGACTTTAGCAGCATAATGTGCTCAGCCAAGTGCACCAAGCTTTCCTGACAGGACAAAGTTGGTTGACATTGATTTACGGAGCGCTGCTGAGCATTCTTTGGCCACTGGGAAGAGAAAAAGAGAGAGACAGAGAGAGAGAGAGAGGGAGAGGGAGAGAGGGAGATGCAGGGGGTCCACAGACATGTTGTAAATTCTTGTTAAAGTGATCAGAGCAGACTTTGCTGTAACCATCACCGGGGCATCAAGCTTAAACATGTCGAGTCTGTTTCATACGTAGGATCCAAGACGCTGAAGCCAGAGTGCCCCTGAGGATCCGTAAGTGTTTTCATCTCTCGTAGCAGCCGTCCGGCTCGGCTCCCTCCTGACAGCACCAGCGTGTGTGATTAAATATGTGCTCCTTCTGTGATGGCTCCACTTCATCTCTACATTCAACATGTGGGTTTTTGATTGGATTCCTTATTAGCATTCATTGAACTAAGGAATAGATTTCTGCAGTATGTTGTCTCTTTGGATGGATTTGAATGTTTTAAGTGAGACCACTATACAATTACATACACATCCATATTTATGGATTTATGGATGGCAGTAACCTGCGCGGTAGTCAGTTACCTGTGTAGCACTGGGTACCGAGCTTTGACGCCCCGACGGCATCGCTTCGATACTATCGAGTATCGACAGACATCATTTAGTATCAGGTCTCAGCAGCTGAGCAGTAAATCACTACGCTGCTGTGTCTCTCATATAAACTGCTTTGAGTGGACAAAACACCAGAGCGCTGAAACATAAACCACATTTTAGTAAATTGGTTAATATTTTTCATGTTATGAAACTTCCGAGTGTATGAAAAGGCTACAAGGAGCTGCAAACCAAAAACTGAACATTTTGAACATCATGTAATTTTTTTTTTATGTTACTGTTTGTTTTTCATTGGTATTAAACAGAAGAATTCAGGAACTAAATCAAGGTATCAGAAAGGTTACCCAGCATTATGTACATTATTTATGTAAAATTAAACATTTTACTCTCACAACTGTCAAAAATCTCATCAATTCTGAACGCAATTTGTGTTTAAAAAATGATCAATAATGATTAGAGTGATACACAGTCACGGGGGGGAAGGGATGTGTGTATCATATTCTATAAATTTCATATACGCTTAACACCCTTAGCGACAGCTTTTCTACAAATATGATACACATTTAACACTCTATTCAGTGTTTATTCATTTCGTTATTTTAAATTTTAATGTATTCTTTCATGCTTTATTTTCTTTCTTTCTTCTTTTATTTTGTGCTCCCCCTAGCCCTGATCTATCTGTGTATCTATTTTCCCCTTCTGGTGTGGCGTAAAAATGCTATGATGTCACTTCCTGAACCAAGAAGGATGACAAACCCTTGCAGTTATCCAATCACAATGTTCTGATGATGCTTGAAAGGAACCCACATCCCCATTTTAAGGTCTTTAATTTACAGATGAAAGTCCCTGTGTGACACAAACTTTCACATCTGAATAAAAAGTGAGTGTTTCTGCAGTCTGTCTTGATGAAGTTCCATCAAAGGGGTTTTGTTGGTTGTTTGCTCTCAACAGATTCTTTTGTTCCCACAGGGAGCAAACTTTGCTCTCCAAACCTTGAATAGGACAGTTTTTCAGTCATATTCCCACCGGTGAGGGATGGAATGTAAACACACACAAACACACACACACACACACACACACACACACACACACACACACACACACACACACACACACTATGCAAACATGTAAAATGTCCTATCAGCGGAGGCAGTAAGCAACCATGACATTCTGCATGATACAGTTGGGATTACAGGGGCTGGAGACGGATGAGCGAGGCCTGAAACTCACAGGGAGATAAAGACAAGGACACAGATACGTGCAAGTTCATGTCCCAGATGATGTGTGAATAACATTTTGACCTCACATAGCACAAACTCACCATGTTCATCTCGAGGACTTGAGAACTCTGGGAAGACAGAACAAACAAGGGGTGTGAGTCAAACACAACCTGCTTTGGCACACAACTCTGGTGTTCCTCCTGGCTGTGACACTCTTGTCAACACGCCATTTGTTCCTTTCAGCATGGCAGCCATGATGTCGCCTCGGACAAACTGGTCAGCTGGCTTCTTTTTTATAAGTCAGCTGTGTGATAGCTGAGAAAAGCAAAGGTTAGCACCAACAGCTGAAATTTGCTAACATCGACGGTCAAGCGCTCCTGAACGTTCCACACAAGCAGCCAGACACGGCCTTGATTTTTTTTTTTTCCCTTCTTCTTCCTTCTGTGGTTGTTTGCAACAGAGTTTATAAAAGTACACCCATTCATGACTCAACACGAAGTTCAGACACTCCTGTCCAATAGGAGATTCCTAAAAATAGAAGTGCTGATTCACCCTTCAAACCCAAGTAAAAGTCAAGATGTACAGGTTCTTAAAAAAAACTCCAAAGTAAGCGGCAGTAATGATAGGGTGAGGTAGAAGAGGAAGTGCAAGGCAGGAGAAATGACTAAAGGTCAAAAATGTTTTGGAATCATCGTTGCATCATAATTACCAAAGTAAAGGGAATATGAGTTGATATTCTGTCCAGACAGATGGCGAATGGTTTTTAGACATTTGGCCTTTGCCTGATACGTGAGAGGTCAAGTAAGGTCGGTTCTATTTGTACGGCGCCAAATCACAACAAACGTTATCACGTGTCACTTTACAAACAGAGCAGAGCAGGTCCAGCACCCCACTCCTTCAATGAATTTACACCCAACAATTCTCCGTCAGCAACCACGAAAACCTTCCTTTTAACAGGCAGGAACGTGGAGCAGATCCAGGCTCAATTGGAACGGACGTCTGCTTTGGCCGGTTGGGGGGGAAGAGAGCAGGAGAGCAGACAGATAATGGAGGAAGACAGATATACAGAAGGAAAGAGACGGGCAGAGATCAAGAGGGAGAGAAAGGGGAAGAGAAGTGAAAACTGGTGTTTTTGTGGGCAAGAACAGGAAGCTATGTTAAAAATGATGCCGTTGAGCAACTATGAGGAAGGACTACGCTGTATGGGTGTGTCGTGTCTTTGTTGATATTTAAAGTGAAGGAATTTATATGTTTGAGGTTTCGTTCTGAGCCAAGGTGGCACTTTGCTTCATGTGAGCTGAGGGCAGCAGGTCCCTGTCATATCACAAACAACCTGTCATGAGATGTTGATGTTGTGGTGCCCCGCAGGTAACATCAGGTGACACTGTCATGACCATATAAGTGTTTATCAGTGTCACTGGATGCAAGTGGAAATGAAAGAAACCTGGTGCTTTGAACCATAACATGCTGTTTTTAATGTTGGGTTCTGTCAGAGAGGTTCAGTTTCCCCCATAAAAACTCGTTATGTCCATCTGCATCTCATGAAACGATTTTACATCGACATGGCAAACGGATACAAAGGCAGACAGAGAAGTTTTAAGTTCTTCATTTATGAGTTGGAGCCGTCTTCTGTAAACTTGTTCCAGGAAATTATCCTTTTCATATATTTTTGGAACCGCTCTAAAAACTGAAGAAAAAAAGACTGAGTGACGTTTGGAATATTGTTGTTTGTGAGTGTTTACAGCCTGTCTCCAGGCTGTCTTCTAGTTACAACAAAAACATCGGTCAGTTCCTCTTTGCACAGATGACCCTGCTGCAGAAGCTCCAGCTATTTATCCCCCTCAATCAGTTGTTCTTAACATGGGGGTCGGGGCCTCCAGGGTGGTCCTGGGATCAGATCCTGGAGGCTGCCAAATGGTTGTGTGAAATAAAATTAAAACAGTTTAAGCTTAGAAACAGTTCTTGCCATTCTATCACCTGTAGCAGTGATAGATTAGATTGAGTGTTCAAGAGTCAATGTGAAAATGAATTGAAACTATAAATCAGTTCTTGAACTACAGCCTGGAAGATTATGAGGCCGTTCAGTTTTACAGCTGCGTGTTAACAGGCCCAGTTTCCTCAATCAAATGATCATGATTGTTTATGTCCAGTACTGTTGATTCAGATGTCATGGTCACCTGCAAACAATGATCCCCATTTCATTTCTTCTTTTTTCTTCCTTGTTTGAAAAGTTTAGGGGAAAACTTCGAAGAACAAATTCATAGAAAATGCTCCAACTCTGAAATCCATCCATCCATTTTCTTCTGCCTATCCTGTTAAGGGTCAAGGGGGGGGTGGGGGGGTGGAGCCTATCCCAGCAGCCTTCAGGTGAGAGGCGGGGTTCACCCTGGACAGGTCGCCAGTCCATCTCAGGGCCAACACATAGAGACAGACAACCATTCACACTCACAGTCACACCTACGGTCAATTTAGAGTATCAATCAGCCTCGTCCCCTCTTGATGTCTTTGGACTGTGGGAGGAAGCTGGAGTACCAGAGAGAACCCACACAGGAACAGGGAGAACATGGAGACTCCACACAGAAAGATCCTGTTACCGACCTCAAACCCGGAACCTTCTTGCTGTGAGGCAACAGTGCTGACCACTGCACCACCGTGCCGCCTCCAACTCTGAAATGAAGACATAAAAATTCTTTGTCTTTTCCTACATTCCCACTGGGGATAATTTCCTTGTATCTCCAATGAACTGGTTATTTCTATTCTCCTGTTTTACCACATGATGGATTTTCCTTTTATGTAAATTCTATTTGAATGTATTTTCATTATTTCTAGTTTCTTTTTGCGTCAAAGCTTTTAAGAGCTTCATGAAAGGCTTTCAGAGCTTCAAATGATCTTGAAATGTCAAAGCCCAGCAACAGGACCTTTGCCGTGACTTAACCTGATCGAAGCTCCTCCTACTGGTCACAGAGGTCAGGACCGGCAGGGGAACGACCCTGAACCGGATTCAGTTCTCATACAAGAGCTTTCATTGTTCAGCACCACAACAAACCAACAAACAGGAAAAGTCTTCCATTTCCAGTGTGAGCTCGACCATTTTGTGTGAGGGGCCCCGTATGTCTGACCCACTAACACATTTCTGTTTGACGACGTGACGTCACGGCGGGGCGGAGCCTGCCAGAGCGTTCAAAACAGCCTGCCCTCAATCCTCTCTGATTTCTTTGCTTCCTGCTTTGTTTTCTACGCTTATTTTCGCCTCCGCGTCGGCTGTTTCGGTCACATTACACCTTATTTTACTTTTTCTTTTTATAAAATGTGGCTTCCCTTCGGGTGTTCTTTGCGAAACACGATTATTTTTCCATTTTCATCAGCTGCAGTAGCATCATCCTATTGGTTTGTTTGTTGCTTTTGATTAATGGACTAATTAAAAACGTATAAATGCACCTACCATCGAGGAGATTCCCCGACTGTGAAACCGAGGAGGTAAGACTTGTAGCGAAGACAAATGTGTGTATTGTGTGCAGGAGGAGAGGAGGCTGCAGCAGCTGCGGGCTATTATCCCGCCTGTCCGTCTGCAGACTGTCTGCTAGATTCCTCCTTCACTGGAGAAAATCCTCGATATTTCAACTTTTTGTGTATCAGTTTCGTCTACGTAGTTTCTCAAACCCGACGTGACGGCCAGCAAATATTGGAAATGGCGATGTTGTGTTGCAAACTGGATAGTGTGCAGTATTTCCTGCTGCTGCTGCTGCTCTGATAAACGGTTTGGCAGAGGAACTGGCGCCCGAAATACATACACACACATACACACACCACGGCTTGTGTTTTAACCTTTTAAAGTGGAGTTTTGTTCAGCAGAGTAAATGTTTTCTGTTCATAAATCCTTTTTAGTCACTTGTAGTTTGCGTCTTCGTCAGCTCTCTAATATGAAGGAGTGGAGGGAGCAGAAACAGCACGGCCAACTGTTAAGTTGCACCTCCTAACAGGACTGGAACCACTCAGTGCCACCACCACACTTCAAATGCTGTTCCTTCCCCACTGGCAGCTTCCTCAGTGACTATCACACGATGGAAGAAATCTCCTCCTCCTGAAGATCATCATCATTTATTGAATCTGTTCGAGTGACGTGTTGAATCGTCCTCACTGTGTTTAACAGTACAGGCTCGTACTGGGGGCTCTTCCTTTATAGTTTGCCACCTTAAATCATATAAATGGGATGGATGAAATATTAGATACGCCTATCAGTAAATCCCAGTAGAGTTCAAGAGTCCCATTGAAGTAAATCAACCACCCTTACCTGTGAATGAGTGAGTGACCGGGTCACGACATCCACCGCTGTTTGCACTGATTCGTAGATTAGTTCAGGACATACCAACATTTCAGAAAAGTTTGGTGTGTTCCCCTTGTGATCTCATACTCCGTCCTCCTCCTCCATCAGGTGTGTGAGCCCTGGGTGCAGCCTGGCCTGTGCTGTGGAGGTGATGAAGAACCCCGGGACTGCAGAGAGCCGTCATCTGCTGGGCCTGCTGGAGGCGGCTCTGCTCAGGGAGGCTCGCCTCTGGAAGGTACCCGTCTTCAAGAGTGGATGCATCCAGGTGAGACAAACGCTGCTGTTCGTTTAGAATTTAAGTTGTTCTTACGCAAACTTTTCCTGGGGGTTTAATCAGTAAACAACACAGCCTGAGACTGTTAACTGCTGGCTCTGTTAAACATGAAAAGGATCCTCGTGATCTTTCAGGGCTGACAGTGACGTCTTCACTCGCTATCTCATGAAACCAAACACTAAATAGATGATTGCCTGCCCTTAGGAGAAACTCCTCCACTGTTGTGCCGTTTGGTTTTATCTGATAAATATTACAGAGTGTTAGATAAGCTTGGCGTTTGTGAATTATGACCAGTTACATATTTGTCTTTTCTGCATGAAAAGGTGGTTTAGTCACTGTGACGTCAAAGCAGACAAAACACACTGATTAACAATGCTGATCATACTGCACCTGCCGATATTCACTGCTGTGACATGAATGCTGTTTTCTGGTCTGCTTTATTCTAAATGAACACCATGCTGCATTCAGAAGGACACACAACCACTAACAGAGACCATAAACAGTTCTCTCATTAAGTCAGTGAAGTGAGAATTGGCGTCATTCATCGGTGTGTTTTCACTACCTACCATGTTTATTTCGGTTGAGTCAAACTCTGGTCTGTTTCCCCTCTTGGTGTGGTTTATTGGGGCAGGTGCAAACTTGACAACTGTGCTTGGGTGTGCACCAAAACGAGACCAAGACTTTGTTGTTGCAGACGTGGCCTCTGTGTGCAGTTGGAGTAGAAGACACATACAACAACACAAATTGGCACTCGTCTGAACACGGGCCGTGTTTGTGTTTCAGACACATTTGACCAATAAACACTGAACATTCTCACTTTAATATTTTGTGTGTGTGTGTGTGTGTGGGGGGGGGGGTTATTCTTCAACTAACATGGCTTGTTGTGATGCACTTTGGATCACCTGGGTTTTTCTGTGAGAATAAACCACACTGAGGAGGAACCTCTCAAAGTTGACTCATCTAACGTGTCCCTAACGAACCCCGTGCCTGTCTGCTTTGACCTCTCCAGGGCGCTGACATCTCCTCATCCCAGCACCAAGAAATGATTCTGTGGCTCGGTGAGATGAACCGGCTGTTCCACTTCTGTCCAGAGACCTTTGCACTGGGAGTGTGTGTCCTCAACAGACTGCTGTCCACTGTTAAGGTAGACAAGAAAAGAGAATGATGGGCAACCAGATGTTTTTCAGAATAAATTCCTCATAACTAAATGCCTCGTGTTTTAAATGCCTTTTCATCACATTTCTCACTGCTTTTTGTTTGTGTTTATTTATTCTTTTCTTTTTTAGGCGCAGCCAAAGTACCTGAAGTGTATTGCGTTTACCTCACTGGTTCTGGCTGCCAAAATCAACGAGGAAGACGAGGTAAGGGTACACACATGCAACCAGCAAAAGACACCGGCTTCACTTCTATTTTAAAACGATGTTTATTTGCTTCCCTTTTTTGTTGAAACAGGTAATCGGTTCCGTCAGAGACCTGGTTGTGCAGAGCGGATGCAACTTTTCAACAGCAGAGATTCTTCGCATGGAGAGGATCATTCTGGACAAGCTGCACTGGGACTTGTACACCGCAACGCCGGTCGACTTCATTCACATCGTAAGTTCAACGTTTCACAGCGTAGTGAGCTGACTGGACTTTGTGCCTTTTTTTAAAAAAAACAAAACAAAACAAAAACCAAAAGAAACCCCTGACAGTACAAAAGCACACGATAACCATCTAGATGGGTTTCCAAGCCCTCGCCATCCCTTCCCCCGCAGTAAAGAATTGGTCCAATGGGAGTTTGTGCATTTATCTGAAGTAATGAAGTCCTTTCATTGTGCCTGCTAATATGAACTCTACCAGTGTTTCCTTTGAAATAATCACTGCAGCCATGAACAGAGACATAATCTAGCTTCTTGTGTGTTTTTAAATGTTTTCAAACTTGATCAAATATTAGCTCTGAAGCAGCTAATTTTGTTAACGCTAAACCTGCTAAACCTGAAGGTGTTTAGTAATAATTGTTGTCACATGCTGACAGATTAAATCAATGATCTTGATTTTTAACCACCCCCCCCCCCCCAAAAAAATCACTGCTTACTTGAATATTGATGTCAAATCAAATGCCCAGTAGAGGTTTTTGTCCTCTCTAGATTTGCATCTTTGGCTCTCTGTAGTGCACAAGTAGTAATATTGGGAGGAAAAATAAGTTCTAACCTAAACAGACTTGTGTGGACAAAAAGCAACAAAGACATTTCAGCTCGACAGTCATACAAGATTCCTCATAACACATACGACTGTATTTGCCAGCAAAATAAGAACAGGCGTGTTACATATCAGGCCAAGGCACTTAACTCTTCCCTGCAGCCTTACAGTGGAAACCCAGACCCTGTTACCGTCTGTGTGTATGTGTGTGTGTGTGTGTGTGTGTGTGTGTGTGTGTGTGTGTGTGTGTGTGTATGGCAGTCAAACCTCAAAAAACACAGCAAAAACACAGACGATCTCACACGTAACATGCTGCGGACTTCCTAATTGTCATTGTTCAGAAATCCCATGCTGAATTACGAAGTTCATGGCACAAAATATGCGAGCGGATCAGTCGTTGAACTGTTAATACACTTATCGAGTCATTGCCCGAGGCGGTAATCACTGACTGAACTGTCAACAAACACACACACAACATCATATAGAAGCCTTCATGCTGTTGGTTCCTGGGCTGTATTCATAACGCTTCAGACGAGCGCTGATCGGGGATCAGAATCTAAACACAAGGCTGAGTTTATGAGTGAATTCTGTAGCTTTTTACCTGTTAGTTCCCTTTTTTTTATATAGCATTAGTGTAGTAGAGTTTGCTTTGTAAAACATAAAATCCCGGTAAATACACTCCTGCTAACACTGGGTGGAGACCTTCTTCCCGTGTTTAACCACTCAACACTTGCTTTATGAATACAGCCCGTAGTTTTACTCCACAGAAATAAAGTTTGCACACGATCCTCACACAGCGTCCACAGGTGTACCGTAAACCCGACACACATCTTCAGTAAAACAAATCCAACAGTAGCTGGGTTTTTTTCTCTTTAAAGATGGATTAACCTGCACAGTTGATAGGTGAAATCCTCGTGCGTGAGGTGAGTCGGGAATCTCACCTGGGATCAAATAGAGATCTACGGAGGAATGACGAGATTTCCTTAAAGCCCCAAACCATTAAAATCGTCTGCCTGCAAAATTAAAAATGGCGCTGTTTTCTACTGTTGTGGATCTTGGTAATGTCCGTGTCGCAGATAGTTGTTGTTGTGACTGTTATTGTCTGAGCGTTTCACATTTACAAAACCTAAGATAAATACGTGATTTTAAAAAAAAATCATAAAAAATAAAGACATTTCTCTTTTTTTTATACTGTTCAAATAAATATTTTAAAATACTTTTACTATATTTTTTCACACTTACTACCCCCCCCCCCGAAATTACAATAGCTCTTCTACATAATCTTCATCTATAAAACGGCAATCAATAAATAATTTGTCACAGACTCGTCACCATGACACTTTGCTATAAATCAGAGGATTTACAGAGACGCGCTTCAGTTTGATATGCTTTAACATCCACATCGGGGGGGCAGAATCAACTGCATGATGCAAAATCCTTGTTCGCCCAGGGTGAATGTTCCCTGATGACTTTTGACACCACACTGCTGAATCCGTCCCCCCCCGCCCGCCCCGTAAACTCCACTTTCCTCACAAACATGGCTTATTGTTGCTACAGAGTAAGAGGCAAACACAAGCAAATGAGCTCCACACGAATGAAGACTGAAGGTAACAAAATGTAGTGCGTTGATATGATGGGATTTCTCTTCAGCCTTGTAAATGTCATGGGGATTAACTTGAGGGAGATTTCCACTGCAGGAACTTGGAGGGAATTTTTTGGGTGGCCTGCTCCTCTCAGTTCCCCTCTAAATTCATGCAAGGTTCTTGAACAAGTTCCTTTCAAGGTTCTTGGAACCTGTTTCAATTCACCTCTTGCGTGAAACCATTATGTCACTGACGTGGGGCGTTGCACAATGCAATATATGGTGCAAGAAAAAGCGTGTAGTCTTTAGTTCCCACTGCAGTTTTGGAATAAGTTACTGGCAAGGAAAAGAGCTCTCGGCCAGCACACTGTCTCAGTACAGGACTATAATTTATTGGACAGTGTATTGATCCATAAGGATCTTCCTCAGGTCTCTAAAAGACAGACTTCTTCTTGTCATGGCTGTTTTTGAATATTATTCCATAAACTTGGGACTTTGTGCCACAATAGAAACAAAGGCTGAAACAATCAATTGGAGGGTCATTGGTGTAACTGTTCGAGTTTCTGCAGTGGAAAACACCCTTTAATAGCCACAGCTCTCAGCAACGTGCCCCAGTATCCATAAAGCGACTTAACAAGCTGATCGCAGATCCACCATGTGAGCAGAAACAAAATGAATTCCATGTGTATTTTACCGATGAGACCCCGTGCAGGTTGGGATGGATGGTTCCGGCCTACAAACGGGAACACAGAAAAGCACTGCACATATAATACAATACAAACAGGGTTACTATGATTCCTCAGGCAAAAAAGGGGTCTCAGTAAAACCGGATTATGACTCTTCGTTACTCAAGGTGTCCTCCTGCACACCCACTGCAGTAACTTAGAATGCAGCAGTGACTGGTGATGATGGTTGGTTCAAGAGATTTTTTTTTTTTTTTCCTTTTGTGCGTGTGGTTTATGTGATTGATGACATCAGAGGTCAGGGATGAGAAATGGTTGGAAAATGAGACAATGACATCATCATGTTAACAACATTTTGGTCTCGTTCCTCTTAATTTCCCCGCTCGTCTCCATCCTAGTTCCACGCTCTGCTCGTCTCCGGCCACCCTCACCTCATTCCATCCATCGGTCATGGCTCCGGTGTCGGCTGCGACTCGGCAACAGACCCCGGTTCTCCTTCTGCAGGGCATCAGAAGATGCCTCCAGGCCTCCAGGCGGCGCTGTGGACCAGGCAGGTGCAGCACTGTATGGCCTGCCACCAGCTTTGGCAGTTCAAGGGCTCCACATTGGCTTTGGCCATCATCACTTTGGAGCTGGAGGCGCTCACACCCGACTGGTTCTCTGTCTTCACTGATCTGCTGAAGAAAGCACAAGTAAGAGAAATGCACAACGCTGCTCGGCTCTGGCACAGTTTGAGTTAGCGTCGACTTGAATGGTGACATCACAGACGAAGGAACTACAACTTCGACTGTCAGTACACTTAGAAATTTGTAGTACTGCTAGATGTGTCACAACAACACATGAGAAAACATCGGTTTCAAGTTATGCGTTTGATTGGTCCGAACTATTGTAGTTTGGACCGATCAGTGGGTGTGGTTTAGGTGCAATACCAACGAGAATGTTCAGAACAATGGAGACTCCTGAGATTAGCATAGATGCTACTGTAGCAACAAACTATCAGAGCTGTATTTACTCTTCTGAAAGAAGAGCAAAAAAAATCAATCTTTTCAATCTCCTTCAGCCCTTGATTTCAGGTGTCTGTCAGCCCTTTTCTAAGCGGTTTTTATGGGTGATGTGACCTGGTGTGTCAAGTTAGTATGTAAGTTCTGCAAGAACAAATCTACTGGAGGATTCTTCAGCCGAAGGATTCCACTCAAGGCACTCTCAGGTGAACAAATGTTGCCCCTGACTGCCATAATCTGATGCGTCTCGCATTTAATTTCTCATTCAGCCTCTTTTACAAGTCCTGTATGCATAGCATAGTCAGTCTGCCTCTGGGAACTAAAAGGAAAGAGATTTTGGTTAACAAAAGTAGATAGTTTGAAGAGAAAAAAGCCAGCGTATTATCAAAGTTTCACCTGGTTTGCACATTAGGAGTTAATTGACATAATTACAGATGAATCCATTTTGCGTTTTTCCTTCTTTGCCGCCCCTTTGCAGATTGACAGTGCCGAGTTCATTCACTGCAAAGAGATGGTAGACGAGTACCTCTGCAGCCTGGAGTTCTCCCTGCCGACCAACGCCGTCTACATCTTCAACAGTGCCCAGATCCAGGAGGAAGACAGGCCCTCACAGCGCCTCAGACGGGAAAGGACGGGCCGTGGCGGCCAAGAGCTGGGGGATTCAGACGACTACTACGACGGTTTTAGACGTCTGTACAATGAAGAAACAGCCCCGGAGGCGAGCGACGGCGAGAGATTGTTTGATTCTCCACAGAAAAACGTCTCTCCCTGCCCCCCGCTGCATCCTGCCGTTAACTCGTAGGATATTCACGCCGTCCACCTGTTAGTGCTCTCATTTTAAAATGATCCTGTCACAATTTCAGAGCATCAACGCAACTAATGCACAGATATTTATCAACGACCGTAACGACAGATTGAGTTACTGTTTGAGTGCACCCATCTTCACCCAAATGTGATACCGGCAGTGTGTTGGGATCGTATGACTCATGATGCAATATATAGTTTTGGCAGCTGGGCTTAAATGAGATTTAAAGCTTTTGGTCCACAAAATAACGCCATATTTTTCCTACTTTTTTTTAGCTACCTGTCCTTTCTATCCACCATGAATGGTTGTGTTGTATGGGTTGGCATTTAAACATTTAGGCAGTTTTTTAAAGCATGGTTGAGTTCAGAAATGGTTTTGTTTGTAAGGTGCTCAGGCCCCCTCTCACCCCCCTTTGAGCCACATAGCACTTTGAGATAATGTCCTCCTTCTTTTAATGTAAATATATTTTCAGAAACCTTTTTTATTACGTTAATATTTTACTTACTTGTGCTAAATTTTGTGCGATGCTAAATGTTTATTTACCAGTTATGTAGATTTGTCCGAAAGAAAAGCTTTAATTTCATGACTAAATGCTGCAAATGTTTTTATTTCATTAATATTTTCAACCAGTTACTTAATGAAAAAGCTACATATCAGCCAAGAGTACCTTTGGGAAAACACATGAAATACCTTATTGGTCATCTCACATCAATGAGCTCTCCTTCATTTTCTGTGCAAATGAAAGTAATCATGCTCAAAAATAGTCATTGTACTAATATTTGGGATACTTTTCATTTTACGAATGTTATCCAGATCTGTCAGTTTCATGTCGTTACTGACAAAACAAACAATAAAAAAAAAGTGAGTGAATGTGTTTGCTAGCTTAACATGCAGCGTCACCAGAAGGATTTCACCTCTGTTGCCAGCTGATGTCTGTGGACATGAAACGGTTTTTAGTGGCTATAGAGAGAGATGTCGCTCTCAGCAGTGCTTTTACTTTCACATGAAGTGGTTACTGTCCTCAAATGTAAATTAAGCTCTGATTCTTTCAGCTAAGCTGGATACAAACAGGCGACCAACGCTGAGGTTGTTTCTCCAATATTCCTTCAGATACTGAGGCAGCTACATTGTATGTATTTTTGTTCATCACAGAAATAAAGCTACAACCTCCAAGTGTTACGTGGAGTCTTGTTTTGTTTTTTCTACTTATTGAGATGTGCTTACAGTGGTCACTCTTCACCTACAAGCACCCTTGAGCGAGCTCCCATGCTGTGATTTAGAGATGCATTTTTCTTTTTGAGAGTCGATTGTCGTAAGGTAGTAAAATAAAACCACTAGCACTACTAAACTGAAACATCCCTTCTCTTTAGGATAATTAAAACAAAAACATGTACTTAAAAAAAAAAAATTGCAGTACAATTTAGGAAAAACATGGATAAGCAGTTTTTGAGGTAATGATGCCACGTGAAGCATTTAGGTGCAAATATGTTGACTAAAATCTTGTGGGCTGATGCGTGCTCCGTTTGCAAATCAACCAGAGGCCATTCAGAGATGCTACTGCACCCGGCTGAATAATGCAAACTCACGGTAACTCAATTGAACCCATCAACCAATTTTAATGAGACACTGGATTAGGAGGGCAAGTGCGAGCTCTAACTGTTAATGGATTCTGTTTATGTACCTTCTTTCCTTAATGGCACTCAAAGCACTTTTCAATGTTGCCTCCTTCACACACACAGATGCTTGAGAACGCCACCCTGGGGAAAATTAGGGGTTCAGTATCTTTCTGCACCTCTAGAGATGAGTAAAAATTCTGTTAATTTGCAAATTTAATTAACAAAAATGAGTATATTGACAGGAGCATTTGTTCAGATTAGAACATGAACCTTCTTAATGCAGCGACCCGTGCAAAACATTCTCCAGCCTTACACCTCTTAGCCCAGAAAATCCTGTTGTCCAGACCGTCCTGTGTATAGAACAGACCGTCATTATCGCCATTATCAATCAGCTGTGTTGGCAGAGTGGTGTAAAGAGAACAGAGAGCTCTGAACAGATGGCACTGCTGGGTGGGATCCAGAGAGGCCTGCAGGTGGTGGACAGAATAATAACGTGTTGGCAGAACTTCACAGTAAACAGAGAGACGATCTCAATACTCTAGCAGGACTTCCCGTCAGCGAGGCGCACGTCACCGTGTACGTCAACCATCCCAGAAGAGGAGCAGCAATACTTTTATATGATCCCCAATGTCCACTTTACAGAACATATGAAAATGACAGTCTCATACTCCTACCTCATGACTTGATCACTGGAATTATGAGTATATACTGATGAGTATATGACCAAACTAACTAAACCCCTTGTCTGGCTTTTATGTCGCTTTCTTTATTTTTTAAATACTACTGCATTACTCCCATTGATTTTATCAACATTTCACTGTTTATTATTTTGATTCTTTGTATGTTATTTTAGGCAGTATACCACAATTTTATTTAGTTTTGTTTTTTACAGTCATTCATCTGGCCGTCTTCTCAACCCCTTTTCAGTTTTGTGCCATTTCTTTAAGTTTAATTTCTGTCCTGATCAATTCTTTTACCTCCTACTTTATGTCAATCCTGTGAAGTACTTTGAAATGTATTTTGTTGTTGTTAGAGAGCTGCTGAGCAAATATAGTCTGATGTGCAAGAATATCAGAACCAGCAGAAAAAATCTGTGGTAAACTGGCCTGTCTCTTCATACCAGTTGAATCTGACAAGGTGAAACCGGCCTGTTTCTTCCTACGAGTTGAACCTGAAAAGGCAAACTAAGGAAGTGGTTTTGAGAGTCAAGAAGCAGCCATGTGGTTCCTGAGCTGCCAGCTGCAGGCTTGTAGTTGACACACACGCTGTGTACACAAAGGAATGTGCTGTCAACCAACATCATCTCTGTAACACACTTCCTCAACAGACATGGCGTCAGTTTCTCACTGACTTCTTCCTGTCCACTGTCGACATGCTAGCATACACACAGCTGAGGTCAGCACGGCGGTGGTGAAAGCTCGATGAGCATCTTTGCCCCGCCTGCGTTCGTCTCCCTCCTGCTTGAATATCGGTAAACAAATCACGGCAGAGAGACACATCAAAGTTGGGGAGGAGGGGGGGGTTTGCATTTATTTCCAACGACAGTAAATACAGCTGCTCTGGTTTCCATCTCTGAGTGTGAACTCTTCTACAACGAGCTGAGGCTTTTATGTTTTCCTGAATCTCGTGTGTGTAATATATACTGGCTTCATCAAGGCGATCATGCCTGGTTTACAATAAAGATGCCATTACATCACTTATGGACAACGTACACTGTCATCTGTCCTTCTTACAATAATAGAATATTCAAAAACTAGTACAATTTGCATATTAGGCTGGGTAAGCTCTACACATATTCACATACATTACTGAGTTAATATGAAAAAAATAATAAAGCGCACCCTAAGTTGTCTGAATGTGACTGTGTTGCCCACGGTGTGTTACACTGTAGTACCAAACAGTCCAGAGGTGACTGTTCATGAATGGGTTTGAAACTCTTTGTTTTGTCTGCATAGTTGATGGCAAAACACAAAAAAACAGAAAATCACAACACAGAAAAACAAAATGCATATATATATATATATATATATATATATATATATATATATATATATATATATATATATATATATATATATATATATATATATATATATTTTAAAAGTGTCCAAAAAACAAAAACAAACAATAACAACATAGAAATAAAGATCCTGAATAAATGAGATTGCCACTGTTGGCAAAGTGAACACTTCTCCACATCATCTCTCACCATCTTTCACTGTGGCTTCATCATCATCATCCTCAGTGTCTTTGGTCCATGTGCACAATGTCAAGATGGAATGTCAAAAACAAAAAAGAAAACAAACAAACAAAAATATACAGGTGTTGTTGGTGATGGAGGACAAATCCATGGTCGTGTGTGGGAGGGTATACAGCGCCCATAAATTAACTGAAAAACAATGACAAACAATAAAGAAAATAAATTGAATGAATGAAAAACTACTTGAGAATATAAAAACAAACATTAACTTCAACAGGTAAAGTGCTGTTGAAGTAGGAAGTTGCACCAATGCATCGGTGCTCATGTTAGGGAGAAGGACATAGTGAGTCAGTATGTGAAGTTGTTAATATGCCGGCAGAATCTGTGGAATCTCTTTCACAAGAACCACAAAATGGAAGATCAGTTTACAGACTGCAGCACTGTCAAGCAGCCACAAGATGGAGCCAGTTGTCCTCACAATGGTTCTCACATCAAGTCTATTGAGGTCTTTTTTTAACTACATTTCAAGTACAGATCACTGCAAATTAGTGCAGCTTGAAGGTGAACTTGTTCAAAATATTTTGAAGATATAACATAGTGAATCAAAATTCTAAGATCAGCTACGTGACTTTAATCATGTGTGGACTTCAAGATTATACCACAACCATCAACTGTTACATTGCTACTCTGCCTCTTCTCCCAAGTCACAATTTCTCCACAACACTTTGGAAAGTGAATCCAAATCACCTGCAAGTGTATGAATGACATCATGTCCTAATATGTTGGGGATAGATGGAGTTGAACTCAGGACTCTGCATGCTAGTCAAGGGCTTCCAAGCTGTGAAAACTTTTTATCAGTGATACAAATTTAGTGCAACAATGTCTTGTCATGCTGAAAACATTAGTCTTGGAATTGTTGCCACAAAGTTGGAATAACCTCATTTGTCCGAGCTGGCTTTCAGCATTGCCCCGGTGGTAGCTAAGAGGCCTCGCCCAAACCAGGGGAAGAACAGACCAACAGCGAGCATATAAATGAGGTATAATGTGGTTAAATGGATGAGAGAGAGTGTGGTAGTTTGACCGAATCGACTCAGCAGACGAGTTTTGCCTCCTTGAATGCACCTTCAATGAGAAATCACTGCTGTCACCATGAAATAAAAGCTGAGGTTTGACAAAAACATCATGATTGTTGATGTTTCACTGAGAGATGATGTGCTACTTGTACCTATGTGATCGGGCTGGACTGGAATGAACAGAGACCAGTGGAAGGTGACAAATAGATAATCCATGTCCTGAACATCTGCTTGATTTGTCGTAAAATAGACAAAACATGAAAAGCCTGGATTGTCCTTCTAGCTCAGGGCATCATAAACAACAGGTCAGACAATCCCAGAATGAGAAGCAAAGCTTTCACTCGTTTCAGCCAGTGAGGTCAGAGCCTCCTTCCTGAGTATCCTGAATAATTAGAGCCGGGCAAAAAGGAAAGAGTGAAAGGACAGGAAATGTTAAGGTTGGGCAGGACAAAAAAGGGAGGAAGTTTCCTCGACACATGCCAGGCCTTTAGAATAGCAGACATGCTTGTGTGTTGGAGATAGCTCGACAATTGCACACTCAGTTAAAGGCTCATTAATGTGACACCTCCTGCTAAAAGACTTAACAGAGAGCCAACAGAGAAGAGCAGAGAAGTGTAAGGCACTGAGAGAAGAGGATTAGTTAAAGAAGAATGAGGCAAGGGAACGACAGAGAGGAGAGACCAACTTACTTTTTCTTGTCCTTGTCTTTCTTGAGGGGCTGAGATAAGGAGAGTGTTTCAGCTGCCACCTTCTTCCTGTTGAAGGCATTCATCTCCTCCTCCAGATCTCTCCGCTTCTCCTCCACTTTCCTCTTCTCCTCTTGGTGCATCCGCTTTAGCTGCTCAAACTTGTCATGCAGCTGCAAGGAAAGGACAAACAATTCATTTCAATATAACTTACAGCTGCATTTATCAATTTTTTTTTTTTAGATTTACAACAGCTTTTACTTAAGCTGAAGGGAGTCACCTGAATAATTATAACACAACTTTCCAGTTTGTTTCAATCTCAACACTGTTTTGGATCTCAAGTACATTGCAGCTGACAACGTCCAGAAGTTCTTCAACTGTAGCTCTGAACAATCAGTTTTTATGTGGTGAATAAAGTGAGTGTTTTAACAAGTATAAGATAATTCTCTCTGACCAGTTTGGGACCCGGTCAGAGTTACATACTGATCTTAGACTGATTAAATGGAGAGAAAACAACTAACATATTTCCAGCGTGTGCAGGATGTGTGAATTTGACCAGCAGGATTTAATAAAACTTGATTGAGGACATTCTTTCTATCTCTTTCTCCATTAAAAAAAAACAACCTTTTATCTACATATATGCAGTACGATGGTCTTCACAAGGGAAAATGGAGGTTCTTCCCTCCGAGTTTCACTGAGATGATCATTGAATAAAGCCAGAAAAATTAAAATGCCACAACTTCATCATTTCATGCTATTTGGACATTTGTGTGAAATCCTAACTAGCATATCAATAGTTTTTTGCAGTCTTGCAGTAACCGTCAAAATCGAATCAGTTCATCCTCATATTACAAATACATCTGTTATTCAGCTGCAGACACTGACCTCTCTCTCCTTCTCTTTCAGTTCTGCTTCCGTCTCTTTCACTTTGTTGACAAACATTTGTCTCATTTCTTCCTCTTTACGCTGCAGGTCTCCCAAGAACTCTTTTCTTTTGGCCTCATACGTCTCTTGAAGACTGGAGAGAAGAACATAAATTTTGGTCTTGCCTATGTGGTTCTGGGTTTAGGAAAAAGTGTGAACTTTACTCCCTCTCTACCTGAAGGGCTGGCTGTCTGGGTCTGTATCTTTGAAGCCCATCTCCTCCAGCTTACAGCGCCGGTACAGCTCGTAGTGGCGGGCGTGGGTCTGCTCTCTCAGATCCTCCATGTTGACCCGAATTAACATCTCTCGAAGTTTGACAAAGTCGCAGTGGCTCTCATTTTCAACTGAATGGAAACAGAATTAGGATATCAGTTTGCATTGATGTGAAACATTTGTTTGTGATTCAACACACTGAAGCTGTAGATGTGCAATTATGTCTCCTTTTAATTCTTGAGTCTTCACTTCTCGCTTTCATTCAGCACCGCCTCTAACACTCCATCTGTCACACTCCCTCTCGCTACATCTCCCTTTCAAAAGCAGGAAGTCATACCACATCACTGAAGGAATGTGAAGTAGTCTGCACAAAACGCTCAGGATAAATTACATCTGGCATCCTCTCTGATTAAATTAAATAAACGCTATCACACAACAGGCAAGAGCTGAAAAATAATACCTTGCATTTATCGTGTTAATTTTCTCCTCTAGAGTGGCGACTCAACTCCTTTTATCCTGCGTGATTTTTACCATTAGACATGCAGGAAATGGTTCCTGCGTGACAGCAGGGGGAGGAATATGTCCCGGGTGTCATATCGTTCACTTCATTTACTACTTTACAACAATATGGACTACTTTGTGGGTTAAAATGTTGCCTTTTTTCACAGAGGCTGGGACTGAGGTCATTGTGGAAAGACTAAGTGGTGTAGCTGGATCGGGACTGAACCCATCTGTGCTCTGGAACCATCTCTGGTCTTTGAGAAGGAAGCCTGGATCGAACAAACGGGTAATAATCACATGGCAACACCTAGAGGATTTTTTTTCTTTTCTGCTGGTTCTCCTGTTTGCATCAGTTTTTCCCTTCTAGACATAATTTTTCTTCCATTTACAGACTTGATAGCACATGCAGGATAACTGCTCCTTGTTTGATATGCTCCATCTCCATCCATTTTTAAAACAATATATGTGACCGCTACAGTTCTACAAAGCAGTCAGAACATAAAGAACACCCGTGAGCAGCTTGGAATGACTTCTTCTGGCAAAACCAGAAAAGAGTGACATGTCACACCGATGTGTTGTCAGAGGAAAAAATAACTTTCTCCTTTCATGATGCTAATGTGATCAACCTGTCAGGAGGAGGCTATAAAGAGCTTCTCTTGTCGTCTCATATCAGGACAGTTTAGTTGACCAGGTCACATGTAGGTGGAGGGCACGTGGCCTTCATGAGCTGGCACACAGGCCATGGACCCCGGGGGTTGTAGCAGCAGGGAAGGAAATGTATGTGTGTGTGTGTGTGTGTGTTGTGGTTAAATGCCACTAGAAGCTGTGAGCTCTGAAAGTAAAGGGAGGGATAATTATATGGAAAACCCAATTAAGGTGGCGTTTAGCTGTTTCTGATAGGTGCTGAGCAAGTAGCCTGCAGTGTGTAATAATGGCTAACACACAATCTCAACAAATGAGATTTTCTTTTATTAGAGTAAAATTAAAAAAAAAAAAAAAAAAAAAAAAAGCAAGGTAATAACCACCAACTGTCTTTTGTCAACTTTTATTTCGTTGTGGAAAAACAAGTTAAAGAAGACATGAGCTGTACCCCGGGGCTGCACCCAGGCTGCTGAAAGTGGCTACTAGTTTGATTCACTCCGTACTCCCCCATCCTCCACCCCCCCCCCCACCCCTCCCGCTGAGACAGCCAAGAACCCTCAAGACATCAGAGGCCCTGCAGAAACACACGCACACCAAAATGTGAACAGAAGCACACTAATAAAGTGAAGAGGCATGGCTTTAAATAATTATAGAGTTTTGAAAATTAGTGAACACGGAAAAATGTGCAAAAACCTAATTTTGTAATCTTTTAGACAAAGTGGGTCGTTGGTCATCCCAGTTAATATTGAAGGGATCAACAGGGTGATCATCTAATTTTGGTCAAATTTCGGATATTTGAGTGCTAGACAAACAGCTTTATTATCATTTGCGTTCACAGAAGAAAAGTATTTTTACTTCCTCTAACAACGTTATGCGATTATGTTTGTCAGCAGGAAAACATATGACACCAAACTAAATTTTGGAGCAGATCTGATAGACGTTGCAAAAACATTAAATTATAATTTTATTTACATTGGGTTTAGCTACATCTTTAGCAAGATCACTAAAATTAGATTGTTTATGACATAGAGTGTCATTTGTTGAATCCTGAAAATATTTCTGTTCATCTTGATATGAAATGTGTCGCTCTGCCACTATGAACAGATCATGAAATAATTACAGATGCTATATTATTGAGAGCGCTTTAACTCACAAAAATTAAATAAACAGCATTTTACAGTATACATTTCGTACATTATTTCATATTATTATTTTACCAATTTATTTAATCTGATGGGCCAAATCAAACCTCAAAGCAGACCAAAGTTGACCTTCGGCCATCGCCCAGCCCTGACCTACTCCAGTTAATCCAGAAATATAAAAGCATCACCATCCGACACAAGGGAAGTGATAGATACCACATACGTTCACAAACAAATGCATGTTCAAGTTATGTGCACACAAGTGAACAGACACAGTAGTTTGTGGTGGGGTCTGCTACTACCACCGGTCTGCTACATGCTACACATATCTGGAGTTCAGCGATAGCAGCGCATCAAGATCCCGGGGGAAGATAAACACACTCGCACACAGAAGCCCTTCAGTTCCTCTTTTTTGTCAGTGGACAGTTCCCTCCTCTGTCTTCCTACAAGTCAATGGAAATTTCCCATGGTACTCTGAGAGGTTACCATAACCCGTCCATATGACATCTGGCTTCAACAAATTGTTTCCATTAACACAGAGCCTCCTTTCATTAGGACAAACTGTGCGTAGTGAAAGAAGGGTGAGCATCAGTTGGCAAGTAGGAGAGAGAAGAGAAACTATCATATTTGATTTGAATGGTCTTTTTTTTTGTTCTTCTAAAAATAAGACAAATATTCTGAGACTCATGACCACATTAGAGAGATCAATAGGATATTGTTTCTAATCGCCTCATTGATGGATTGAAAACAATTTCCTTCTAGATTTAGTTGTCATCTACAGTCACAGAAAAGACATTGTTCAATGCTCGAGTGACAGTTAACGGTGTTTGTTGACTTTCTGAACAAATACACAACTTTGCACAGTTGACATAGCACACTTAGCATCAAGACCTGTCTCCTCCATCTACAACCTCTTAGCTGCTGCTAAAGGATAGTAAAGTGAGAAATTACATCTTTTGTGCTCGAGACGGATAAAAAACAAAGTAGGCTTTTGCGGACATCACTATTCTGTCTGTTACAACACGGGACTTTGTGGTGACTGATGAGCTCCAAAGGAATCCATCCCCCAGGAGACAGACAGGAGGATTCATAAATAACCAGAGTGTCCTCGGAGGGTTGGGGAATGAGAGTGATCAGTGGATGAACCGAAGAGGAAAGGAATAGAGAGTTAGGACTTAAGAGCAGTAAGCAGGAGGAAGGAAGAGAGAGATGGAGGGAGAGAAAGAAGGCTTCCCTGAGGCTAAAGCTCCCATCTGAGCAGTAACATCACATCTGTGAGTGAGAAATATTAAATTAAACAGTTTAGCCTCACTGACAAGCAGAGAGGAATGAGGTATGGGAAACAGAAAGCACCAAACAGCGTAAGTGAGACGGGCTTACACACAGACAAAAGCAGCACATTGCATGCAAAGCAATCTGTACCCTCTTGCCCTTCAATTCTCAGCGTCACTCCACATGACGTCACACTCACAGCTCTGTGTGTGTGTGTGTGTGGGTGTGTGGGTGTGGGTGTGTTTGGGGGGGCATTAGGAGGTTGGGAGCGAGGGTATAAATAAACAGGCAAAACATCCTTCAAATATCTGATACTAAATCCACAACTGCTTTCTCTTCTATTAAACTGACCACACAAACATCAAAGCAAGCACTTATTACTCTGACTAAATAACAATAGCAAAGCAGACCATTTTCAGAGGACACTCATGTAGGTTTCTGTCTGTACGTAGTTGTCTCCTCAGTTACACCTGCAAAGGACCCAAGATTTTAGGCAGGATACTCATAGGACCTACCTAGCCTGGCAAAAGTCCCTGAATTTCAATGTTCAAATCTTGGAAAACCAATTAATAAATAATGAGGTGAAAATGAAATGCATTTCAGTCTGAATCTCGAGCTAGGACCTCCCCTCATGCAAGGTTGAGGTTTAAGTCCTTGAGATTTGTGTGTGTGTGTGTGTGGGGGGGGGGGGGGGTGCTTCTCATGGGAAGAGCACCTGTGTTATGTGCCATCAAATAGTTTGATGTGAGAAAATATCTTTGTAGCACATATCCATTATGAGTAAGAATAAAATCAATCAAAAATACATTTGACTTTTTAGGTCATGTACTTGGGTACATTTTCTCGCTCAAAAACTACCCGGACATCTCTCCTGAATCTCGGTGGTGGAGGGACAGCATGAGTCATGGGAACTGGTCTTATTCTGGAAGCAGCCTTGTATCATTGGCTGAGCTGAGCCGCCTCTGAAGCCTTGTGTATGCTGTTTGACAGTGAGCTTGGGAGGTCTGCGCCGTAAGAGTACCTCTTTGGTTTACATATCTAATATCTGTATGTGATACCTGTAAGCTAGCAACCTAACAGCAGTCAACAGCTTCTCCATCAGCTATTGAGAGAAGTAGAGGAGGTACATTCATTATGAAGAAAATGGGAAGGACAGAAAAATATCAGCATCAGAAATTAGGAGTAGGTTATGTATATCTTTGCAATGTGTGCCTGTCACCATGACCTTTGACCATGATCATCTTTTCAGTTCATCCTCCAAGAGTCCAGGTGGACATTTAAAGAATTTCTCTCAAGTGTTCCTACAACAGTGTTTAAGAGAAAACAATTAACCTAAAAACATAAAGGCTTCACTCACAGGTGTCACCATCATTAAGGCGTATAAAAAGGATACAGTCTGCACACTTGAATATTTACTTTGCTCCCGCTGGTCTTTTTACATATGTTTCAACCCCCGAAGGATCTTCATCTGGATGCTGACGAAGGATTTCTATACCGCTCACCCATTAAGGGTTGAGGGGGGTGCTGGAGCCTATCCCAGCAGACATTGGGTGAGAGGCGGGGTTCACCCTGGACAGATCGCCAGTCTGCCACAGAGCCATCAAGGGCAATTAGGGGCTCGGTATCTTGCTCAAGGACACTTGGACATGGTCACCAGGGGACGTGAGGATCGAACCAGCAACCCTTAGGTAGCTAGACAGCCACTCTACCTCTGAGCCACACCGCACCTTATCCTTACAGTCAACAAACATTAGTAGATCATATTGCTATCATATTGATAGCAAGAAGTGATCAAATACTAATTGACAGGCTATTTTTAATGTCACTACAGCTCTCAGTGTAAAGTGAGAAAATAGTTGGTTTTAAAGTTAAAATCAAGTTAGTTAAAATACAACTGTTGTATGATGTCAGGTTTTGGCACTGTCTAATTTCTTTAAGTATTCCTGCTGACAGTCACTGACTCCCATCATACACACACACACACACAATCATGATGAGTTGATGAACACACACGTATACAGGATTACTTGCTTGTTAATAGTTCTCACCTTGCACGACACCCCAGGGATACTGTCTGGCCCTCACTGTTTTGTTCCCAACTTTAACTTCTTCCACGCTGCCAACCACAGCGAATGGCAGATGGGCCTGCACAGGCACAGAGGTCAGAGTGTCAGAAATGTCAAGAGGTCACAGGTGTAACTGGGGTCATTACTGGGAGCTGAGTCCCATCAGCTTCTGGATTAAACTCCTTTGGAGGAATTTTTTCATTGCTACTTCAGACTGGAATTATTTACACCACAGCCACTGTTTCAGAAGTTACAGAAAATTCACTGCACAAATTATCTAGAATTCATAAAAACAACAAACAGGGTAAGTGAGTGTTTCATTTAACATAAAGCCTGTTTCACGGCGGCTGGTGACTCTCTCATCTTTCACAACTAGCCCACACCAGAGTGAAGTGTAACCATGATGACATACGAGCTGCACCACAGTTCTGTTTTAAGTTTAACATGTGGCGCAGTTGAGGCCAGGAGGCCCCATTTTGTTGTAGTGATTAAACACACACACACACACACACACACACACACACACACACACTTACTGCTCTCAGGCCCTCTATGCCTCGTTAGGATCGACAGTGAGGCATCACTGGTAAACCAGAGCCAGCAAACAAGCCCCAAAAAATTAGTTGGCAAGTTGATGCCAGCTGGCTTGTTTCAGTTACTGTAGATGAAGCTGGTGGATGGGGGTGCTAATGTAAGTGACTAGGCAACAATTGAGATCCTCCCAGAGCTTTATTTATCCGTGAGCAAATTTACTGCATTGGTACATGTGTGGGTGTGTGTACAGTGTGATTATACATCACACCAATTGCAGCATTTTATCCAAAGAAAGGCTAAATATTCTAGACAGTATTTATGCCTGCAGCCTGAGCTAAATTCAGTTATATCACGGCAAGAAGTTTCTGTCCTCCACCTTTTAAATAAATGGTTTTGTTTGATGACAGAAATGAACAAATAGCGAGAGACTATTTAGAGGAAAGCACATACTACCATTATATGAAAAGAAAAGAGCACTGG
The DNA here is from genome assembly GCF_037954235.1 of Aulostomus chinensis. NCBI lineage: Eukaryota > Metazoa > Chordata > Actinopteri > Syngnathiformes > Aulostomidae > Aulostomus > Aulostomus chinensis. The sequence goes on from NC_141334.1 coordinate 7,831,459, forward strand.
TGCAACAAGCAGTGTTTAGACTACGCGATGTAGCATATACAAATACTACGCCTGTGGTCGGTTAGTATACGCACGTGTATTTACAGTTCTTCCTTGTACCTTCATTAATTTGTGGGCACATGTCCAAATAAGAGAACATGAGTTACCAGCAAATAAAATGGTGTAAACAAATGCTTCAGTTACCAGATGTGTCACACGTGTGGTGCTAAAACCCAGTTACTATGTCAGTAGGCATGCAAAGCCTTTGGAGTCGCATAAGTCTAGAAAAGGTAATAAAATAAATCTATGTACAAAAACAAGATCCGTTATTATTCGGTCAAATTTTGATGGAAAAAACTGAAATGTAATAGTGGCCGTGAATCGACATTTTTATTATCATTTTACATCAATAATTATAACAAGGCAGTGCAATTACAGCCTGCGGGGGCCACTCTGCAGCCCCCATTTAGAGCAAAGCGATATACTTAGAGATGTGTTATAATCTATATTAAACTTTGGTTAAAAAAAAAAAGAAGTAAAAATTCACACAGGAAGCCTTTTGAGTTCACGATGAAGTACTCACAACATTACTTACGTTCATGGAGGCGTTGATCTCACTGACTGCTTCATCGTCTGTTGGGAACTGATATATCTGGACACCGTTGCTCACCAGCTCACTCATAATCTTTATTTTGAATTTATGCAGCTCACTCTTGGAGATTGTGTCTGCTTTGGCAATGATGGGAATTATATTGACCTGGGGAAAGGATGAGAAAATGAAATGAGAGGGTTGTGGTATTTGTACTTTAAAAAAGAAAAAAAAAGAAAACATTAAATGTCTTTGTTTTTGTGGTATGAGACAGCAAATATGTGCATGCATTCCTGTACTGAAAGCTGCTTTGTTCAAAAGTATCTGCATGGAGTTTGTGTAATAGTCAGGTTTAGCCTGGTCTGACGTGCATTTCTCACGCCTGATGATTATCAATGCAGACAGGAAGAAACTTGCTTTGTACAAAGAAAGGATGCACATGGAAGCATCCAAATATCTAAGCAATTAACTTTTGTTTGTCACAGAGCCAAAAACAGACACTAAATAGAAGCATCCAAGTGCGATTCTGGAAATGGCTGATGAAGCATGTAAGGCCATATGCAACAAATGGTGTGTTGTGAATAATCTCTGTCACAATGCCGACGTACACATAAAACAAACAGTAATTATGAAAGCAAACTCGGCTCCATGTCCAATCAGCAGCAGATGTGTGCAAATAAACACACAGTTTGTCTGCATTCCTCTGTATGGCCGCAAAACACCAACAGGGAGGAAGATGATGATTCCCACAGGTTTACTCATCAATGTGCCTCTGAGCTAGAGCCAAAGCTTGTTAGGAGTCAAGTTACAGGCTCATCCTGCTTTATCAGATCATTAATTTGCAGCAGGGCAGACAGTATCAAGTTTAACCCTTATTTAACAGAGTTCATTAATTGCTCTCCATTGCTGACAAAAGCCTTTTATGGTGACAACGGGAGGCAGATGGGAGTTAAGGCTCTTGACACAGGCAGCAAGGAGGGAGGCGACAGTAATGTTTGTCCATGGTTTTCCCAGCTGGTCAAAGAGTATTCCCAAATAGTTGTTGGTTCAAGTCAAGTTGGAGCACCAGATGGGAGGTTGAAACCACATCAGAGCAATGTAAGATAATCATTGACTCAGCAAAATTGAATATCAAATAAAGAGATTCTCAAGCAGCACTTGTATGGTTTATTCTTACACCCAAATGCTCTTAAAAAGAAGTGAGTAAACTCTCATGTTTTTGGTGAAGTCACCACAAAGTGAGTAACATTATGACTGATCAACCTATATCACTAGCAGACAGGATCACTCATCTACGTCCTATTATTAGACAGCTGAGTGGTGATGGTTTCCTCCCATTTAAAGAAGGGAACTCATTTGAAGCAAAAGGACACACTGGTCAGACTGTTATCTCTGTTCCTGCCGCCATCGAGCGCCCTGCTCGGCCTTAAACCATCATTTGCAGGGAGGGGTGATTCCGACCACATTAGCAAGAAAAACACCATTGTCTGGTCTGGACACCAAGATCTACAGATGCAGGGAAAAGTGGTTCCTGGTCCGCTTTCCTGCTTCTTCCTGTGACACGGGACTATCTGTCAGACTGTGGTCAATTATCTTTGGTTTTAATATGAAGCTGATATTCACAAGCAGAAACACTCCCTTCTGGACATGTTAAGTAATGATAAACGGAAGATAAATACTTAATAATTGTGGGGGTTTTTTTGTAGCAAGATGATTTGGCAATCATTCATGACAAATTCAAGGGGGGGGGGGGTTTGATTCAAGAATTATGGCGTAGATTTTTCTCTTTCATTTTAAAGATGCGTACTTTTAGGCTTCGGACTGTTGAAAGAACAAAACAAATACCTGCAGCCATCACCCCGGATCCACTATAAATTAAACATGCTTTTTCTGTGGTAAACCTGTAGCCAATTTCCGAAATTAAAAACCAAACTACTAAGCAAAAGCGGATCTTTGTGTGAGGAATACCTGCTGCACAAAGATCTACTGCAGAAACAAGTTCAACGGTGTCATTTCCCCGCTGGGTCACTCAACAGTAGTTGCATTTCCCATGGCGGAAAGATCGCTTGGACAGAACGAACCACTGTGGCCACCCACTCAGCCTAAAACTGAGCGGTTGCATCCATTGTTGAGTTCACAGAAAAATAAATCATGTTGTGTTTAAGTGTCTCCCAACATTGTTGTTATATTACACCTTCAACAATCTCTAGCACAGTAAAACCACTGAAAGTCACAAGAGAGTTTGGTTCACATGAACGGATGAGGAGATGCAGCTGTGCATTTTAGAGGAGAGGAAAACAGCCTCTTTTATTGTTCTGTTGTATTTGACATACTGGGACAAAGTTGCTGCATTTAGCTCAGGTAAGTTAGCGTCGTCATTCAGAGCTGAATGCTGGCTGGGTCTGCTGACAGTTGGCAAGCGTGGGGTGTCAGGTTTGGATTGGTTCTGCTGGCCGGTGACAGGCTTTGTGGTCAATGGTGTCACCTCACAGCAAGAAACATCCTGGATTGGGATCTTAGACTCTCCATTGTTTAAATCAGCAGAATCACTCCTGACATTGTTCATGACTTTGGCTAAGTTTTGGATTCCGGAGAAGTCAGGACAAATTAAATTTGGATATTGAAAAGGAATCAGCCAATTAAGTTCCGTTAAATACATGACTTTTTTAGGCTTTTTATGTTAAATTGGAACCACAATGTGTTGACTGCACAGGAAGAGCATTGAGACCTACAGTACGATCTTTTTTTTTTTTTCTATATCAAAACTATCAAATGTCCTTGAAAGCAATATTAAGCTAGGGAATCTGATCATTACTTTGAATAGTCACAGGAGACATTTGGCAACGATGTGCAGCCGTGTGTTGATAGTTGGCCGAGGGAAGCCGGCAGGTTTTGGTCACAAGCTGACCATCTGTTTTGCTCTGGATTTATTATCACCGCTTCACCAGATACACACAGGATTTCTACAGCACCATTATAAGTTATATTGAAGCATAAAATACATTTGCTGAGAGACAGTGCTGTATATATAGAGTTGCAAAATTCAAGGAATATTCCAAGTCCAGAGCTTTCCTTGGGAATTAATAGGAATATATGGGATTCAAGGGGGTAATTTAACAAGATAGTATAAATTACCCCAAAATGTCCAGTTTACGCCTCTTAATTCCTATTAATTTCATGATTTCACATTAAATGTTTCTTACTCTTTTGCAAAAAATAGGTAGAAATTCCAAAGATGAAGTCCCCATGGGAAATTTCTAGAAATTCACCATCAACTTTTAACCCCAGATTTATCTATCAGTTTATATGATAAATTATAAAGCGACCACTCAATATAATGGAGTTGCAACTGCATGTGAAGAACCACCAACGGAATTCCTTAAACTGTTTAGGCAAATACACTCATAAGAAGTGTGTTGTTGCATTTTCACATGCACATGCAGCGTTCTCAGTGCACGCAGAAACTAGATGGATTGAAATGTGGATGTTGGTTTATGACGTATTTAACACCTTCCTAACATACGGCAGACCGTTTAAAACCCAGAGTAAAATATTTTGACAAAGTTTTTCCTTCATGAGCTCCCCACATTTTGGCACCATGGTTTAAAAGGATCAAAAACCACTGACTAGCTTTGACTGTTTTTCCTCACTGAGCCATTTTTCAAATGTCAACAGTTTGAATTAATTTAAATGTGTTATCAAGCAAGAAAACATCTGTATCAATGACTGTATCCGTTGAAAATCTCTATTTGGAATGCTTCAACATTTCTTTAGATTACACAAAAAAAAAAAAGATTCTGGTAATCAGTACAAGTAGATGGAAAGTCAACAGAAAGAAAGAAATCCCCTATCATGATAACTAATTTCTGTCAAAAGTGATAAAGCCTAAATACATCAAGCTCTTAGCTTTAACGGTGCCACTAAAAATCCACTTATTTACCCTCTCCCTCCCTACCAACACTCACTCCACCTCCCTTTCTTCCACTCTCCATGAGATGTTGTGATTTTTTTCTTTTCCAACAGTTGTCTAATTGAGGCCAAGCCAGTGATTGCTTCTCCAGAGAACTGAACTCACTGCATGTACAGCAAAAAAAAAAAAAAAAAAAAAGCTTGCCAACAAACACCGACCAATAATGTGATACTTGCACAAGAGCAATAAAAGAGCCACGAATCAATGTGGCTCTGACTGTGATTATTGACTGGTGTGTGTTGACCTGTGAATAGAAATCATGTCAGACCAGGACTAAGAATTAATTTCAAGAGCATGACAATGACGTATTCTTAACATTTTTTTATTAACTACATTGAATATGCCTTTTATGAGCTGAAATGCTCATGTATGACAGGCCCTTCCAGGAATCCTTTTCCACTCATTCAGCCAGATAAATTTCCTCCAAAGAATGTCATGTGAACTAATCTTGAAAACCAATATGATGGAATGGAAGCACTTTTGTTCTTTTGGCTTTATTCTTTCAGGACACACCCTGGCAAGGATATCAGGGATCTCCATGTTACAGGGAAACTCAAACCACTCACACTGACAGGGAGGCAGGATTTCACTGACTTGGAGACAATGGGAAAAGCAGTGGGAGTGTGTGCTTAACTCCGGCATATTGATGTGTTTGTGTGTACCTTGCTGTCCAGTTTTTTCATCGTAACCAGGTCCAGCGACTTGAGTGAGTGTCCTGTGGGGGCGATGAAGTAAAGGCAGATGTGGATCCTGGTGTCATGGTAGTTGAAGAGCGAGCGTTTGATCTTCAGCTCCTCCTGGAGATAGTTCTCAAACTGAGTGTCAATGTAATCAACGATGGGCTTGTAACTGCAGAGAGAGCCAGAGAGAAACTTAGGATTTATGTGTGTGGGTAAAAGCAGAAATATTTTTCTACTTATTCATGCGCTGGTAATGAATACAAAAGGAAATATGGACTTGTCACTTGGGAAAAGAGGGGAGACAGTTATGTTTTCAGTACTGTGCAGTTGGATTCTACGCCAAGATCTCGGCTTAAAGCTGTATGAGATTTGCGTGGCTGCCAAACATCCTGTCCTCTCTCTAAGAGCTATAATGGCCTTTGCAGTCCAGTGTCACCAGTAAATCAGTAGGAAATGGTCAGATTTATTTGTGGCAGCCTGGTATACTATCTGCATTTGTTGCCAAGCACTAATTTTTCAATAAAGACCTTGCTTTTGTAGAGCTTCACAGCGTGGCGATTCTCACAGCATCTCTCTCACAAACACGTTAACGACTGACCCATCTGTGATGAGGTTCCTAGAATTGTGGGTGTTCATGATGCAATCACAAAGAACTGCATCCTGAGGATGAAAATCCTCCGCATTTGTACAATTACCCCATTAACCCTGTGAAATTCCCACATCCACAACTTGGAAGGCATAAGTCAAACAATCTATTCTGCATCTTCCTGGAACACCAAGTTTACAGTTGTCTATCCACTCCCTTCACATCCATCTTCAATCTTCACTGAGGAATGCAGTGATGCCGACCTCCTGAAGCGCTCTCAGAAGGCATTTACAGTCCGCTGCAGGGTCCATCCTTCAGCACACTGGTGCAGCCGACAGAACGCTGCTATCAAAAGGGCGTGAGAGAGCCATTTGCTGGCTAGGTCACAACTTACTTAAACACTTCATTCCACAGCTGAATGTGGTGACATAAAGTGTTTAATTTAAATTGTGAGTTGTGGACACATACCACCCCCCCCCCCCCAAGTTGTCTGAATCCTAGAAGAAAAATGTGTGAAAATCTGGATGGGCTGGTCTGTTTCTCTGCAACATTAACCTTATCTGGCCCCCACAGAGACAGAACTCTGGTTTAAAAAAGAAATATGCTGCAGAGATTAACCTACATTATTGTATCATTACTCTTCAGTTCAGTTTGCATTATGCTTGTTGATTTACTGGGAGGTTTGAGAAATTAGAGGGGGGGGGGATTTTGGCATCAAGTATTGCGGTGCAGACAGGTTCTGTGGTTGTTAATTTTCCATGCATGTTGCAGTGCAGGTGAGCATATTCTTCTAGAACACCTGAGAGCATGACAAAAATCGCACCCCCACAACTGTTTCAATATTTGAAGCACATAAGATACTTTCACTATCTGCTTGACAAAACACTCATGATGCAATAAATGCACCGTGGGTCACTTTAAGCATGCTCTTTGTTTGTATTAACAGCATCGTATCACCTTTTGTTGCAGCATGTTTTAATGTGCCATCACATCAAGATAAAAACCAACAACAACAACAACAAAAAAAACCCTCCAGTTTTCAACCAAATTTAGTGCAGTTTCAACTATGTTATGTCAGTGTGTTCACACACATCCTCAATGATCGTTTGCTTATCCTCACCTGTCCTCTTTGTTGATCTGATCACCGAAGCCCACAGTGTCAACAATCGTCAGTTTCAGGTGGACGTTACTTTCTTGCAGGTCATACGTTCGCGGCCGCAGGTACACGCCATTCTGGTAATGACTGGCCTCTTCGTTCTCAAACATGGTGTTGAAGAGTGTGTTCATTAGTGTTGACTTGCCGATACCGGTCTCCCCTGTGAACAGTGGGAAGTGAAGTAAGGCGAAACAGAGAGGCAGAGAAAGACAAAGTGATGGTGTTAAATAACTCGCGGGGGAGTCATTCATCAGCTTTCAGACACACAAGTGGGAGGACTGCACATTTCTACCATGTCAGGAAAAACAACACAACCTTAATGTGAAAAAGTCGTTGGAGGGGAAACACAACATCGAGCAGTAATTGAACAAAAGGGGGTGTAGAGAAATGTTGAGTAGGGATAGCAAGTATTCAACATTTCCCTCATTCTGTCACACATGTGCTGCCACATGGTACTCACCTACACAGAGAATGTTAAAGCAAAATCCCTGTGTCACCGATTTGCTGACCAGCTGGTCAGGAAGGCTGTCAAATCCAACATGGCCGCCCAAATTGAGGCTACGCTTCTCTTCATTCTGAAGGATATCAAAAAAGCAAAGATGTAGGAAAACACATAGAAGAAGGCTGTCAAGAGGCAGAAAGAGCTTCATTTTCATCTAACCAAATGATTGATGATATTCTGCAAATGTGAAGGATTCATGGACTAAAAGGCATCTATGCAAAGAGAAGTGATGTAGATGTTTGAAAGATGCAGACAGAAAACAGAGCACATTCAAGAGAAGAATTACGATTACATTCACAAACTGGAGCTGCTAAAACTTGTAAATGAATTATTTTGACTGATACGGCATCGAAGGGAATTTTGATTTGTACATCATAATTTCATTTTCATTGAAAAACCTATTTCAATTATCGTTTTGCAGTGTTTGTGAGCTCTGTATCAAACAAAGATGTTTAGACTGGGATGTGCAGGCAGGACATCACCACTCCTTGGCAAAAAAAAGACGATTAAACCACTATCTTAATTTAACTCCTTCATACAAATTCAGTGTTACAAGATGCACAAGTCAAACCAGAATGATCTCCAATCACCTGCAACTGCGCATGACTGCAAAAGACAAAGCAAAACCACTCTAACCAGTGAGAATCCAGAAGAAAGCAACCTGGAACTCGATGATTAACAACAAGGACAAAATGCTCAAGTCTTTTCACCTTTGATCTCCCTTATCAAACCCATCTTGACTGAAGGCCAGCCAGGCAGTGAGCAGACAGAATATGTTAGAGCTGTAAACGAGGGGAACAGACAGCACCTTGAGATGAATGAGGCCACCCGAGCTGGTCTGGCTCTGCCACGAATGACTGCATACTTGAAGGCTGATGTCACCGAGAGCACAGACAGCCGGGGAGCAGAGCAGAGCACAGCTGAACACAACCAGACCACAATGAACTGAGAGATGTAGGAAAGCTCTGCATGCACTGTGTGGAAGTTATAAACCTGACCTGAACAATAAAGAATGAGTCTTCGAGTGGGCTTAATGTCGACGACACAGCTGGAGTAATCTGGCCTGAACTGACCTGGACAAAACTGAACAGAGCTGCAACACGCAGAGTTTATTGCATTAAGCCATAAATACATCTTAAGATTTTTTAAAATAGGTTTGTTTGGGGGGGGGGGGTTTTGGCAATCATTAATCAAAGCTGGAAAAAATAAGAACTTCAGGGCAAGTCAGGTGCAAGTGCAAGCAAAGCCAGTCAAAACAGCTGCATTTTCCTTTTGGGACGACGCCATTGATATGAAAGCAGCAATTGTGTAATTATGAATTAATGCAAGGCTGTGTGTTGAACATTCAGCGACGAAAATGAGCTCCAGTTTAAAGGAATCAGTGGTACGTCATGTAGGTGCTTTGTTATTTTAACAGGTTTGCATGGTTCTTCTTCCTTTTTTTTTTTTTTAAATAAACCTATCAAGGTGCCTTTATTGATAAAAGGATCGTTCACATGAATTATATGTGATGATCGGGAGCATGTAAACAGGGAGGAGACGAGCAGTAAATCATCCTGTTTCCTGAGTGAAACTTGTGGAGATATTCAAATAACTGGGAGGATGAGGGCGTGGCCCCTCTGGTTTCCCTGAAATGACCCTGGATTCTTCAGTGTTGTTGGAGATAGGAAAAGTTTTGTTTTTTTTTTATTTCTATTTAACTCTGCTGATCCAAGGAGGGACTAATAAAGGCTACATGCTCAGTTTCCATCAGTTACTCCTCATTTCCAATCTACAGCCGGCCTACAGTATGACACAGGTGCTGCTCAAGACAAACGTTTTGGGTTTTTTTTTTCCCAACCCAGGGAATTCTCTGGTCCTGTGTCAAAAATGTCTGCAAACTTACAGTTCAGGTCACGGACTTACTTTTACAAGCGCACTGCACATTCAGAGCATTTCTGGACCTTTAGGGAAGCATAGCAGATAACATGTCTGCAGGTAAATGATGTGTACGGCAGTGAATCTGTCATTCTGTGTTTTTGTAGATGATTTGAATTCAAAGTTTATTTTTTGATTAGAAATGGACAGGTATGAATTTGCAGAGATCAAATTCAAAATGCATTGATAGATTAATTTGTTGTGTTTCAGTTTGTTGTCTTCATCCTCATGAAACGCATCACAAGCATTTAAAAACAGCCCTAGTTGTTCTAGACGGTGTTACATTTGTTATATTTAACGTGCCAAATGCAGCAGCAACAGCATGATATGAGTATTATGCATTTTGATAAAAGAAAAAAAAAACAGCATATGCAAACCACTAATTGTGTTCTTTCCTTTTAAAATCTAAATCATCATTTTCAGTCACTGGCTGGAACCGGCAGGTGACAGAGATTAGACAAACTGTGATGCATCTGTCCCACCGTCTATTGTAGCTGAGAGACGAGATGAGCAGCAGCATGAAGTATGACAGGAATGAAGGGCCTCTGGTCAACTGTCCCAGGGCGAGGAAACAACACAGTTCCCAGGCCACCATAGCACTAGGCTGACAGGAAATGGCTGCAAGGACGAGGCCCCAGGTGACTCCGAGTGAAATGAGGCACAAACTATATAGGCTTATTCAAAATGTTTTGGGTTTGATGTCTGATGGGAAACACTTAGGCCCATCAGGAATGGGCCTAAAGATTTTGAAACAACTGATGATGCTTAAATTCCTTTGGAGCGCCGGTTTAATAGCCTAGGTGTAATACATGTTAAAAAAAAAAAGTTAAGGGCCTTCTGAAGACTGCAGACCTCCGGACTAAAAACCTCATTCCACCCTGGTGACACGCTCAGGGATTTGTCTGGTAACTGCGAGACCCGTGGTGGAGAAAACCCACTCAGGCCACATAAGCAGGCAGGGAACGCAAAGTTAGCCACTCAAAAGCCTGAGTACCGAAATAAAAGTACTCAAGGAAATACGCTGTTGAATTTGGTGCAAGTTGTGCACCGCGAAAGGGTCTAATACTCCCGCACAGTGTCTGCTGCAAGCCAGGAAGCTAAAACTTACTGGCATTTAAGCAGCCGTGAGTTGTGTGAAAGTCACAAAACCTCTGACTAAATTCTGACTTGGTTCAAGACTTCTCACTTTAATCCAACTTCAATCTCAGTTGATCTCCAACACCCAGACTGTGTCACAGAGAATCAAAGCGATCCAGGGATAATTCTGAATGTCATCCCAGATACAGAACCTAAAACCCCCTTTGACCCGAGACTTCAGCAGCCAGAGATTTATAGTGCTTGTAGTACTTAATCTGACATGTCAGTAATTCTGACCTTCTGGAGTGGCCGTTATCATCACTGACATCATCAAATCACAATGCTTCATAACCTTGGGCACCATGACCTAAAAAATAAATAAATTTAAAAGAGGGGCAAAATGATGCAGACAAAAATATAAAATGGTTGATGCAATACGCCCATGGAGCAGCACAAAGGCTACGAATGAGTTCAACCAGTTACAACACTGTGTGGTCAATCCCTCAACTCAGTTATAGAGTGTTTATGTGCTTCCAACAGCTCAATAACGCCATCTTGTCAATGGCTACGACTTATCATTACTGTGTAAAGAGCTTCTTTATTTCAGATTCAATTATATGTTTAGTCATGTCAATCAAATGACAACAGCTCCCACAAGAAAACTGCAAGCTTTCTTTGCTCAATAACATATTTTCTGAATATTAGAAGCTAAATAGACCTGGTTGTCTCATCGCTATTCCGTCCTTGAAATTGCAATTCAATGCAGGAAACTGAAACATTTAAAAGATGAAAACAAAACTAAAAAAAGACACTAGCAGCAGCAGGAAGATATACACACAAGGTACTTTGATATCAGCTGTGACTAGAGTCCAGACAGCTTTCCAAAAGGTTGAATAAATATGCGACGCCACAGATCAAACAGACATCGATCCCTCCTTTCTGTCGTTCCTCCTGACCTCCACCCCCCGGACAAAACTGAACAGAGCTGCGACACATTGAGTTTATTGCGTCAAGCCATAAATACACCTTAAGATTTTTTAAAATAGGTTTGTTTGGGGTTTTTTTTGGCAATCATTAATCAAAGCTGGAAAAAATAAGAATCAGGTGCAAGCAAAGCCAGTCAAAACAGCTGCATTTTCCTTTTGGGACAACGCCATTGATATGAAAGCAGCAATTGTGTAGTAATTATGAATTAATGCGTTGCTCTTTGTGTACAATAGGTTTGCCTCGAAGGTTGTGTTTTCACGTTAAATTTTGAAGAGGTCAGATAAATTGCTTGGTAGTTTACGATGGAGGTTTCACCTGCGTCTACCAAGCCGCCATACATGTTTCTGTCAAAGCATTTTGATGCAAATTTTTAGGTCTCACCAATAGCTGACGGCAAGCCCAGGAAAAAACGAAAACAAATTGCAACTATTTTTGGGTCCTGACTTGAGGTGGTTTTGTCTTTTTACAAAACCAAAAAGGAAAAATAAAGATGCAAAGTGCGAGATGAAAACCCATTGAATTCATGTTTGGTGCATCTACTGCAGATTTTTTTCATAATTTGTCTTTGTCTCTAGACAGCATTCAACATGTCCAATACTAGATGGCACAAAAGAAAGAATTACAACTGGGGAACTTTGCCTATAGCGCTGCCTTCTTCTGACAAAAATAAACAGGGCATCGACTAGTTAGACACACCGAACCAGCTGAAGAGAACTTACCTAATTCACATCAACTGTTCCACAGTTGGTTTGAAATTCACTTGACAATTAAATGGAAACAACTGACACTCTACAAAGGGGTCCAAAATAGGAAAATCAATCTTACAAACCCAGCATCATTTTAATGCAGCCATTCTTGACTTAAAAAAAGATTCACATGGCATATACTGTACTAAGTCTATATTTGAAGGACAACTCTTCCCAGCAGCCTGTTGTACAGTCAGTTTTGTAACTTCCTTAACAACCACATTTACACAAGAAGCAACAAGACCATCAAAACTGAAGACAAGTGGACACTCAGATGAAATCGAGGGACACAAGTTGCACTTTTGTTGAGCACATCATTGCTGCCGGTCCACGTCATAGCTCATTAAAATGATGCTGCACAGACTTCAACTTTAATCGCACAACAGCCAAGACGTGCCGCCAGCAACCACCCCGAAGCTCACTGCAGAGAGACGCTGGCTGACTTCCAGTCACTCTGACACTCTCGCCAGTCCCTGTGTGAACGTACAGTGAGCCTTATTGTACTACACCAGCTTGATCTGGTGTCGAGAACAGATGTTGGTTTAGGGGCTTGTGCTATGGACTTATTCAATTCAGCATCTGTAAGGGGAGGAGCCCACATGATAACCTCAATGACAAACCCACATGGACATCTTCAGATGAGGAAGCTGGAGGCCGGTGCTTCCTGTCCAGTGATGGTTTATGCAAGAGATGCGTGATATCCTCTTAAGTGTATCCTCTCAGGCTCATCATGAATTGCACCACATAGAATTTTCCATCTCATTTTGTGTACATGTAAATGTTAAAACCATCAAGCAGTGAAAACATTTTTGCAATGTTGTCAGCGCTCACCACACCTACATAGTTTCCCTCGCGTGCTGCTTTCGTCATTCTCCTGCTGCTGCTTGTGTTTGCAAGGATGTGGGGACAACAAAAATGTTGACAGTTGAGCTCTGAATGACAATCATGTGCCATCACAGACATCATAGTTTCTGTTCAAAACCATACCAGTGTACTCCCTCTCTCCCCTGCTGGCCCAGCCTTGCACACTCGTGCACAACTATTGCGCCGCCTTTCTCATCACTCATCTATGCCCCACAGGAAAGACCAGGGGAAAAAAATAGTGAAAAAAAGAAACTAAGTTACAAGACAGATGTACAGTACTTCCATCTTCATGGGGCTTTTCCAAATAACCTCACTTCCTCACAGGCAATGAGCTGAGAAAACTAAATCCAACACTACGAAAATATTACATTTAGAGTCCGTCAGCCTCAAGCTAAAACCTTTGTTGTTTCTTTAAAAGTCATGGTTCACCCACATGCATGTAGAAGATGTCATGCATGGAGATTAAAAAAAAAAAAATTCCTGTCCCAAGATCTAGAGTAGTTATGTTGCCGATGCTGGAGACAATGCTCCACGACATCAAGGAAGCAATCTTGCTTACTTTAAAAAAAAAAAAAAAAAAGGCTCCCAGAGAGATAACTTTAATTGACAAAACATGTGGTTTAGAGCAGCGTATCTATTGATTAAGTTATCATTTCTGGGTGTACTACAAACTGTTTTCATCATGATTTATTTCTGCTTGTGGAGACAGGATTAATTTGCCACAGAAAGTAACCAGAGATGTCTTGTTCTGTGCAATGATGAGAAAACAGTAAGCTCTCTTTCTCTTTTCTCTGTTTCTGGCTTTGACAGTTGAATACATCACAAGCAGCTGAATTTGCAAGGGACATGCTGCCCTTTCTTTCTCTACTTTCTGTTTTATGTTTGTTGTCCTCCCTGCAGGCACTGGCTTCGCTAAGTCATCTTGATTTCAGCATTTGCCACGTGCAAGTTGCATAGCTCAGAACCCAAATATCCATGTGGTCAAGATCAGAATTGAAAAAATGTAACTCGGTGCAGCCTTCTTATCGTCTGTACCGGTGAAAAACAACACACCCATGTGAAGCAAATAAAATATTAGTGGGCCCGTGAAGGATTCCACCAGGGTTGGGAGGTTGTGGAACAGGCTCTGACCTCCAGCTCGTCCTGTCCCACAGCTGTTCACTATGGACAGGGCTCAGACGCTTTTTGGTTGTTGTTTTTTTTTTAACGATATCATTTCCGTGACTTTTCCACACCTTTGAGGAAAATGTTAATGACCATACATTCTCTAAAATGTCTGTTTCCACTTGAATATAAAAAAAATGCAGTCAACTCAAATTTATGATGAAAAATTAAGAACCTTTATTTCAGAAAGCCCCCCCCCCAAAAAAGACTTTTCTCAGTCGATTTTAGGTGAACCACATATACACTTATGAGCAGGAATTTGTACAGCAAATGTCCCTGACTTGTGGCTTTTTTTTTTTATATATATTTCAAAAACTCTTCCACGCCTGGAAACTGCCAGACAACTTCCCTGCTTCCTTTCAAATAAATAATATCACATTAAAAAGAAATTCCACATCAAATTCTTCAGCTTTTGCCAACATTACTGTGTTTGGAATGCTATTTCAATCTTAGTGTATCACAACTTTAGGCGCCAAACCGGCCTTTGACCTATTCTATGGATGGATATTGACTTGTTACAAAAGCTGCTGCCTCTCTGCTGTCTTCATTCATCCACAACATTAGATTTGACAAGCTTGCCTCTAGGCAGTTCAGTCCCGTATGTGTTCTATACACAGCTAGCATCACTGATAGCACACAGCTGTGTGTATACTCAACCTGCTGTCTGACCTGAGCAACATGCAGCTGAGCAACACGGCTAAGACTTGACGCAGGTCCTTAAAAATGTTACATTCTCTAAATAAATCTCTTACAACTGCACATGTATTCACCAGTCAATAATACCACCCGTTGCACAAGACAGCTGCTGTTTTCATGTGCAAGTAACTCGTCCCATAATGCCACATTCCACGTCTCTTGCCTTTAAGTACTTTATGATGCTAATTTCAGATTGCGTGCAGGCCTCCCGGGAGAGACAATAGTCTTCAGGGTCAGTAAGCACTCTACATGGTAAATATGTTTTAGGCCATTTCATTACATAACCATGAAAAGTGCCCCTACACTGAAAATGCCTTCATCGGCTTATTGTTACTCAGCTTAGATGTTTGAGCTTCACTGTGCAAAAATGTGTAGAGTTGAATTTAATGCCCCCCCCCCCCCCCCCAACAGTCATCCGCTGAAAGCCTCTCAGTTAAAATGTGACTTTGAGACTTGAGCATAATGAGTTTGGAAGCCCATTCTGGCTCAAGTGTGCAACTTACACAAGTAAATACGAAAAATTTAAGATCCTTGTCAAACAATTAAATTTCTAAAATGAAATAAATTTCCAGATAAATAATTTATGAGAAGATTTTTAAAAGGGAGATAAACATTACAATTCAAAGCCGTGTATTTTTGTCTTCACACATGACTCGAGGGGATCTTTCAATGAACAGCATGGGTTTATTTATTGCTACGCACTCTAATGCAATCAATGAGTAGTTGTAGAAGTTGTTTACATTGATCGCCCCATGTGGCTCTGCCCTAGAATCCCACAGCTACAGGCACCATTGGACAGCATTAACATGGGCTAACCAACCACACATCCTTATCAATAGCTGCGCATATTTCACAGTTTGCCCTTTACAAAAACTGCCAAGTGAAGCAAGCACGTCAGTTTGTTCAATATGGTCTCACTTAGTTCCGAAAGTTAGACAGGAAGTCAGGCTGGCCCCAACTGTGCTGCTGCTGCTGTTGCTGCTGCTGCTACTGGCTCGTTCCACTGCATTCTCAGCATTTTTTCTCATTAATCAATGCCCTAATTTAGAATTCCAAAAGACACATTTTAGAAATCCCCAGTCAGCACTATCAAATGCAACCTACACCTCACTTTAAGGAACTTTAAATGACAATATTCCCTTCTGCAACCTTTTTTTGGATCATATCCCTTTTTTCGCAGTCATGTGTTGCACCAGTTAGCGGTAGGAGTGGCCCGGAGCATACTCCTAATCTCTTTATCCTTGCAACTCAGTGCTGCTTACTGTCCAATTCACCAACGCAAGGATCTTTTCAAGCATCTGCTGAAAACTTAATCACTCTCCTTAAATCCCCTCCTGTGCATTTGCCTTGTCACTATAATACTGTTCCTCTCTAGTTTGTTGTCTTTACAGTAGATTTCTTTGTATATTGGTCATCTTACTGTATAGCATCACCACATAGAAATAACAAGGGTCATACATGGCTTATAGTAGCAATTACTGCTATGAATTACAGGTTGCAATTGTTTCTCATGCAGTTGATAGTATGCTAAAATTAATGCTGTGATACAAATGTACTGGCTTGTAAAATAACACATGATAATTGCTGTAAATGTTACAATCTGAGTTAATAAAGTGAAACAGGTTCCATGTAACAAGCCAGGTCAGGAAGTAAAAATGAAACCACATGACAACACCTTGTTTAGACTTAGAAAATAGTTGGTTGCTACAAGCTAATTCATCTTCACCTTGAAGTTGTATCGCATTATACATGCAAAACATTGCACTTCCCCTGAGTGGTTTACGAACAGCTTAAATTCAAATGTTACGCTAGCAGGCTAGCACACTCAATTAGCAGTGATATGATGCTAAAGGTGTGTATTTCAGCTCGTAACGTCAACAGTAACTGCAACTCTCAGCTCCACCCGTACGTTGAGCGACACACACATGGGTGGAAACGCAATTACTACACCAAACAGTATCCTTACGGGACATTAAAATAAAGAGCGGAGTCTTAATCTGCCTTAACTAAATGAAACTCGGTCAGAATCACTTCAACCGTTTCGCCCGAGCCCCAATTACGGGCTCCAAAAGCGGGGGAGGCTTAGCTACATTCCCCCGCACACACACTCTATCTATCTCTCTCTTATAGACACACACACACACACACACACACACACACACACACACAGCAGCTACATGAACACTTTTACTAATCACAACCGCCACTGAACTGCACTTGCAATGCTTTCTGTTCCATAAGAAGGGCCGGGAAAGGTGGACTCACCGAAAACACGTCAACGTCCGTGGCAGCCATGGTGCGGAATGTTGCTGTGCTGACTGAGCAGACTGAGAAGGGGCGAAAGGGAGCAGCCCTCGTCTCTCGGTGCTTGCTGGCCTGCTGAAGCTGAGCTGATAGAGGGAGGAGAGGGACATAAGACGAGGCGAAAGATGGGAGAGCTGGGCAGGGGAGGGAGGCCACTAGCTCGGCGACAAGATGGTTCCCCGACACGTCATTTCTGCTTCGTTCACACGCCCCCCCCCCCCCAAAAAAAATCGCCCCTTTCTGAGTTTCCATATTAATAGTGAGAAACTTGTATATATTTCTCAAACCAACACTTATAAAGCCTGTGTGACTGATATAGCTTGCTAATTTCTAAAGTTGTACAATCTTAACTGCTCAGGCAGAACTTAGCTCTGCTAAATCTGGTTGCTTTCTATCCATTTGATGAAAAACTTTCTATCTCGAAACAATTTAAGTGGAAAAAAATTGGGAATGTGAAGGAAAACCACTGAAATTCCCATTTGGATGAAAGATTTTTGGGCCTATTGATCATGTTTGCTGTGAAAATATAGCATTTTTACTTGTCAGTGCTAAATCTTGTATTGGCCTTGTTCCCCAAGTTTTGTGGCAACCCTGACAAACCTCATGTTCCACCCCATAAAAAAAGTCTGCAACCCCTTATTGTTTAACAAACCTGACGTGTTGGTCTTGACGTTAGTTTGGGGGTGAACCATCTCAACACCACGATGACATCTTCGAACAGGACAGCTACGTTCCAATATGGCCTCTTCTCAGGAACTTCCATTCAGTCCAGGAATGTCACGCTGCAAGCCGGGACAGGAGCAAACAGCCGCACGGAGCGACAGGGAGGCAGAAGAAATATGTGGGTCAGTGTTAGAGACGTGAAGATATTTTATCACGCGTTCAGGGAGCCTGAAGCACTGAGGTTATGTGTTATATGTTTAATTAATTGTTATAATATATAGTTGCCTCTAGGGCTCTTGTACTATACAACTGTGATACCTCCCGTTAGAATTAAATAAAAAAACATCCATCATGACTCATTATCTTTCCCTGTATTCTTGCATTGTGACAGAATTGAGCATAAAGGATTAAATGTTGCATGCAGGTGAAGTTTGCATATTTTATTCAAATTATGTCCACGTCTGCACTGCCCCCCGGAAAAGGAGACTTCAGGTAGGGAGGGGAGAAGTGTTCGACCAGGTGAGGGTTTACTAGAACAAAAGTGAGGCGGCTGGAGTTTCAAGTGCTCGCTTTTAAAAATGGTTTTGACTCAAGA
Organism: Aulostomus chinensis; assembly: GCF_037954235.1. NCBI lineage: Eukaryota > Metazoa > Chordata > Actinopteri > Syngnathiformes > Aulostomidae > Aulostomus > Aulostomus chinensis. The sequence goes on from NC_141334.1 coordinate 7,849,934, forward strand.
AGCCGTTCTGTCTGTGCTGGTAGCAGAGGGGGGCAAAGTGAGGAAAGCGGACTTCGTGGGGAAGTTCAGAGGTGAAGTGGACTGCGACGATCCCGCAGAGAAAGAACGGAATAGAGAGCTTTTCAAGACATTCGTCAACAATGTCGCATTTGTTAAAGAAGACGATGGAGTCCGGTATGTGGTTGTCAGGAAAATGTACCAGCAACTGCTCGAAGAAACTAAAAAGGAAGCGGTCCAGGTGACAGATGAGCAGCAGCGCCAACCTGTGACGAGGGATACCAGGGAGGAGAGCTCAGCTGGTCCGGAGCAGGCCAGTGAAGGCTGTGAGAATCCCTCCGAGCTGCTGCTCACTCCAATAGAGCTGGCACTGCAGAGGAGCAAATACACTGATATCAGAGTGAAAAGAATGCTGAATTTTGAGCTCCAGCAGCAGGTGGCAAATGTAGATGGCTCAAGAAGAAGTGCAGCGAGCTTCAGTGAACCCGCCAGCGTCAAGAGTAAACCGTATGCCTTGCCCCTGAGAATGCCTCAGACCAGGGTGGAGGTCCACAAACTGAAAGGAGAAGAGCCTCCTGGAAGTCCGAATCCCCTCAAGAATAACAGGAAACCCTCAGTGGAGCTTCCTCAGCTGAGAACAACCAGGAGCCCCAAGGTATCCGAGGAGCCCAAAGAGACGCCCTCCATGGTTCCCCTGGAGCAGACAGAGCATCAGTGGCTGGTCAAGTGTGCCTCGGGCCACTGGAGACAAGTGTATGGGATGCTGCTGAGAGACAACCAGCTGGCCGGGAAGAGAGACTTCATGTCAGGGTTCACTGCTCTGCACTGGGCAGCCAAGTGTGGCAACATTGAAATGCTTGAGAAGATTATTGACCTCTCCAGACAAGGAGGCGTCGACATTGACATTAACGCTAAAACGCACGGAGGATACACTCCTTTGCACATTGCAGCTTTGCATGACCAGGAGCGCACCCTGGCCATGCTGGTGGGAGAGTACGGGGCGGATGCCAGCATCAGGGACAACTGTGGGAAGAAGGCGTACCACTATCTGCCCAAGGGGGTCTCTGTAACACTGAGAGAGATGCTGGGGGAACCCACAATCCAGCAGGCCCCGATGGAAGACAAAGAAGAGCCAGACCTGCTCCCGGAGCTCTCGAAGGGCCTGCATTCAATAAGTCGCCTGTTTCAGCCGTACGGGACAAGCTACAGGAAGAAGAACAAGCAGAGACCAGCCTTTTACTCACTGAGCGATGAACCCAGCGAGGGACAGGAGGACGGAGGCGGTAGCTTCAGAAACAAAGCCATATCAGACGCTTTTATGTAGAAGGAGTGATATGAAAACACGGTCATATTATCTGACATTAGAAAGAAGACATAAAAGATTATTCACATTATTAATCTAAAATGCAGATTTTGGTTGGGTGATTCTTTAAAGCAACATCTGGAGATGTCTTGAACAGACCATGTCATCACCCTCAAGGGGTGGGTGGGTCGGTGGCTGTGAATCAGTCGGCTCGAAGCGTTACCTGCATGAGACGTAAACTGAGGTGGAGCCCACAGCAATGAATCAAACATGATTCAGAAAATATTCCAGAAGGTGTTTGAGTCGTCCAATTACTCAGCGTGTCCTGAAGGCATCGTCTCAGCTGCAGCTCACCTGAAGGAGGGTCAAAGTCTTGAATTACGACTGGAACTGAACTGATAGGACACTGTCTTGCATGCAAGCACTTCTTTTATGAAAGAGGGTCGATGTCTCTTTTCCCCTACAGGGGTTTATTTTTGATTGCTACAAATGAATCAACATAAACTTAAAGTGAATCTGCAAACAAGACAACTGATGTAAGAGGAGAATCAAAGGTTAGATCTCTAGTAAGTAACTAAATATGCAAAAGAAACCTTTTGGAGATATGCTCCTGTGGGAGATTGTAGAAATCAGACACTGAAATATTTGGATAGCACCGATTCACAAAGTTCATAGTGTGACCATTTCTTATTGAGTATCATAGTTTGAAGGAACTTTTTCGATTTTAATCACGAGTCAATGGCTACGGGGAAATTAATCCACAAACAAGACGAAGACAACAGAAAATTTTACTCGAAAAATCATAAGGCCGGAAAGATTGAATCAAATTTGATTTTAAGCGACATGCAGTACCGACCTTAGTACTGGAAAACTGTTTACATGTGTCCTTTTATGGAAAACATTACTGTCTCTTTTTCCTCAAAAAAAAAAAAATTGCTGCATTGTACAACAGTTTTTGTTTTTTTTCCTTGATTCAAGCACGGCCTGGGAACACATAAACACTTGGAAACTTGAAGGGTGTGTCATTGATAAGGTTTTCCAGAAATATTTCAGTTTTCTCTCAATGTCTTAACGTCTCTGAAATGTGTCTCGGTGCAACCGCTGGCTTGTTGAGACAGACGTGATTCATCCAGATAAGCAGCTGACTGGAGTTTTTCTGTGTGTGTGTGTGTGTGTGTGTGTGTGTGTGTGTGTGTGTGTGTGGTAAAGAAGGGAGCAGAACCACATCCATCCTTTGGTGCATTCTTCCTCCAGAGGACAGAAATAATAAAAGGAAATAAATGTCAAGTGTTCAGAAATGGAATGCGTCCTGTGGTCAGCCTCCTCGTCTGTCCTCGCCCCCCGGTTATGACCTTCTGTTTCCTTCATGTCTCACAATGTCGCTTCCCCTGCAACACAAGAAACATCAAGACAATGTGTCATCACCAGGAGCCTCTAGCTTTTATGAAGCGAGTGTTCTTGTAGGCTGCTGCTCCTGCTCCTGCTCCTGCTGCGAGGAAAAAAAGGTCAGCAAAGGACCCAAAATGTGTCCTCATGTCACCGGTCTTGTTTTGAAATCTACTTTCATGTAGTATTCTATGCATGTGCTAGGTCTAATCTTTGAAAATACTTCATATTTTTAGAGTCTGGGCAATGCAACCCTGTAATGAGTTGACTTAAAACAAAAAAAGGCTGGGATTTTTCTGTCACTTTCTGTACGGAACACAAAAATTCTTATATTAACAAACCGGGACTTTTCACACTGACCTATTAGCAGTGTCAAGGGTTTTTAATGTTTAAAGAAGAAATTTCATAAAGAAGAGGGAGAAATAACCAGTTTTAATATGTAAAATATATATTAGATCATATTCATCAGAGTTATTTTATGATCTATGTTGTTACCATCTCCTCTTAATCAAGTATTGAGTTTGACACAACCCAGCGGGGGAAAAAAATCAAAATTATGCGATTAAAAGTGGTACTTAAGAGATGTTATTGCTCAATAACAAGATAAAAAATTAAAATTATAAGATACATGTGAGTCATTTGTTATATTTATGGTATTAAAAACTGGTGGAAGGGGGCTTCCTTAGCTACCTGACATGAAACAGAAGAGAAATCTAATGAGGACAGAGCAGAATGTGTGTGTGTGTGTATGTGTGTGTGCTTGTAATGCAGCTCTAACAAAAACATCCACTGTAATGATGAGGAGGATGTAAACCGTGCTGCTAACACCTGTGCAGCGTTTCAGCTCTGTAAGTGGCCGTGTGCTGAAACATTCCTGCTGGTGCAAAGTTCACATCCAAAAGTGAGCTTTGAAACGGCTAATCTGAGCACCTGCGAGGCCCACAAATCTCTGAGTCATCAGACCGGAGAAACAAGCCTCCTGACCACCTGCAGACATGACGCCCAATTTAACAGTCATTTGTGGCGTGTTGATGATATTTCATCCACCGTTTTTTTGTTGTTTTCCACTGTCACCGTGGAGACAGACAGACACAGTCAGTGATTATCAGCAGCAAAGCTCCTAATTATCCATAACTGCTGCTGCTGCAGAGTCGGGTCCATCCTGTTCCCCCCTCCCGTGTGTTGTTTCCAGCCTGCACCCGAATGCTCCATCACTGACAGCGTCTTTGTCATGATGCTAAACCTAATTACCATGCAATTAGCATGGCACTAACATCCTATTTGTTTAAAAATTGACCTGCAAGTGTTTTATGTCTATGCTGCCTTCACTGGCAATCTGATTAAAAGTGTTTAAGCTGTCTAAGTGCTCTCTGGCGTGTCTCAGTCCTCCTGGGGTTTCCACTTGTAACATGAAATTCCCAGCTATTATGTTTGTGTCTTTAAAAAGCTTTCACTGACATACAAACCTGACAACGCTTCATTGAGGCGGAGCAAACAAAAGAAGAGGGATGTGAAAGAGACAACCATGTCCCCCTCAACATGTCATTTACTCTCATTTGAGCTCACTAGTTAATTAGACAGAATTCCAGGAAATCTGTTGGGTTCTTTTTTTTTGGTTTTTTTTGGTGGTAGTTCCTCTCATCCACCTCTTGACAAGAAGACAAATTAAAATGTGCCAATACAGCTTACTTTTCCAAATAAACAGAGTATAATTAGAAGATTGGTGGGATTTCCTTTTAAAATTATCCCTGTTGGCCCATAAGTGTAACACGGCCACAGCTTGAGAATTTAATCGAATATGAATATTCCTCAACCAGGCTAGCGGGGCCTCCCTCCACCATCAGGGACTGTTGGTTCGTCTCTGCTATCAGGAAAGGGAGGAGAATGTTGGAGTGACCGACTTGCTCCACCTTTAACTCAGTTTAAACTAACGCCGCCTTAAAAGGGGTCATGTTTACCATGTTCATAAGAAGTCTATATGAACAACCCCCCAACCCCCCTGGGCTATTCGCAAGAGGAGTTCGCCAGCCGTGTACACAACATTTCATTCCATAAACACCAGTTCCATTTGAAAGTACTTAGGAAACCAGAATTGCAACCATTTTAACATGTACACTGTCTTCTGTAGTATTTGTATTGGTATCATGTCAGTGTACCGCCCCTCCTATTTGACCTTTCTCTTTCTTCTGACGATGTGCATTCTTGCTAACTCAAGCATGCTTACGCTGATGTTTATTAATGTGCTCCATCCCAACAAATAAAGAGTAAAACTGTGTGTTGATATGAGATCTAAAACAACAAGAACTGGGCAAAAGCAAACGCAACATTCTGGAGAGGAAGGCAGCGTATGATGTTAAATAACCAAATTTAACACCATTCACTGCTGCTTCTCCTCACTTCAATATTGCAAAAGTGGCATCAAACATAAATCCGTCTTGCTATAAATATTTAACTCAGCCTATATTTACAACTGCATGTATAGTTTAAAAAGGAGCATCACATCTTTGTTTTTGTTGAGGTAAGAAATCTGAATCTGCCAACTGCTCCTGCTTTCTGGCAGAAACACTTCACTTAAAACAAGAGAATGGAAAGAAAAAGAAGATGGAAGGAGCTGGAGAGCTTAATTTATTCACCATAAGACAAAATGGAATTTACAACTCCAACCTGGCACAAAAAAAAAACAATTCAAACAGGAAGATGTGTGACATACAGCAGAGAGGGTGAGTTCAGGAGCGCCTCTGCGGTCGTCCCAGCAGCTGACGTGCCGTTCCTTTTCAGACTGTTGGTGGAGGTGTCCTCTTGTTCAGGTGGGAGATTAGATCCAACCATCAAGACATTGTTTTGACCTGATTACCACAAAAATGAGGAATAACTCAGAAAGCTGTTTTTTTAAATGTTTGTCTGTGTGTGTGTGCAAGTCCGCACTAGCATGACAATTTGTCCATGTGTTGCTCCTCCATGAGAGTAATTATCTCACTTTTTTTCCCCACCCCCTCAATTTTCTTTCGCCAAAACGTTGAGTATCGTGGGAATTCCATCAGGCCGCAGAGAACAAGTTTTTCTGACCCTCAGCCTTGTTTCAATGAAAAGGTCAACACAAACGCACTGGGCTTACTGAAAGAGATGGAGTTGAAAATCTCCAGAGAAATGATAGAAGGGGGGTGAAATCGTGAAAAACAGAAATATTTGTCAGGGTGGATGGAGGGGCTTTCCAGTGTCTACGTGTTTACTCGTCTACTTGGACATTCTCAGCCCCCGATTCTCATTCTCTTCGTTATTATGATACACATAAATATCCCATACATGATGAGTGTTTCACTTCCTGAGGAATGATTTTGATCATTTCCTGACTTCATATGAATATCGTAGAAAACTAACAAAGCAAGAAGCCGAAAGGAGTTCTGTTGTTTTGTTCAACAGCTACTTTTTACACACACACACACACACACACACACACACACACACACACACACGATCTGAAGCACATGTACACACATATCACAGCATATACCCAGAGCAACGTCACTCAACTCCGACTGAGTTAGAAGGAAACAGGGTTTGAAATTAACATAGCTAAAAAAAAGTAGAATACAATTTTTTTTCTTTTTTTAAAAGTGAAAACCTTTAAAAGTTGTGGGGAGGGACATTTGACATGTTTATTAAATGTTATTCAGGGCCATCAGATAGAACTTTTACCTGTCTAGAAGGGGCTGTGTGTGTGTGTGTGTGTGTGTGTGTGTGTGTGTGTGTGTGTGTGTGTGTGTTCTTGTACTTGCTACATATTAAGGACTAAAATACATATTTAACCAACAGAGAGGACATTTTTAGAAAGTGAGGACATTTTAGCCGGTCCTCACACCTTCAAAGGGCCGCTAGAAGATCAAGACTTGATTTTAGGGTCAAGGTTAGAATCAGGTTCTGGTTCAGTTTAGGGACAAGGTTAGGGTCAGGCAGTCAGTTGAGATGGTTAGGTTTAGGGTGAGGGGCTAGGGAATGCATTACGTCAATGAAACTCCTCACAAAGATATAAGTACAAGGATGTGTGTGTGTGTGTGTGGAGGTAGAGAATGTAAAATTAGTTTCGGACACCTGAAGTGAAGTTTGTGGGCTTTTCTCTTTAAAAAAAATTCAAGTATCACATGTCACTGCTGCCACAAAGGGACATTAAGAGAAAATACTTGTAATCTTTAGGACATTTTGAGAGGTTTAGCACCTCCATGTGATAAAAGTATGAAGTTCACTAGAAAACTATGCAGCCCTTCAGTGTACCTTTGTGAGAGTACCTCAAAACATTTCCACAATACGCTTCAAAATCACTGACAAAGGAAGAGAAGAAGAGATGTCTAAGTGGATGGAGTAAGGCTTTCACTTGATTTTCAAAACAAATCTGATTTGAGGAAATGTGCATTTCTGTATCATTACAAAGTGCTTTTTTTCATTCACCTTTTTTTGGTTTTTAGTGCCTTAATTTGAAATTAACACAGTTTAAAGTATAAACATTAAAAAAAATGAAATCTGCTAGATCTATTATAGACTTTGCTGACATAATCGCTTCTCTCAGGCTACTCGCTTTAACTGGGAACATTCACACTGCTCAAAATACAATCTTAAAGCTTATTTAAGGTTTCCACAGGTGCAGGTACGGGGGTGTAGTGCGACCATCATGAGGAAAAGAGGGGGATGCTTGCTGAGGAGGTTCCACACACAGCAGCTCTAACGGCAAACGTTCCACAGCAAAGTCAAGGCACACAGAAGTTCAGTCAAGGGAAACACGGAGGAGGTATCAGGACGAGTCTTCAGACGAGTGTTCTGCACACTCAGGGTTGAAGCAAACCTGATTGGTCGATGACGGGAAGGCAAAGAGCTTTAGTCTTTATTGCTGGTCTCATGTATGTCCTTTTGTTTAAGGACAAAAGCAAGTCATGACAGGCTGCAGAGGGCTGGAGACATCAGCCAGACTGCTTATAGTCCATGTCTTGTGTCTCAGTAGCAAACAGTCAAAACTACATCAAAGCAAGTTTGCAAACTACTTTTTCCTGCTCAAAGGTTGAGGCTTTTCGAGAGGGCCTCCAGCTGCTCCTCTCCCAGCCGCTGCTTCTCCTCCAGGTCCTTCTGCCGGATGAGCAGCGAGGCCTTGGTCTGGACAAAACGCCGGTAATCCTGCAGCTGCTCGGCAGACAGCTGACGCGACAGAAAGGTGGAGACCAGGTTTTCTCTGCGGTCCAGGTTGTCCTTTAGATCTTTGGCGTCCTCCCTCTGCTTACACAGCAGACGATGGCGACTGTCCAGAGATTGCTGAGTGAAAAGAGGAAAGGTTAAGAAGATATATTACATCTCCATATTCACACTTGAAGAGTATTAAAGAAATATCAGCTGCACATTTTGCTGAATACTCCAACAGACTTTAGTAGAAAATCTGATTATTGATGACACATTCTGCAGATGTCTTTTTGTTTTAACTGAAAAGTCATATTATCTTAACACTGAGTAGTTTGTAATGAGTGTGTGCTCAAGCAGACGCAGCACAGAAGGTGTAGTGTGTCCTTATGTCAATAGAGGGCAGGGTAGATACAAATGTCATCGAAACTGGGCTGCAGTTTCGGTGAGTGAGTGTAAATACCACAGTTGCTGATAACAGCAAGAAAGCAAATGAGCCTGTAACAAGCCCTCAGTTCAGCACGTTCAGATGAACTAACTCACAAAGAGGCCATTCAGGAGCAAATCGAAAAACTGAATGCATTCATGCAAACATGAACTGATGCTGAAAATGCTGAAATGCCTACTGAGGAAGGATCAGAAGCATTACTCAGGATGATTGTCTTATAAAACCATTCATGGATGGTAGCTGCTCTGATGCAGCATCACGATTCAGAAATCATTACACAGATAAGCCAAAGTTAGGCACTTAAAGACAAATAAATCCAACATTTTTTGAAATCCACACAGTGAGAAGCCTTGACTCCTCCAAAGTTGCCCTTCAACTTTGTGGCATGTTTGCTTATCTAATATAAACAGAGAATAGCTAGCTGAAGGCACGGAAGCAGCCATGCACCTCCAACGCTGAATGAAATCTGCAAAGCATAATAATACCCCCCCACCCGAGCTTTCGCTGACTGTATGTTTCTGCTCACGTGGATGAGAGTGTATGTGTAAACAACTTCAGGGGGGAAACAGGAGGGCTGTAATAGATGTGCCTGCCTCAGGTTCATTCACAACATAAGTGCTTACAACAAGTGCCATATGACCCGTGAAAAGACCACCGTAGTTATTACCCTTGGAGAACCGGTGAGTCAGAGGATGATGAATTCAAATCAAGGAAACATAAAGCAAGATGGGCGGGTAGCATGTTGCAATAAGGGTAAATGAAGGGTTAGTTAATGCTTAGTTAAGAATGCCTAATGCTTAGTTAACTGTCCTAATAATAACTTGCTCATGGTGTTCGTGTTGACTGCGGGTTAGAGTAAAGATGGATGGAGAAACTGAAGCAGTGGGAGGGTTGGGTTACATGTTCCCCACTTTAGATTAAGTTTCAAAAAGAGCATTTATAAATCATGCTGAAGTAATGCTGCTTCAGCACTCTTCCATACAAATAATGTGTGAATGATGTGACTTGGTTATTTTGTGCATTAAAAAAAAAAACTTTTCTTCAACTACATTACCTATTAATAGGGTATTTGAATATACCAAGAAAGTGTGCAACTGCATTAATGTCACATAAAAAACCATTGGTGTACAGATTCATATTGATTTGATTTATTAAATAAGTTTCCACACCTTTTCCTCAGGGTCTGTATGCTGGTCCACGGTGCTCAGGGCATTCTGGACCCGAGCTAGCCGGGCAGAGAGGCATAAAAGCAGGCTGACCACTCGCACCAGGTCTCCTATGAACAGGTTGTACCTCTCCAGCTCCACAGGCAGACAGCGCTCACGGACCAGCACCTCCAGCGCCTCCCCATGGATCACGTTCTCCTGGATCTCTCCTTGGAGCGTAACACGCGTCTCTTCCAGGGAACGGAAACGATCCTCAATATAGGACACTAACAGATGCTAGTAACAGAAGCAGAGAGGAGGAGAGATTTTACAACTGCAGCATGTGAGTTTTTAAATCTGGACTAAACTTTGTACCAACTTCCAATGTCAGACTCTTCCAATTCAAAGTAAAAAGAGTGAGCGGTGAGGTCATGGCAGTTTGCTTCGCCAAGATCAGTAGACAAGCAGGAGACACTGATAAGCAGCAGAGAGTACATCATGTGATAAGAGAAACTATCTTGGCCTGAAATGAGTCCACTTAAAGCCAAAAGGAATCCAGATGGAACCAATATGAATTCAAGAAAGTGAAATAGTTGAGCAGTGATGATTTGGCATCACGCTGCTGTTTTCTTACACATTTTTGGCTCTTATCTTGCTTTGTTGTACCATCAACACAATGCTCCATTGTTTATACTGTGAAGCACACCAGATGAGTACGCTCCACTACTTTTTCTTTCATTAATAATTACCTTCTTCTCGGTGAGGTCAGCTTTGCTTTGAAGATCGGAAGCACTAGGGTTGTCAGGGGGAGACGGACAAGGAGGTGGTTCAGCTGTTTCCACAGACTCAGCGCTGAAAAAGACAGATGCGTTCAGACCAAGCTGACCTCCAACTGACAGCCTCGGCCTTCATAGTTCAGCACATGCAGTATATTTTTGAGCAATGATGTTTTCAAAGTATAAAACACAGGTATGCTTACACGAGCAGAAATCTGAGTGCATGTACAGCAGTAAGCAGATATCCAGGTGTCTCACGTTATGCAATACATGATAACACAGCACTAGGACGAGTTCTTTGGCCATTAAAAACCAGCATTAAATTTCTCAGAGAAACCTTAAACCAACACTACTTATGAATTGGCCTTGTGTGTTCCTGAAACACTGGAGTCAGCTACAAAGTACTTTGACAGGTGTGAGTGAGATGGATTATTCTCTACTTGGCCTGAAAATATGGAAAGATCAAAATTTAGATGCTATATTCAATGTTTCGGACAATTTCTTTGTTGTACACCACAAGCACAGTTGCATTCTTATTTCAGTAGCCTTCAGGAGTAGGGCTGTGTGTGTGCAAGTTGTAACATTATTTAGAAATTTCTAGGAAACATGTAGTCTATCGCGATATATATGGTATCATATCCCAATATATAGTTAAGTCCGTGCCCATTCCAAACCCTGCACAGGAATGTTATGACAGTAAAAACTTGATTCTTGGATTGGAGACTATGGCTGTAGCTGGTCTAAAATTCCAGGACATTAACAATCACCTCTCTGCAGCTCCTTTCTGCTCTTGCTTCTTCTTGTAGTGCTCCTCCATCAGCAGCGTGTCCTCTGACAGCAGCTGCTCCATCAGCATCAGTGCTGTCTTGCGATTGGCTAATGGGTATAGCACTGTAGCCAGCGACTGGTCTGCCTGGACCACTGCCTCTACAAGCTCCTCCCACTGAGGCCTCTCAATGGGCTTCACCACGCTCTCTGTCTCTCCCTCTGGTGTTACCCTCTCCTCCGTCTGCTGGTTCTCTCCTGACTTCTCGCCTTCCTTTTCAGAAATGTTCTCGTCTTCCACATGCTGAGTGATGTCTGCATCAGAGACTGAGGTGCAGGGAGACACAGAGCTTTCCCTTGTCAGTGCAGGAGGGGCTGAGCTCGAGGACTCATCTGAAACTGTCAGCAGTGGATTCTGGACATTGTCTTTGATGTCTTCCTCAGGAGGGAGAATCCATAGTGATGGATCTGTGGTTACACCGCAGCTCAGGGACACTTCATGGTTTGGACTGGAGATTGGGGCATCATTGCTCGGCTCATCCACCGACTGCTCAAGCTCTGATCCAGTTACAGACGGAGAAGTCCTAAAAGAGGTAAGGAGTCAAAACCAAAATATAACTTCTTTTTTTTTTAATTACAAATACAATTCTAGTCTAGTAAGAATAGTGAAATATTCAGAATGAAATCAGAGAAACACAGCAGTTGCATCTGTATGATGTCTTAACTTACCTGGAGCTCAGTCTGTTTTCACAAGGAAACTTTATATGCGTGGGTGCCGACATGGTGGATTTGACTTCCATCTCACCGGTGTCTTGACCTCTAGGGGAAGGTGGATTAGAAGATGTCTCACTGGGTACTCTACTAGACCTGAACTCTTCTGTGACAGGGCTGTGGGATCCAGGAGATGCAGAATGGACCCTGGCCCGAGAAGCAGAGCCAGAGCCTGGGGAGGTGGATCTATTCGAGGTCCTTGTCCCTGATGTATTGAGAGGTCCAGCATCCTCCCCATTGCTCAGCGATGGCTCTGAGTTCTGCTTCAACAGGGACGTTTTCTGTGTATCATTTTGAGTCCATTCCTGTGTCTTTTTCTGACAAACAATCTCTGATTCCTTCCCCCCTTGATTCAATGCATTTTGTGTCTTGCTCCCTCTTTCCTGGCCCTGTGCTTCTCTGACTTCTGCAAAGAATGAAACACTCCTTTTGTCTCTGTCTGATCCTCCTGGTCCAGCTGAATGCCTCCACAGTTGATCCAGCTGCTCAGAACTTTTACTCAGAGCAGACAGTCTCGTTAGCTTTGATGCCCCAAGCTCTTCCATGGACTTCCCTCTCTGTGCAACCACACGCACACGCTGCTGGGCCTCAACGGACGACTTCACCGAAGCATCCTCAGCAGGATTCTTCTGGGGACTTAAATTGACATTCAGCATTAAAACAATGCCATCCACATAAATTACAATTTGTTTTGACATGTCTCGTCTTTTCAAGTATAAATGTAAATGGCATATGAAATTTCTTTCAGAGCAAATACAACTGAATCATAGACATGTTGGGAAAGCTTTACTGCAAGTCTGACAGTCCTAATCTGACAATAATAGCAGTTTGAAGAACTAGGCCATTTTCACTCAATGATTTTTCTTTTACAGCCCCTGCATAAATCTTTTGAAAGGAATGTTGGTTTGCTAAAGCAGGTGGGTGTTGACTTTCCAGAGCCACAATGAGTCAAGTGGAGATTTATAGATTGTGCCACAGTGCACACATCACTGACATAATACTCTCCTGACCTAAAACTAATAAAAATGTCCCAATTTGTCTGCAGCACTGGTACATACCTCCATGTTTCCATGGTATTATCTGGTAATGGATCCTTCTCATAGTCATGAGCCTTTAACAAAACAGAAAAAACAAATTACAACACAGGAGTTATGTTTATGATGGTAAACCTTTTCCTCTGAATCTAAAGGCGAAGTGAGTTAAGCGAATAAAAGGGTGTGGTAAATAGACTTGTTGTCATATTGTTTTCTGCAGCATATTAGAAACAATTTTTCATTTGATTAAATAAACCAAAGAGATGGGATTGAGGATATGAAAATATTTAAGCCAAGGTTTTATTCCTTTATTAAACAACCTGTTTCTCATTAGCAGACAGCTAAATGAAGCAAGAACCCTCTAATGTCCACCAAATGTCCATCTCTTTTTGACCTGACTCACCTGGAATGCATGTGGCGTGGATGTTGATCTGTTCCTGAGGAAACTAGGGGGTTCTGGCTGGTCCAGCAGATTCTCCACAGAGGCAGACTTCCCCTGAGAGGGACCTTGGTTCTCCCTCCATCTGGGCTGATTCGACTGGCCGGCATATTGGCCTAAACCAGATTGTGCTGAGAAGAACTGGGCATACCTATTTTAAAAATAGAACCAGAATAAATTTAATATTTTGTCCACAGAACAACAACAAAAAATCAGTTTTCACTGCTTTGCTCCAGTACCTGATGGAGCTGGCAGAGGAATCAAGGATGCGCCCTGCAGAGTGCGGTCTGTTGAGTTTCTTCTTGGGGTTTCTGCTCTCCTGACTAGCTGACTGAGGTCTGGGACCCCAGTCAAATGGCTTCTCTCCCAGCGAGTGCCTCTGTCTGGGTGGAGGCGGTAACTGAGGTGCTGGTTGCTGGGGCTCTGCCACTTTCTGGCCCGTCTTACGCTCCATGTACTCCACCAGGGCCTTGTGTTGCAGATGTTTTAGGCTCGTCTTTGAGGCACTTGAGGTGGAAAGGGCCCGACCTCTAGTCTCAAACATCTTCCTACGTGCTGCAACTAATCCCTGCTCTCCTTGTTGCATGGGTTCTTGCCCCTCATACTCAACTGCAAAGGGGCTGTCGCTTTCATTGCCAAAAGAACGACAAGCAGAGTGGTTGGAGGCACCACCGAGCTGGTTGAGTTTCTCTGGTTCAGAGAAGCACATCTTCCTCTGCTCTGGTGTCAGTCGCTTCCTACCACCAATACGTGGCACTTGGGGCTGAGCAACATTTGCTGGCCTCCCGTTTTCCTTTTCAGTCTCTTTGTTCGTCTCCTTTTGATTCTCTCTCACTTCTTCCTTTATGCTCCCTCGCTCTGTCTCCTCAGAGGGGGTCACAGAGGGGGTGAGAGTGTCTGTGGAAGTTTCAGAATCTTGTGATGAGGAGAAAGAGTGAATCACTGTAGGTCTAAGCTCAACTTTTTGCCTGATGCGATGTGGCCATGACAGCTGCAGGTCCCTCCTTTTAAATGATGTCTCCCTAAGAACTTTAGACTGTGCATCTTTCAGCTTCTCTTTGTAGTACTTTTTAAATGAATCATCCAGGGTATTACAGGCAACGGAGATAACTTCCCCTCTACCATTCTTGGTGGTGTCCCCTTGTGGAGGTCTTTCGCTGTCATTAACAGTCATGCCTCCATGACCTGTCTTGTTAAGGGTCACTTCGTTGCTTTTCACACTGAAATCAGGATCCTTTTTTGGCTGCAACACTGCCCTGCTGGCTCCAGTGAGATGGTAGAGAAGTGGGGTGGTTTCTTTGTTTATCCTCTCGCTGGCAACATCCGTCAGTGGCTGACGTTTCCCTCTCTTTGCCTGCTCCTCTCTCTTGTGATGGCTGGACTGTTCATTGCTGGCCAATGATGAGACCTCCTTCATTTGCGTGGTTGGATGTGAGCAGCAGTTTCTCTCTGGTCCACAGTAGAATATAGGGTTGTTGGCAGTGTGGCGGCCGATCTCTCGAGTCTGCATCATGTCAATTTCTTCTAATGAATCAAAGCTTCGAGAGGACTGTGCTGAAAAGAGGAATGGTTTGTGATTCTCCTGATCCAAACTGCTGGACATCAGGTCTTTGCCCTGGATCTCTCTTTCATCTGGAATCATGTCGCTGGAAGTCTCTTTGAGAGGTTTAAATAAATTTTCCATGGTGCTGTGGCATCTTTCCTTTTCTCTCAAGCGATGTCTCTCCAGCGTGGAGGAACTTTCACTCCCAGTTTCAGACCCACACACAGAGGAGGGGTGTGTCCTCGTACCAGATTCAGACAGCTTACACATTCCCGTGACAAAGTAGAATTGACCCTTATGCTGGATGCTGCTGTTGATAAAGTTCTGACCAGCATTCCAGGGGCTGGCAGCTCGAGCTGGCTCTGAACCAAGCCAATCATGAGCTGAATGGGCCCTTTTGCGTTGACTTTCAAAATGGCTACTTCTTCCCCCAGCCATATTAGGATGGTCTCTATTACATCCACCATTACTTGACAGGCGTCTAAGTTTCAAATGCTCAGACTGGCTTGTGACTTGAGGAAGTGATCGGCTTAGAAAGTTTGTTGACTTCTGTTGTTCAGAGGCAGCTTTGTTATCAGTGATGAAAAGGTATTCCGGGTTCATTTGCACCCTGGGCTGATCCTGAGGCTGGAGGTGAAGGCGGTAGCTTGGTGGCTGCTTGGCCTGTGCTGTTGTGGCCCTCCAGTCTGCAACCACTGGGTTGGAACTGCTGCTTGCGTTACTTGATTCTGGCTTAGCGGTGTCAGCTCTTGCGGTACCCAAACCTTGAGGATGGAGTCGATTGTGGGTTCTGGGCTGTTGTGGTTGAAATTCAGTACCGGGGTGTACCCTGCTATTCTCAAAGTTTTTTGTGGCTATGAAACTATCCAGGCGAGCTGGGACTGGGGGAGGACGTAGAGCACCTTGGGGTTGAGTCCCCAAAGGCACTTCTTTCTTTGAGAGTGCTTTGTTGTTGGTATGGAAACTCTCGTTGCCATTGTGATGGTTTACATCGGTGCTGGAATTACTGAGATAGTGTTGTGAGATAGCTTCCACTGAGCGATAGAGCTGGTCCATGGTCTTTGAGTCCGACTGCAGAACCTGGTTGGGGTGGTAAATGGACTTTACATACTTAAGGTCAGCATAATGGCTGAAGGAACTGGACTGCAGGTCATCTGGGAGGAAGGAGGAAGGGTAATCTGGGGCAGTGGAGCCACCAGAGAAGGAGCTGTAGGCAGAGTCCCCTTTGCCGTGTTGGTGGTGGGCAAGCTGGTCAACAATACTGCTGTTAGACTTGGCTGAAGATAGCCGGCTGACAGGCAGGCTCAGAGGATGCAGGTCCACGTTGCTCATTCTCTCAAAGTGGAAGTTGTAGGAATCCATGGAGTACTGGGGCGGACGTCAGGGAGGGAAGGGAAGGGTCCGTAAATGTGTTGCACGTGTACGTGTACTGATGCATGTGTCTGCCTTGTGGGTAAAACTGGGGAAACTGCCACCAACACATTTGCACCAGTTTGTCTGAGATGTTTGCTGCTAACTAGGTCATTTTCTTGCCTTCTCTTTGTTTATTCAAAGCCTCTGAAAATGGGCTGCTCAGTAGCTCCTGTAGTAGAAACACAAACACAGACCTTTTTTCAGTCTTCAATTAACACTCAAGCTTCAAATACAAATGATCACAGGTGACATGCATGTACAAACAGTGTGCAATGAAAACATTTGTGATGAAAGGCCAGCAAATTGCCGATACTCAGGTCACATGACTTTGTGTAGTCTCCACAAACAACCCCACGCACAACTGTTTCGACAGCTTTGCAGGGGCATGACAATTAAACACAAGTTTGTGTTAAATTGCCAACTCGGCATGTCCACTCGTTTAATAGCACACAGTTATACTCCCAACATCAAAGCAAAATACCTTCATACCTCATCTACCCTCTATGCATGAGAGAAAATTCCCAGCAGTTCCATGTTTGTAAAAATATCCCTGGAATAAGGGTTGTTTCCTGCACAGCAAAGATGCCAGGAAATGGTCACCAATAACAAAATATTTCCCTGGCATTTCTAGGTCAAATTAATATAACGTGTTATTGTTCAGCAGGAACTTTTTCTCCTACTGTTATAAGTTGCAGAGACAAATCATATAATCCTTCACTGAAAAATGTTAATTACTGTCTCCAGCCGAAAATGCAGTGTGGGATTAAAGGTTTTTATGCCTACCCAGCAAAGTGGGGGTGCTGGTACATAGCAACACGAGGAGGAAATCCTCTAACTCGACTTATGTATGTATAGTTTCTCAGTCTTCCAGGTCATGGTATGTATTTGTGCTACATGAAAGCACACAGACATTTCACTTCTTATCTTAAGTGAAGACGCCTTTGGGATGAGAGGTAAAGCAGCTCCAAGAACTCCAAGCAAGTTGCATTTGTCTAACACATATATAATTATATGTAGTTATGATTTTACATGTAATGTCACACCATGTTCTTCATCAAGGATAAAATTAATAAAGGATGTAAACTATGAACACGTGTATTGCCAGATATTTTTATTTTGTCATTCATGCTCATCTTTACTAATTATAAGCAAAATAATGTTTAATTTCCGGCTGTTCAAAACGGAATAATTTATAGTAATCAACAGTGCACCAATATTGTGTCAAAACAGTAGTATTATAGTTATGTAGGTTTTAAAATATTACCATAGGTCTCTACTTCTGTTTTGTTTCAAAGGTAATCATTCAACTTCCAAAAAACAAAGCAAGATCACCTTTTTTTAACTTTATGGTTAAAGTTATCACCCTTTTTGACATGAGTTATAAGTTTCACAGCTCACATAGTTCACAGCAGTTTGGTTTTGTAGGTCAGCACAGTTTACCACCTGGTGAAGGAGTCCATCTGTGGTTTTGCATCCACGAGGCCTCTAATTAAGGACCTTGAGGTCTGTGCTGCACGTTGCAACGTACACATGCAAAAATGCCAGGAATTCCATATGGAACTCAAGAAATATGAGGGGATTAGTCATATGACATGTAATTCCTTGCTATAAAGCACTGTGGGCTGTGCAGATTTGCCATTTCACCGTATTAATCATGAGACAGTATTTGAATTTTTGTTATTTCCGCAAATGTAAAATGGAACAATTTGGGTAAGATTAAACATTCCAAGCAGAATGAGTGAGATCAGGTAACCTTTACACTGGGTTGTACTTCGACAGAAGATTTTCTGGTTGTTGCTCTTGGCTGTAAAACCTTTCATGTATTTAAAAAGCTCATCTTCAGTGAAACCTGTCCTTGCAGGTTAATGACAGGTTTAGGTTAGTCTAATAGCATGTTGATAGTAAGCTTCCCTCTCATGACCTGAGTGCCTTTTCATGACTTTGTCATTGAGTTCAAAACACATACCTGTCATGCATTAACAAAGGTCAATAAAACAAAAACAAGGACACCTGCACATCAACTTTGACAAAGCACATTTCAAGAAAAAGAACCGGCACATTATTTATTAGTTGATTTTGTTTCTTTAGTTTGAGAGGTTTTAACCAATAGTTGTACTAACATCCTGAGGTAAATGGTCACTTAGTAACTTAGACTTACAAGTGAAAACTGTTGGCCAAGCTGAAAACCCTGAATCAAAGATGATCCTAGGTGGTCGTTTTGCATATACACAAAACCCACCTCACAAAAGCCTTTCAAACTACAGTATTAAGGGGGATTCCATGTGTTTATGAAGGGCCTTCTGATCTATGCTGTGTCTGTGTGTGTGAGTCTGTGTGTGTTTCTGTGTGTGTGTATATCCGTAGTTTCCAGCCCTCCTCTCTCTTCCCTCTGCGAACAGAGAGAGGCTCCCAAACAGGGGAGCGCTCAAGTGGAAGTGATGGAGGGGACAGGCGGTGACAAAATGTACAGAGAGGCTAGGGGAGGGGGGGTGAGGCAGAGGGTGACCAGTCCAGACAAATACCCTTACACGCAAACCACAACAACAAGAGACAAGAGAACTGAACAATGACAGCAGGAAAACTGCTAGAAGAGCACATCAATAGTCACAACAGCAAGGCAGTCTGGGACACAGACAGACAACAACAATTTTAATGAACATTTCTGAACTTTAGAGAGCGCCAGTAGCAGAAAAGAAAGAAAAAACTCACCCAAACTTTGAGTCTAAGTTGCTGACCCTCCTCATTTCCATGTGAGAGAGAAATATGTTTCTTAAATTCAAAGTTAAACAAGGATAAGACAAATCATACTTGGTTCTCATTCAAAACATCTTTCTTCTTCTGGAGAGGGACCAGACCAAGTAACCAGGAGAGCCAGATATTAGAGGGAAGACTTCTAGTGAGTCCCTTCTCCCCCCTCTGAGACCCAAGGCTGCCTAGTGGGAGCCACTGATTGGCCAGCCGATGACGTCCAGCTCTTCGATGCACAATGAGCGCAGCGGAGGGAATATTTCACTGCCGCAGATAGCTGCTAGTGCTGCCGGCCGCTCGAACAACAGAAAGAGAGGAGGGGAAAAAAAGAGGCCTCGCATTCCTGGCTGGCTTCAAAGACGGAGCACAGCTCGGGCGCCATTCATTCCCAAGGCCCTGAGCCCAGCACATGGAGACTGGCCAAGGCAGGAGGGAGGAGAGAGGAGGGGAGGGGTGAGTGGACGGGTGACCTCCCAAGCCCCCCCCCCCCCCCCCCAATAAACAGTCACTCAGAGTGACTTACTTCTATTCTATTCTATGAAACCCACTGACAGTTATGACAAGATATAAAAGTAGTCATCAAATGACTGCAGAAATCTTGAGGAATTCCTCTGTCAGCATGACATTCAACTGACGCCTCATAATGAATACAATTTATGATTGGATTGGAAAATAGCTTTATATCTAATATTTAATTTTACAAGATTATTTTCAAGTAAAATTGATAGTGAATTTGCAGAGAGACAGAAAACTGTGGTAGAGAGGGAGCTTTGACATGCAGCAAAGTTCTGCAGCCATTATCAAAGTTATATGGTATCCATATTAAATACCATTGGGGCATCACGTCTCTTCAGTTTAATGAATACAAAATAATCACTGCTCTACACTGAGGAGAACCATCACCCCTTAATAACCAAACACATATGATTTGAGCAGAAGCCTCCCTGGATTCTTTGAGACAAAGGTGGCAAAGACTTGAGAACATGCACGGCATGCACTAACTCTCTCTCTATCTTATACCATGAGCCTCCAAACTCCAGTGTGGCTGTCTTGCATCAGACAAAGACCCCTGTTGGCTTTGCTATTGTTTTCTTTTGTGGCTGGCAGTGCTACAGCTCAGCTGAGAAGTGGGTTTAGAACAGTGTCACTGGCACTGCGTCCATGTTCTGTTGTTGCTTTTATTGCTGCTGTAGTGGACTCCACTCCAGGATAACAAGACATCTTTTCTTTGTGTTGGACAAATGCACTTGGGTCTGAGAGAGCGATAGCATATCTGAACCAGATTTAGGGCAGCAAATTTAAATGGAATTTAAATGACTCTGCAATACAGCCTACAGCAATTTTTAAATGCCAAGAAGGCTCATTGAGTCCAAGGGCTGAGTGTGAGTCAAAATATCATTTAAGCAAAACATTTGTGTGATGCTGGTCCCCCCAAAAATCACACCATAAATATTTTGATATTTCACTGAAAATGAGAGTAATTACGTAAAAATGAACACAATTACATATAGTTCCAGAAGTTGCAAAAATGTGCAGTTGTGCCTTCTATTTTTTCCCTTCTAGGTGCAAAATTTGAAAAATCTGAGCTTACGTTTACATAGAATATATTTCACCATCTGCTTTATCAAGTCTAACACACTGTTTACAATAATTTAACAACAATATAACTAATACTCTACAAATGAAATATGAACCTCAAAGCAGCCAACAAGAAGACTTAAGCCTTAAAACAGGAATTTTCCATGTCATACTTAACCTGGGTCAAAATTTAGTACATCTACACAAAGATAGGAGGAAAGGTATCCTTAAGAACCATCAGACTGTCAGGACCAGCAGGAGAAGATACATTTTGAAGATTGGATTAACAGAACCACAGAATGTGAGGACAGCAGAAGGAAAAGCTAATGGAAAGTGGGAGGAATGAACAATGGGTGGGGAGGGGTGGGGTGGTGGTGGTGGGGGGATGAAATTCTTTCAGATTTTTTTTTTCTTTCAATTGTGCTTATGTTCCAGTGTGACCTTCAGCATGCAGCCACGAGATTGGACCACCAGGCGTCTGAGCGGGAGGGCAGCAAAGAGAAAGATAGGAAGTGATAAACAGAAGGCATCCAGGATGGTGAAAAGATGCAACAAATCCTAATGACCTAAATAGATGAAATTGTAAATTGGGAAGACAATGATGAGGACGACTGAGAGGAAGGGCTGCACAAATGATTGGACTTCCAAACTGAGAAGCTTAAAGGATTGCTCATGTCGTTGTTGTTCATTAATGGCAGTCTGGTTGATGTGATTATTATGTGGTCAGGAAGGAGGCACTTGCATTTCCTTCCATTTAGAAGAAAAGGGGATTTTTTTTTTTCAAAATAAAAACCTTTTAGCTTGTGTTATCTCCCTGGAAATGAGGGTGTCTCACTAATAGCTGGAAAATACCCAGTCACGTTGGCAGACTTCGGTGTAATGAGTCTTAGTAACGCCCTAGCAACAAAGACGTAATGTAGTCCGTGTTGAGCCAACTTCAGCTAATGATTTCTAGAGATGGGGACATTTCTAAATAGAATAAACACTGCCTTATCAGGTGAAAAAATAAGTTCTCAAACTTCACATGCATTTTTGAGGAAGTAGCTCAGTGTCTGTGTCACCAGTTCAGCTGATTCGTTCTAAATGTCAAGCAGACAATTAGAGACTACCTGTTGTATAATGAGGCATCAGAACTGCCCACTGCTCAACTATGACATCATTTCTGGACTCGAGCCTCCCACAGGACATGAAAGACATCATTCCCATTGTCTCTGTTCAAACACAACAGGAGGGGAAGCTGCTTTTGAAAAGGTGGAAGTGGTCGGATGTTGAGAAAAGCATTTAGTAGTGGGAAAAAGAAAAGTGACCAACACCTGCAGTGTAATTCCTCTTGGATGTGTGTGTGTGTGTGTGTGTGTGTGTCAAACACACACACACAAAAAAAAAGAGATTCAGCATGTCCCTGTGTGCAGGAGAGAGACGCTGTGAGCGCATGTTGCCAGGCAGTGCTCCCACCGGTGTCTAAAATCTCCAGCTGGCCAAGACAAGCTGTCACACTCTAATAAGCTCTGCATTCCTGCCCTGATCGAGCCTAAATACCCAACCTGACAATATTTAACACTTGACCTACTTTATTTTGATGTCCACTAAACACTAGGTGTGTGTATCTCACCCACTAAGATGGACTGGATACAGATAAATGTTCAGCAATATGACACACATACATACATGTCAAATTAAACAATTTATTTCAGCCCTGTCACGACACAATGCAACAGTGTGTATGTACAATATAACAGAAGAGGAACTGCTGTGAGCACTTAATTTATCAGGTACGTCAGTACAATATACTGTATTATCTATTCTCCAATCATACAAAAAAATACCCTGACAGTCAAGCATTCTGTATCCTGGTCAACCATTAACCAGGAACTGCACCACGCCAGGGAAGTATGAATGCAGGCTTCTACAAATTACTTTCACCTTGATTGTGAAAAGATAATTGCTTTTGCGTTGCTGACCCCCTGGAAGTTTGCAGTATGATCTAGTCACGTTGACTTTCACAGAATTCTCAGAACTGGAATAGTACAAAGCTTCAGGCAATGCAGTTTTGTTTGTGTTTTTAAGGGTGTGTTTGCATGCTTGGGCTGAGTCTAAAAATAGCCTGTGTGTGAACTTATCGTTACTGCAGCATCATTGGTATGTGAATTAAAAATATGAGACCACACTAACCTGGAACAATTATTTAAGAAATTTGAGAACTGGCAATAAACCCCTTTGCAGGAGCAACATGGCACACTCTTTTTATTCAATATATTATGAAGAAAACCATTTATCTGTTACTTTATCAACACCTTCCAGAAAAAATTCATTCAATATGCATGAGTCAAATGTTTTTCTCAGTGGTAACTAAGTCACACCCATCCTCAAGAGCCAAGGATCACCTGCTTTACACAATCAAAACAGCAGAGGCATCTTACGACATTTCTGCAAAGCACAGTACCTTATCCTGAGTAAGTGTGCGATACCACTACAACAAGGGAGCGATGGTGACAAAAGAAAGCCTGGATGAGGAGTCATGAAGGGAGACAAACAGAGTAAGTTTGAAAGAGGAGAAGGCCGGGGAGGAAGCTGATGACAAACACCCCAGGAAAAAACAGCAAATGACCCACTTCCTGTAAAAAAGGTGGGATAAGTCTCAGTGACTCCATCATGACAGAAAAATGTTACTCTTGAAAAGGAAAACAACAGCTATTGTTCTAGGATCCCCGGTGTCTCTTCTACTTCACCTCTCACCTATACCAGTGCCGAGAGACATTATGTCAGCAGTCGATGCACGTTTTGTTTTTTTTGTCTAATCCTTTTGTGCTTTCCCCCTGTTTTTCTCCCCAGATTGCACTTCATTAAGTGACTCTACTTTGTTTTTGCTCCCCCTCTGTCAGTCTAGGAGCCCCACAGACTACCACATGCACCCTCCATCACATCTGGAGCCGTCAGCTGCATTTTTTTCACATGACAATGAGGAGTTAAATCAGGGGGACATAGCGAATTGGAGGATGACATTATAGTTCCCCTTCCTCCTGACAGGCACCCCGACTGACCAGAGGAGGGCCTGGGGCACTGAGATACTTGACTATCTGAGGGTCCTCACCAGTTACCTCACCCTGTCTACCCTGCCAGGTCATCTCTGTGCTGTTATATAACGAGCTGTGGATCGGGCAGATGACCACGAGCCCCAAATACGTAAGCAGGATGCCATCCACCAGGGCCCCTGAGGTGGCACTGAGACTGCCATGACACTGCGTGACTTCTCCAGAGTCTGATTCGTCAGAGAAATGCCGCCATTACAGTAGACGTATTGTTCTTGTAATATTTCGAGCAAATGATTAATTCATCAAAGTCATGATTGACGGCTCAGTAATAACTCACCCAAACCAGCGACTGCAGCAAATGATGCTACAACACAAGTTATATGACCACGATAAGACTGCACAAAGGAAAATCAAATTAATTACAGCCATTAATGAGGAAATTAGTTTGTGTCATTAAATGCCAGGCTTCTTGTAATAAAAACTAAGTCCTTCTGAAAGTACAGAACAAAGACATCCTTGTATACATTTAGAGCTTTCAAGTATTTAT
This sequence comes from Aulostomus chinensis, assembly GCF_037954235.1. Lineage (NCBI taxonomy): Eukaryota > Metazoa > Chordata > Actinopteri > Syngnathiformes > Aulostomidae > Aulostomus > Aulostomus chinensis. Next base: position 7,874,016 of record NC_141334.1, read on the forward strand.
TAGGATACTGCTGGAATGTTTTAATGCCGGTAAAATCTGTGGCAAAGCTGTTAATGGACTTATCACACCTTATACAGAGTGGCATGGCATAAAAGCCATACAATATGACCTGCCTCTGTTATATTTATTCATTTATATTACAATTAGCATACAGTGACTGCCATTCTTTTCTCTCTAAGAACGGAAATATTTACATATAATCTATAGCAGTCAGTCAATCATTTTCTTTGTTCTACAGAATTCATGTAATATTTGTAGTGTTTTAGGAACCATATTAAAAAGCATCATAATTACATACTGTAAAGTCATACTACATTTTTACTTTAAATTTTACTTTAGGTTTTTCTGTCATTAGCACTAAAATCAGTACACAGCTGCATGCAAATATCACTCGTGTAATCTTTGCAACAAATGCAGCCATCTCCTTCCCTGAGTGAGTACACCTGCTAAAAAGATATTCTGCAGGACACTTTCCGGTACAACACACCTTTGTATACAGTATGATTACATGGGTATAACAACCCTGAGTGATTACAATCTATAAAACAACACTGTGAACATTGTTGTACAAAGATATTAAATGGAAAGTAATATGACTGGCAACATCAGGCTCGGGTGGCATTTATTTAATTTGATATTGTCGTTACATCATTAGAACAAAGTTCTAGTTTTATTACGCATTATATAATAATATTAGATATCTAATCCTGTATTGAGGGAAATATCCAGTAGAAGCGCCAGATAAAAAGGTGCCAAGGGCAATTTTGCAGGGAGGCCAAAGCTAAGCACCAAGCCTGGATGCTTGAATTCAGCAAGTAGCATTTAACTAGAACACTGATTTTCCAAATAACCCCTGCATTAGTCGTTTGATATAATTGGACTTCACTCTGCCTTCTTCAGATAAATATAATATTACACCTTACCAACTGGTAGCTGATGGAAGTACTATAACCACAACCTTTAAGTATTCAAATATCACATAATAAGTCATTCATAGGGAAAGACAACACTTTAGCTCAATTTTTCCTGCCACAGGAACCCTTAATTTCCCCCATATCAACAGACTATCCTTTTCCATTGAGACACATTACAGCTACATTATTAAGGGATGGTTTTCCTACTGTAATAGTGGACCTCCTAGAGTGGCTAAACTCAGGTTACAGTACTGCATGACCTGCTGAGCTCCGAGACAAAAGCATTTCCCGTCTGGCATTATTGTACCTCAAACCCATCCAATATGAAGCGATTACAATCTGTGAAAAGACATTTTAGACAACGGAAATTAATACGAACCATGCAGCGACTAGACCTGATTCAGAAGACACACATACATATACACATACACATACATACACACACCAAACATAATTCACTTTCCCAGAAACCAAGGTAGCATTACGTTACTTGTGGCTATTTCGATTGAACAAACACAACATCCTTGAAAATTTTTCTCTTCAATTGACCGACCCCTTTCAGCGGGAAATAACGTCATGTGTTTAACGTATCACAAGTAGGAGAACACATCACTCATTCATGAATACTTTCCCACAAGGACAAACACACAACACAGCCACCAATCAGAGGAGAAAGCTTGATCGGAGCAGGAGTCATTCACGGATGGCACTCCTGCCGTTACATGAGCACCTTCCTCTGACATCATGTTTAGAAAGAGGGGAGACAACAAAAGAAAATATGAAGAGAAGAAAAAAAGGGAAAAAGGTGTGAGAAACTAGACCATCCTCTATCTAATATGGCGTGATGAGAGAGAACAGACATGCTTCTAATCCTTCCTTTTATACCTCCTTGAAGGGTTTAAGAAGCATGAAAAGGACAGTCCGGATACACAATACACTGCCCTGTAGAGCAGCAGCCGCAGGACAACAAGGAAACATTTGCTCAGTGTTGCGCCAGATATTTGAATTGCAAAAGAACCCGTCGGGCTGCCAGAGACGCTGTGTGGGCGCACGGTTAACATTCACTTCCCCCCACTGACCCCAACATGGCTGCCACTGAAGTCAACAACAGTTGTGGGCCAAGACCTAATTTTCAGGAGGCAGATTCAGATTTTCATTCAACTTTAGGAGAGCTTTAGCAGTTTTAGCAGGTCAGCGAACTAAATTTTATCAATCTTCTCTATTTTTTTTGTCAAAAGCACCAGCTCTGGTGGATAACCAGATTAAGTGGAAATGCAGCTCCATAATTCATTGTGACAAACAGGTGTCGGACAGGCGGAACATTTCCTTCTCACATTATTCTTTCAAATCAAGAAATATATTGGCCTTGACAGATCAAAATTCCATTCTAATTTCTCCTCCATTGACATAACTGTCTCCCACTCACTCCCCAAGACTTTCAGTCTAGAGCGGTGAGGAGGGACCACAGCGACTCCTCTCCTGTGGCGAGACAGTGTTTCAGTATACACGGTGGATATTTCATCTGATCTACTTTCTACAGGCTGAACTAAAACCTGGAGAGAAATATTTACTTGGCATTTATTTACCAAGTCAGGGTTCTGGAAACTGGAGCAAATCACAAGTTCTAGGAAGAGATGTCTTCATGTCCAACTTCAGGTTTCTGTTTGCCCAAGCAAGTGCTTTTGTTCACACAGACATTGGTTATTGAGATACTACTGGGGGAATTTAGGCAGCATGCAGCTTTAAATGACGATAACTGGATGAAACCTCATCAGATGTGATTACTTACTACAACACTGACACTTGTTTTACCAATCACAACAATAAAATTCAATTTGGGTTCTGTGAAAAAAGGAGAAATTCGACCTTGAAACGTCACCCAAAGAGTGTTTTTAGCCCTTCAAATACCCACAAATTGAAGTCTTGTGCTCAAGAAGACTTTTTTTTCCCCCCACTTCTACATCACTTCCTTGGGATTGGGAATGCAGACAGAGCCAGACAAGTGTTTTTAGCTTGACACTAATGCTGCCTCATGGCAACCTACTATAAAACCGTACAAAAGGGTCACTTTAAAATCTCTCAAGTGCATTGTCCGTCAGAATCCACATCTTCTTTTTCCAGCCTTATGCTCTGTAATCCATGAAAACTTTGACGTTAGTGAAAAACTAATGATAACCCATCCAGGTCACACAGCAGCACGGAGCATGACCAAGCTAGCACATTTAGTTGAACCAATTTGCTCAGCCTCATCTGCACTTGTTCACAGTAGCGGCCAACCAGAAGGGTTATTGTTTGTTTATTTTTAGTTAAAATCACGGTGGATGTGTATCACTGAGCATATGGCTGGATAAAGAAGATGTAGATTATACCAGACTGTGAAATTGAGAGATTGTAAAATAGACATTTTTTTGTTTGTAAATGGTGGCCATTAGCTTCAAGCTAATAATACGTGGCTGGCTCTCTCTGCATTCTGGAGTCACACAGAAGTGATGCAGCGGTGACAAAATGTTTAGATGAGCCCAAGACACCTATTAGTAAGTACTTGGATGGCAAAATACACTTTATGGATGAAGTATCACTTCAGTCTCTACATCAACAACTACTGGGCGACATTTACTTTCAACTGAATAAAAGTGAATCTAGATGGAGAGAAGAAACTTTAACCTTCCTGTCATCCAAGCACCGCCAGCTTCTTGCATTTCCTTAATCAGTCACAGTTGGACACTGGTTAATCATTTAACTAGTTTATGTAATTCCTCAGATCTCTACAAAGATGATGAACAATGCAACAAAGCCAGCGGTTTTCCCTAAACTTGCTGATAAGTCTCTCACACCGAGTAATCCAGGATAAGCGCTTTTCCTCTGAGAAGTTTGCTTTATGCTGCAAACAGCTATATAATGAAAATTTTGTAACAATGAAAAAGAATATTAGTTTATCCAGAATGCAGTAGTTCTTTGTTAATTTGTAGCATTATTACAGTGGCATATAGATACTGCAGCCATCCTACCTCCAACTAATGACACGGTGGAGCTCTATTATACGTGTGACAGAGAACAAATGGTCCCACCTACGCTTCAGGCTTCACTTTTAATTGTGCTACTTTCGAGACATATATAGTCACCTAATAGTACTGATCATCTCCCTCAGGAGTCAAGTGATCTCTAATCTCCATTGTTTCCCAGCACTGCGTCTGCCACTACATTTTGGGGGAAGCTTATCACAATGAGCTCCTTTTACTGCTGGCAGGGCAGGTTTCCTAGCTCGGGGGGGGGGGGGGCTGATGGCTGTAAAACATGTCACACAGATTAAACTTCACCAGAAAACAGCGAAACACAGTCTGGACTTTGAAACCTGGGAGAGGGAAATAGAGCAGGGCACTTTGTGACAGAGGAAACATTGCTGGGACGACTTTGGGGAGCAGCAGACACTCTTGGAATAAAAAAAAAAAAATTAAAAAACATAAAAATCCCCTTTGTGTTCAAGTCAGTGTTTTTACTTTTTTTCGAAAGCAAGCTGCAACATATAAATTAGTGTGTTACACATTTTACATTTCTAACTGCATCTGGTCTGGTTCTTGTCAGTTGCCTCATTATTGGTCTCAAAGGAACAATCTCCATCAACAGCCTCATTGCCGGTTTTCTTCCCATATGACATTTGTGGGACCGTTTTATTTCTGCTACTCATATTAACACTATATCACATTTCAACACTCATATTAAAGGGAGTTTGAGCCCATTCCAGCTCCCACAAGACACACACACACACAGCCACCTGAAAAAGAAGTCATCAAGCCTGTACTATCAGCCATGTCGGACAGCTGTAAATGCCTCCTTTATTAGTCAATGTCACAGCCTTATTACAGCGTTCGTAGCCGGCTTGAGGCTGTGTGACAACCCCTCACCCACACCTTCTCATCAGGTCTATGAAACCTGAGAAGGCCCTCTGGCATGTTTGCACTGTGTGTTATTGAGGTACAGTACACATACACACACACACACACACACACACACACACACACACACACACACACACACACACACACACACACACACACACACACACACACCAAAGTCTTCCTGCCTTTTTCTCTCAAACACACACAAGGGATGATGAAGGGGTGCTCTGTTGTCCAGACTACAGGGAAGAAGCAACCACGTCAGACACTGTTAAAATTCTTCCGTAGCCTCTCTGTATCATCTCCTTTGAGGCATCCGTGCCCTTGATTATGTCAACAATGACAATAACATTACAATTTTAAAGTTTGAAAGTTCAAAGTCAGCCTCAGGCTTCATCTGTATTTTCACATTTGCTGTCAGAACACTGACACTGAATATCTTAAATATAGAAGTAAAATAAGCTATTTCTAGATCTGAACGGCCTTCTTTAACATGCTGATAAATTAAATAGGAATACTGTTATAAGCACAAAATGATGTCACGTAATGAAACGTGTGATATACCTCTAATACGATTGTGTGAAGTATTAGTACTACTGACCCTAAGTAACACGCTGGACATGAAAACAGTTGAATCATGACATTTCGGTAACTTTTTTAATTTGCTAAATTATAGAGCTGTGTGTGTGTGTGTGTGGGGGGGTAATATGAAAGTTGCATTTCCATCCATCCATATTTTTCCAAAAACTGCTAAAAAAAGGAGTATTTCTAAAATTCTGCCTTGGTGCTCACCACAACCACCCACCCACCCACCCACACACCCACACACACATACTTCAAGACATTTGACACTGCCGTATCACAATGAGGGTCCTACAGGGACAAACAATAGTGAAGGTGTGGTCCAGTCAGATAACCACAACAGGCAGACAGACATTCACACATAACCATACACACTTCCCATCCTTCCCTTGGGGGGGGTCTCATATTAGCCAGCGATAACCTCTGGCGGCCATTTGTCTCCTTCATGTCTGTCTGTTCTATGGGCCCTGAAGAGGTCTTTCTGTTGCTCTAACAAAAGAGGGAGGGTCTGACAATAACTCACAACTGCAGGCCTATGAGCGGACAATTTCAGATTTAAAAAGAAGCCCCCTGCTCAAGCCTGCAGAGCACAGCTTGGAAGTAACAACTAAAGAGGGGAAACTAAACAAAAGGTAGGCGAGAGAGAGCTGGAAAGTCTGTAAATATCAGAGTTTGGTGGTGGATGGTTTTTGCAGATAGTTTTATTTATGGTCTGTGAGCACATCCAGGAGCTTCCTGGCGGAGCTCTCTCTCCAAGGAGGACTCCTGCATAACGGACTTTCCAGACACTGCAGGAGTGGGAGGACTGGTGGAGGAAAAGTGCATGCACATCCAAACATGTAACCTGTTCCATGAAGGCCCTGGTGGAAGCGATGAACAAGAGGATTAATATTTCCACATTCTTGAATACACGCGGGGGGAGAGAGCTGTGCTTCTCTTCTTTTACAAGATATTAAAAATCAACCTTTTGAGGCCAGTATGCCAAAAAATAAATAATTTATCAAACCTCCTCAAAATGACCAGAGGTTAAGCTGCATCAACTACATTTCAACAGAAATCCCCAAAGAGTAGGGGTGTCCATTCCGGGATGAATCAAGTATTTCGAGTCTGAGCTGGGTCTAGTCAGCAGCAGAGTGCAAATCCATCATTCCTCCTCCTCTTGGAACTGGCATTTTTTTCCTTCTACTCTACTGTGCTGGCCAGCGAGTCAATAACTTGTCTGACTCTTATCGGGTTCTGAGCAGGAACTGGTGGACAAGCTGGTTTTTTTTCAAGCTATTTCCCAGAAGCAGCCTCATGCAAAAAAAACTCCACGGACAAAAGTAGTGAGAGTGAGCCAAAACTATAAACCTGAGGACCTGAGACCCAAAACAATGAGCTGAAAGATGCTCAAAAGCTACATAATGAGGAGAGAAACTGCAGACACGTTCCCGTGGATCTGTCCATCCCCATTTCAGTCACTGCTTATATAAAACACAACAACAACTATGGCAGTTCTATGTCAAATGAGGTCACCATGACTCTCTACTTACAACTCACAACTATTTTGGCACTGTTTTTTAATCTACCAAATTTTGAGTATTCTGGACATGCAGATATTTTTAAAACTGTCAAATCATGTGCAACAATCATTTTATAGCTCCTCCTATTTGCGTGCAATAACAAAAGCAGTAATATTTTAACCCATGCGTTAACTACAGTATATTTAAAGAAATAAACCTCAGTACATAACCATACATCTTATATCTTTAAAAAGTGTATAAACACTGAATATCATTTGAGTAAATTTCATATTGTACATTTTTGGTCCTTTACATTTTATTCTACTTTTTACTTGCCATTTATCACTCATATTCCCACGACTGTAACATGCAAATCTAGAAGTTGTGGGCTCAATAACCCACTCACCTTGATGCAAGACAATTCTATCAAAAACAAAATTTCAAAATAAATTCTATATCTCCAAGGATTCTTCCTTTTTAACAAAATAAATCAGCTGTACACCCTCTTGTCAATTTATTATGTACACTCCAGTTAACAGACACTGAATCTGTGCTGATTTATTTGAGTGGGTTTGTAACGGTGTTGTTGACCCACACTAGGTTATACTGAAAGTGTTATATATGAATTAGTGTTGACAAAATATTAGGAATTAGCAATTCAACAAATCTATGCACACACAGTCCTCGATAAGCTTTAAGTCCTAACATAATGATGCAGTGTTGTAAATCCTAAATATCAATAATACTATTCAACATTATTCTCCAATAATCTCTTTATAGCTGGAACAACGTCACGTTTCCCTTCAACTGTTTCCTTTCACCCATTAACCCTCGGGGAAAATTCTGACTTGTGCGACTGCATCTTAGGCAGGTTTTTCTCCCTCCTGGGGAAAATTTTATTTTCCATTTCCTTAATCAGTTTTTACAGAACCCGTCCTGGCAGTTACGTCAATGATGTCATAAGAGTACCTGAATATCCATCATATTCCACTACACATCTATCATGTCCTCATCCTCTACAAGGAAAAGAGTTTTCAAAGAGCATGAGATCATGACATCATGGTCACTATCGTTCACAAATCAGAACACAACACTTGTGTGTTTGATGGACTTTGGCCAGCCGAACAGCTTTTACTTTCTGGCTCTACATCGCAATCTCATTCTCTTGGTGTTGAAACTATTCTCTGATCCCCCTCATTGCTGCTGGTTCATTAAATCCTTCCTCTTACTGAAACACTGCATATCCAGACTCACAGCAGCTGTTAGTTTTTGTTTTTTTTCCTTCACTTTATATCACTCATTTTTCTTCCCTTACAGCCTGTCGTGACACCTCAAAGTTCAACAGCACCTCACTGAACTCCCTGACAATGAGTCACTACATCAGCTGTTTTCTTAACAAAAAGGTAAGACAAATTTATTTTCTTGAACCCATAATGCCAGTAAAAAACATTCCATCAGGCAGGAACAGAAAGATTATGAGGAAATGTAAACAGCACAGGTGTGACTGACAGAAACCAACGAGCTGCTAATGGCTTTATCTCTCTGACACCTAGCTGCTACATCCTTGTCCATTATATCCTTGTCACACATCCACTCCACCTCAAAGCGATGTCACAGGGACTTGTAATGATTAAATTATTGCAGCATAAGGTCATCTGCTTAAGATAGCTGTGAGTTGCCTCTGGAAATACAAGCTTATCTGCAATGTAATGAATTTCCCACCTCACCCTTTAGACAGCCAGCTGCTACATTTAACTGTATTAGTTTGGCAAGCGTCCCCCTGAAATCAGTTTGAACTTACTGAACTTGAGCTAACCTTAGCCACAAAGACAAACCAGTTGGGTCATCCTTGCAGAGGCGAGCTCTGTGAAAGGTCGACGGAAGAATGTAAACATCAGTGATGAAACCACACACTTAAACTATGAGAGTTTCCACTGACTAGTCCCACCAAGTTGAACAACAACACACCACATGTAGTTTTTGTTTGGGTGCTGTGGTTTGATATACGAGTGCCAGCCATTTCGCTGTACAGGTCATTTGTTCCCGCCCCCTGAAATATCAGCTTTTTAATATCATCGATGGAGGTTAAAGCACAAAAGCACTTGGTTAGGAAACCTTCAAGTATCGGGTTAAAATAAGCAGAGTTTTAACAGAGATATGAGTCAACGTTGACCACGGGAAATCAACAGCCACCTCTTGCTGCAGCTGCAGGGTATCTACTCTCCATCAGCAACCACACGGTATCCAAATATCCCGTCAAACAGCAGCAACCATCCAAATAGCTTCCTCCTCTCACTTGCCTGCAACATTATGAAACTACTCCCTCCATCTCCTTATACAGATTTCAACACCAGTATTTAAGGCCTAATGCTGGAATTGAGTATTATTACAGCTGACTGCAAGATATAGTTATTCCCTGATGTTGTCATGCTTCTTTCTGCAGCACCCCATCAAAACCATGCACACATTTATTTTCCATGGTTAATGACTGATGGAGGGAGGCAGCAAAAGACCGAGATCATGTTTCAACAAACAAGGCGAGTTTACGTGGACGGCTGATGGCTTTTGTGACCCTACCCTGCTTTATAACCCTGCCCGTCTATTTGCTTCCATCTTTGTTTCCACCTTCCTTTCTTCTTTAATCCTCCAGCAAACACCACACAAATCAATCTATCACACAACCTGTATGCAATTACCATTACCAAGCACGTGTATTGTTGCCACATTTGCATGTGCAGCGTGATGCTGTGAAAGGACTTAATCAATCATGCACTGTTGCATGATTATGAGTGGTGCAGCATGAATGAGCGTCCAATCAACAAGTGTTTATTTGTGTATGAAGTTTGCATTTGTTTTCTATGTGTATCCTGACTTTGTATGCATGTTGAAGTAAGATGATGTCTGTGCGAGGGTCTTGGTGCAGCCTGTGGGTCAGACTCTGAGGATGCATTGGAGTCGAGCCAGGTCATCAGCCCGAGCAAGTATCCCGCAGGGGTGAACAGAGAGGCTAGTGTGCTCCACTTGCTCCCACCATATGAACAACGTAGCGCATGAGTGCTTAGGTTTCAGCCATGGCACAAAACACCAGTGTCTGGTTTCCCCCAAAGCACCCCGTTCACAGCCACGGCGCCTTTTGTTCCCACTTTAAATAAAACATAGTCCAGTCATTAGGTAGAAAGCCCCCCCTCCCCTGCATAATTCAGGTCCAAGTATCAATTTGACACAAGGGGACAAAGTTTAGAAAAGACAACATTACATGTTAGTCACTCAACAAGAATTCTATTTGTTGTGTAATTTAACACAGTAAATGTTCCAGTGGCAGTTCAATGTGGTAGTTACAGTAGATGGAGTTGCAGTTTGATTTCCTCCAGTCCACAGTGTTAATTAAATATTTAATGTGTCAATAATTCTCCCCAGAAACAAAATGATTTATTAAGATATATTTTTTTGATTTGAAGTGACCTATAAACACGTCTTCTATTAATTCACTTTCAGCATTGATTCCTTACCAGTAAAAGAAAGTCCACATGTGGCGAGTAATAGGACACAGACGCAAAGGTGAACGCAGCTTTAGAAAAGGTCAAGAGAAAGGAACAGTGCACCAAAACTGCAGGACAAATTAACACATACCGGTCTACTTCCCACAATTTAACAATAGCAAATTCAATCTAACAGGAGGGTGTTTAACTGCGTGGTTAATCACTCAATAGGACCATTGATAAGAATTGTTGCTAGCTCCGTACTAAGGGGCTGTGGTTGCTTATTGACGTGTCACGTTTATCTTCATTTCACGGACTAAATAAAACTTTTAACACATAAGTAACTACCAAAAGAGGTCAAATGCACATGACATTTTCATGTAACTACCTCAGGACCATCCTCATTGGAAACACTAACCAACAGGTTGACAGTTGACAACCGAAACTCGGCGGCTACAGCGATACTAAATGCACCTGTCGAATCCCCTTCACCTACCTGAGTCCCGGTTCTCTACTTGTACTCTTCGTTGTTGCCAGGATGGATTTGGAGAGAAGAATACCAAAAAAAAAAGATTCACTGTTTTTTCTTTTCTTTTCTTTTTTTTTTTGACGTTGACTGGCGTGCGTTTCAACCTCCGGTAATGGGCTTTCGTTTCCCTTCGCTCCGAGTTAGCTTACCTTATTCCCTGGAGGGAGAAGCGGATGAAAGGTAATGGAAGATAGACTTAACCAATCAGATACGTCTGGGGGAGGGTGCTTTGAGATTTCACGCCATCCTATTGGTTAGACCGTCTCAGTGGCGAAACAGTGAAAGGGGACTTTCTCTGATTGTTGGTGGTTAGAAGCTGGTTGAAAGAAGAAGGAGCGTGGTTCTAAACTGATCCACTGGCGATGCATTTGGATGAACCATGTTCAAATCTATTTATTTTTATTTCGAATGTACTTATAACTATTTTTTGTTGTGGTTTTATCGTCTGTTTCTCTAGCTGTATGCTGCTTGGAATCACTTAAAAATTGTATTTAAAAAAAATTATACGGAATAATACCTGGTTTGCTTTTTTGAAGATGATTCAGCAAAACGTGAAAAAGAGAAAAAAAAAAGTTAGAGCTGCTGGTTGAATCACTCTGAAAGTCAGACATGAGATGCTATAATAAAAATGTATGTTTTCTTGTCTTTATTTCTTTGCAAGGGACCATGTACAATAAACACACACGCGTATTGTTATTTCATGGTGTTCTATCAGATACAGCTTCAGGTGATTTTCATCTGCAGTCCCTCGGCATGCTGGAGTTAATATACTGTAATAAACCGTACTTTATAGTTGTACACACAGACAAGAATTGTTATCTGTTACGTATGAATATCATAAGGGAAGAAAAAACACGAGAGAGAATAAAATGCATCATGAGACGGTGAACAGGAAAAAAAATGGCCAGCGACAATTTTAAAGAAACAATCTACAAAAGAGTTAATTCTCTCAGGGCAATGCAATGTGAACTGAAAGGAGCTAATCATTTCTAAGAGGCTCTGCAATGCAACGCTATATAAACTACTTTGAATACCTTTTGTTTTAGGCACAGAGAGATTAAGCTCCATCTCTTTCTCATTGAAGTAGACAAACAACTTCAGCTCCTCAGGTTTAGATGATTAGATGAGTCGATGCCAACAAGCTGTGAGGTGAACATGAAGCCTTATTTGTTACTCTGGAGTTCATTACACCACATCATACAATCTTAGAAATCTCTAAAACCTTTTTTAAATGTTATATTTATTACAATGACTACCATAACTAAGGCTCAAAATGTCTAACTTGCACATTACACACACTGCAATAAATGGAGGGGAAGCATTTTGGATACACATGCAATAAAAGGACAAAAGGACAAAATAGGACAAAAGCTTTGGTTCAGTCACCTGGAAATAAATTTGTCTGAAGATTTAGTAGATTAATAAATATATATTTTTTAATATATATTATTTCATTTTCAACCTCCAATGTTGGTCCTAAAAATCTATCAAATGTGAAAGTTCAAATTATGAAAGTTTGTTTCAAAGTTTCGCCTGCGAATATTGTCCCATTGTCAGTGACACTGCCGCTGATGCGACTGATAACGCAGCGATAATCAGACAGGAATTGATTGGAACAGTAGCAACTCTTGGCCACTTGGTGGCAGTTTGTATAATGAGAGGTGAAGTGGAGGCCAGGCCTGTTGGCAGCCATAGTGGATGCTAGACAAAGTCACTGCATGGGGTTGACAAAATAATGTACACAGCGTATGAAAAGGGACTTCAGCTGGATGTGAATGTCAAATACCCTCACGGAGCGAGGTCGCTATACTCCAGCTAGTGCTTGTCATTCCTCTGTGCGCTAATAAACGTACCAAAGTCCACATTATATTTACCAAGCCTGATTGATACTGTTGCATTTTCCGAACGAATGCACCACTAATTTGGACAAGAGCGGCGGCCTCTTTCACTTGATTACTGCATCAGTGAGCTAATTGCAAAAGAGGACAGATGCTGCTGGTTGTCACATTGATGGGGGTGCATGTGGAACTGAGATATTTGCCTGTAATTATCCACTGTAGTGGATTACATATAGAACAGAGATAGTGCTTCATGGTTATAAAATGCAGTGGGTTGAATACAGAATAGGGATGGATGAATATATCTATGATGAGGTGTACTGGGTTGTTACCAAAGTGGTACTGATACTGCACACTGAGATCGTGTTTTAGAACTTTAAATATATGATGAAAGGTAATCAAGAACTAGAAACAATCTTTTCAAAACGTATTCAATTTGAGTTGTTCATGTACTTTGAGTTTAACAATTCAGTGTATTTTTATTTTCATTTTATTCTTTTTTTTTTTTTAACAATGTCACATGAACCAAACCAATTTTAAATGATAAAAAACAAATGATCGGTTTAACGAGGTGTTATAGCTGGATTTATTAACCTAAAATAAAAACTCAAAATGAATGCATGTGGCCTTCATAAAACTGTGCTGCTAAAATAAAACAAGTACAACCCTGTTAAATATATTCATATATATTTTATTCTCAATACGACAAAATACAAAGAATATTCAGGACAGACTCTCATTAGTCACAATTAATACTCACTTCACAAGAATGCTTTTAAATTACATAACCTAAGTTTGAAGATCAAACTCAACGAGTACCTTTAATCATATTGCATCCATCATATATAGCATCTCTATCATCAATTCTCTTAAAACTAATCCAATTTAGACAATTGTACATAGTGTATGCTGCCGGTCTCCATTCTGAGACGACTTTTAGGAAAAAGATGTTATACAACATACTGTATAAACTGCTACAACTGTTTGACGTGTAGAGAAATACCTTTGTTTTAAAAGACACGTTGGACCAATTGTTCAAAAGGGACAAATAGGAAATACTCTCAAGAGGAAGAAGCAGACCTGGTTTTACGTAAGACTGTACACATCAACCGCCACGCATCCATCCATCCATCCATCCATCCATCCATCCATCCATCCATCCCAGAAGATCAACAATATACATTTCATGAAAGTACACACTTCCATAACAAATACAGAGAAGACAAAATATTCGCACTTGGATCTAGAGACATAAATGATTATTGTGGCGACCATGATATTGAGAGACGGGAGGTGGAGGCAGAAGACAAAGTATACGAGCACGGCAAGAAAAAGACAGAGAACAATTTGATATACAGTGTTAAGAGACTGGGGTGTCGTCTGTAACAGCTTGGAAGAAGAAAACACAAATGTCCAGAGAGAGAGAGGGAAAAAAATGTGCATAAAGTATCTCACAAATGTATTTACAGCATTTTTAAATTTCAATAAAAATGTCAACCTGTAGTAGAAATTCACCCTTAAAGAAATGTTATATTTACAATTTATACATTTATTTTTAAATAGAAACATGCAAGTGTTAACATCTTCCTACTGAATGTCAAAAAACTCATCTTACCCTGGATTCTTTCAAGTTAGATTTAATATTAATTACTACTTACAATGAAATCTCATCATGAACCCCAATACATTTACATCTTTCTGATTTCATAAAATGGTACTCCTGAAAAAGGCAAAATAGAAAAAGAACATTAAGCAAAGGGGCAGAAAAATAAATAAGTGTGAGTAGCAAACTGTTAAAAATTATTCTAATGCTAAATTTATACATTTGACTACAAGATAGTGTAGGGAACACAAGGCGCGGACCTGTACTTACAAAGTGTACCAGTGTATGAAGACATTGACTGGGCTGGCAAAACCCACAGAGGAATTCCTACGAGAAAAGTGGCCTCCAGCTTTAAGCACAAAATGGCTCAAGCCATCTGTGTTTAGTTATAAAAACCGATCTATATACACACACATATACTAAACCAGTACACAAAATTTGCAAAAGCTAAAGGCATTGGACGCTCGAGTCAAACAGGTTTTGTTTTTGACGCAAAATAAAAAAACAAAAAAAAACCCAACAACAACAAAAAAGACAATTGGGGAAAAAAATCCCAAGCCTAAAAAATAAAACTTTCTCCCCAGAAATGGATTCTTTTTTTTTTTGTCCTTGTAAAAATCCTGCATAGATTAAAAGAACACCTCCTCTGACTTTCTCTTTTTCAAGCGTAAGAGGAAATAACAGTATCCCCTCCTACAGTAAAGGCCAGGGAGCCAGCGGAGGATGGAAAGTACAAAAAGAACAAAGGTCAAACCGGGGCCAAACAGTAAAAATTCAATCATGACACTTTTGGAAATGTGTCAGATGACATGTAAGAAAAGAATACCAGGAAGTTTCTGGCACTCTTTTCCAACAACCATCTGCAACAACTGAAACATCAACCAATAACCCACCGATTCATGACTCAAATCACCCAGTTTGGTAGTCTGGTGAATACTATTTAGCCCAGGCAATTTCCAGCATGGTTTCATCAGAAGTGGCTTACAATAACAGAACAGAACAAAAAAAAACAAACAAAAAAAAAACCAAACCCAAAACAAAACACAAAAGACAGTCCAAGTCATCTGCCAACATTTAACACCCAGATGGTACGTATGTACTTGTTAGTCTTCGTTCTGCAACACTGGAGTCCACTTTGCATTGATGACAACCAGTAATTTTCAATAGCCAAGTAGAAATCTTCATACCTGGACTAACACCTTGAATTGTCTCTACTCCGTCTGCTGTACCACTTGAACACATTTCTCATCTACTTTCTTGTAATACGAGCATGATTAAGATTGTAAAAATTTTTAAATAGGAACGATTACATATACAAATACTTTGCATCTGATAATATAACCCCTGTTCAACCCATGCATTTGAAAAGTTAGACTTTCGCTTGGCCAGAAGAAAAGGAAACTGCTCAGTATATAAATAAAAATCTATTTTGGCTGTTATATTCATTTGAAATATATATTCATAGCTTTAAAACTCTTTGTTCTATAAATGCAACACTGCTAATCTGCATCACTGATATTCTCTTAAAAAAAAACAGCTTTTCTTTGAGGTGAATTTACGATTGACGTGCCAAATTAGCTCACTTTTACTCAACTGCAATGTAAATAACTGCATTGTTTAGTGGATACGATCTGCAACACTCCCTGCTGTACCTTAGAAAAATACACTCTGAGCAAACAAGGGGATCAAAAAACAAAACACTGAATGAAAATGACTCTTCCTCAAGTACACTTCTCAATGAACAATGTAGCTACAGTGTACAAACATTTCATAGGAAGAGAGCGGAACTTCTGGAGCTTCAAAGAAGCAGCAAATCTCTCAGAGAGAACATTACTGTGATCAATATGATGAAGGCCCGGCATCTGAAAGACACCACTAGCGGCCCCTAGAGGCCATGCTGCTCTTAACAATCTAACTGGACCAAAGCGTGTTGAAGATCAACTAAAAGAATGGTGCATCAATTAATTTACGAGCAGGGGTAATCAAAATTGATGGTAAAATGACACTGTCCAAAAAGAATAAGTTGATCAATATAATGCCGACGTTGATAACTACGCATATGCACAGTAGCCCTTCCTCGAAGTCCTTAGATCTTGTGGCCATGCTCCAAGACTGACCTCTCTGGTGCCTGGAGACTTTGAGGGAAAGATAACTCAAGAGGGAAGCTTCATTAGAGGCAACACCATCTCAGCTCTCGAATACCAGGACATGAGGCAGGAGTTCAAATTGAACGACTGCAATAAAATACATTACTGTTGCCAGCTTACATTAACTGCTAAATGTTTAGATGCATGAAACAACATCTGCTGCTAAAGCAAAAAAAGAAAGAAAGAAAGAATATTAATTCAGATATGATGGGTAATGGTTTGTTTTCCTGTAGCTCACATACAAGGCACAAAAATGATAAAGAGAAAACCTTCATTTTAAAGCACCTTTGGTGTTCCTGGGAGGTACTTTGGTGAAAAAGTCAAATAAAAAGTTAAAAGCCAAAGTAGCCTATAAACCAAACCCCAGTGAATAAATAATAAATAATTCACCCGGCGCATCCATGCCAAATAGATAAAAACATGGCCTTCAAAGATTTCGTAAGAATGCCGATATATGAAGCATGGTGAGAAGCTCCATCTGTCCCCATGCTGCAGGGTCGCTGCTTCTCCCTGTGCGGTGCTGTCGAAGGTGTCTGATGTTCTTAATTGCTCAGTGTTTTTGGCAAGCTGGTGTAGAAAATGGACACAGTGTTGGAGATATGTCTGAGAAGTTCATTGTGTGTGTGTGTCTGTCTGTCTGTCTGTCTGTCTGTGTACATGGAGGACCAGAAGTGGGCTGTGTGTACATATAGTACGTGTGTTTCTGTGTGTGAGGGCGGGGTTGCTGCGAGAGGCTGAGGTGTAGTTGTGTGTAGAAGCAGTGCGCATGGAGCGAGTCCTTGCTAGGGAATAAGCTTTGCATCCAAGCGCAGCCAGTGGAGGCCCTGCCGTGTGTAGCGCACCAGTTCTGTCATGCTGCTGTTGTTGAAGATCAGAGGACCCATCACCTTGTCCAACTCCAGGAAGAAGTCTGGAAGACACGGCAAGAGGGGACACTGTCAGCTGAAAAGACGTTGAGGGGATTATTTATGGTATTTTGCCTTCTTTTAGTACCTTTAGGTCATGTGACTTAAAGAATCACTTTAAAATGTATTGTTTTTTGCTGAACTTCTATTTATGATAGTGGTTTTGTGCTGAATGGCATCCTTTTGCACTGTGAAGCTCCCACAGGGCAAATTCAAAACATTTGCTTTAACCCCTGGATGACTTCAAGGCGGAATAAACAAGACTGCAACATAGTTTTAAATGGATTCATGTGCATTCATGTCCAGTTGAACAGAGTTTCAGAAATAGATTTCCAGTGAATTTTCCTTCAAGCACGAGTCTCATCCAGAGTGTCGCTGTCATAGAAGTGCAGTCTCTGATACAGTTCTACCTTGCTGAGAAACTGTCACTGGGCCAAGGGTGAACTAAAATTACGTGTGTTCTTTCTTACCTCTTGCCTCACACCCCTTGGATATAACTTTGTACTTGAGCCACAAAGATTCAATTCCATAAATTACAGTATTTTGAATCCTACACTGAGTAGCAGCATACTGATGATAAGTATAGGTTATCTGTAAAGGAATTTCCCTGGGCTCCCTACACAATATCACAACCTGCCAATTTTAAAATCAAGTACAGATTTGTTCCAAAAGCCTGATCATCAGTTGACTTTGCTTGTCGATGTGTAATTGTTTACGTGGGGTTATTAAGACATTTCTGAAAGTTCATCATCACGGAAGCTGTTTACAAAATACTGTAAATTTTCACACTTGATTTGTAAGAGTAGCTGTCAGCAGAACTCTTGGAGAACTTACATACAGAATCAAAACGCACGTTTCTTAATCAAACCCACTCCTGAATACAGTCAACAGCTCCAAATTCAGAGCCGTTTCTACAACCAAACCCAGCTGCTTTTTGTCTTGAACTGTTTGGATGACAAAAAGGATTGAAGAATTAATGCATAAAAAAAAGGAGAAGTTTTGTAGTCAGTTTACCTTTCTGCTCCTTTGAGAGTTGCTCTGCCTGGTCCCAGACCTCAGTGGCATACAGGAAGTTGGAGGTGACCTGGACGTAGCTGGCAGCCATCTGGTGGATACGCTGAGGTATGGTCACAGACGAGCTGGCGCTGCTACTGCTGCTGACGCTGCAGTAGCTACCGGCTGAACCCGGTGAGAGTTTGGGAGACACTGGAGAGGGCATACCCGCTGCCTTACTTTATTAGGAAAAGGAGACAAACAGACGTGGCCATGAGTGTTGGTACTTATGAAGTTGCGACTTGGTTTTTCTAGTATTTTTTGCAGCGTTGACAAAATATTAGAAAGCCTCTCTATAATCCATTACAGTTCAACAGCACCATAAACTCAAGCCAACAAAATGACCCTTGAGATAAATCTACACCTCTCTCAGACACTTCCAATAAAACTGAACATAACAATCCTCATAAAGACAGAATTTACTACATTATACTGCATTACTTTCATCTAGCTGTACGTAATAAAGTCTGTGGCCAACTTTCTTCAGCACTCTCAATCTTAAAACTAACCTGTAAAAATTGGCAAGCTGACAGAAATAAAAAAAAACACAAAAAACATTTTTAAAAGAAGTTTCTATGTCTCTGAAAATCGAAACCTCTTTGATAATGTCCTATACTTTTTATCAACATCCAAACGCATAAATAGTGAGCAGATATTTAATCTACCTTACAGTTAACATTAACACAACTTACTTTCCCATTCCAGGAGAGGGAGCCTGGGTGTTGCTCAGGGAATTCTGTTGATGAAAAGGAGAGGAAGAACATTATGTACACAAAGAGGAAGCAGGTTACATATTTCCAGAAAACGTCACAACATGTTATGGTCTCAGGGCTTTGAAGACATGCCAAGGAAAACCTCCTTTTTAGAAAACACACGTACCTTTAAGTGTTCGGTGAGCGTTTTGGAGTATTTCAGTGCACTGTCCTTCCTCAGCTTGAAGAGCCGAAGATAGAGGAGAGACTGGCATCTTAGGCTGGAAAGAAATATACTCTTTTAAAATAAGGATAAGAAAATGAAGTAAAGAAAAGTGACCAGCGATGTGGATCGAGGATTATGGATTCTTGAGGACAGACGAGGGTCAGTCTACTCACCAAAGAACCGCTAGCCTCTTGTCTGCCGAAGTAGCATCAGGAGCCATGTAGCTTTTTAACTTCATTGTGTATCTGAGTGAACAGACAGAGGACATTTTTAGCTGCTCAAGTCCCAAAAAAACATTTTCATTCAACCCACTGTACTTAAAAGGAGGCGTATGTCCTGCATGTCCTTACTTGATGAGCTCCACTGTTTCAGCATACATGGGAAAGGGAGACTTGGCCTCCTGGGCACTCTTCTCTAGGGCATTGCCACATTCAATGAAAGACACCACAGCATCCAGGTAGTAAACTGCCTTCTCAAAGCGGTCCAACTACATATACAGCAGAATCAAATATTTATTGGTTTTATCTCATCCAAAACTAATGAACACTTAATTTGACATGGTTCTGTACTACAACAAGTATTCATTAAATCAATAGCAGCAAAAATTATTGTGTTGTGGTCAGTGACTGATACCAGGCGTGTAGTTAAATCTAGCCACCTGCTCATCTTACAGGCACTGTGCTAAAACTCTGACGGCTCAGAAAAAACTAACAGAAAATGAAGAGAGAAATTTTGGAATCTGGTTAATTTTCCAGACGATGGCCCGACCCAATCATTTGTTTAACCATTGTTTCGACGTGGCCCTACTATTATAGAGAATAATGACTTCTGGTGAGCTTTCTTTTCAACAAAAGGTTTAATAAAACCACTTTAACGTGATACAAGTCAAATGTTTTCATTAAATGATTCTAAAAAAATGATATTTGTGGCTTTCTTCTGTTCTGTAGTGTGGCAGGAACAGCCATCTTGCCAGGGATTCGCAGTGCATTCAGGGAGATTTGCTTGAACACTCAAAATTTTAGACTGTTCTCGAATCCACCATTAAATCCCATGGAAAATCTCACCAGGATATTGTTTTGCATCAAGTTCAAACCTTTAAGGTCAAGCAGGTCAATGATTATCATACTGCTTTGCATGTTGACAAATGATAGCAGACATTAGGACCAGACTCTCACCAGTGCATCTGCATTGTGTTTAAGTTTCTTGGCCTCTTGTAAGTAGTGATCTGCTGAATGAACCCTGAAACAAAAATGTTAACAGGTCAAACTGAACCATGAAAAAAAAAATACTTATCTTTTCAAACAAACATTTGTTCAGTGATTTTATAAACGCTTCTGTGGCTTATTTTCAACGTATATTTCCCTTAACAATTAAGACTATAGTGGGATAAACCGGGAACCTTTTAAAACAGGAATATATATCATCTTTCCTGCATGCACATACTCATGACCTTCCCAACATCTTACAGCTTCAGGCATCAAAGGCAACCCTAGATCCCCTTGGCACTTCTTTCTGCATATCCCGCTGAGAGGGTATCTACAGTGGAAAAAGCTCCTCTTACCTGTCCTCAAACACCAGCTTGGATCTCTGAGACTTGCCGCCATCCGTGGAGAGTGGAGGCACAGCCAGCTGGATATCAGAGGCCTTTGAGGATTTCTCCTGCAGAGACAGCAAGTGAGAGGGGATAAAGTTTCGCTAATAATGGGCCTGGTGTTTGAAGTGAAGGATAAAAACGGAGAAAAGGGTGAGAATGAGAGAAGCTCAAGATTCCATGGATTTTGGACATACACAATTAATATTTTGAGTGGAATTTAAGGGGTTGCGCACAAACATCAAAAGATATTTCCCCCCAAACTTTGTTTTTCAAGTTCACAGTAAAAATGGTGGAGACACTCCTCTGTATCCACATCGAAAACAATAAGGCGACGACTAGCACCCACCTTGCCATCACGTGTGCTGCGTCCCTTCTCCTCCCCTTTTCTGTGTTTGGAGGTGGAGCTGCCCTTGGTGCTGTGGCTCCCCTCCTTCCCACTTCCTGTCCCACTGGATAAAGAGGTGGAGGATGGGCTGACAGTCCTCTTCCGGCTTGGAAGCTCTGCCTTGGGTGTCCGCTGAAGACCTGACATAGAAGGAGAGGGGACTGGCTCCTCCTTCTTCTCCAAAGACCTCTTAGACCTGGTGGGATATGGTTCATTATAATGACAACTTCTTGGAACAAAATACAAAGTATTAGTACCCAAAGAATTTGTATGATCCTTCCAGAAGGGCATTAATTTAACACTCACAAAGCAGCAGAGTAATAATGAGAAAAGAGGTAAGCAGGTGCAGCTTGATGATGTGCATTTTAAAATGGTTTTTATCCTTTGATTTGACGACTTTCTTTTAAGTTTAATTAGTTTACATTCAAAGTAATCTTTAGAAAAGTGGAGAATACATCAGGCAGGCGTACCTGTAAAGAATTAGAAACTACTGTCACATAAAATGTGTTCAAGATTCCCGCTGAGCAAATACTCACTCTTTACTGCTGCTTTTATGATGCGATAGAGACTTATCCTCAAGCTTGCAGCGCTTGCTCTCTGGCTTGCTGCCGTCTTCATCGCTCTAAAAGATAAAGATCCAACCAAGACACATTAAAGTTCAGTATGTATACTTCAGTTTATTGGTGTGGGAATATGCATCTGCATGAACTGATATGAAGATCAGCACATTTACACTCTTTAGGAGATGCAGTCTGATATCATGGCAGTGGTTGTATTTGAAGTCTTTTCCCTTTGAAGTTTCAAAATTAAGATGGAAAAAAAAAAAGTCAAATCATCTCATGCAGCCATTCCAGATCATCACTAAAATATAATTAATTGTTCCCTGGCTTAAGGATAGTTTTTTTTGTGTCAGGGAAATCTCTTTGTGCAGAAGGCTTGAGTAAAATTTCCAGAAGGAGAAAAAGCAGTACAATGGATATATTTTCAACATATGACTAAATGAGTTTTACAGATCTCACATGATCTTGAACTTGCACTTAAACCGCATTAGATGGAAGAAACTAACAGAGAAAATATTTTGTTTTTTTGTGATCATTACAGACACCACAGTAGCTCACAATCAACATCGTGAAACGCAATTTCTGACTGGGCCACACAGTTTGCATTTTAGCCTCCACGTTGGTTTAATGACAGTGGGATTAAGAGAAAATTTTACCCAAAATACATTTTAAACTTGGACTAAAAACAATGCAGATTTGAAAAAGTGAAGTAAACAATACATCAATTGTTTAGTCAAAATCCATTCTCGGACTACAGAGTAAAATTCAGATTACTGAATCTAAGTCTGAATCTCAAGCCTATCTATCAGTGTGCACGATCATCCAAACATATTACTTGTAAGTAGAAAAAAAATCCATTTCACATTCCATTGTCTGCAGCTGAAAGTAAACATCAATTTGATGTATCAAGTCCCATACCTTGTGTTTCCTCTTGACCTTGCCTGAGCTCTTCTCAGAGGTCTGCTTGCTGAATTCTTTGCTGTCTCGGTCTTGAGAGTCATCCCTCTCCACTTTTATCTCCACAGGGTCTTTGTAGGGCCGCCCTGGGATCCTGGACAGCAGACTGAGATCTATAGAAAATGGAGGAAAGGGAAGGGTAGGGTACGTTCAATATGGTCCAAAGTAAAGAAAAGTTTCAAGGTTGTGCAATCCACCAGGCGAGTGAGTACAGAGAACAAAGTGGGTATTGTCAAAATAAAGACTTTGACAAACCTATCTTGACTAGCAGAACCTGCTGCAGTGGCTGCCTTGTAGTGTAGCGCTCTTCAGGGTCACTGAGTGGAGACAACAGCTCCTTCTCCTCCATTGGAGAAAACACGCACACGGGGGTCCTGATACTCTCGGTGTACTTGGGTGTTTGAGATGAGGACGGGATGCTGTCATTTCCCTCAGAGTCTGATGATGAAGAGTCCGTATCAACAAACTCACGGGACTTCTGGGAAGTCTTGGTTGGTGCCTTGGCCTTGCGTTTGTCAGCAGTGGTGGTTACAGCAGCTGCAGTGGGCCGTGGAGAGGATTTAGGTTCTTTTTTGAGGCTTGGTTTGCGGGAACCCTTGGTGGCAGCTTTGGGTCGGTTAGGGGGAATTTCTGGAGCTGGTTCACTTTCCACTCTCAGGCCTCCCTTGGGTTCCTCCACCACTGGGGGCTTCTCAGACTTTTTAGGTTGTTTTTTACCCACAGGCCTGCGGTTACCTGTGCTGCTTTCACTTTGGGCTGGAGATTTTTGCCGTCCACGTCCACTCTCACTACCCTTTTGTGCTGCCCGAAGGTCCCTGCTGGGTGTTGGTGCTGATGAGTCCTTTGAACCCCCTCCCTGGCTACCATAGCCACGTACTGAGCTGGTATCTCTGCTCTCTTTCTTGTTCTTGGTTGGAACATTATTGTTGTCAAGTGGAGAAGCTGGAGAGAACTGCTTCGCCTTCTTGAACCAGTTGTCCAGCTGCCACTTGTTGGCCATAGGTTGTTCAGGCTAAAGGTGCAAGAGAGCACACAG
This sequence comes from Aulostomus chinensis, assembly GCF_037954235.1. NCBI lineage: Eukaryota > Metazoa > Chordata > Actinopteri > Syngnathiformes > Aulostomidae > Aulostomus > Aulostomus chinensis. Next base: position 7,897,914 of record NC_141334.1, read on the forward strand.
ATTTAAAAAGGTTTTTGTCTTTTAGCGTGTCAAAACTATGATGTTTAACATGTGAAGGACTGTATTGAAGATTCAGTGTCAGAAAATTAGGACACATGGTAAACAGCATGACAGTTTATAACAAGTGAATGTGATCATTACTTCAGGAGAGGCAGGCCGTTGATGCTCGTTGGCTTCGCTGTCCGTCGTGCTGCTCTCGCTCTCACTGTCAGAGCCTGAGCTGCTCTCCGAGCCACTGTGGCTGCTGGAGTCGTCCCTCGACTGCTCCGCTCCTTCACTGTTATTGCTTTTAACACAGGAGACACACCAACTGCATTATACTTTGTGTTAAAGTTTTTGTTAAATTTGAACACAATTATATAACAATTAAAGTTTGATATCATAACGATGTGTGGAATTGATTGTCCTTATAATGGACTAGAACTGTTTTATATGGTAGTTAAAACCACAACATGTGCAAAAGTTGATGTCAACCCCCCAGAGATCCCACGCCACTTAGCAAAATGAAAAAACTGGTGCAGCACTAAGGGCCGAATTGAGCTGGAAGCTAGTCATTTTACAATGTATTTTAAACATAATTTTTTGCTCTTCAGAGCATGTGAAGGTTTATATTTCATAAACCCTAAACACTACTTCATAAGCTGAATATCTGACATAAAATTGATGAGTACGCAAAAAGAAAAGACAACTCCTACAGCCCGCAATAATTAATATTCTCATTTGTAGCACAAAGTTGATCTGAATGAATGGCACCGTACATCAGGGTTAGAAATAAAAGACATAAATTAACAAAATAAAAGCAAAAACTGACCTAATTTGGGAACTCTCTCTTCCATCATGGCCTCAAAAAGTTTTAAATATCCAAGTTTCCTAAAAGTAAATTCCCAATGCTCTACCTTGCTGATGTGTTTCTTGAGGCATTCTTGGCAGAGTCCTGTTCTCCATCACTGTCCTCGCTGCTGCTTAGCTTGAGGTCATCTTCCAGCATACTGAGATACAGGAAATTTAAAATAATTTAATCTTAATTCTTTGTATTGTATTACAGCAGTATAATTGCTGCAGTGTGGGATTGCTGGTTGCGTCCATAAATCTTCCTGAAGTCTTATATGCATCTCTGGTAACTCACGGCTTTCTTTTGTATGCATCAGTACTGACAAAACTACATTGGTGGTGAAGAACATGTACGTACGTTGGTTGGTCATCGCAAGCTTTGGAGTGGTGGCTGCTGGAGCTTTTGGAAGAGCTGCCTCGTTCTATAACACAAACGGTACATATATATGTTAACATATAGATATACATCCAACACAAGCATGCATAGCTCTTTTGTACAGATGTTTTGATACTCACTGTGTCCACTTGGAAAGGGGTGAGAGTCCTGAGAGTAAAAGAACAAAATATTTTATTTTTTTATCAGCCTTCACCACATTAACATTTGTTAAATTTGACAATCCATGATCAATTTTATTTTCAATTGGTTCTGCGACAATTCATGGTTTGGTGCTGTGAATTTTTCAGGCATTAACACCCAAGATTAACCTGGGTGTACCCACACATAACGGAATTCAAATGACGAAGTGGATCAAACACTCCCTGAAACTACTTCAGCAACTTCAGCAAATCAAGAGATTTTCCTGAAGACATAATTTAAGATGAGATCATTATTAATCACATTAGAAAACTGGTTCGTCTAAACTACTGTTTACATCATCATTATTCGAATACCGTGCATATTTGTTTTTTCTCTCTCCAACAAATACAGCTAAATACTAGTACTCATAGGATATTATAGTGATTAATGTGAATATTTTTTTTAATGGATTCACAACACTTGTTTTATCTACAAACACTGACTAACTGACACATTACATAAGTCCCTTTCACATTCCAGTAAACCGGGAACCAAACTGGTTTGTTCTGGGTTAAATGCAAATGTTACAATAAATCATACAACAGCAAGACAAATCACTCCACAACTCTTTGAATATATTCAGCAGCTGGTTCAATTCTGACCTTGGTCGGGAAAGGAAACTTGGAGGGCTCAGTCTTGCAGGGGGTGTGGATGGCTGTCAATGGAGGAGGCCATGACTGAGTCATTTCCTGTTGGACAGAAAACACACGTGCAAATGAGTTGTAAGGTGGGCGAGTAATGCAAAAGGCGTTTTCAGTGACCTGAGGAAATCTTCTCCCTGAATACTTATGTTTAACTGTCGGCCTGACAGAGGAAGATTTAACTCGAATAACAATGATATACATACCTTCAGAATCTCATCGACACAGTTAGCATCACCAGGTCCCTAGAAAAGGAAGCACCTCACTTAGCACATGTTCATAAACAGCATGGCATCAGTTTAGTTGGTGAGCTTCCATTTTGAGTATCCTGAGTCATTCTATAGGCATTTTATGAGACATACATGTTCAGTTGGACCATCTGCTCTGTGATTATTTAAAAATACCATTGTGAAGTTACGTTCCAAAAATAAATGCTGTCATGGAAAGTAGTCTTAATATTCTACAACCAAATTTCACTGGCTAATAGCCACAGAAACACAAAAGCTGAAATGTTAGGCTTTACCTCGACGGGCTGAGAGGGGATCTTGAGTTTGGAAAGAGAGGCCTTGCCGTTGGACTTCATCTCCCCCATGGTGCTGCTGTGCGACTGTCCACTATAGCTTTCTGCTTGTGAACTCTTGGGTTCTGCAGTTTCCTGCCCATCCATAGGCCGGACATAGGCTGTGGGCTTCTGCAGCATGGAGCCAGGTTTGGACATGAGAGATGGGGGGAAGGCCTGACTCGAGTGCTGTCCACTGGGGAACGAGGTGTGAACCCGTGAGGGTGAGTCCCAGTTGGCTTCACGGTCTCGTGGGGACTTGGAACGGTAGCGTTCCTTGCTGTGATGCTGTTCAGCAGCCAAGGAACTCCGTGAGTGGCTGTTACTGCTGGAGGAACTCAGAGAGCCCTTTGCTGGACTTGATGTGTGTGACTTTGAATGTTCTGACCCGCCACTATGTTTACTTGACTTCTTTTCCCGTACTTCTCCCCCGTGTCTTTGGCTACTGCTGCTGCTGCCGCTACTGCCTCCACTGCCTCTCTGGCTCCCGTGTCCGCTCTGTACTCCTGAGCGTTTCTGGGACTGGGAGGAAGATCCAACTGCTGCGGGGCCAAGAGGAGTCCACTTATTGCTCTGGCTGCTGCCACCGCTACCAACGCCACGCTGGTCAAACAAAGGCGGGCCTGATTTCTCCTCGGAGGAAGACGAGCTGTTAGAAGGTTTACCGCCAGGCTTTGGAAATGTGTCACCAATCGGCTCTTTCATCTCGTCGTAATTGCCCAGCATGCTCTGAATACGGCTGGACAGTTTATCTTCCTTGCTGGACTGGAGTGATGAACAGAAAAAAGGGGAGGAAGAGATGGGACAGAGGAGAGTTTGATGATGAAGAGAAATAAAAGACAGTTGCAGAAATAAGAGAAGGAAAAGTAATTGAGTAAATAAATGAAAGAGAAATGAGCAGAGGGGAAATCAGAGAGATGAGGGAAGAGAAAATATTCATTATGCAGTTCAATATTTTGGTTAATTGGTTTCCATTATAAGCTTTAATAAAAAAAAATTAAAAAAGCTAAATCAGCATCATAAAAATGCAGATTTTCATCAAAGAAAATAAATGATCAAAACCCTAATCCTTTTTATCACAAGTTTTATAGTCAAGATGAACTGATAGAGGAGTGAGAAAATAAGTCATGGAACATAAGACAAGCCCAATCAGCCAGTCACAGTTGGCTTGTTCACACTGGGCTCTCAGATCGGCCCACACCCATCTGCGAACAGTGATAAGCGTCCACTCAAAGTTTAAACCCAGAGGTTAATCAATCATGCTGAGGCCACGGGTTCCAGCCAACCTGCCCACAACCAGCCCATGACAATCTGTGAAGAATATCCAGTTTCACGTGAAGCCTCGGGCCTCTATTTTATTTGACAGATTTACACAGAGGGTGAGGAAAGACTAGCAGTTATTTGAAGCAGGAAATGTCACTAGCTTGGTCATAACATTCACTACACTACCCCCTGCCAGCATGGCCTGGTTCGCATGTGTGAATTCCTTAAGGCATGTTTAATTAGGCTCACTTTATCGTATGTACATAAATTATGTGCCTTATTTTGATTGTATCAGGTTCAATCAAACTGAGCTTTAATTCCTTTAAAACATAAAATAACTAGTGTGATGCTGTCTTGCTGTGCCAGCTCACACACAGATGTCAATTCAGCTCTGTGACAATCTCGGGTGCTGGCTTGATGGCGGAACAACAAAGCCTGTCCCATTCCTTCTTTGAGTGTTACAGTGAGGCAAGGAGTAATACTGGCATAACATTCTCTGCCTTGAACAGGCTGAGGAGAACTCGCTGGTAACACTATAAACAAATAAGACACAAATTCACAAAAAAAAGCTTGAGGTAAATTTACAAGCATCAGTTTTTTTCAGCTGATTCACTGTTGAACATAGACATTGTTTGTACACCGCAGTGTGTTTTCACAGTAGTAGCAACGGACAATGTTAAATTAGACCAGGTAATTTGTTCTGAACTGAAAACATTGTATTCGAGTTGGTTGACGTGATCCAACTTGTCACCAAATGTACATGTCATGGAGGAGCTTGTAAAAAAACAACAACAAAAAAATAGAACATCTCATTTGAAGCAGACACTTCAGTAATAAATGTTCAATAGCATATCGAAAGATTTATTACATCAATTTGCAAAGTACGGCTACATCAACAAACCTAAAGAGGGCTCATAAGCAGTCTTTCATGTCCCTTGATCATGGACAAACAACAAACCACCAATCTAATTACTCAGACACTTAAAACTCCATCACTCCATTGTGCCTGCCCAGTTTGAGGAAGCTAACAAAGGGAAAGCAGCTAAGGCTAGCAGGCAGAGCTCAGTCAAGAACTAGCCTGCAGCGTCTCCTAGCCTTCATTGGCTGCTGCATTCAACTGCTTTTGTCAGAACAGTGAAGGACACGACAGACACATCTGATATACAGTGACTCGTTTTCAGGAGAAGTTTTTTTTTTGTAACACTTTCAAGTAGGAGAGCACTTTATCTACCTTTATAGAGTTGTTTAGGTAAGAAAAGATCCAGCATCCCAGTGCAATTTGGGGGGGGACTTTGAGAGTCATTTTTTGTTATTATGTAATTAAGTTAAGTTTTCATTTGAGAAAATGTCCTTAAAAAGAAAATCAGAATCTGCAAAAATCAGTATCAACAAGTCAGACTATCAAAAAAAGAAAGAAATCAGAATCAGCCAATAATTACTTAGTCAGTTTATCTCGAATTAACAATCATCAATAATTGTCAATGTTGACTGAAATGAACATCTTTTTTGTGATATCTTTTTCAGCTATGTTGCCTAGAATGTAAATTATGTCATTTTCCATCTTTGCAAGCACTGTGCGGGGGCTTACTTTGATCATGTCACAAATGGATTGAAAGGGTTTGAAACAATCACAGAGCTGTCATGGATTTAGAAGCCATGCTTGTATATAGAACTATATGATACGACAATGCTCATATCCAACAGATTATTTTATGAGCTTCACTCTATGCTGCTGAGTTACAAGTGCGTGAACTCTGCACCATAAAAATGTTAGTGCTCTGCTGGTCTACATCTGGGAGGCCGCAGCTGCAGCTGTGTGCACACATGGCCTTTAACGCAGAACACAGTAAACTTCTACTTAGTGACGCATGACAGAGAGAGGGGGGGTGGCTTACATAAGACCCAGACAAGCAGGAGACAAGAGATACAAAGTGTAGGAAAGCCAGTGAGTTTAACAGTTGGCTTTTTCCACGATTCCCCTCCATGACGGCTTCGCGTGCCAGACTCTTTTTCTTACAAATGGTGAAAACACAAAATGCTAGAGTTTTTGTAAAGGTTTTATTCCTTTGCATCGCCCAAGGACCTTTCCTTTTTCTGAAGTCACCTTTTTTATCTTTCAGTTTCATCACCTTTGGTCCTCTTTCCATTTCCTGACTGTCAGGACACATTCCTCACTGCTGTTTTGATGGCTAGCTTGAGCTAAGAGAGAAGAGCCACTTACCTCTGCTCAAATCTGGTTAGTGGCAAAGATTAGATCCGTCCAGAGAACTCAAATCCTCTTTATAATCATACAGTCCAGGCAGGGGCTGGCTGGCCTACATCCTACAGTATATGTCTCAACATGAGAAGACATAGGAGGGGTTGAAGCTGGCATGTTGTATTCTTGTTTTTTTCCTTTGAACAGCAAACGGCTAACCAGCACACACTATTTTGTATTTTGAGTTCGTAAATACATGGCTAAATGGCAGCATAACATTATTAAATTTGCCACAAATGTTAGAAAGATCCTGATTAACGCAAACAAATACAGTGTCCCACAGACTTCAGCCAATCATATTGTGATATTTAAAAAAAAATCATTTTATTAAAAACAGGGTGGGCCTTTATTGGATCTTGTTCAGAGGTAATTCCACTACCAATGGTAATATCTTAAATGGTCATATCTATGACCATTTTGTTTATCACATCAACTCATTAAAAAAAGAGGAAAAGGTAAATGGACAGCTTTTGTCAAGCCAGACTGCCTGACCACTAAAGCCTGCAGGCAGAGGTTGAAGTGCAATGTAATTGAACACCTTGCTCAAGGAAACACAGACAGGGAACCAGGAACCCTCCGATTACAAGATGACCTGCTTTACCTCGAGCCACAGCTGTCTCACAACCGCCCACAACATGATCTTGAAGTTCAGTGTGTGTGTGTGTGTGTGTGTGTGTGTGTGTGTGTGTGGGGGGGGGGGGTACTCAGGCTCATACAGGATTTTCTTGGAACCGTATTTAGAAAATCAAGTTAGAACTAATTGTTTACCAGACTGAGGTAATGTAGGAATGAAGTTAAAGCCACATTACATAAACATGCACACATGTAGGTGTGTAGAGAAACGGCACAGGAAACAGAGTTTACTTATTTCTCATCGATGCCTCAAGGTAAACATCCACCAGTTTAACAGGGTAGGCAAAAATAGAAAACACACAGGCCTCAAACCAGCAACCCTCTGCTTGCTAGACAGCCTCCCTACCTCTGGGCCAATCCCCCTCTCACTGCTCCTAATTCCCCTTAACTGAATGATAACTAACATACATAAGCTGAATGTGAGTGACTTACCACTTTGTAAGGTTCAGGAAAGAGAGGGGAATTTGCTGGAAAGGCTTCTCCTCCTCCCTGTTGGATTTCTTGATTTCTCCTTTCTCTTTCTTTCATTCGGAGCACATTCCGGTCCTCACGGTTCATGTTGCTAGTAACACAAACAGAACAACAAGTCAACATTAATACATGCTGAGGAGAGACAATAAGCTGACTTCTTATCTTGTGGCTTTACAAGGACAGCTGTGAAATACACAGCACTGTGAAAGTGAAACATTCGCAAAGGAAACAACTTACAAATCCACAAAAATTTGCACTTATTCTTGGTCAAATATGAGTCAACATAACAAAAGAACACACGAGTACTGATGACAGATACAGCTCAGGCTGTTGTCAACCTTCTACTGTAGATTGGTTCAATTCCTGTTTTGCCAGTCCACACAAACTGGCCCTAAAGATATTTGTCATTCTGACATGTTCTGACAAATTAAGAAGCAGCCCACATCAGCAACTTCTCCCAACTACATCACAGTCCTAAATCCACTTGGTATTGCATTAGTAATAAGCAATGTGGCAGCTTGATTAATATCATATGATGTTTGTTTATAACCAGATTAATGGACTCACTAGTGTCTGAGCAGTTTGCGGTGTAACAGAAGTAGCAATAGCACAGGAGATTTCGATCAAGGGAGGGACAAGATGGTTGCACACGGAGGACATCGTGTTTATTTACGACAACATTCATGTGTTTTTAGACGGAAACAATGAGACTGCGCTATGGCAGAGTTAATCTCAAAGACAACTAGAAGTGTGTCACCATACCAGTGTTCTGAATTTCTTCATTTTTTGAATATAGTTTTTTCTAAGCCTATTCCGTGCTTTGTCTGGGGTAAAGTATAAATCACTCAATCACATTCAGCAAACACACACACACACACACACACACACACACACACACCATTAGCAGGGCGACTCAGAGATGAACTGTGGAGAAAGTAGTCATTAATAAGCTTAGGCTAGTCTAGACAGTCCAACAGCCTACATTGTGACCAATCTCCTTGTACAGATGGTCAGTTTACATTTGAACCCCTGCTGAAGCTGCCAGTGGTGTTTTTCAGTTTATTCACTGGACTATGTTTGGCTGTTACAGCAAATATAGGAATCAAATAGAAAAGTATATGTTTATAACAACTGGGGATTTTGAGAAGACACGACTGTGAAAGCCCACTGGACGCTCATTAAACATTCATACAAGTAACAAAGTCTTGATAGCAAACTGCTTCTACATAGTGACTTGCTGGTGACAACAGCTTAACTGTACAACTGCAGTAGAGGATGGAAGCCAAACAAGCCTCTCAGCCCGCATTGAGCTTCTGAGTGTAGTGTGTTTAGTCTAAACATAAAATTAGAGGGTCTACGTAAAGGACAGATTGTTTGCAAGTGCACTGAATGTATGGAGATGTAATAAAACAGGTAATATTAAAAAGAAAAAAAACCTCTTATACCACTTGGGATATGAAAAAATGGTGTACATTACGCAGCCTGACTAAAGACAAGAGGTGTTTCATCTTTACTAGGAAGCCACTATTGAGCTTTAAAAAGAAGCGGACCTGCCAGGCAGATCACTCCTCAGTTTAACTGTTTACAGTTTGAGCTCGGCCAAGAACAATCATTCTACATCTGTTGACAGAGAATGAATATGCAACACCCATTCTGCCTCCTCCTAGATTGTAAACACACCACACAGGGATGACTTCAACTGTTACTCTGACTGAAGAGATGAAAAGAAGCAGATGGGTTTATAGTGATCTCAGAATAACTGGACACACAGGGGAATAAAAAATAAAGATGTGGTAAGCAGATTAAGTAGACTACGTATTTGAAACTTTCCTGGAGGATTTCACACAACTCTCTCATAACTGACCAAGACTATCAATCATCAAGTGAAAACATGGGAAACTTCAGTATGGTTAAAATTAATGCAAACTAAAACTTTCCAGGACTTCGGCAAAACCATTCCAGGTTTATAAAACACTACTAACCATGCATCTGTAAGCTCATCAGTAAGACAAAGTAGTCCCAATTGTTGACTTCATTAACACCAACAATACATTTCCTGCCAATGTGATTTATATCCTATAATGACTACATTCAACCAATGCTCACGAGGCAACAAAGGCACTGAGAGGAATTCTATCAGCAACTGAAAATAAAAAATAATAATGTTTAGGCTATCCATCGGTCAAACAGCCATTTCTCTTTTTACTGAAACTTTGACTTACGGCATAGCTTTGAATACAGTATATCCTACACTGTTGAAAACATAAAACACATTTAAGGTGACATAAACACACCCCTGCAAATACTGACCACTGATTATCTTGCACAGACATCCAAACTGGCTGAGAGATACACACCGGCCACATTCTAGGAAATTCAGCCGGACGCAAGTTATTTTAAATCGTCCACCACCGAGCTGACAACAAGCAACTGTCATTTGAAAGTCTTTCATGTTAAAAATGTTGTCTGTGGTTTGAGAAAAAAATTCTTTCAGGCAATGTAAAAAAAAAAAACTCCTCTCCAATAGTTAGAAGAAACGGTGAAACTAAACTACACCTGACTCCGCTCAGAAACTACCAGGGGGTTAAGGGTAACACTGAATAGGGTTGAAGAAGTTTGTTTAGTATATCTTCCCCTTGGTGATATCTCTCATATTGCTCACTGCCAATTCCTTGTCTTTTGGAATGGAAACGTACTGCCATTAAAATGATTTGACAAAATAATGGAGAAAGGTTGGTTAATCAACATATATTCTTTTTCTGCTAAAATATCTGATCTTGTGGTAGCATATCTGCTGGCAGTCATTAAAGTTTTTATCATGCGCACTGGCAATTCTAATCCTACATACCTAGTGTTACTGGAACAATTCCTTAAATTGTACTCTTACTCTTGGCCTTAAAGTGTGTTGTTAACGTAAAAAAAAAAAAAGACAAGAAACTTTGAGCCATGTAGTGCACTGAACTGGCTGCTTTGCTTGCTTACACTGAACCAAATAATAACAATTTAAGTATGTATGATTTTGGATAACTTGGCGGTTTATGAATCGGGTGTGACATGCACTACATCCGCATCTAGTGTGACGTACATGGATGCCTGTCCTGCTACGCTGGCTCTGTTTTATGCAGATACCCGAATTTGGCCCCCCATTCCTATTTCTACAGAAAGTATCAACATGGCAATAAGCCCACAATACTGGGGGCAAATGTGTTACAACATCTTCGACTATCTTGAGAAGGTCCAAGAAGTTTTTAATCATCGTAGTAACAGGACTGTATCTGATTGAACTTGAGCCAAAAGTCAATCTCTTTCTTGTAATAAACACTGGGCGACAAGCTCATGGTCATTCATATTTAAGCATCTCAACTTTTGTGTCATGAGCCGTAGTGTCACACCAGGGGTGCTTTTAGTGAGCTGGTACAACATGTAAATGTAAATGAGCCTGTCAATGTCAGTTTTGGAGTGGAGCTGAATGTGTGAATTGGCCACTGTTAGCACAGTGCTTAACGATCAAATGCCCCAGGCACAGAACCCTTTGTGAGCACTGCTTATGTCCATTCTGCCTACCTAATTGAGCCACTCTGTTGGTTTTATTAGTTGAACAGGGTTACACCCTGTCATACAGCTCTAAAGAAAGCCATCACAGAGAAGCCACACTGTCTGTAATTGGTTTCAACGATACTGTTGCACTGATGTTAGTGTTTAGGCCCCTGACAACCAGGAGCCACTTTTCACCTTGTAACTAAAAAAATGACCTCTAAATGTTTTATTTTCCAAAGATCCATCTACACTTAAATGTATACTGACAAATTATACCTGTGTTGTTGTTGTTGTTTTTTTTAAACAACAACACAAAAGAACCTGTTTTTAAGTTACGGCTTAGGTTATCTGGAAGAGCACAATAAAACCCAGTTCAAGAAATCCTGAACAACTAGAGTGTACCTCCTCTAAGGTGACTATAAATGGATTTGCACCAAAAATTTAATGGGCTCTTCCTGGGCCAATGCAAACACCAATCACATTAACTCATTGGCAGAGGCATTCAATGTGAAAACACTACCAAACAAGTAATATTTCCAACCAAAGATCCAGGCACGTATGTGGAACAACAAATTTGGTTATTTAGACCAAATGTGTGAGCTCCTATGACTTAGAAATCAAGAACTGGCCAAGAAACTTGCCATCCTCTTCAACTTACTGACGTATGAAGAACACAAATTATATGTCTATGTCTCCATTATCCGTCTTCTACTGGTCAAAATATGTGTACACTCTTGCAATACAAGGGAAGAGAGCCTCTGTGTTCAAGTGTGACTAAGCATAGGAAAGGACAGAGGGGACATGTGAAATGTAATCACTGTACAGAAACTTTTTCAAGGAGAAAGCCTGTCAAACACGACTCAGTGACCACTGCAGCATGGCATAAGGGATGTCCCCACAGAGAGTAATAATGCCCCAAACTTATCTAGTCAGATCCTATTTAAAACCTTCTTTAAGATGTGATCTTGACTTTTTGAAGCAACAGGGTTCCCCCCTCCCACCCAAGGCCTTCCAAGGGATAGTAACGGAAACAGTGAGCTGTACAAATATGACATGACATGATAACCACAAACTGAGCACCTGTGCAGCCTTAAAGAAAACCTGGGACTGAGGCCACACCCTTGTCCTTTCTTATCTGATGATTAAGACAGGCAAACATTTATGTCTGTTTCATCAGTTAAAGGACTGAATGTTAAATCAGATATGGCCCCATTTTGAATTTTTGCCAAGCCTACAAGCAAGGCCCATATCGTACAGAGCTTATCTGTTCCCTACGTTGTGAGGTGGGTGATATAGACTGTTTCCCATGAGACAAGGATTACCTCAGAAATAACTTATGTTCTATGAGTTAAATTTACATTTATCATCTAAGTGTAATGGCCAGCTATCTTTGAATTGCAATCACTCAACAGTGTGTTAGACTGAAAAGGTCAAAGTCTGTAGAGCTGAAAAGCCAGCTCACTCTGTACCAAAATTAATCAGCTCATCTCAGTCTGGCCAGCTCTCAATATCACAGCCAGGCCACGTCTTCAATATGGACAAAACCGGGTAAGAACTGATGGTTATCTCAGTTCTATGAATACAACATTGAGCCTCTGTGACTAATTATAAAAGGCCATCCAAAAACATTTTAGTATGACTTGTACAATGAAGTGGAAACAAAATACTTTATTCTTTCCTGGCGCCAAGAGAAATACATGAAGCAGCCAAATAAATGTGCATTTCTTACCCTGACTGAGAGGCCATGGCCCCAACCACTGAGACATTGGAAGGAGGAGGTTTCAGAGGATCTCTCAGGGATTCAGAAGTATTCTCTTCATGACCTTTAAACCTATATTTGTGTGCCAACCTCCTCAGTTGGTAACAACCTGGCCTTTTTTACCTGCATCTTTGAGTGTCCTGTAACAGGAATGTAACTAGAGTTTCTTTACTCATTTCGAAGGTAAAGTGTATTTCCTTGGAGTGGAGACAAATCTGACTAAGGGAGGGAGGGGAGGTGACTGCTCTTCTCGGGACATACCACATCAGCAGGGGTAGTCACATGCTATGTAAAGCACAGTGTAGATGGGGCTTTTGTTTCTTTTTGAGTGGTGTTTTGGGGTTAAGCATGTGTGGAGAACAAGCGAGGAGAAAAGAGGCTGTGGGTGGAGGAGTAGAAGGGTGAGTGTCTATGCTAAGAGTTAATGTGGAAGAGAAAGGGGGATGAAAGGGATCTGGCATGTCTCCATGACTGCCACACACTCCAGCTGATTCCTCTTGTTTTGAACACTAACAGGACTGTGTGCAAAATCGAATCTGCAGCCATAAGGAAAAACTGCGAAGCAAGAAGAAAAGCAATCTTTTAATTGTGTTTGATAAAGCACTTGCATAAGTACAACAAACCATGATGATGATGAGACATTTCCAAAGCCAGCAGGAATACTGTTAAACATGTCTTTATGTTGTTCATGATGCCTTGCAGTTTTTACTAAAAGCTAAACTTAGAAAAAGAGGGGGAGATAAACATAAATGTTAATGCAGTTAAATATGCGACAACTTAAACTTAAATTAAGGAGTAGTTTTAAAGAGCAATGCTAAAAAATCAGAGGATAATTGTTAATAAATTATCTTGTTCAGACACCTAACAAATGATAGACATTTAGAAGACAGCACAGCTGTTCAATTAGGGAGAAAATCTACTGTACAGGAAGGGAAAAGTGTCACTGAGGGAGCAAATCTCACCTCTCTCCAAGAATGGAACAGTCCACCTTGTCCCATAAAAGGAGATGTTATTTTACACCACAAGGCTTCTCCTCCATGTGATGTCACTCCTCCCTGCATGACCAAGCCAACCAGGGCCCGTCTTTCCAACAACAACCTCCCTCCCTCCCCCACTATGCCCTAAGCACAGGGCAAAGCACCCGTGCAGCCTGTTAAAGAGACAGCACATTTTCTGGAACTCAGGTTGTAACAAACGGGAGACAGTTTCATCAGCTCCGTCTCATGATGACACATTCTGACGAATGTTTTACCACTCGATGTCGCAATGATTTCATCTTTTTTAAACATCAATAACTCTGTGTTAGTCTGGTATCTCTCTCTATGTGTCTCTCTATTCTGGTTGATTTTAAGATCTATGTTCATGATCTAAGAATTGTGTTAGGTCCAGTTTATAATTATTAAAGAGATCTTTAGAGTCGGTACACATGAAGCAGTAACCTCCCCGCTCATTCAAACAGACTTAGCTGAATGTCCTTTCCTCTTTGCCCAAAGAAGCACTTCACTTAAAATATTCCCTTAGTCTCTCCATACTGTAGATTTACTATATCTGTCTATTGTCCTCCTTTATCCAACAAAGAAGTCCTGACATAAAATGATTACATTTGGACAGGAAACTCCATTTTGACCAAGTTACCAGTCATTTCATTGCGAAATACTGGAATGCAGAGCTTGTCTTTTAGAAACAGTCATCGCAATCATCAATCTCTCTGCATAAAATCAGTAATGATCCAATGTGTTTACAATCAAGCCTGACATTCTGGTAATTACTGTAGCATTTTGAATCAATTTAATTCAATACTGAATCCAAAAAATAGCTTTTCTCAATGTCTGTTCTAACTCATACTGGCATGGTGTAGTAAATTACTCCACATATCAATTATACATGACATTTACATGTGTATAGAAGGTGGGGCTGGGCAGTATACAAGTTTTTAGTTTTTTTTTAGTTTTTTTTTAAAAAACCTCACTCAAGTTGTTTACAGTTAAAGCAGGTGATTAACAACTTGACAAACTGAAGGGTGGATATTGAGAACATTCTGTTCTGAGTGCAAATGCGTTCTCCTGTGACATATCGTTGTGATTCAGGAAATGCTAGCCATCTCAAGATACAACCACAACGGCAGGATCAACAGAGGAGACGAGCAGCCGACGTACAGTTACAAAACCGAGGCAACTCCCTTATGAAGCCTTGTAAATTTTACTGAGTGAAAATATTAGGGCAACAACCTTGTTACATATTTGACAGAGGTCCAAAGGATATAATTTTCAATGGTGGTCGTGAATTAAATGGCGTTTTAATCACAAAGCTCTTATTGACCAATTGTTTACTCTGAGCTACGCCACAGCTACATTCTAAGCCAGTTAAATATATACATACTACCAGTCCAAAATTTGGACAAACCTTCTCATTTTTTTGCTTTTTATGCAGTTACTTCTCTGTTTCTGCTTCTGTAACAGAGCCAATTTTCCCACTGAGGGATGAACAAAGGTTTATCTTATTTAATGTTTTTTATTATTATTATTATTTTCAGGACTATTTACATTGTAGATTCTCACTGAAGGCATCAAACCTATGAATGAACACATATGGAATTATGTAGTAAACAAAGGAGTGTGAAATAACTCAAAACATGTTTTATATTTTAGAATCTTCAAAATAGCAACCCTTTGCTTTGATTCCTGCTATGCAAACTCTTGGCATTCTCCCGATGAGCTTCCAGAGATCATCACCTGAAATGTTTCTCCAACAAACTTGAAGGAGTTCCCAGAGATGCTGAGCACTTGTTGGCCCTATTGCCTTCACTCTGTGGTCCATCTCATCCCAAACCATCTGGATTGGGTTTAGGTAAGGTGACTGTGGAGGCCAGGTCATCTGGCGCAGCACTCCATCACGCTCCTGCTTGGTCAAATAGCCCTTACACAGCCTGGAGGTGTGTTTGAGGTCGTTGTCCTGTTGAAAAATAAATGATGGTCCAACTAAACACAAACTGGATCGGATGATGTGTCAAAGCAGGATGTTGTGGTAGCCATGCTGGTTCAGTCTGCCTTCAATTTTGGATAAATCCCCAACAGTGTCACACCCCACCATCACACCACCTCCTCCATGCTTCATGGTGGGAACCACGCATGTAGAGACCATCAAGTCACCTTTTCTGTGTCGCACAAAGACACGGCGGGTGGAACCAAAGATCTCAAATTTGGACTCATTAGACCAAAGCACAGATTTCCACTGGTCTAATGTTTATTCCTTGTGTTTCTTGGCCCAAGCAAATCTCTTTGCTTTTCCTTAGTAGTGGTTTCTTTGCAGCTATTCAACCATAAAGGCCTGATTGATGCAGTCTCCTCTGAACCGTTGATGTGGAGGTGTGTCTGCTACTAGAACTCTGTGTGGCATTTATCTGGGCTCTAATCTGAGGTGCTGTTAACTTGTGATTTCTGAGGCTGGTGACTCGGATGAACTTGTCCTCAGCAGCAGAGGAGACGCTTAGTCTTCCTTTCCAGGGGAGGTCCTCGTGTGAGCCAGTTTTGTTGTAGAGCTTGATTGTTTTTGCGACTGCACTTGGGGACACATTTAAAGTTTTTGCAATTTTCTGGCCTGACTGACCTTCAGCTCTTAAGGTAATGATGGACTGTGGTTTCTCTTAACTTGATGGATTCTTGTCATAATATGAATTCTAACAGTAGTTAAATAGGGCTGTCAGCTGTGTACCAACCTGACTTCTGCACAACACAACTGATGGCCCGACCCCATTAAGAAGTCAAGAAATTCCACAAATGAACCCTGACAAGGCAAACCTGTCAAGTGAAAACCATTGGTGACAACATCATGAAGCTCATTGAGAGAAGGCCAAGGGTTTGCAGCGCTGTCAACAAAGTAAAGGGTTGCTACTTTGAGGAATCTAAAATATAAAGCATATTTACAGTTATTTAACAAATTTTTTTTTTGCTACATAATTCCATATATCCTGCATCAAATATTTTATGTCTTCAGTATGTATCGAAAACGTAGAAAAGAGTAAAAATAAAGAAAAAACATCAAATGACAAAGTGTGTCCAAACTTTTGACTGGAAGTGTGCATATATCCAATGGACTCCTGAAAATGAACATATACAATTTAAATGAAGCCTTGCACAGCAGGATTGGTTTATTAAGCTAATGAAACAGGCAGGTTGCCATTGTTAAATGCCTTGAGAATCTGCATTACTGCCCTCCCCTAAAAAAAAGCAGACAACTGTTTTTGGTTGATTGACTCATTAGAACTCAAATTATCAGTTAAAAAATATAACTTGGCATTGTTTGTGATACAACTAAATTAGTGTGGAATCAGAAAATATCAACATCTGTAGATTATGAGGTCTCTTATGAGTACAAACAAAATGAAGTAGTTGTGTTTCTACTACAAAATTGTCATCCATCGATTTATATAAACACACTTCACAGTGTATTTCTGATGCATCCGGAAAAAAAAACTCTCCATAATGGGTACAGATGGGCAACCAGTGCCACCAAACCCTGATGCTGTTGGAGCAAACCTGCTGACTGCAGGCATTCCAGAGGAGGGTCCATTCAAATGCTGCAAACCTGCTTCATAAAAACAGCTGTTTAGGGAGGAGTGCCAAGAAGACCATATGCAGCTATGGCAAGGAGCCTATCAGACATTGCCAATAAGTGATATTTGAAAAAGGATGCGACATTACATAAACCCGTATTGATCGAATCCACTTTGACAGTTTCTGTGTGCATTTCAAAACCTCAACTTGAGTCCAGGAAGCTACAAGATGTCTTATCTTAGAAAAGGTTGCATAACCACACTGAAAAAAAACCCCTGTATACTTAATTTTACAAGTGATTCCACATGTTGATACAGATTCAACTCTCTCTCTGTCACAGCTTCTGAAAGTTAACTTTAACTGATGTATTTCACCTTGAGGGGCGGCATGGCTCAGAGGTAGAGTGTCCATCTAGCAACCGAAGGGTCGCTGGTTCGACCCTCACCTCAATCGTGAGACGATTAGTACAAAATGACACCCAACCCTCAATTATCTTGGCACCATTTTCAAGGGACCTGCGTCATTTAAACACTTAAATGTACACATAAACCAGGTCAAAAGGCTTTCACCTGAGCATGTGACCCTCCCCTCCCAAATCCAACCTATGTTGAGACAACCTAAGTTCAAACTTGTTGAATTCAAATATATTCAAAATCACAAGGACTAAGGAAATATGCACTTAGTGGAGTGAAGCAGACCTATTTGGTTAAGTTTAAATGTGTGTCAAAGTACCATTCTAAATTAAGTGTTGTGATGCTTCTTACAACTCCCAACAGAAGGTATGTCAGTGCAAATAATGCCTCCCCATCCATCCAGGTCGGGGGGGGGGGGCTGAAGCCTATCCCGGTGGCTTTTGGGCGAGAGGCAGGGTTCACCCTGGACGGGTCACCAGTCCATCGCAGGGCCAACACATAGAGACAGACAACCATTCACACTCACATACCTAATTTACCTACGGTCAATTTAGAGTATTCAAGCAGCCTCGGCCCCAATTGCATGTCTTTGGACGTTGGGAGGAAGCCAGAGTACCTGAGAGAACCCACACAGACATAGGGAGAACATGCAGACTCCACACAGGAAGATCCCGTGCCGGGACTCAAACCCAGAACCTTCTTGCTGTGAGGCGACAGTGCTAACCACTGCACCACCGTGCCACATAATGACCCCCCATCCCAGAAAAAAACAAAACAAAAACAACAACAACAACAAAAACCTGTTGAGTTCCAATAAGAGCAAGAGCCACTGTGATGTGTAAAGGTTATCAATCAGAAACCCAACTGTTACTCACAGAGATACTAATGATACACAATCTACATGTGTTCCTTTCAGAGAGTGAAGTTCAAGTTTCCCCATATTCAGGCCCCAGAAGCCCTTCTGCTGCCAAAGAGCATACATTTGCATTCTTTTGTGGATTTTCTTAAAATCCAGTTAAAATTTGTTAGAATGGAAACTCAGTTACTGGCTGCCACCTTGGTTTTGTTATATCCAAGCTGGAATTTCAACAAACAACAAAATCAGTGCTGTCAACACCACAATTTATTACAATCACTTATATGCAGTTTATATGCAGTAAAAACACAATACCTACAAGAAGAGTCAAACTTACTGAATAGCGATTCAGGAAGATCTCTGCTGTGAGGTAATTTTCCATACGTAAGTCACAATGTTATTACTCAAGGAGGGGAGTCTGGGCTAAATTTGACACTGGGAGATCTGCCCGCCTACAAATGCAAACCTATTGCTTACAATTCCAAAAAACTCTACACTCACTTAAACTGGCATTTTGACACATGCTGTGGCTGCACATGAACCTGCTGAATGAAGCAGGTGATAAAAAATTAAACTCCATGATTGGTTAATGGGACATTTGCCATGAAGGTTCCCATGCTTGGTGATACCAGAGGTATCAAGACTCTTTTTATTCACTTATAGTAATCCCTTTAATGATCATCCATGCCCTTATACAGTATATAAATA
Source organism: Aulostomus chinensis (assembly GCF_037954235.1). NCBI lineage: Eukaryota > Metazoa > Chordata > Actinopteri > Syngnathiformes > Aulostomidae > Aulostomus > Aulostomus chinensis. Next base: position 7,916,972 of record NC_141334.1, read on the forward strand.
CTTGCGCTGAACATGAAACGGTGGATCTATCTTACTTTCCAGGATTTTTTCCAGTTTATATGCTGCTGTATGTTACAATTGTTGCTTGCAGGCAACATTCTCAGGAAAAAAAAATACAATAGTTGAGTAGTATTTCCCATCACATGTGCTGGATCACTGTGAGTAGCATATTTTTCTGCTGTGTGAGCAACAGTACTGAGGGATAAAAAAAGGAGCTGCAGTTGACTGCTGATTATTTGGGTTAATTAACTGACAAATTTAGGAAGTGCCTTCAAACAACATACTTTCAACAAGCTATTCTTTGCAAATGAATCGAGATTTGAGAATAGACTTGCTTTGGGAAAGACTAAATTATATACAATCAGGTACGGACAAACCAGGTGACTGATGTGACTTTTTGATGTCACATATTGAATCCACTTCAATTATCAAATGGATTTGAAGACAAAGGTGTTGAGATAAGATAAAGAGGGACTGTTAAACCTTTGGTTAATTCAAACAATAAGTTTTCAGTTTGAGAGGGCAGTACTACTACAACTTATTATTTTTGTTGGAGCAGCTTTAAAACTATTGCTTAACTGCCAAACAACCGGCCTGCACTACTGCTTTATACAACAGATGTGTAAAAGTCAAAGAAAAATACACACCAAATCCTACAAAATGAACAAACAAGTCACTGTAATTTCTTAGCAGGACAACTGCATGCGACCATTGGCAACAGAAGAAACCTGAACCAGATGTGGGTAGGATTTTATAGTGAGCTGTGTCACGGGGACCCCAGGAGCACATAGCAAACAATTGACCGGTACAACTTGCGCCTGATTAAATGTGTAAGGCAAGGCTACCAAAATTCACACACATTCAATAATACTGGTTGTCATTTGCGCATGTTTAATTTTTGGCATGAACAAACAGCAGTTTTTATTACTTTACCCTTTGTTGCTCCTTCTGCATCGCCTGCCACTTCCTCACATTCACATATTAAGTGCCTTCTCCCATTTCCTTTCTTCATTTCCACTAAAGTTTGCAAGATTTTACAATTTAGAATCATGACTATGTTGCATCACTTCATACTGCATTAAATCAAATTGTGACAGGGTCACTGGTGTCATACTGCATTGTTGGCCATTTTAAATGCATCAAGATGTATTGAAATGCGCCCACACCTGACTATACAGTGAATAAACTGTGTGTACAGGCTAAACTAACTATCTAACTGTCTGGTACAAATCAACTATTGCAATAAAACAATAATTCTGATGCTGACATTTTCTGTGACTTTTTTCTCTCTCAATACCACAGGAAAGAAAGCAACAGTCAAAGTTAACACTGCAGTATACTTTTGCCCTCCTTATTAGCAGTGGGCTAATCTGCTTTATGTCTCGTGTGTGTGCTAAAGCTGTCTGAATGCCCTTGGTCAGCTAACCCTGACCTGGGACTACAACTCTCACTCAACAAGCAGTCAGTTCAATTCCTTCATTCAAAAATACAATAGTGTGCAACATGATGAGCTGTTGCTTCAAGAGTTGAGTGAACTACAAGAGTTTTTTAGCAAACTACATAATGCAGACTCAAGTCCTGGATGTAGCTAAAAAAAAAAAAAAAGCTGTGGATGCAGCTTTTATTTCATAGCTCAAAATCAAGGCCAGTGTTTGTAAATGATTAATTTATTATGAGCTTCACTGATTCGTGATTATATGAGCTCTCGTCTTACTGACGTCAGTGCTATAATTTTAATTTCTTTAAAGTAGTATACCCTTCAGCTCTTTCACCTCAATGCATGGGTGCAGGTTTAAAGAGCGCCACAGGAATGAGGCAAACATTTCTATCAACCCACAAGTTAGCAAGCCATGACTTCCCTCCCTCCACCAAAAGCCCAAGGAATTCTCACGTTGATTATTGGTAAAAACCTCTGTTTTTTGTTAGCACCTGGCACTTTAAAGACATATAACCAAGGAACTTACCAGTGTATTTTAAGATGTGGAACAAGACATGAACATGTCTCAAGCTACAAAACATTAACATGTTTCAAGCCAGTGTGAACCAAAGCTTGACAGCCACTGAAGCCCCATTACACAAAAAAGGAAAGACGAGACATTGACTTAAAGACAAGGGAACAAGATGTTCAAAGATGCTAACTAATTTCAGACTTTAGGACCCATTCCTATGCCACTCTACAGTACCATACCAGAGTAAAAGTCACTGAATGCATGCGGCCCAATGTGTCTTCATGTGTTCAAGTAAAGACCATATCTTAGTCTAGTGGGGGTGATTTTCATATTTATTAATGTCCTTCTCAGTTACGGCACTGTTTAATAAAACATTTTGAAGTTATAATGCATGTCCACTCTTGGGCTCCTAAATACTTACTACATTGAGTATCGTTGAAAATGTCACCCTACACTCCAACAGTCTACTTCATTGCGTCATCAGCCTACAGTTGTAATACCACTTCACGGCTACCTGCCATAAACGAGTTCATGACCTCAGTTCCCTCTAACCTGATGTGACAACCAAGATAAACAAGTTGGTTGCGAGGTCCTCGTCTGCATGAGTCAGGTGGATTCTGCCAGATGTTCCTCTACAAAGTAACTGTTGTAACTTTCTTCGTCCTCACAACAGTTTTAATGTTTTGTGCGGCCCTTCCCCCAACTGTGGCAAAATGGCTTCCTAGAAAAGCCTATCAGCTGTCCTTCTACTGGACCTACGCATATAGAGCTGCTTTCCGACGACAATGTTCGTGAACAAATGAATATTTTGTAGTACTGATATTTAAGATTACAACGAGAGCCAACAGCCTACATTATGAGACATTAATGCAGGCTTTCGTGTGCGAGTTCTACAACAACAAACAAAGTTTTTGCTGAACATTGTCAGGAGAAGCCGGTGACAGTTATGAGCCAACATAAAATACGCTATTAACTATGCGTATACTACGTTCAACCAAGATTATTGTTAATTACTTCGCTGGAGCTTCTTTCTAGACGCCGAGTCGTGCATTAGCGTAAACAAACCAACAGCTTGCTTGTCATGAGCTCTTTGCGACAATATTTTTTTTTCCACGGTAGACTGAATTACTAATGATTAACTTCATGCTCTATTTGATTAAGTTTTGACAGTCACAACTAAGCAAAGAAAATGCAATGATTGGAGCTTCATGACCTGTTAGCAAACATTACAGGAACAAAAACAACATCACTATCACTGCGACGTTTGCCCTTACGTTACTTTTCAAAAACGGTAGGACGCCACACGAATTAAAATGACTAATTTTTAACTGATTATTATTTTAGCAACCAGAGTTTGTCGTCCCCATAACTCATAAATAACAAAAACACAATTAGCAGGAGGCTAACGGGCTACCTACCTACCTGCATCTTGCTTTAGCATCACGTTAGCTAGCTAAATCTGCTAGTACCGTTTTGAGGCGAGGCTAGCGGCTAGCTAGCACGTAAACCATTGGTATTTTCTCCGGAAATTTGAATTAACATTCACAACAGATGTCAGATAGCCATTACGAAAAATTAAAGAGAAAATAAATCATTTCGTGAAATCCGGCATCCTTACCTCTTGTCTTCTTTTTAGGCCCAAACCATTCTAGCTATTGGAAAGCTCTTTTCTCTTTGTCTTTTCCACTTCCAATTACACGCAAAAAGGACTTAGCAAAACGCTATAACAGCTAAAATACCAAAACCAAATGGATGGCCTCCATTTTATCCTTAAAACGTTTCTGAGAATCGAGTGAAAAATAAAATAAAAACATTTTGTCGTTCGTTTATGTTGTTACTCCAGGACAGAAGTGACTAATAGGTAAGGCTGCTAGCTAAGTTCAGTAGTCAGCAGGTACCACAGACAGGACTGGATGCATGGAGGGCAGCAAGCGGTGCCGCCTTCACTTGCTGTGGGACATGTCTCAATCCAACTACATAATCATGTAAACACAACAGTGAAATGTATTTATTTATTGTAAGTATAACAGAAAAAGCACACGTCTCCAACTTGCTTCAAAAATACAACTTAAATGAGCTTTCAAGGAAAGGAAAGGAAAGAATTGTGTAGACGGTAGGGATATCCAGCTGTATAGATGAAAATTACGCATGAGGAAGTTAATAACCAGGGAGCCTTCTATGCATAACGGTAATAATTCCCACATAAAACAAATGCAACATATCAATGACGCGCAGGTTTCTCAGATTTGACGTATCGGAGCATAACTCAAGGAATTTTTAACTTTCCGAGATTGATAAATTATACAACTGAAGTTAAACTAAAACATTTAGCTGTCACAAGTTTCTGGTCAATGAAATCCAGTAGAACATGACATAAATTAGTACGCAAACGTGATGAACATCATTAGAAACCTTGTGGTATTTGATTTTGTTGTGTTTCAGCAACTTCAGTTTTTTAAATTAAATTATGACGTTGCAGAAAAGAAATGCTGATGATGGTAATGTATATAATTTTATGTTTTTTGGGCATACCTAACAAATGGGGCCAAAAGCAAATGTTTTGAGGTCTGCTTCATCATTTGAATGAGGTAACTGTACATCAAAACACAGTATTTTCTGCCAAGAAAATTAACTTCTTTGACATCAAGCATCTTCATTACAAGAGTAGTTTATTTCTGTAAATTTAGCGCCCCTAGAGGTAGCACTTAAAAGTCCATCATATCCCCCAGGGTCAGGTCCTCAGAGGATACTATGTAACTCTAGAAAAAGCCTGGAAATATCAATTCTAATCATTGAAATATGTATTCTAGGATTTCAAACTAAGATATTTGATTTTCTTTGCAAACCCCTTTTTTGATTGTAGTCCAAGCAGATATTACGTGTTGTGTGAAAATGTACTTGTAAATATATTTTATTCTTGATTTGATATAACCAAAATCATATTTGTGGATATTGCAAAACCTAATATTTTATTGATAGCACGTGGAATTTCAAAGTCTAAAACAAAGTGTGTTTATTTTTAATCAAGCAACAGAAATTTGATAAACTGTCAAATGTCATAATTAGCTCAAGTTGAACAAACTTTTATTGGCTATTCATCAAAAGATCTAATATTAACATGTTGTATAACTGAACATTTGTTAAGGTTGTGGGCTGTACATAATAAGTTCACCTAAAATATACTTTAGTACAAAATCACTAGTTTAAACATGAATAAGCACTAGATTCCTCAGACATTTCACACTGATACCCTCAGCAGGACCAACATACATGAGAAAATATCACATTAATAGACAAACAGGGATGCGTCTTTTGAAAACAGGACATATATGACACAATGGTTAATCAAAAATCAGACTCATCTTATCCTCTTGCAAACAAAACAAGTGGCCTAACTGTGTCCCATCCATTCAGATCTGATCAACAATGAGTTTTGAAGAAAAAAATGTGGACATAAAATGTTACTCAAGAAAGCAATGCAATGATAATGCAATAATTCCAATGTTTTATTCATTTTTTCTTTTTCTTCTTCTTTGGAGGCCCTTGATCTGAATCGCTGCTGCTTCCTGAGTCTGAGCTGTCTGAAGACGAGGAGGAGGAAGAGGAGGAAGAGCTGTCATCGTCGCTGTCACTGCTGCTGTCACTGTCATCTGAAGAGGAGCTGGAGGAGTCGCTGCTGTCGGACGATGAGTCACTGGAGGAGCTGTCTGAATCACTGCTGCTGTCACTGGAGCCTTTAGTCCTGAGTGGCAAAGCATAAAAAAGGAAAGAAATGAAGACAGAGACACCTAGAACACCGCATGCTCTGCTCAGATAAGTGACGAAGTCAATAAGGTTACAAACACAAATAGTGACGAGAATAAACTTCACACTGCCATGTACTTGATATTAAGTGGTGTATCAGAACAGCGTAAAAATGTCTGTGGAATAGTGATCAGATTGGTTTGGCCCACCATGACAGTCAGATTATTTTTGGGGTGGCGCTGACACCTTTTGCATTAAATCATCATTGATACAATATCTCATCACATCATGACTGATGCCATCTTCTCCTCTGTTCAACAGACAAGTTGAACCTGCAACTGGACAAATAACAACAACAACCATGATCTGTATATACCTTTTTAAAAAGTACAAAGTGGAGCCCAGCTATGAATGGAGATGGTGATATCATCATTCCTTTTACCCATGAATCTATCTGACTGCATCTCTAGGAAAAATAATCAAAGATGATGGACCAATACCTACAGAAATTACTATTTATATAAATAGGAAGATTTGATTTTTTTTAACAATTTTTTTTGAGACGTTACAAAGTAACAACTAGCGAGTTAACTGATGGCAGCTTCAGATGACAGTTATTGAAGTTGACAATGATGCCAAATGGTGTGTTCATGTTGGGCAATCACATAAAAGCTCAGTCATTCCTGGAAGATGGCTTCCCTTGAAACTGATGTTTTTAAGAGCAGCTGCTTTTTTTTTAAACACACCCTAAAGCACTCTTACATTGTTTTCTGGGGACATTGCTGATTCAAAAGACCTAACAGACCCTTGAGTGACAATATTTACATGCAGAAATGTGATCAGGCAATTAATTCCAACTTAATGAACCAGCAGCCTTTGTCATGACATCCCTGACACTGAATCTAATGGAGATGCTGAATACGTTCTATCTGAGTGGACTTGATATATTTACTAGTGAGTGTATACTGTGTGGACCAAAACATCCAAAAGCAGTTGAATTAAGCTTTTATTCCCCAAATATTACTTACTTCTTTTTAATTTTCTTCTCAGTGGAGCCTTCTCGTCCTGGACTGTGGAGAGAGAAAAAATAGGTCAGGTACTTGACCATATGCAGACTTTTAACTGCACTGATTTCAGAATAAATTTCGACTTTAACATAAAAAGTACAAGCACGTGAAGACAAAGAGCTGAATTGATGTTAAACTCAGCAACACAGAACCACGGCTCTGCGTCTGCATCACTGTTGCCAAATAAGTATCAATAAAGTCTGCAATAACTCTGTGAACTTACACAAAACTCGCTCAAGATAAGAAGTTTAATTACAAGGGCCTGAGCCAGAAGGTACTTCAGGCGAAGACCCTGTTTGCTCGTTTCCTACTTCAATTGATGAAAATAAAACTAAATGAAAACAAATATATATAGGCCTGCATACGCAATCCATTTACATCCTGTAATTCACAATAAATTTACAGCTGCTGACAAAGAAGCCATTAAAGAAGACCTTTTTTTGGGATTCATTTCATCCCTAAAGCAGTTTTTCTACCAATATATTTATATATATGTATATATATAAAATGCATAACTGATCATCAGTTTAAAATCCTGATTATTTTGGCTAGTTTAAAACCTATGAGCTGGTTATTTATCTGATCAATCCAAAGAGAAAACAAAGTTCCAACAGCGATATTATGCTCTACAGAGGATTGCAACTGTATGCTGCCTCCATCCTTTCATCCTCTAGATGGCAGCAATTCCTCCTCCCATTGGGACAGTTTCTCTCAATATTTGCAGGAAAGTGTCCCTTTCTCAGTAAAACAGTGATTCAAATTATCCATTAACTCACTTATCTCGAGTGCTCCTAAGACTTCAGAGCACACAGAGTTCAACAATTAAGAGATGTGACGATTTCATTACAATATCAATATTCATTAATCCACGGTCCCCAAAGCTTCATGCCAACTTCTTGCATTTAAAAATGAGACAGAGATGATACATTATGTGCAATAAAGATTCTGGATTCAAATATTATTATCAGACAGCTGTCTTGTGTGCACAAAGCCATGGTGGCATTGAAATAACAGTAATAATAATATCTTTGCACAAGGACATACAGAAATTGTTATTCTAAGCAGATTTGTCATTGCATAATAACTGAAAGCAACAGCAAAAAAATACTGGTCAAGAAATGACTGACGTGCATAAGAACTGCAACCTTAAATGGTCCTTGAGTCTCTGACAGAATGAGGAAATGAACTAATGAGTCTGAAAGAGGAAGTTGAAAAACAGAGTGCAAAGAAAACCCCTGAGTTTGTCGAAGGCAATGTATTACAAAGCACGTTTGTTACCACGGTTACAGTTGAAGTTACCTCTCTTTCTTGAACTGAAAACCAAGACTTTCCCTCATCTCAGGGCTAACTGACTCAAGAGTTTTCACAAAACCCCACATTACAGAATGCCCCTCTGATTTAGTGGTTCAGTGATGCAACATTTGTTACTGCTACATTTTGCAACTTTGCAACCATTAGTCTGAGTGACAGCGTAGTAAAGTACATAACATACATAATGGTCATGTGGCATAGGTATTTATTTCATAATTAAATTAAGACAACACTTCAACTAAGGCTTTTTAGTTTAAAAGAAGAACTACCTGACTGAGTGCTCCACTGCCTGTGTTCAAAATTAATCTTTGATATATTTGAATTCATTCACAGTCACTTAGAATTGAGAATACTTGCACTTCTACCTACCAACAGGAGACCTCATTTTAGTTTGACAGTCTCACTGTTGGTCTGAACAACTGAAAAAGACCTTACAAGTCATTTCAGAACATCAAGCCGAGAGGAAAACAGTGGAGCCAGCTCATTCTCTATATACAGAGGCTTGTGACTCATGACCCCATCCTTTCTGAGCCAAAACACCCACACATACACACACACGCACGCACACACACACAAACAGAAAACACATGGATACTGAAGTGAACAAATGAGGCTTCCATCTTCCTTGGAAACTCTTGCCAGTAACTGTGCACCCTGCAAGGAAAATCAAAACTCACGACTGACACTCTCAGTAATACTGAGAACAGCCTGGAGCAGGGAACATCCCATAAGTGTTACCCAACATGTCCCTCTATGGGTTTCTTCTTTAAATAAAGTCCATTCATAATTTGTGGCTCAAGCATGAGTACAGTTATACAACAAAAGCCAGGGGGAAGAAAAATATCAGAATAAATAGTAAGTTATAGAATGTGGTCTTATAGCTGGTAGAGGCTACGAAGAGCCACAAGCGGGGAGCCGATGGAGACGTCTTACCCTGTGATGCTCAGGGGTGTCTTTTCAATCTCCTTTAGTTTCTTTTTCATCTCAACTGTTCTAGACGGTCTGTGCACATATTTCCGCTTCCCAGTGCATTCGTAGGTCCAATGTCCCATCTCCAAACACTTCTGGCAACGTACATGTTGCTTGTTTGCCTCGCTGTCGGTCAAAACATGGGCACAAGTTAATGACAAGTTTTCATGACACAGAAAAAGAACAGTAAAGAGAAAAACAAATTATCGCTGCTGTAGAGAAGCTACACTTCCTTGTAAGCTGAATGTAAATTTATAAAGAGACCAAATTTTCTTCTAAGTGCAGCTTTGTAGTTTAAAGTTAATACATTTTTCATTTAAAATTGTGATGCACCAATATTTCAGAAATGCATCTGTATCAAACGATATTCGCTTTGTTAAATACTATCATGACATCAGCAAACAGGATGGCTTTCCAAGATGGCAGACATTAATGTTTCTGCATTGATGTGGACAAACTGTAAAATAGTGGCGTTGTTTCTTCTGTTGACAATTTTTTTGGCATTATAAACATACACAAATATGAAACAGTAAGAGTGGACTTCACTGCAGAAGCAGGAGACATCTTGTTTCCAGTAGTTTATAAGGAGGAATTAAACATATTTATGCATTCATGTAAATCGTGATTTTTTTAATGATGGAGCGGAGTTAGTGGCATATTGAGTATCTTAATCTGGTAATTACGGATGCTTATCAACAGAAACAATCTAAAACATAATATCTTATACCAATAGTGTGTGTGTGTGTGTGTTTTATCCCATATGTCTAAACGGAAAAGACATATATTCTTTAGTTGAGGATTTTTTTTTTAATTGCAAATACAATGAAAATACTTAGACAAACACGCTGTTAGTTACACGAACATACAATACCCTATCACTGGTGGGGAGAAATAGTCAACACTCAGAGGTGATTAACAGTTATTGTGTCGAAGAAAACCGGAGTCAGACATTTGATCTGCAGCGTTCGTAGTTCACGACTTCTTCTTTCTAAGAGACTCGACGAACACTAGTCAGTTTAATTTAATGTTTAAGAACGCCCTCAGATCCCAAAAGGTTAAAAATAGTAATAACATCTCCAGTTATTTGAATCATACTCACGCTTGCCTCCTGGCTATTATTCTATGCATGGGAGTCGCCATGTTTCCGTTCACTTTTCTTCTTCGTTGGTAAATAACCCACTACGTACTTCCGGCCAAACGAATGTCATTCGCGCCCTCAAATGGCAAAGGTGGTTTATTGCATCATCGTACTCATATCCATAATCGGTGAGACTAACTTTTTTTTGACAGAAAATTTGATTCATCCGTTTTAACGGTGTGATGACTGCACATCCACCATCCATCCATTTTTTTTTGGACCATCAAAAAAAAAAAAGGCTGCTTCAGCCATAAACACAACAGGTTAGGAATATGTTGGTGAAGCTGAAAGTCCATCAAAATGATGTAATCTTGACTGTCATATCAGTCTGTCATTTTGACTGTGATGTCGGACCCGAAACTAATAAAATGTCACAGAGGACAAAAGCTATCCAGGCAGAGTCCTGATTCTCATTCCATCATCATCCACCATCTTGGTGGCCAGGATAGCCTGCTACAGACAGGAGAGGGGTATTATACTAATCTGCATTCAAAATAGGTCTCACAAAACACATTTATTTTGCAGATTGGCATGGTGGTGCAGTGGTGAGCACTGTGGCATCACAGCAAGAAGGTTCAGGGTTCAAGCCCTGGCTCCAGCACAGGATCTTTCTGTGTGGAGTCTGCATGTTCTCCCTGGGTTCTCTCTGGTACTCCAGCTTCCTCCCACAGTCCAAAGACATCAAGAGGGGACGAGGCTGATTGATACTCTAAATTGACTGTAGGTGTAGCTGTGAGTGTGAATGGTTGTCTGTCTATATGTGTTGGCCCTGTGATGGACTGGCAACCCATCCAGGGTGAACCCTGCCTCTCGCCTGAAGGCTGCTGGGATAGCCCCCCCCCCATCCCGCCACCCTGAGCAGGATGAGTGGTGGAAAATGAATGGATATTTATTTCTGCAGCAACGGTATCACAAAACACATTTATACAGTAGAACCATATATTAATTATAAATCGAAGTTGAGGTATCATTGTGTATTATAATTATTGACCTTTAAAGGATGGAATGCATTTAAGTATGCATGACATTCATTTCATTTTTGTATTTACTCATTTTAATTCAGAATGGAGAGGTCAAACACAAGCTGTCAGATCTGATGCGCTTTATTTATCTGATCTAATATTGATCATAGCCAGTTTGGCAGAGATATTCTTAGACATCTGAGATGTCAGATCTTGTGTAAACAGGTGCTGAGGTTGAGCATTTGCTTATCTGTGTCACCGATGCAGCGCAACCTCCCACCATTCAACTGTCATTCCACCCACCCATGTTTACTTTCTGTCACCAAATGACATCTCTCTCTCATGGGCTCTTTAACAGCACCTCAGTGCCAAAAAAACATATTATGCCCTCATGTTGTAATAACAGTAACAACATGATCCTTCGTTAGTATGAGTGTACAGCATTTACAATATCACAATTTTTTTTATTTATTCATCTTTTTCAAATCTATATTTAAAGATTTTTGGGAATGTTTCTCAGTTTTGATCAGTTTAATGGATTTAAAAAAAAAATTCTGTGCCATGCTTCAGTTGTATGCTTTTGTATCCTTTGTGGGGTTTTTGCACTTGTTTTTAAACTTGCGTATTTGTAATGTACTGGATTTGCTTCTATGTTTTTTTTTTAAATTTTCATTTTTCCTGATACTATTATTGTTTGTTTGTTTGTTTGTTTTTTAAAAAGGGATTAAACCTGACCTAATCTGCTCTATGTAACAAATGCACTGAAAGAGGATATTGCCATGGCCATCAACACGTACTTGTTGGTATTTCACATGGTGCTGAGCAGAAATCACTACATTTTAAACTCGAGGTAATCTCATCATCTCCAGATATGTTCGCCAAAAACCTCGAATAAGGGAGAAGAATTCCACACATGGCTGTAGAAAGGTCCAGATACAGCTAGAACAATCTACATCTCGCGATATTAACGCGGAGAAGTCAGTCGAACCAACTAGCGACCGCAGTTTGCCAGCACCGACCAGAGGCAGACACTGGTTAACGGTGTGGATTATGACTGGAAGAAGCCGAACTTAACCAAGCGACAAAACCACTGCACCTGACGATTACACCATTTTAAATAAATCTGCGGCCGTAGGCGTGTTTTATTTTTCTGATTCTTACTGTATATAAGGGCATAGCTGGGGGATACGAAGACAGCCGAAGATGTCAGTGGTGGGATTTGACTTGGGATTTCAAAGCTGCTATGTAGCTGTAGCCCGAGCCGGTGGGATCGAGACTGTCGCCAACGAGTACAGCGACAGATGCACACCGTAAGTACATAAAATTCAGTTATAATTCATCGGACTTCTGAGGGAACGGGCCAGATGTTTTGTTTTTAAGACAGTGTCCTCTCGCCGGTGTTGGGGCAATGCACGTGAATACAGCACTTGTTAGGAGCTGCTCGAGCTTAACTTATTCGTTATGGATTGTGATGGCTTTTTTTTTTTTTTTAGTATGAGAACCTCATTAAAGCGCTTTTTAATATATTCACGGTGAGCATAAAACCCTTGAGAATACATCCGTAACTTGTACAGCTAGTTCAGCTAACAGCCCATCGGAGCTAGCTGGTTAGCTAAACTGAACAGTCTATTAACTGTACAATGTGGAATGGGGTTTATTGCCTTGGTTAGCTCGGGCGGGCGGTGTTTCCGCCGTTTGTACGTCGCTTCTAGAACTGAAGCGAAAGCTCCGACCAACCGGTGTGCCCCGGGTCTTTTACAGTGCACCTTACGTTGTGCTCTCCTCGACGACGACAGCAGCCAATGGCTTGTTGGAATATTCTAGCAACACTTGGGTGAACTTTGAGAATAAAACCGTCAAGATTGAAGACAGATTTGTTTTACTGTTTTCATCTTCTTAACTGTGTGACGTATCAGATTCTGACAAAGTCTTGAATGCGGCACACGTTGTGTTCCTGGACTATCTAAGACTAGATATGACCAATTATTACATGAAGGAGGCTTTTGTCATCTTCTGTCGGGGTGTTGCCATGTCGACGTGTGGGATTAAGAACTGATGAATAAAATAACACATTTTCTCATGACAATATACCTATTCATCTTAATAAAAATGTGTTTTGTATTATGATTCCAGGTGTTTTAATTTTCCCCAGTGCCATGCAACTGATCAAAATGAAATGTATGAAGGCCCTGTATTAAAGTAATTACCTGTGACAGTGTAAATGAAAAATATTTGAATTGAGGATTTTGATGAGTGGTCAAACTAATGTGTGCAACAACTTGCTCACTTGTAGAACATGATCCATTATTGGCTCATGATGTAAATGGACATAAAATATACATATTGGGCACAACAATTACAATATGTTTAAAACCTTGACTCACCGTAGGAGTGCCATGCTTTTATCCAATTTTTTAAAGTGGAAAACATTCATTTTTGCTTTCTATAGTTTGTCTTAATATATCCTTCTATTTCCTTTTTTTTTAATGATTTGTTATCACTAAGAAGAAAATGATGTATTCGATGAGGTTTTTTCTGCGACGATGCCTTTTTATTACTGTTTTTTTTAATTTGTGTAAATGTGAAATACATCTTGCCCTCTGTATGATTCGAGCATTATTTATTTGAGGAATGACTGATTATAAACAGCTAAGAAACAAACGTTTGGATGTCCAGAGCTGTAACAGATAATCCCTTTAACATTCTGATTTAGTGACGGCGTTTTCACTTTCACATTCATATTGGAAATCTTGTTCTGTGCTTCATAAAACTAAGAAATAAAGGAGGTAAAAAAAAACAACCCGCTCCTGATAACTTGCTACCCAGTTCCTGGTTCAGCTGTGGACTGGCACCTGTTGGGCCGAGTGCCCCGGAGACTTGTTCTGTTTGACTGCGCTGTCACATCACAAGCAGCACTTATGTGTTGACAGCGACTGTGGTTCTGACATCTGTGTTTGAAAGGGAGGATGATGACAGGCACTAAAACCCCCTGGGATACTCGTGGACTGACCGCACCACTCCAGCAGTGTTCATACACTAGTGTGTGAATTGTGACAGATGAATGTTACAAAGCATGTGGACCCTAGTCCTAGACAATGAATCCAATTTTTATGCAAACACAACTACTGATGTTGCCTCTGGAGATATATATTTGTCTGTATATGTGATCTATCTATGTCTTCCATATGTGTGTGTGTATGTATAAGTGTTTCTTTTGTTTTCCAGCTCATTTGTGTCATTTGGACCACGAAATCGAGCAATAGGAGCAGCTGCAAAGAGCCAGGTAAACTCACTTCGGTCCCTTTCTTTCTTGTTCCTCTAACTTTAAAAGCCGAAAAATGGAACCAGTATCACGTTGATTCTTCCAGGTGGTGACCAACTGTAAGAACACAGTGCAGGGCTTCAAGCGATTCCATGGCAGGGCCTTCTCCGATACCTATGTCCAATCAGCAAAGTCTAACTTGGTGTATGACCTGACCCAGATGCCCTCAGGATCCACTGGTATTAAAGTAAGAAGTAAATGATATTAATCTGCTATTGTTTTGTTTAGTGATTGTAAGTACGGATTGAGAAAGACAACCATTTAAACTTTATGGAGGTCATTGCTAATAAATTTTGATAAGAAGGGCAGGAAGAAATCAGTTTAACATTTTTGTAGATTGCTTTTGATGTTCATCAGAAAAGGGGTTGAATCCTTTTGTGGGTGAATAAAATGTAAAAACAAACCTGAATATGAAATTATTCTAAATGTAGTCATGTACTGAATGAATGAATCAGTAAATAAACTTCTATTGTTTCTATGGCAAAAACACCGGGGGGTAGCAATCTTGCTTTTAAATCCACCAGAATGCCTTAAATTGAAAATAAACTATGTTGTGATTCATGTCTTGGCCACCTGTCATGTTATGAGCTCAGCACTAATCATCTTCTAATACCCCCCCCCCCCCCCCAAACTGCAGGTGATGTACATGGAGGAGGAGCGAGTGTTCAGCATCGAGCAGGTTGCTGGGATGCTGCTGACCAAACTGAAGGAGACTGCTGAAAGTGCACTGAAGAAACCAGTGGCAGACTGTGTCATCTCTGTAAGCAGACAACACAACAGCCTCATAGCTTCAGCAGGGTGCCCGCAAAGCTCCTCTCAGATAGAGTTGTCCAGCTGGACATTTTTGGGGCAACAAATATCATCTAATTGCCTTTATATGTAGGTGGTAATGTACTTGTTGGATCCCTGCGTGCATTATTTAAAGACGTGGCATTGCTCTGCCAAGTTTTGTAAAGTCTACTGAAATTACACGGGAGGAACATTGTGTTTACATCCTGCTACTTGGAATCTTAATTACTTATGTCACACTTGCAATGGGAACAGTTTTGGTAAAATCATGCCACCTTTTTAACAAGGTGTATAATTTGCATTACTTGCTTCCATCTTAAGACTTTTAGATCTCTCAGAATTTCACCACATGTCCTGCTAGAAAGTGTTATTTCCTCACTTGCACCTTGTTGTGAAGAGTGGGATGTGTGTGTTCCTCAGCTTTATGCCATACAGGAATTCATCAGTAGCATCTGTTATGTAACGTTACAGCTCTCACACAGACAGAGTACTTTCGCTATGTCTAAATCTTAGTTTACATCAGATGTGGAAATGGCTACCATGTTATTATTACTGTGGCCAGAGCCTCAATTTAGCCCTGGAACGTTTCCATGAGGAGCTGTTTTGTTTTGGCTCTCTGAGTAACTGGCACAGTGGTGTTGTCATGTGAGGCAGTCGATTCATTGATTCAGAGCGACACCTTTAGGAACCTTTTTTTTTTTTTTTTTTAATGTTTTCTTATTGTTGTTTTTCACTGTCTTTGAAATGTTGTCATGTATTACAGTCATATCACATGTCAAGAAACGTTGTTATTGGTGTTTCCAGTCAAATCATTTTCCTGGAGACTGTTGATTCCTTAGTTTTGAGTGAAAACCACGTCGCAATTCCTCTCCTAGGTTCCCAGCTATTTCACTGATGCAGAGAGAAGGTCTGTCATCGACGCAGCTCAGATCGCAGGCCTCAACTGTCTACGACTAATGAATGAAACCACTGCAGGTACACGCAAACACACTGTTCTTAACATGCAGAGCAAGAAATGCCTGAATAGTTGTTGAGGGATGGATTTACAATGGCCACAGTTTGTAGAGAGACCGGCAAGAACACGTCACAAAAAGGGCCATTGTGAATGTTTGACTTTCAGCCAGAGATATTGGAATATTTTGCTTGTAAATGATGTAGAACAAGAGTCACCGCTCAGCTGCACCGTCTGGAAATGTCCCACAGTTGTGCTACAGCGTAATTTCATATTGTTGCTGAACCTCTGATTTATGTCTCAATTTGTTACTTCAACAAGTTAAAACAGGTATGCACATCCACAGAACAACTGAGGTTTGGTTGCTTGAATTACTTGCAGTGACTCTGGCGTACGGCATCTACAAGCAGGATCTGCCGGCTCCAGAGGAGAAGCCCAGGATAGTGGTGTTTGTGGATCTTGGCCACTCTGGTTACCAGGTGTCAGTTTGTGCCTTCAACAAAGGAAAGCTTAAGGTGAGTCATAAATAATGTGAGCAATTTTTTAAGGTAACACTGAAGTGGGAGTGTTGTGTGTGTGTGTGTGTGTGTGTGTGTGTGTGTGTGTGTGTGTGTGTGTTGTGTTTTCTTTAGGAGTCTTTTATGGCCTTGGGCTACTTACACAGATTTGAAGTAATTTTAATGTATTATCTTAGTAGTTTGATAAGCAGCCATGGCTTCAATTATTGATCTTTTGTTGTCTACCCTCATTAGATCCTGGCTACGGCGTTTGATTCAGAGCTTGGCGGGAAGGACTTTGATGACATCCTAGTCAGCCACTTCTGTGGTGAGTTTGCGAAGAAGTACAAGCTGGATGTCAAGTCCAAACCTCGGGCACTGGTGCGGCTCTACCAAGAGTGTGAGAAGCTCAAGAAGCTGATGAGTGCAAACTCATCTGACCTGCCTCTCAACATCGAGTGCTTCATGAATGACATTGACGTTTCCAGTAAACTGAACAGGTGGGATTCATTATTACTTTAGAATTCGAGGGAAGTCTAATATTCCTGTTGTAAAGCAATCATTATTGGAGGGTGGGACTATAATTACTGGGTTTGTGTCATTTTTGCTTTGGACTAGCCATCAAATATAGAACGTGGAACTTAAAGCACTTCTTTTAGTTCTATTTGACTCATTTGGACATAAATGATTAAGAGTTTTACTGTAGAGGAGAGCACATTTTTATTAAAAATGAAACAGGTATAGAAGCATCCGCTGAACTGTCTGAAACCCTAAGCATCTCTACACACGTGGACTCTCACTCAGTTTGAGTCTGTGCCTATGAATAATCTATGACCATTTGTCCCCCAGAGGTCAGTTTGAGGAGATGTGCGCGGGGCTGCTTGCCAAGGTGGAGGGTCCCCTGCGTAGCGTCATGGAACAAGCTAGTGAGTACATGTGGCTTTAATAGCAGCTGGACTATCCCCATCAGCATGTGAGCACGCTGGGGACTCACGACTCTTGCATGGTAACTCAGAGTAATCACAATCGACAAATTCAAAAATGTCAGAGCTGCTGTGCACACTCAACAAACCTAACACAGCTTTGAGTTTCATAAAATGAAGCTGTGGTTCTGCAACTGTCACAAACCTTTTCAGTGTCATACCTGTTTGCTGTTTCTATCATCCAGAGCTGAAGAAAGAAGATTTCTATGCAGTTGAGATCGTGGGCGGCGCCTCACGAATTCCCGCCATCAAAGAGCGAATCAGCAAATTCTTCGGCAAAGAGCTGAGCACCACTCTGAATGCAGATGAGGCTGTGGCCAGAGGCTGTGCTCTGCAGGTAGAGCTCACCTGTCAGGATGACTGTCCTGGTCCTAATATAGTATCATACTGCAGCCTCTCAGTGATATGCACTAGTGATGGTGATGTAACATCTGCGTTAAACCCTTCAAGTTTATGTAGTGCTGAGCAAAAAATATGTTAACATACTGCCATAAAATGTGTTCCATTTATTCATAGCAAGTAAATATTCCAACTTTGCTGGCTTCAGTTTGCTAATTAAATTCTCCTTTCTTTTATATCTCTCTGGATTGGCAAATAACAATTGATCTCCTATTTTCTGCGCCTCTACACAGTGTGCTATCCTCTCACCGGCATTCAAAGTGCGAGAGTTCTCCATCACAGATGTCGTCCCCTACTCCGTCTCTCTAAAATGGAACTCTGCCACGGAGGAAGGACTCAGGTATGATCTCATCTCAGGTATTATGTCTGTAGACGGAAGAGGTTAAAGTGGGACCTCGTGTTTTGTACTCACAAATAGAACATGATCTCCCCCAGTGAATACAGAACCCTGATCTCAGTTGTAAGATCTTCGCTGTGTGACACGTCACCTTGACCCTCCTCCTGATGTTTCTTACAGTGATTGTGAGGTTTTCCCAAAGAACCATCCAGCTCCCTTCTCCAAAGTGTTGACCTTTTACCGGAAAGAGCCCTTCACCCTTGAAGCTTACTACAACAACGTGAAGGAGCTGCCCTACCCCAGCACTGCTATAGGTACTGCAGACTACACTTGATGACTCGGCGGAGATAAGTGATGATAACAAGTACTGAAAAGTTCAGTGGTGCTTAAAACAAGTTTATTTAAAGTCTTGACAGTTATACTTAACTTCAAGATCATTTTTCATACATTACATGTTGGATTTG
Source organism: Aulostomus chinensis (assembly GCF_037954235.1). Taxonomy (NCBI): domain Eukaryota; kingdom Metazoa; phylum Chordata; class Actinopteri; order Syngnathiformes; family Aulostomidae; genus Aulostomus; species Aulostomus chinensis. Next base: position 7,935,855 of record NC_141334.1, read on the forward strand.
TTGTTCTGTCACTAGATAGCCATAAAGATCATCATAATGATTGCTAAAATATTCTCATTGTTGTGATGGCAAAATATCTTTGAAAATTGAAAAAGGAATTCATTATTTGTGTTTTTGCTTTCAAGCTGATGCTAAATTAAGGGGAGATTGTTAATTTGTCTGTAGTACATAGTATAGATATAATTTTAGCTGTGATGTAAATTAGCGACAACAGGCATGAATGAATTTATTGAAATTACAGGTTCCTGGGTATGTACATGTGCAAAAAATCAGCATGGAGGATTACATACATTATCTTGGCCGCAGTCTGAGTGGAAGCGGTGTGACACAAATTCGCGACATTCGGCATCAAGGGGTTAAAAGGCATTATATGGTTGACATATACTAATAATATGAATATATTTACACCAGTGTACTCAACTTTGACCTTTTCCCTCACCCTACAGGTCAGTTCTTGATCCAGAATGTGGTTCCTCAGGCGTCTGGGGAGAGCGCAAAAGTCAAGGTCAAAGTTCGAGTGAACATTCACGGTGTGTTCAGTGTTTCTAGCGCCTCGCTAGTTGAGGTGGTGAAAACAGGAGGTGAAGCAGAAGAGCCTATGGAGACGGAGCAAGCAGGGAAGGAGGAGGAGGTGTGTATGAAGTGAAACTAATGGGAGAGAGAGAGAGAACGAGTGGCCCTCCCGGTTTGTTGAGTGCTGTCGGCTTTGTGTTAAATCACAGAAAGTTGCTTGTCTGACTGCACCTCTGCTTTTATCATCCTGTCATGTCCTCATAGTGGATTTTAGATGTCTTTCCTGAACATAAACACAGCTTCAGGGGGTTGCATTCATTTATCCATAATTTCTTCTTGTAATTTTTTGGCATCTAATTGTGTAAGGTTCACCAGCATGTGTTCAACCTTAGCCCTTGTGTGAGATGTCTGGCGGGGGGGGGGGGGGTTGTCAAACAAGTGAAGTTAGAAAGAAACATTGGAGTCTTAATTCAGTTGGCGATGCTGTGGTGTGATAAAGGGCAGCCTCCTGCGAATGCTGGAAAAATGAGGCTGCAACAGCGAGATAGGATCTTTTAACAAATGTGTGCTCAGGGTTTCTCAGTAACATCTATTTGTTTTACTCAACATCCTGTTTGGATAAAAACCAGCTACAAACTGGGTTAGGCCACTTTAATATGTGTATATGTCTTGTGTTCTCTTACCGTGTGTCAGAACAAAATGCAGGTGGACCAGGAGGATCAGAAAGGCATGGCTGGAGAAAGTGAAGACAAGAAATCAGAGGCAGAGGAGATGGAGGTAACCTTGTGCTGGGCGATTGTGCAAGAGTCTTTTTTAGTTTCCTCTGGACATTTTCGCTAAGTGCAGTAAATGCAGCAGAATGCAAGTGGGTGTTAATCAGTGAAGACAGTGAGTACGGAAATGCCGTTTTTATTTTTCAGGACAAATGGGAGGCAATAAAATGAGAGGCCAGACAGTTTAAACGAACCAACACACTTGATTCCAGAGCCACTGCTGTTTGCCTGAGTGTGATATTATATGAGAGAAGAATAAGAAACCATAGCAAAAGTGATTTTCGTAAAATCAGGGAAATTTGCATATCGCAGTGTTATGCAAGTCATAAAATGGCCTCAAAATGACAATGATTTTGTTTTCTGCAATGACTTCTGGGACAAGTCATCTTCATCAAGAGTTGCTCGCTCCTTTCTTTTCCCATTTTTTTTCACATCTGCCAATGATTTTTTCTTTTTCTGGCATTGAACTCTATGTCATTATCTTCATTTTTGTTGGTTTGAAAAAAAAAATCAGTAAGAGAAATGAGTGATCAGTGTTTGTAAGGCGTGATGTGGAGAATGTGGGGAATACACTACCATTCATATCGCCCAGCACTAAGGTAACCAGTTTGTCAGGAAAAAACAAGTCTTTGTAACCACGTGTTTCACCCTGGATGGGATGTTGTCTTAACACTCACTCACTCTCAAGCACACACAGTTATGAGAGAGACACTTATTTAAAGTATATTGATTTGAAACACATTGTTGCCTTCCAGCATGGTAACTCATTCACTCATTATCGTTAGTGTTAGGAGATCATTTGGTGAGATGAAGGGAAATTTGTGACACAAATAAATAAAAAGAATAGTCCTTATTTGAAATAAGATTTGATTTGATTAGTTAAGATTCCACTTTATTGTTGCAGAGTGCAGATTGCATCTAACCATATGAGCATAAGCAGCAACTGAAGACTAAATAACATGATATATGAATCTACAGAAGCGCAGGGTATGAAACGATATGTGAATATGTGTGTACTGGCTATGACTGTACTGTTTGTAATACTATACAGTACGTACATTGGTGCAGTTTGGGATTATTAGAGCGATTATGTAGTATGCAATGGGAACGATAAAGGACATTTGGAATATGCAGTACAAATACATGGTAGTGCAATGATAGGGACTTAGATATGCATTGCATACAGTAGTGCAAAGTGTGCATGCATATCATCTGAAAGTCACATGGAAAATATTTCAATGTGTATACAAGAAGAAGAATAAAATATGTCAAATGTCACAAAATAAACCTGAGAAATAATCAAATGCGACACTGAACAGTCAACCAAAGACTCAACTAGTTTCATCTCATTGTGTCCTTGCAGCTGAGACACAAAAAAAAACAAAGCCTGTTTAGGTTAGAGGTGGCGTCATCCGCTTGGCAGATGCCAGTGACGCCACTTACCAGTGGAAAATTACTGAATCAAACTGATTTGGATCTGAACACGCACGCACACACACACACACACACACACACACGCCCCGGTTCATTGGCTTTAAAAATAAACCAAATAGCTTCTTTGCTGTAAAGAGCCTCATCAACAAGGAATGCCTTGCCTAAAGTCAGACTCAGAGGAATCAGTGTTAGTGATACTGTTCATCATTCCTAAAACTAAGATTTCTATTTAGAACTCCAGCATTTTTAAATTTCACTTCATATTTGACAGCGACATACCTTCATCACCTTAACGCTCCACTTACTTAAAGAACATATTAAACATTTGTCATGGTTTGTCATATCTGCACATTAACTTGTTGTCCCACTAATGTAGCTGTATTTGAGATCGACTGCTTCCATCTCCTGGTTTCAGACAATGCCGGAGGACGCCAAGCAGGAGAAGAAGAGCGACCAGCCGCCGCAGGCAAAGAAGCCTAAAGTGAAAACAAAGACGGTGGATCTGCCCATCGAGAACAATTTGCAGTGGCAGCTGTCCAGTGAAGTACTAAATATGTTCGTGGAGAATGAGGTAATGTGCTAAAATCACCCAGTATGTCAAGCATGCACACACACTATTTGAGCGGTTTGCTGGTAGGGATTAGTTGTAATTGCTTCCAGTTGTAATGGTAGCTGATGACAATAAACATGTATCGTATTTCTAACATCAGTCCATTGTTCTGTTGTTTTGCCCTCATTGTTATAAGATTTTCTATTATGACATCATGGATTTTTCATCACCTACTTCTTGACTGGTCTACTTATAATCTTTTCAAGCTTCCCTTTAGATGCCTCAGCATGACTGGAACATCTGACCACATTTTCAATCGTTATTTTTCCAGGGGAAGATGATCATGCAGGACAAGCTGGAGAAGGAGAGGAACGATGCAAAGAACAATGTAGAAGAGTACGTGTACGACATGAGGGACAAACTGCACGGTGTCCTGGAGAAGTTTGTGAATGATGCTGTGAGTAGTAAAGATTCTGACATGAGTCCCAACAATTGGATTTAATTGGATTTAATATAATAATCCCTGACAACATGCAGGATCGTGACGCATTCTCATTAAAACTGGAGGACACCGAGAATTGGCTGTATGAAGATGGAGAGGACCAACAGAAGCAAGTTTACATTGACAAACTGGCTGAACTGAAGGTAACCATGGCGCCTGCATCAGAGTTGTGGTTGAGGCAGGTATAAGGAGGAAGACGGAAAAAAAATTATCTTCAAAAATCAGAATAAACCATAATATTGAATCTCCGTTTTCAAGAATCAAAATTCAAAAGGAACGAGCACCCAAATATTATGGACGTATCGTCCCAGCCTATGCAAATTGCGGTAATCTCATACAAAGGTGTACTTCAAGATTTTAAGAATAACGGGCAACAGGGATTAAATAAACTAATCTGTGTAGGACAAGAGGATTGTGGTATACAGTATATTCATCATCATTCAGCATTCTTTACATTCTCAAACAGGGAATTTCATGTTTTACATTTTAAGTCTTTATCCTCTGCAATATTTCTTTTGTGTCAGATATTAAGGGGTTTATGATATTAAGTGGTAGAAAAATGTGTCTTTTGTTTTCCATTAGTGTCTTGCTTGGATGACTTACTGACTAAACCTGATGATCCTTCCTGCAGAAAATGGGTCAGCCTATCCAAGAAAGATTCAGGGAAGCTGAGGAGCGGCCAAAAGCTTTTGAGGAGCTTGGCAGACAAATCCAGATGTACATGAAAATCATTGAAGCTTATAAGGCGAAGGTAACTGTGCAGAGCAAGGGAGTTGTACTCAGAGATACCAAAGCAATGTCTTTATTACATTGTCTTGGCGTTGAGGGTAGATCTTTCATATGAGTCATCATACAGGTGTCATCACTCGCCTGTGTTTGTCTCAACAGGATGAGCAGTACGATCACCTGGATGAGCTGGAGGTGACTCGGGTGGACAAACTGGTGAATGATGCAATGGTTTGGATGAACGGCAAGATGAACCAGCAGAACAGTCAAGACCTCACCCTGGAACCAGTGGTCAAAGTCGCAGAGATCCAGGCTAAGACCAAGGTAGTGTAGGCCTGGGCACCTGGCTTTGATTTAAACATGGAGGATCAAAATAGAAAGATACATTACATAATTGGTAGCTAGTTTGAGGAGTGGATCAGGACAGTCAGTGATCAGCTGTTGGCAGGCTAGATAGTCGAACAAGCACAAGTAGCTTTATAATACATGAACATATGATTTGGTTAATAGACAAAGTTAAACCAGGCAGTTGCTGTTCCCAATAAACAAGACTTCTTCAGTGATAAACAAAGTCACAAGCTGGATGGATGGAAAGACCGTATCTAATCATTTCCACCTGTTTGTCACGCTCAAATCTTTCACAATAGCTTAGTTTAGAAATGAAGAGCAACCGTACTCAGGATATCTTGAGCTTGTACTAACAGAGTAATGTAGTAACTTTGAGTGGGAGAACAGCAGCAGATTTAAATGAGGCTTTGTACTGCCTACTGTACGTTACACGCTGTATGTATATGTATAAACAATACACTCGCCACAATGAGTTTGGACGTGAAGGCCATGTTAGGCCTCTTAGTAATGGCTGTAAAGAAGCCTTAATCATGAAATGTGGAACACGGTCCTTGTATGAATACCGTCACTCTACAAACCAAATGTTGTGAATTGAATTGCAGGAGCTTTATACATCGTGCAACCCTGTGGTGTCAAAACCCAAGCCGAAGGTGGAGCCCCCTAAGGAGAAGATGGAGAACGGGCCTGTCAACGGAACAGAGGGAACTGAGAACACGCCACCCAACTCAGACAAAACCACGTCTGCAGGCATGGAACAACAGGGGGCGGAGAACAAACTCCCGGAGATGGACATAGACTAAGCATCTGAGCTGCACCTCTGAGTCTCACCTCTTTTGGTCCTGCTACAGCCACGCTGAGATTGGTACTGATGATCCAGCAACATCTCTTGAAGATCCAGACAGCTGCATCCCCAATAAACACCACTCATTAGTCAGCCTCTTCCACTTGTCATTTACCATTTTCTATGAGCAAAATCCTGCATAATATTAATTCTGAATGGATGACCTGTGAGCATGGGATGCAAACTGCTTTCTCTGTGTTGCATTGATGACTTTTACGTTAAGATTGTTTTATTCAGCTATTCCTGAGCACAGTTAAGAATGTCAATTCAGGAGATTTGTAAGCAAATGTGTTATGCTAAAAAAAAGTAGTTCTTTACACATGAAAAGGTAAAATATTGCAGTATGTCTGAATGTGTAGATACAGTGGCAATTGTAAACATGTGGATTGTTCAAAGTTGTACATAGTGCAACAAATACTCAAAACTGCTGGATAATATATGTAGTATAAAAGGAAGAAGGGGCGCATTGTTTATTTTGTATTGTATGTTCAAACTACCACAAGTTACTGTCAAGCAGTATTTCATTGTTTGGCTTTTCATATTCAACATAATGGGTCTTTTGGTTCTCTGGTAGCCTTGTATTGGTTTTTTTCTACATAATGGTGTGACTGCTGGTCCAACGGATCACCTGCTGGGTGCTGCTGTTGTTACCACATCACTAAAAAAAAGGCAAAAATAAACCTTGACAACAAGCATATGCTGTGTGAAATGGTGTTGTCGCCAGGAGTCTTAGTTTTTTTTTTTTTAATGTTAGGGTTTATTGTAGTTGAGCGACCTAGCATCGCTTCTGTGAACAAACTGTCTCTTATGAAGGGATCCCTTCGGTCAAAGTTAAAACAACAACAAAAAAAGAAGACTAAATTAGATTAAAAACTAAATTCAGGTCCGGTCGCAGTGTGGCTGTGTTTTTGAAATATTTTGTCAATATGTCATAAAGCTGAAAAATTAGTTGAAAGAAAAAAATATATAGAAGCAAATTTCATTTCAGATTGTTCAGTTTTCCATTTTCAGGCTTCAAATACATGCAAAAAAAGAACTGCCGCATTAGTTTTTGACCAGTTACTATTGGTAAAACTGTTGAACCCCTCCCCCCACTACTCAATCCCTGAACTATCTCTTTTAAAAAAAAATCACATCACAAATTAAACAAAAGCAATAATAAAATAATGTGTACAACAAATACTTGAAGAAATATGAACAGCAGCAATAATATACATAGTAGATATTATACTGGGCTGCACGGTGGTGCAGTGGTCAGCACTGTGACCTCACAGCAAGAAGGTTTCGGATTCGAGTCCCGGCTCGGGCGCGGGATCTTTCTGTGTGGAGTCTGCATGTTCTCCCCGTGCCTACGTGGGTTCTCTCCGGGTACTCCAGCTTCCTCCCACTGTCCAAAGACATGCAATTGGGGACTAGGCTGATTGGATTCTCTAAATTGACTGTAGGTATGAATGTGAGTGTGAATGGTTGTTCATCTCTGTGTGTTGGCCCTGCGATGGACTGGTGACCTGTCCAGGGTGAACCCCGCCTCTCGCCCGTAGATGCTGGGATAGGCTCCTTACTAGTAAGGACTAAGCGGAAGATGACGATGGATGGACGATGGATATTCTACTGCATGTTTTCACAAGGATTCCCCAACCAGGGATGTGTTCCCCAACCGAAGTGACCTGCTACACACTAACTAGCCTGCAGGTGGAGCTGCTTCACTATCACTGCTTACACAGTGATGTGTTTGTCTACCGAAGAAGTCACTAGCAACCGTCTTGTACAAGGTAAGAAACCCATTATTTTATGATTATTACTGCGCCTCCGCTGGTGCAGTGGCATGCTTTGTAACTTTGCCCGGTTATTCGGGAGAATTTGGAAGAAGCGGTGCTGTCATAGAGGAAGAGTAAAGGCCCGGCTGAGCTCGGACTGTAGCCACAGCAACTGTTTACATCAGCTAGCGTCTACATACTAGCTAGCTAGCGTAAACGCAAGGTGTCATCAGACATTGTATTTACTCACAATAATGTTCAAAGGGATGACTGTCAATTTGATTTGTAACTACCAGCACTTTACATAGCGATTAAGAGAACTGTTGCTTACAAGAGCGTTAACTTTGGGTGTAGCTTAACATTGGCTGAGGTAAGCAGACGGTTATGTCACAGCGAAGTTAACCATGGTTGGCGGTGCCGTAAGAAAAGTATGCAAGTTTCTATTTAAACTTGTTAAACTCTGCTTTATGTAGATCTGGTGTGAAGGTTTAATGTTACCCTCAATGTTGTTGTTGTTCTTTAGGCAGTGTTTTACAGTGGATTTGTATTTATTTTGCTCTATAGGGTATGTAAATGTCTGAGGACAAGGAAGCTCAGGAGGATGAACTACTTGCTTTAGCAAGTATCTACGATGAAGAGGAGTTTCATCGGGCAGAGTCGGCACAGGGCGGAGAGATCCAGCTCTGTCTGGAGCTTCCTCCTGATTTCAAGGTTGTTGTCAAAGGTATGACTAGACCTCTAGTTTGTACTGTCAAAGTCCATAGCTTAGATTGCAGTGATTGCATTTCCCTCGTAGTCACTCTCTTCTTCTCTTGTGATACATTTTTGTAAGCTGCACTCTAATACGGATTGTTACCGTGTTGTCTGTTGCAGGAGAGAAGCAAACTGAATATAATGTCAGCTTCTTGCCTCCTTTGGTGCTCAACTTTGAGCTTCCGGTGGATTATCCATCCATGTCTTCTCCGCTCTTCACTCTCAGCTCTAAATGGATGACCAGAGGACAGGTTTGTGGTTCATATAATTTTCCACTACATTACTATTCAAAAGCTGACCTGCGTGTTTGACCGTGCTTACAATGATTGCTTTTGTCCACATGTAAAATAGAACACATCTTAACCCTCTATACTGGATTCTTCTATATTTTTTTCTCATCAGATGAGCTCTCTGTGCAGACGCCTGGATGAACTGAGGGAGGAGAACCAAGGATGTGTTATTCTTTTCACATGGATCCAGTTCCTTAAAGAGGAGGCTCTGGACTTTCTGGGCATCCAGTCTCCTCTTGAAGTCATCAGGACTGGAAGTAAGGGCAGTGGGGAACGCAGGAAAGTCGACCATGCGGCTTCAGGTATTTGTTGTTCAGCGCTTCATACTTAAAACTGAGTCGACTTAACTGGATAACTGTTGACTGAGTTACCGGCTTTTCACAGTAGAACTCATCTCATTGGTGACCAAGCTCAGCCATGATATATAGGAAGTTAAAAGCTAATTAGAGACAATGAAACTCGACGAAACATGTTTTGTTTTGTTTTTTACGGATGATAAATAATGTTCTGCCATTTTGTCCAGCTATGACACAGCGTGGGAATCATTCTGAAAATGATGAGGAAAAAAACAGAGAAGTTAGGAATGAAAAGTCAGTACCACACTTGCCCCCATCATGTCAAGTGGACCCACGGGCTGTCCTGTTGATGGATCCGCGAGCCGACCTCCTACCTCAGCTGTTGGACTTTGACGAGGGGCAGCGTCAGAGAGCATTTGACTGCAAGGTGTTCTGCTGTGGGATCTGTTTTGTAGAGAAACTTGGCTCCTGCTGCCTGTGCTTTAAGGAGTGCCAGCATGTCTACTGCAAGGCTTGTATGACCGAATACTTCCAGATCCAGATACGCGACGGCAATGTCCAGTGCCTTAACTGTCCTGAGCCCAAATGTACATCCTTAGCCACACCTTTGCAGGTAAGATGTGGTACGTATGTAGGTGTTTGCCTTAGACTTTACAGGCTTTTTTCAGAATCAGAGTTTCTGCTTCTACTTGCCTTTGTGAAGTTTCCCAACCTGATCATTGCAATCGAAACTGTACCTCGTGTCAGGTGAAGCACCTGGTGGATGACGAGCTGTTTGCTCGTTATGATCGTCTACTTCTCCAGTACAGTCTGGATCTCATGGCCGACGTGGTCTACTGTCCCCGCCAGTCCTGTGGCACCGCTGTCATGGTGGAGCCAGACACAACCATGGGCATCTGCTCAGCCTGCCAGTATGCTTTTTGCACACTATGTAAGCTGGGCTACCACGGCCTCTCCGCCTGTAAAATCCCAGCAGGTAATGTCACAGAAAATAGTCTTCTAATCAGTAAATTTGGTTTTGATTTATGTTGGTGAATCAGGTGAAAAAAGCACGTGTTCTCAATTTATTTATTCGTTATTTTAAATATACCCACATTTTTATGTTATTGGATGAAAACATACAATCGTGTGTTGACTGTGTGAATTGTTAAAGAAATATTTACTCTGAACTTATAGTTGTAATGTGAAGGCAAATTTGAAAGCCAAAGTCACATAGAATGGTTATTTCATGAGCACTCTGAAGGTTCTAGTGTTCCCAGTAACAGGGTGGTTAATAATGAATTGCTACTAGATCTGTTTTGAGCCTTCAGGCTGAAACCAATGCTGTCTCTTGGGTTTTGTCACAGAGGAATTGCGTAACCTCAGAGACGAGTACCTGTCAGCCTCATCAGAGGGGAAAAAGTTTATGGAACAACGCTTTGGGAAGAGGGTGATCCAGAAAGCAGTGGAAGAGTCCTTTAGCAGAGACTGGTTGAATGAGAACTGCAAATGCTGCCCACGTTGTGGCACCAATATACAGGTGGGCTCCCCCTGCTGGCAACAGTGCAGTACAACAGACATGGTCTTTTCCACTAGGGGTTAATGTTCAGTTCAGTGAATGTGACACTCGTTTTATTCTCATCATACACACAAGATATTTTAGTGACTTTCAATTTTTTTTTTTTTTTAAAGAACACACAATTATGTATCCAGGCAATCGTTAGTGCCTCTTTTACACTGAACTAACCCTCGAAATATGACTTGTCTTTATTCAACATTTCTGCATTCAGCTTCAGAGCCTGCCAGTTACTGTGGATGCCAGTTGATATGTGCTAAATCCCGTCATCTGCTACTGTCTCCTTGTCTCTAGAAAGTGGACGGCTGTAACAAGATGACCTGTACTTCATGTAGACAATACTTCTGTTGGCTGTGCCTGGGCCTCCTCAGCAAAGTAAACCCTTACAGTCACTTTAACAACCCACACTCACCTTGCTACAACCAGTAAGTGATCTCTCCTTCCGCTTATCCTTCAGCATCACGTTGTCTCGTTCACTTGTTATTCATTGATGCAGGAAACATGTTGGTTGAAGGTGTCTTTTCTGATTGGTGCAGACTCTTCCATGGTGTGGATCTGGATGAAGAAGATGCCTTCTGGAGTGATGAAGAGGACTGATGCCTCACTGTTCTATCCTCCACCTGAATGCACTTTATCTCATGAAACTATCACTTCCCCCGCTGACTGTCACTACGCCTGCATTAGCACAACAGTGTCCACATTATAATATCACTGTCAGGCAACATTTAGTTCCAGGGTGGATAATTGTTTCTATAGAGGAGCACAGGAATGAGTCCAGACACCAGTGAGATGTTTTGAATGGGTTCTTGGTCTGGAATAAGGTCTGTGGTCAACACCTGCTTAAAGACCTCTGAAGGTTTTGTCCTACAGCATGAAATACATCAGTAAATACCACACTTGGGAATTTTGAAGCTTTTTATGTATCTAAAAAATGGCGGTGGCTAACAAGTGGCTAAATGAGACTCCAGAGGTTGTGGTGGAAATGAAACTTCATCAAATAAAAAAAAAAATAAAAAAAGATGTGAGGATTGTTGTAGTGATGTTGAAGTCACATGACCTTGCGCGAGTTTGTTCTCAGCCTACCTTTAGCTTTGGAATTCTAATGATTGTATTTACAAAAAAATAAAAGTGGTGTTCCTTTGTAGAGATTATCTTGTTGAACAAAATGTCCAAGTTTCAAACTTTCGTTTACCGCAAAGCTTATTATCAGCAATAATCTAATGTAGAAACTTAATGGGTTTGAGCTGAGGGGACCCAAGGGAATGCTAACGTGCAGGTCAGCGCACAAAATTAAGCCAATCCTGCAACACTGTTAATGTATGACTGGCGTCATATAAAGACAGAATTATTAATGAAGGAATTTAATGTAATGGCAAAGTTCATTCGAGATCTGAGAGAAACTTGGATGGGATCATTTAAATTGAAGTAAATGTGGGAAAAATCGAGATTTTATCTAAAAAGTTGATAATTCTAAGCTCCGACTGGGTTTTTCCCAGGACGCGTCAACGTTCTCGTTTCTTGAGCTTATGTTGAAATGATTTTTTTTTTTCTTCAGGTCAGTTATTTTACAGAAAAAGCAAGTGGTAAAAGCCAAGCAGTTTAATAGTAGCTTGCTGCAGTTGTATTTGTTTATAGAGACTGTAATAATACCGCGCTTCATATTCATGGTGGGGATTCCGGTGGTATTTCTACAGATGAAATAAATGTTGCCAAATATTACCTGCAGGGGAAGGCATAGAATCGTAATGGTATTCAAAACAACATTTTGTATTTATGTTTTTGTTACTGTTAGTTAATTTATTTTCAGCAGAGAGGAGACTGCCCTGCACTGGCGGTCCGGTGCGGAGGTGAACCCTCTATCTGGTTGTTTTTTTCAAAATGAATTAGTCTCCGGTCTTGAAATGCTTGAGAATTCACTTTCCTGTCACTTCAAGAACCTGTAAAAATGCATTTAACAAACTGTTCCTCAAAATAAAGTTTTTTCCACAATTCATTTTGCGTATTCAATGAAGCTCTTTCACATTTGATCTTGTGTTGGTTTTACAATTTGTCACCTTTAAAAGGAGGCATTTTACTTCCGTTCGCAACATCAAAACCCATCCACTTCCAAACTTTGAAATGTTTGTTTTTGTGGGATTTAAAAAGATAATTTTATTTACTAAAAATTGTGGGTCTGCTTAAAATCTTTTAAAAAAATACATTCCTAAATGTGCAAAGTTGACTTGTATGAAGTTGTTAGTGTCAAACTTGATTCTTTACCCCCCCCGCCCCCCCCGGGTTGTCGTAAATATTCTAACTTTTGTTGAATTCTGATTGAAATTAACTCTCAAGATCAGGAATCATTTAAAATAAAAGCTAAATAGAAGGGGAACCGTAATGGCAAAACAAGTTTAAGTGCTGACTGTTTAGTTTAAAAACCCAAACTCTGTGTGGTGCTGTAAGTGCACAGTGAGCCTTTCCAGCATCTTGTCACCTGAAACATGACCCATATTTACCCTGTCATCCAGGGGTTAGGCTGTCACACACACATACAGACAATGAAGCACTAAAGAAACAAAGAGCCCCCGTTTTGGCCTGAGACGACAACATTGTGTAATCCCTTTGGCTAGAGTTGCTGACAGGGGATAATGCTTTAAAATGGCCCCTCTCTCCTGTCCTGTCCCATCCCCTGCCTCGTGGTCTATGTTCGCCCCCCCAGCCCACGCTGACTGACTGAACTGCTACTATGCCCCTAAAGACTCCTGCTCTCACAAACACAGGAAACCAGCAGCAGTGAGCCACCCTGAGGATCTTCACTGACTCTCCGGCCGTCATCACCGCATCAAAAGGCAAAGGTCAGTGGATTTGGATGCAGCCTGGGGCTCGAATGCTGATGATTCCTGAAGTTCATGTCATGGATGTGTGAGATGTCAGCCATGTTTGTGTGGGACGTAGTGGTGGTGTGGTGGTGCTCCGGTGTCTGGTGAATGGATCCATCCACCCCAGGGAAGCTTTTATGTTTTTAGCAATGGTGAGGACTGTAACAGGCCTTCATCACTGTGGTGAAACACTGTTTGTGGTTTAGGGATACAGGGTAATATCAACACATCATCAGACAGTAGCATTTATCCGTCAGTTTCTCAATATATCATGTCAGACATAATGACAAGGAAACCGCAATAAATACAGGATTTATGTGCTTTTCAAGTATTTGGAAATGAAGTAAGTTAAGTTTTTTGATTCACAAGTGTTTTTCATGAACTACAAAATGTAAATATCATATAAATTCTATGATTATTGTATACACCTAACATCAACATTGGTAAGTATCAGCTATCAGCCGAGTTGTAAAATATTGGCAAAAAATCCAAAATGCATCCCTGATTAGGTTGACTAACCCACAACACAAAGTTAGTAATATAAAACACCTTAAAGTTGTGTAGTCATTTCCATTTTACAGCAGAGCATTTCACGGTTTCAGAGAGCCATTAATTGGAAACATGACATGATCGTGGAATAATTGCAAAGGAGAACTGAAGTGGTTTCCCACTTGTCCCAAGTCACTCAACACACTCATGATATGTTCCCGCTGTACAGTTTAGAACCTTCCAACCTTATTAACTCAACTTAAGATCTTTGCCTTGATAAGCAATTAACATTATTATTATTATTATTATTTTTAAGTGCTTTTCAATCTACTACACAGTCTGGCATTTAAATTGACTGGTAACATCTCTAACTTATAGGAGTTGATCGCTCTTTATGAGCCACTGAAGACATCTATGTCACTGAACTGAGCCTAATAGTGGTTTCTCACAAATTTAGCATGCAGCTTAAAAATAATGGAAAGCTATCTGTGATCATCCCATCATCAATGGGAAATTGATGAATTCTGGACAGAATCGATTTTAATTTTAAAAAATGTATTAAATGAATATCATGCTTTTTAAAGCTCAGGGGTGAGCAGAAAAGTATTACAATCCTTAAGATAAACAAGATCATGTGATTTTAATTTATTTCCTGCATTGATTTGCGTGATCTGAGGGTAATCTGTCATTCTATTCCAGTATCGCACATTTCTGCATTTTGATTCTGAAAAAAACAAAACAAAACATAAAATGTGCAGTGATAAAAGTGGCAGTGCAACCAGTACATCGTTTTATTGTTGATGTTCACCTCTATGTTGGAGAACAGGGTTTTGGTAACATTTTCTCATCTGTCAGAGAAACACAGAGTATAAATCATCTCCATCTCCTCCACTGCTGCAACAAGAGGCTAACGGCGCCATCATATCATGATTGAGAGCGACAGAGAGCTGTCGGCCATGGTGCAGGAACTATGGGACAACGACGTCAACAGACTCCAACCTGGGAAAGATTACAGGATCTCTCTGCAGGTGCGCGCGCACACACACACACACACACACACACACACACACACACACACACACACATACACGAGAAAGCACAGATACTTGCTGGTAAACGTAAAAATTTGTGAGGATGAGACAGCAGAGGAGTTCTCATCTCAAGGTGAGAACGCGCAGGTGGGTAGAGTCACAACAGGAGATGATGCAGTGGATATGAGAAATGATGAGATTTACGTATATTCACCTAAAACTATAATTTGGTTATCAACACAGAATGTAACAACACATCTAGAGTATATAGGTCAGATTCTGCAGGCATTATCGAGCAGATTTAAAACTGGATGAGCAGCGAGCAGTTGATCAAGAGTGACTTTGTTCCTTCTGCAGGGTAAAGCTGGAGACAGCATGTCCATCAACGACAACAACGATGGAGCAGGATATCCTCTGTTTACATTCGTGGATGAGAACATTTTCAAAAAGGAGACCTTTTTAGGTAAGATGCATGAGGGTAATATTTCACAAATCAATGCAGTTTGATTCAATTTGAGTCATCTGTCTACACGGCTTAGCCTCCTCCAGCTGTTTCTGTCAGATAAAGCAGCACACAGTGGCATTCTATGGATTAGTCTTTTACTCTGACCTACACAAGCACCGCTGTTGACTGTTCTCATATTCCTCAGCTCGGCTGGCCCGTCTGGTACTATCCTCCTCGTCACCTCCCTTCAGAATAAAGCCTTTTCATCTACTCATAATCTCCTTATGACGAGCAGCAGCGGCGTGTTGTGTAATCACAGAGCAGGCAGAGTTCATGGCGCTGGCTGTGTCTGGCTGTGTCTGGATGCTCCTCTCATTCACGTCTTCCTCCCAAAACATGACTGACTGCTGACACTGGCTGGCTCTTAGCCTGGTGGTGCACCAGCGGGTGCGTGTTGGGAGTCAGTTAAAGCAGCAGCCTAAGTAACTGTTGGTTTTCAGAGTCACTCTGAGGGTGAAGTTCCCTCCCTTGTGCTGTTTCTGCACTTTGCCCGCCAACCTGTTTCCTCTCTTCAGAACAGAGGGTTCATGCCAAGTGTCTCTAAGAAGGCCTCGAAAGTCCCTTCCACTGCTGCGTCTTTTTAGAGAAGCAGTTTAAAGTACACAAGGGAACAAAACTGCAGGTGAAATTCAAGTAAAACACAGCAACCGCGGTTTGCGCAACAGGTTTGACCTTTGAGCTACAGCCATTCATTAAAACCAACAACGCTGACAGTGTCACTGACCTGACTTTTAAGTATATAAGGCTGTAAAGAAATCAAACAAATTTGGCTAAAATAATTCAAGATCTTTCTAGACTAAGTTACTGAAAAAACAAAGAGAAAAACAAGACTTTATAGATTATCAAAAAAAGAAAAAAGAGGAAATAACGTATAGTTCAAATATATTTATAATTACTCATTCATGCGGGGGGAAATGTTATCAAGAAAAAACATTTCCTGCAATTAAGACTGCGCTGGATTCTTCTTAGCAATGAAAGTGTTTGCTGATGACGCATCAAAACTGAGAGCTAAGAGATCCAGAAATGGTAAAAGTAGAATTTTATAATTGCTCAAATGTTTTCCATTGTTAAAAAACAATTCTGAATATTTTAAAAGATAGAAATCTGAAAAAAAAAAAAACGACCTGATAATTTCCTGAGGGAGCTGATCTTGACACATTTAAATGCATTCTTTAGCTGAAAGCATGATGGAGTGGAAAGAGTGAGAGAATAACAAATATATGTCTATGTTTCCGCATAGCAGAAGCAAATCCTGTCCTACAGAGCTCGCCATTTTCCCCCGCCATGTTTCCTCAGTGGTTGCTGGTGCAGGCTTTGTGTTGAGAAGGAAGGGAACCCAGATTCTGACAAATGAAGGATTGTAATTATGATTTAGTACAATAAAAAAAACAAGTAAGCGTGACTACTCATGAGTAAAGAGACGATAACAGGTCATGACAGGCAGGAAAAAAAGGAGAGTTGCTGGTGTGGACTTGCCCTGATGGCATTCACTGGTGATGGAGGGATGTTTTCAGAGTGACGCTGAACTTACCTGGTTTATTCTGGACGGACAGTTTAATGTGCAGGCCACTGTAGGTTCTTCACATTTGGAGAAGAAGGTGATCCAGGTTAGCTGCAATCTACAAATCCACCACTAGATGCCACTAAGTGTTGTTACATTCATGTTTTCTAGTTTGGACAGTCCTTAAATACATTTTTAACTGTCAAATGAAAACACTCATATTTATGTTGAAAATCACATATTATATCAGACTAAAACAAAACACATGACTTTATTGTTAGTGTTTTTTGGTTTTTTTGTTTGGTCTGCAGCCTTTATCTCTCTGTTGGATAACTATGAGAGTGACACTGGTGAGCCAGAAATTGTAACCCCCGAAGAGGTGGCAGAGAACCACAAGTTCCTGGATTCTATCATTCAGACTCCCACGATGAAGGTACCAGATTTTGGAAATAAACTATCATCTTCTTCACTTAACTTTTTTTTTTTTTTTTTTTTTTAAACCAGAGATAGTTAATTTCATCTTAAGAGCAGGTATTCAGTGACTGACTTTCTCAGTGCTCTTTTACTGGTTTCCTGCTTCACCTCAAAACTACAGTTACCCCAATTCGTCCGTGTGAGATGTTCAATGAATAATATGCACTTTTTCATAAAATTTGGTTGGCTTTACTTTCTCCTTTGTTCCCTCAGATAGCTCATAAGTACCTGGTAGAGAAGCACCTCTCCCCGAAAGATGAGACACAGTTCAAGGAGCAGCTGTACAGGATCTGGTTTGAACTTTATGCGAGGAGAGGCTCCAGCAGGTGGGTGGACTCACCAGTGGAATCTGGCACGATGATGACAAACTGCTCGGTATCTCTGGTAGTGGGCTTGAAAATGTTCACCAGTGGGTGGAAGCTATAAAACTGCATATGATGTCCAAATGATTTAGTCATTTGACATTTCATTAATTGTAAGCTAGAGAATTCAGTAACACCCCAACTTTTTGTGAAATATTCTTTTTAAACATCCTTACCAGAACCAGATGGGAAGATAGGTACCTTTCTTTCTTCATTGTGAGCATTAAGAAGTTGAGAAACATACAGGCTGGCTAATTGCTATTTAGCTTAGCGCAATGGCTTGTAGTAGATGGGCATGTTAGCATACCTCTGTCAAAAGTCATCAAATACACATTTCCTCTTTGTCTCCATCAATATAACTAAGGTTGTGCATCATTATGAAACAATAATTGGAATTCAAAAGATATTGTCATTTTTAAAGTGTGTAGCTAAAACAAAATGTTTGTTGGTGACTAGAAGCCAGCTTTGTAATAGTGGGTGGGCATAATTACTTCTGGACGAACCAACATCCTGAACTGCGTCTATTTGATGATTTATGATGCAGGTACGCAAACACTTTCCACTCAATACCATTCATGTGCTAAGCTAACTAGTCGGCTGAGAGAAGGGTATGTATCTTCATGTCTGGCTCTTCTGAGCATGACAACTGGGCAAATTGACACTTTTATCAATTGACGTGCAAGCCTGGGTACCAACAAGCATGGCCTCTCTGTCGCCCACCAGGCCAGACTCTTCAGGTTTTGAACATGTGTTTGTTGGTGAGACGAGAGGAGGCCGGACTGTCATCGGCTTTCACAACTGGATCCAGCTCTACTTACAAGAGAAGCTGGGACACATTGATTACAAAGGCTACAGCGTCAATGCCAATTCACCCCAGGTACCCATGTGTGTTCAAGAGGCACCAGCATGTCTTAAGTGCGGCTTTATCTGCATTACTTAATGAAGGATTAAGTCTTCATTTATCAAGTAAAAATTTAAATTGTCCTCATTTTTCTCTGTGGAAAAAAACTTCACCTCTGTATCCTGCCGCCTTCATCACACACCCGTCTATATTTGCCAAATTTCTCGCCTGTCCCTGCCACCTGCCCCATTTAGTCTCCTCCCCGAGGCGACCTGCACTCTTTGCAGACGTTCATGTTTCTTGCACCGTGATGAGAAACCTCGCACCCCGATATGACCCTGTTGGCTTTCTCACTTCCTGCTCTGTTCTCTAACGTTAATGTTTGTTTTTACATTACTTGGTAAAGAGTACGCCACGTAGTTATTATTTAGTTAAAACTTTAACGGTCATCTGCGACAGTATAACTTTTAAAGTATTGTGTGTGCTGATATTCACTCGATATTTTTTTGTCTCCTTCTCACTTCTTACTATCACCTATTTCCTATATTCCTCTGGAAACATCATGATCCCATCTCTGTCACGTTCCTCTCTCCTCTCTGAGCCCACAGCTTGTTTAGTCAAACAGTATCTTCGCT
Source organism: Aulostomus chinensis (assembly GCF_037954235.1). Taxonomy (NCBI): domain Eukaryota; kingdom Metazoa; phylum Chordata; class Actinopteri; order Syngnathiformes; family Aulostomidae; genus Aulostomus; species Aulostomus chinensis. Next base: position 7,954,889 of record NC_141334.1, read on the forward strand.
CTTCTTCTGTTACTTGACATGTTTTTTTTCTTCTTTCTTTCTCACCACAGCCTGATGAGAACAAACACATCCTGGCTCTACAGTTCAGCTGGAAGAACGGTATAAAGCCCAAAGGCAGCATCTTCATCGGCGTCAGCCCTGAATTTGAGTTTGCCCTCTACACTCTCTGTTTCCTCACCTCGCCCAACGAGCGCGTCAAAGTCCAGTTCAGTTTCTATGACGTGGAGATCGTTTGCCACCACTACAACCAAAAGCACATAGGAACAACTTACCCTGTGCTTCTTAAGTACCAGAAACAAGATTAAACTGACAAGAAATCAATTTGACATACAATAATTTTAAATAATTTTGCATGCAAAATGTCACAGGTACTGTTGTTGTCTTTTTATTTTAGATAAAGATACAATAAAACCTTACAAGACCCTATTGCTTTTCTTTTTGTCCCCCCCCCCCCCCCCGCTGATATATTAACTGAAGATATTTGAAGGTGAGTTTTACTTTTCAAATTCAAAATTGTGATAGATAGAGGAGATGCAGTTAGAGTTGAGCTACACCGTATTATGGTCCCTCATTGATTGTTCCTCTTAATGTTCAATATTAACACTTGATTATAATCTGCTGTCTTAATCATATTTTTGAAATCACAACCTTTTGTTTAAATATTTCACTTTTTATTCTTTAGGACAGTGTTTTTTTTTTTTTTTTTTTTTTTTAATGATGGGTTTCAGGTGTTTTGTTAAGCCAGAACCAGAGGAGCAGAATGAGGGGTCGAGGAAAATATATTTAAACGATCTTAAAACGATATTTGCCCAAACTAGAAGTAATAATTCAGTCTATTCAAAGGGAGGGTTTGTTGTGACAAATGACGTCAATCGTTTGACAAGCGAAGTTTTGCGTCAGGTTATCAAGGGTATAGTAACTATTAACGATTCGTATTTCAAAATAAAGATACAATAATTGTATTTTCATCGAAAATGTTGAACGCAGTCATTCCGAGGAATAAAAAAGAAGATTTTGTTTAATTGAAATATAAGTTATTTGTAAAGATGAAAAGTGAATCGATATTTTTTGACTTGAACATCGCGGGATCGTCGACATATTGATTTTTATTTTGAAATTCTGACCGGAAAGTATATGCTTTTACTTACTGCGTACACGGCGGTGGCACTGTGGCTGGAACAGTGGAGGTGGAGGCAGTTTTTTTTTTTTTAATTTTGTGGCAAGGCTTGAATTTACAGTTTGCGATCGGCTGTTACATAATTTCCTTTGGGTTGAGTGTCTTGGCAACGTGTTCCGCCTCTGTTGTTGGTTATTATTAACCGTACAGATCGGAATGGCCGAGTCGGGCGCCAGATATCAGCAGGTATGAGACTTTTCAGTGGGAAAACAATCAGTTAATAGCTAGCTAACGCTTAAAAAATAGACCAGTGCAGGTCAACGTCGGATTATACTGTTTGCTTAAATGTTACGATGGTTAATTAGCTACAGCAGCACGTAGTCGCTCCGGTGTGGCGTCGTGTCTCTTTCCTGAAAAATGATAGTGTTTGCGAGGTAGCGTGTCATGGATTGATTACTGTTGGTACTTTTATTGCAAGCACAAGCTGGCAGCTTTTAGCATGCTAGCTCCTTAGTTAACAGGGTCCTTGTCTTGGTGTGGATATTTGTCACAACGACTGTGAGCTAACTAGTTAGCTTGTTTATACCAAGACACGGCGCACTTAACACAGTTGGACGAGGCTCATTCATGCTATTTTTGTTTTGTTTTGTTGGCCAAAACACGACCGACAATAGTGGGTGTGTGCTGGTGACTTAAGCTACCTTAGCTGTTAAATCCTTCAGCTGACCTGCTTAACCATGTGTCACACCTTATCAGTCGCTAATCATGTGATTGGTGTGATTCTGTCAGTACCACTGACACACCTGGTCATCAAAATCACAGTTTTATAGCGGTGGCTACATAACTCATCATCAGAAGGTTAACTGTTCAGCCGCTACCTGTGTTTATATTGCTTGCTATGAGGTATTCTTAAGATGCTGTTCTTACTTAACGTTTATTTCTGTCTATTGATGCTCCTCCCCTGGTAGGAGCGCTCGTAAGTAGGGCGAGCTGATGCGTTTGACCCATATGAAGCTTTAGGGTGAATACGGTAAAGGATGGCAGCTGTCAGGTGTTCAAGGTCCTGCCATCTGTCTTCCTAGATGACCTCCCTGACCTCTTTTGTCGGCTTGGGACGGAATAGTTTCCCCTATCTTTCAATCATGACTTCCCTCCTCTGCCAGCTCACCATGCATCATAGGGCCTCTGATTTATCATTACTCAGTGTGGGGACAGCGACGATGTGGCCTGCTCACTCACTACCTGGCTACACAGAATCCCAAAGAAGGGCTCTGGTCTCTTGAAGAGGTTCCCTAGAAATCAGGGAGCTGATTGTGGCCCTCCTGCTTAATTCAAATGGAGAACAGCCAGACAACTGAATTGTAACATCAGATAAACCAGGAAGTTCTTTGTCTCTCTCCCTGCAGCTACCCAATGAGGATGAATCAGAGGAGAGTCCACAGGTATCAGCTGATGCCCCACCCCCATACAGCAGCATCTCAGCAGACAGTGCTGGTAAGATCATGACTCAGCCAGATGTGGCCTGGTGATGAGATGCAACAGTGGTGTTTGAAGCTATTGTCTCTTTGCTGAGCCACCCGTTATGTGTTATGTTGAAGGCTGACTCATGAGGCTTTAGTAAACTAAACAGCAACTCTTAGTAAAATATGCACGAATGTATTACATTTAAAAAGCATTCCAAAGCAATTAAATTGAACTCTTATTCATGGATCAGTGACGTGTCTCTTTTTATTTTATGGCAAGTTTGTGGTCCTATGATAGCTATGGATTGGAATCTGGGGTGACGTGTGGATCGGCACCATTATTCCAATATCTGAGCTGTGAATAACATCACTATCTGCACCTGATTCTGATATTCACGACCCAATAGCTCATCTCCACTTTTTATAAGATATATATATATATATATATATATATATATATATATTCATCGCAGTTGGGTTTCTACTAAACATGATATGAAAACAAAAGAGTCACAATAGGGATTTATGTATAGAAGTTGTGATAATGAAGTAGTAATAATATGAAGTGTAACATGTCATGAATGTGTATAATGTTGTAAGTGCTCATGTATTAGTAATCATTGAATATTAGTGGGACATTTAGGTCAAGTTCCATCGCAAGTTTCCAACCTGTGTGCATCTCATGTGTCACTTTAAGCTCATGAGGTGCTTCAGAGGCTGATGAGACGATATGAGAACCCATCTTTAAAGTGATACTCATTTAAAGAATATGCAGATATTCTTGCAGTTAAGTGTCTGTGAGCGCTGTAAAACTTTCCGATATTCTTTTTTCAGCCTTCTTTGACTACAAGGAAGACGGGGCTTTCCCTAAGCCTCCATCTTACAATGTAGCCACCACGCTACCTTCCTATGATGAAGCAGAACGAACCAAAGCTGAGACTACTGTTCCCCTGGTAACTGGAAGAGTGAGTTACTCACACACACACACACACACACACACACACACACACACACACACACACACACACACAGTAGCATGTGCTCAAAGACTTCCTGTGTAGTCTGCATTGCAGGAAGTGCTTAGGCCCCCAGCTACAAAGAGTTATCTCGTTCCGTCTTTGGGTTTGGGTACCACTGACTACACGTATCAGACTGTGTCTCTTGCAGGAAAAAAAACAAACAGATTCTTAAGATTTATGTTTGAGCAAGTTTGTTTCACCACTTCTAACCTGTAATATTTTTGGACAAAATAACCACAAGCTTGATTTAACGTGTTAAATAACCATTTTTTTCCCCCTTGATTCGTTAGATTTACCAGGTTTCTTGAACTGATCTCCATGCACATTCCGCTTGGTCGGGATTCCCCCAAATCTAGGGAAACTTCAGAGCAGCATGTTAATGATGGAGAGGACTCAAAATTGAAGTGTCTGTACTCATGTAGATGTGGCATTACGTTCTTGTATAGATAGCTTACCTGTAATGTTTCCTTCATATGTTGCAGTTACTGTTGGTATTTTACTTTTATGGATACATCTCTGTATTGTTGGGTAGACATTATAAAATAATACTATTCGATACTATCTTGAACTCTCAAAGGTGTTTTTGCCCTCCTGCTTCACTGCTTTGGGACTCCAGGAAGCAGAAAAAGCCAGCCATGTATATTTCCTTCAAAGATAACGGCTAACAACCATTAAACTGTCCAAAAAAAAAAAAAGACTTTTTACCAACTCAAGGCCATGTTCTGGTATAACCCGTGTCATCTTTATCCAACCTGTAACGTTTCTGAATGAGAGTTCTTTTTAGCAGTCAGATGCTTTAAGATTCAAAAGCTGTATGTGGCTGGCTCTTTCTGCTTTCTGGAGTCCAAAACAAGTAGTGCAGAGTTTTTTTGAGGTCATACTTGTATTTGTGAGTATTTGACAGGCAAACCCCCCCCCCCCCCAAAAAAAAACAACAACACTTAATTGATGTATTTCTTTTATCTATTAATGTCACGAGATATCCATTTTGAATTTGCTTCTAAAAAGTTGTTGGCGATGTGAATAGGACACAAGTTGGCTCTTGTTTTAGCTTCTCATACTTGCCTCGACATGCTAATAAAGAGTCTTCCTCATGTAGAATGTCAAAAAATTCCCTTGTTTAATGTCCGTTGATATGTTTGAAATCCGACCCACTGAAAGCTTTAATTGCGTGATTGCGTGGGGGAATCATCCAAGCTTTTTCCCCTCAGTAATTACATGGCAGTCCTTTCATTTACAAAAGGTAAAACACACTTAATCATGAGCAGCAATCACTTGCCAGAGGGAGTGCGTGACAAGGAAAAGCTAAGCTATTGTGTGCAGACTTGTTGTCACCAGAAGCTCATACACAAAAGCCTTCTCCGAGTCTCCCATCTTGAACTGTATTTTTGGAAGGTACTGTATACAATAAACATGACAGCTCACCTCTGACCTCTAGTGGTCCGTGGTGCATTGATCTATGTGGGGCCACCCCCATTTGATTGGTGTTGTGTTTCTCTGCCGCCATGTGCTCAGCAGCAGCCTCAGCACAGGGAGCGCCTGGAGACATTTGACGATGTAATTCGCTGTTCACTGGAGGTAACTGGGAGGAGTGGAAGGAGAGTGTGTGATGAGAGGAAGTGTTCTGGTTGTACTTTAGTGTCTTTGTATTTAGTACCCCACCCTTCTTGTATGTTTGTGTATTGGAGTGCTCGCTAGTTGATAGTCTACATTTGCTTCTGCGTTGAGTTTGACAGACAAGTGTCCTGTGACGTGTATTGTGACGGTGATGTCATTACATACATGTGTCTGCTGTGTTTCCATTGGCCTGTTAGTTATTTGTGTTGCATTTCCTCTACCCCGTTTCCACTAGCAGGTGCTTTGCCTTGGCTTAATCACAAATCATTTCCATGGCAGTCACCATATTGTACTTGAAGCCTTTTAAATTGGATAAAAGGCAATGAACTTGGATATTTTCTGTATTCCTGGCTGTACTGTGGAGACATTGTTGGTGTTCATTGTTTTAATCTCTTTTTTTGGGCTTATTCTATAAAAGGATGAAGAGTTCGTGACCAGAGACGACTTTGAGGACGCTGATCAGCTGAGGATAGGAAATGATGGCATCTTCATGCTCACTTTCTTCAGTAAGCTACTCAGTCTAGTCATTCCTCATCTGACCCATGTGCTTTCATCTATAGTCTTCCTCTCCTCCTCCTCCTCCTCTTCCTCTCATTTGACTGCTGGCGACAGTCTGTTCACCCCATTCTTGCAAATGTATTATCTCAGGAATGCCTTGAGGGAATTTCTTCAAATGGGGCTCAAGAATAAACTTAAGATTTATGTGGTCAGTGGTCAAGGTCACCGTCACCTCCAAGTGACCTTGATGTAATGTTATTTGGCTGGTCAAAGGTCTCTGTGACTGGCACTCATTGCAGGCGCATACAACCACAATCTGGTATCTCTGGTTATGATTGTTGTCCTAACATTCTATCTTTTCCCCACTTTCCTCCCATCATTGTCCAGTGGCATTCCTGTTCAACTGGATCGGATTCTTCCTGTCCTTTTGCCTGACCACCTCAGCGGCCGGCCGCTATGGAGCCATCTCGGGCTTTGGCCTCTCCCTCATCAAATGGGTCCTCATTGTTCGGGTACAAGAAGGCGCAGAAACACACAAACACACTTCAGAAAATATGCATTTAAGGAAAACACCAAAACTGTTGAAAAGCTATTGTTTGTGTAGTGCAGGGGCTTGTTTGAGCGCCTGTGTTTCCTCTATTAGCTTTCTAACACAGGGCCCGTTTGAGTACAAGCAGTATGAGACAGGAATATTGATTTTTAACCAGTCATTTCTGTTGGGTTTCTAGTTCTCCACATACTTTCCTGGTTACTTTGATGGACAGTACTGGCTGTGGTGGGTGTTCCTGGTGTTGGGTGAGTAGCGACCCTACTAAATGTGAATTAATCTGAAAGCCTGTGAGACTTATCGCCTCTATGAGCTCAATAACTTAGTTGGACCATGTAGTTCTAATGTTCCTTTGAGGTCAACTGGTTAACACCTGCCTGAGTCTCCTATCACCTTCTTCGTCTTCAGGCTTCTTGCTCTTCCTCAGAGGATTTATCAACTACGCCAGAATTCGCAAAATGGCTGATGCCTTCTCCACGTTGCCCCGGACCCGAGTCCTCTTCATCTACTGAGCTCACTCACCCTCGACTTCCACCATTTGTTTCCTTCTTTTTAACGAGACACACTGTACATCCAATCAGAAAGGAGAAAAGAACATTTTTTTTGGTTCCTCTACTTGACATGATCAGGACAGTACGACAGCTGTTGTCCGTTTTTGTCCCGTTTCGGTGTAAAATAGTGAATGCTGAGAATCCTGTAAAAACCTTCAGTCAAATAGTGGTGACTTGTCAAGTGCTATGAAGTGTGTGATGTATTAATGAATGCCTTATTTACTGTGTTACTGTCTGTTGGTAGCAGCAGCAGCATGCATTGTCCTCTGGTGTAGCCACTAGGGGGCAGTCTTGTATATATTATCCCTCTGAAGAAGTCCCTTCCACAGCGAGGTGATCGATTTGCACAATGTGAAAAAACAGAGTACCAAAACTTTTGTTTGGACTGACAACCCAAAATATAAAGCCAGAGGTGTAAAAAATGTATAATCCAATTTTTTGTGTTGTAAATGGACTAATTGTCTGTCATAAACCATCTTTAGTTGCTGATTCAGCTTGCGGGACACCACTTCCTGCTCTTAGCTGCTCTCAGACTGGCTGCTGTTACCAGAACATCAGAGTACTAGAAGCAGGAAGTATTTCTGTAAATGCTGAATTACACTCCAGTCATTCCAGAGCCTTAATTGAAAGACATCTGAGTAATTACTCATTAAAATTTCAGAAAAGATCAGTCAGTGGTTTGGCATACTCTCACACCCCCTGGTGATCCAACTGGACAAGAGAGACGCTCTCTGACATGCTTCGTATTTTATTTTTAGTTTTACTGGTGTCTGGAGGCTTTTTAAGGCTCATCTTCATCT